>NC_091117.1:14591250-15247500 GCF_040183065.1 Periplaneta americana | reverse complement strand
ATATGCAATAATATTACAATAAATATCAATAAAATTTACAATAAGTACTTACTTACTTACAAATGGCTTTTAAGGAACCCGAAGGTTCATTGCCGCCCTCACATAAGCCCGCCAGCGGTCCGTATCCTGTGCAAGATTAATCCAGTCTCTATCATCATACCCCACCTCCCTCAAATCCATTTTAATATTATCCTCCTATCTACGTCTCGGCCTCCCTAAAGGTCTTTTTCCCTCCGGTCTCCCAACTAACACTCTATATGCATTTCTGGATTCGCCCATACGTGCTACATGCCCTGCCCATCTCAAACGTCTGGATTTAATGTTCCTAATTATGTCAGGTGAAGAATACAATGCGTGCAGTTCTGTGTTGTGTAACTTTCTCCATTCTCCTGTAACTTCATCCCGCTTAGCCCCAAATATTTTCCTTAGCACCTTATTCTCAAACACCCTTGAACCTATGTTCCTCTCTCAGAGTGAGAGTCCAAGTTTCACAACCATACAGAAGAACCGGTAATATAACTGTTTTATAAATTCTAACTTTCAGATTTTTGGACAGCAGACTGGATGATAAGAGCTTCTCAACCGAATAATAACACGCATTTCCCATATTTATTCTGCGTTTAATTTCCTCCCGAGTGTCATTTATATTTGTTACTGTTTCTCCAAGATATTTGAATTTTTCTACCTCTTCGAAGGATAAATCTCCAATTTTTATATTTCCATTTCGTACAATATTCTGGTCACGAGACATAAGTACAGAAATAAAAAAATGAAATGAACGTAAATTTATTTCTAACTATAATTAAATAGATGCAATAAACCTAGGACTATAAATAAGAACTATGCTATAATAACGCCTACAATAAGCAAAAGTGAACCTAATTTATAAGTACTTCTATTACACCCAACTTAAGCAATTACATATCAACTTAATTAATTACATGACACAACTTAGATAATTACACTGCACCTACAATTACATTTTCAGTCTAATCTTTTCAACCTTTCCTTAAATGTATCGATTTTGAGAGGACCATCCTGAAAGATTGCCGCTGGTAAGCTGTTTCAGTCTACTATTGTGCGGTTAACAAAGGAAAATTTTGACACGTCCGTTCTTTGTTTTCTGCATTTAAACTTACTAATATGATCAGCCCTGCCTAAGTATGATAGTATTATTAATCTAGCATTGATATCGGTCCATGCTTTGTGTCCCATTTGTGCCTTAAACAATACGGTGAGTCTGGTTTTTCGTCGCCTTGATTTGAGAAATTCCCACCCTAAATCTTTTACTATCTCTTCACCATGTCCCTTTCCCATTTTGACATATTTTGCTGCCTTGCGTTGGACCTTTTCTATTGAATCGATTTGGTTTTGTCTGTACTGCTCCATATTCCATAATTGGGCGAACAAGGGTTTTGTACGCTAATTCTTTTGACCTTCGGTTAGATTTCTTGAGAATACGCATTGAGAAATGTAGTGCTTTCCAGGCTTTCCTTGTGGTATTAGTGACTTGTTCCTTCCAACCCAGTTTGTTACTTAAATATATACCTAGGTATTTACAAGTGTTCACTTGTGGCACCGATGTACCATTCAGCTGATATCAGAGTCTGATATCATGGCAACTATGTTATATCTTCCGAATAACCGAAAATATTGTTACTTCAGTATATACGTTTGAAAACCTGCTGTACATTGTATGGAATGCCACCCCCAGGTTGCGTCTGTATGCATTGGTGGCTAGTTGAGTTGACAGCACACGCAAAAGTTAGTATGCTGGAGTTTGTGCTGGAAGATGGATGTAAGTAAAGTTGAACAGCTATCATACGTGAAAATTGCAGTTCTTCGTGGCAGAAATGCTCGTCAGTGTCATTTTGAGCTACTAGAAGCATTGGGGGATAGTGCGTTGGAACATTCTCCCTACTTGCCTGATCTCAGTCCATGCGCCTTTGATCTCATTCCACAGTTGAAGAAGCCGCTACTTCATCCTTACATTAATGGATTCGTGCTCGTCGATTTAAGGGTAAACAGTTGGAGATACTGACTAAACAAAAGAACGATCATGAGATAAATTGATTGTGATAAATATAGTTGCAAAACGTATCGCGATGTATGACTGTGATTGGTTGGAATTCAAAATTTCATTACACTTCATTGGTCGAAAATGGAATGACGTCATATAAACGAAATAGTCACCATAAAATCACATCCCTGGTCATCAATATTGCTTTTAGAACTATTTTCTTGTCAAAATTAAAAAAATTAATATATGCATACACTAAAAATGCTGTAACTATTTATATAATTACATATTGAAGAGGAATTTGTATAAGGATTGCAAGTTTGTACTTAAATGTCCAACATTTGATGCGAAAAATGTAATTTCTGAAAATGAATTTTAAAATGTGCTGTCCTAGCTGCTTTATGAGATTCGATTGTTGTCTGTAATCAGGTGACGTCAGCGCCTCGGGTGTCGCCTCGACGCATGCGCAGTTCTCCACTTTTACTACACTCCCATCACGGTTTCAACCATCAATTTCTTTTTTTTTTTTGCACTTCATGAGTTTTTAATCGTATAAAATAATATTAACCAATAGAAGGTAGTAAAATATAGAGAAGTTACTTGTGTTGAGTCCATTCAATGAAGAACATTTTTCCTTCTCTAGAACTCAGTGTAGAAAATTAAATTGTCTAGTTGCTGAATTCAGGTAAGGATTTGATGATGCTGATAAACTATTTAATTAAACACATACATTGCGTTTTACTTGCTTGTGTATTAAATATAGACAAAACCAATAGTCTATAAGGACTTATTTTGAAAATGATTATGTAAAGCTTCTTCAAAGTGGTTTAGGAACGAAGATATATTAGTATTGAAATATTAATTACGTATTTTTCCAAAATAAAGGGTCACGGAAAGAGATCAATTGAAATACAATGAAAGCAAAGGAAGTACAAGGAAAACAAGGCGAACGGAAAGAAAACAAGAGGAATACAAGGAAAACAAGGGGAATGGAAAGAAAACAAGAGGAATACAAGAAGAACAAGGGCAGTGCAAGGATATCAAGCGGAATTCAATGAGATGAAGGGAAATTAATATAGATTAAGGGGAATGCAAGGAGATCGAGCGCAATGCAAGGAAAACAAGGAGAATACAAGAAGAACAAGGGAAACGCAAGGAGAAGGAGAACGCAAGGGAGGAAAAGGAGAACGTAAAGAGAAGAAGGAAAATTCAAGAAAATGAAGGGGAACGAAAGAGCATGCGAAATGTAAGGAGAACAAGGGGAACGAAAGGAAGACAGGAGGAATGCCAAGGAGAAAAAGAGAACTGAAGGGAAAAAGGGGAACGCATGGGGAACAAGAGGAGCGCAAAGAGAACAAGGTTAATGCGAGAAAAAGATGGATGCAAGGAGAATACAAGGACAAGGGGAAATACAAGGAAACCAGGGGAATGTAAGGAAAACAAGGGGAATGCAGGAACAACAAGGAAATGCAGGGAGAACAAGGTGAATGCAAGGAGAAGAAGAAATTACAAGGAGATCAAGGTGAATGCAAGGAGAAGAAGAAATTTCAAGGAGATCATGGTGAATGCAAGAAGAAGAAGAAATTGCAAGGAGATCAAGGCGAATGCAAGGAGAAGAAGAAATTGCAAGGAGATCAAGGTGAATGCAAGGAGATCAAGGTGAATGCAAGAAGAAGAAGAAATTGCAAGGAGATTAAGGTGAATGCAAGGAGAAGAAGAAATTACAAGGAGATCAAGGTGAATGCAAGGAGAAGAAGAAATTGCAAGGAGATCAAGGTGAATGCAAGGAGAAGAAGAAATTGCAAGGAGATCAAGGTGAATGCAAGGAGAAGAAGAAATTGCAAGGAGATCAAGGTGAATGCAAGGAGAAGAAGAAATTGCAACGAGATCAAGGTGAATGCAAGGAAATAAACATAAATGCAGGGAGATCAAAGGAATGCAAGGAGATAAAGGGGATTGGAAGGAAAACAAGGGGAATGCAAAGAAAATAAGGAAACGCAAGGAGAACAAGGTGAATATGCAAGGAGAAGAAGGAACTGCAAGGAGATCAAGGTGAATGGAAGGAAATAAAGATAAATGCAGGGAGATCAAAGGAATGCAAGAAGATAAAGGGGAATGGAAGAAAACAAGGGGAATGCAAAGAAAATAAGGAAACGCAAGGAGAAGAAGGTGAATATGCAAGGAGAAGAAGGAATTGCAAGGAGATCAAGGTGAATGCAAGGAGAACGAGGGGAATACAAGGAAATCAATGGGAATGGAAGGAAAACAAAAGGAATGGAAGAAAAACAATAGGAATGAAAGGAAAGTAAGAGGAATAGAAGAAGAAGAAGAAAAAGAAGAGGAATAAAAGGATAACAACGGGAATGAAAAAAATATTATACAAACAGAACAGAGGAAATTCAAGGAGAACAACGTGATTACTAGGAGAACAAATGGAACACAAGAAGAACAAGAAGAATATAATGGGGAAAAAATAAATACAATGAGAACAAAGGGAGTACAATGAGAATACGGGGTTACAGTGAGAACAACAGGAATACAAGGAGAACAATGAGAATACAAGGCGAACCATGGGCATAGAAGAATAACAGGGGATGTTGTATTTTTATGTGATCGTAAATTCCCAAGTTACCGCCCCCCATTCTTACTGTGCAGCAAGAAGTAGGCTATTTCTACGTCAATTTGTAGATTTCAGTCTGATCCCCGGTCCATTTGACTCATCGGAAACTGTCGCAATTTTTAAGAGTTTCTTGTGGACTGAAGTCCGCACAGTTCTTACACAAAGTGCTCTCAAATGGTAAACATGTTTATGTGAGCACGCCGACTGTGACGTACGACTACGGGTTTTTCTGTTCATGTTCATTTATCCAGGGATTGAAGCAAATTTTTCCAAGGCAGGCGCTGTTCGGGCTGAATAACTAGTGGCCCGTAAACATCTCTCGAATGTTTCGCTGACAGGTTTACTGTGGTGATATATCGTGCCTCAAGTGTCATCGCCGATGGCATTCGATACACAGAAGCATTCTCCGCCTGGTATTTCGATCTTGCAACATATTTTTCTCCTTCAGTGCTCCACCAAACAAACTGAATCGAGTACAGGAGGTAACGCAACGCGTGAGACGAACGGATGCTACCTCTCAGAACAAGTTTCGTTTTTACTGTGATGAATAGGAGAACATATCTGAAAATGTTGTATATTTTATTGCGTTTTGTTTTATGTTTTTATGGTTTAATGTTTGAAGTTCATTACATTGAACAATTTTCTAATTATAATACCTACACTTTATCAAAATGTGTGTTCAATTACATTGTTTTACACTACGCTACAATTTATTAAATCTATTACATTAAATTGTAATGTACTAAATTACATTGTATATTATGAAACTGGTACTAAATTACACCATATATTATAAAACTGATGACACAGTACGATAAACTCAATTACATTACATTGTTGTACACTTCACTTACTTACTGGCTTTCAAGGAGCCCGGAGGTTCATTGCCGCCCTCACATAAGCCCGCCATTGGTCCCTATCCTGAGCAAGATTAATCCAGTCTCCACCATCATATCCCACCTCCCTCAAATCCATTTTAATATTATCTTCCCATCTACGTCTCGGCCTCCCCAAAGGTCTTTTTCCCTCCGGCCTCCCAACTAACACTCTATATGCATTTCAAGATTCGCCCATACGTGCTACATGTTCTTCCCATCTCAAACGTCTGGATTTAATGTTCCTAATTATGTCAGGTGAAGAATACAATGCGCGCAGTTCTGTGTTGTGTAACTTTCTCCATTCTCCTGTAACTTCATCCCTCTTAGCCCCAAATATTTTTCTAAGAACCTTATTCTCAAACACCCTTAATCTCTTCCTCTCTTAAAGTGAGAGTCCAAGTTTCACAACCATACAGGACAACCGGTAATATAACTGTTTTACAAATTCTAACTTCCAGATTTTTGGACAGCAGACGGGATGATAAAAGCTTCTCAACCGAATAATAACAGGTATTTCCCATATTTATTCTGTGTTTACATTCCACTACAGTTTATTATATTACAACATGCTACATTACACTGCATCACAGTAAGAACCATACTACAACGTATTAAACTGAATTATATTAAGTTACATTACACTATACTACAATAATTTAAATATATTATATTAAATTATAATATTCTCCATTCCAGTAAAATCTATATCACATTATAGCAAATTACATTACATTACTGTACAATACACTGCACTACACTACATTTTATTAAATCCATGTGTATTGTATTACAATATGCTACATTACACTAAAAACATACTACAATACTCACTTACAAATGATCTTTAAGGAAGCCGGAGGTTCATTGCCTTCCTCACATGAGCCCGCCATCGCGATCCTGAATAAGATTAATCCAGTCTCTATCATCATATCCTACCTCCCTCAAATCCATTTTAATATTATCCTTCCATCTACGTCTCAGCCTCCCCAAAGATCTTCCAACTAACACTCTATATGCATTTCTGGATTCGCCCATAAGTGCTACATGCCCTGCCCATCTCAAACGTCTGGATTTAATATTCCTAATTATGTCAGATGAAGAATACAATGCGTGCAGCTCTGCGTTGTGTAACTTTCTCCATTCTCCTGTAACTTCATCACACTTAGCCCCAAATATTTTCCTAAGAACCTTATTCTCAAACACCCTTAATCTCTGTTCCTCTCTCAAAGTGAGAGTCCAAGTTTCACAACCACACAGAGCAACCGGTAATATAACTGTTTTATAAATTATAATTTTCAGTTTTTTTAAGCAGACTGGATGACAAAATATTCTCAACCGAATAATAACAGGCATTTTTCATATTTATTCTGCGTTTAATTTCCTCTCGAGTGTAATTTATATTTGTTATTGTATTTGAAGTTTTCAACCTTTTCAAAGGATAAATTTACAATTTTCATATTTTCATTTCGTACCGCATTACTTTACACCAAATTGCATCACATTACGTCATGTAACACAATATTTAATTTTTAATGCATTGCGTATAAAATGTTATATCAATTTAATGTAAGTTATGTTTATCTTGTGTTCGATCTTTAGTACATAATGTCTCGTGTGTAATACAAGATAGCGCTGAGTTCAGAAATTTTTATAAATTCCAGTAACAACAGGAAATACAGTGAGTACGTATTTATACCTCCACTCAGCAGTACTTAAAACATGTAAATAAGCTCCAAACTCGATGTAGCATTAATAGCATTTCCTAATGCAGTGAAGTACTTCCAACACACTAAAGAGTGATGTAATATTTTTTAGGGTAGAGTTCCTACAATACTGCGCAGGATGTCCCAAAGGGATAACTTACATTAAATTGATATAACATTTTAAATAAAACCAAGCTACACAGGATGTTCCTCGATATATCAGAGTATGAATATGACAATGTAACTCTAAATTCAAAAACATGGTTGATTTACAAACAGTACTGAAGTCCGTGTCTGAAGTCCTAGGGCGTTGGCCTTCCATCCATGCGGTCCTGGTTCGATCCCCGGCATTGTATTGTTAGTATTGTTTCATGGCGAGAGCGTGTGTTCAGATTATGGCGGGAAGAAAGGTAAGTGATGCGAGACGACAGGTACGAAGGAATAGAAGAGTTCAAGATTTCGAAGAGAAAGATAAGTGAATGTAAATTTCTTTTCTTATCTAGTTTAAGCCAACCTATTGATTCCAGGGATGGGGTAATATGATCATATTTACGAACATTGCTTACAAAATGTACACACAAATTATGAGCACGTTGAAGTTTCGTTTTGTTGTCCCTGGAGAGGTCAGTCAGTAAAATGTCGGCAGTCAAAATAGGGCAATATAAGCGTCTGCACAAGGGACTTTTTTAAGCAACATTTATCCTTTTTAGCACATTGATAATAGAATATACTTTTGTGCGAGATCGTGCGTATTTGCTTGGTTTCCGCACAAAACCATTCCGCGGAAAGTCTAAAATTCCACAGTCAGTATTCCCAACCTAACACACATAACAATTTCCCTCTTCTTACAGCTCAAGTGACATATTGATTTTACTGCTTTAGGCTTTTAACATATTTTTACAGACGTTCAATATAGTAATAATTATAAATTGGAAACTTACCACTGCAATTTCACCTAAATTGCACTGTTAATTATTGTTTTTAATTATTTGAAAAAATTAAGTAAACTCTACAACTCCACTGAAGTTACTGCATTCGTGATGCAAGTAACATTAAGGATGCCGTGAAAAAATCAACAAGATTCCAGACTCGTCTTAGACTGGGGGAAAAAAAAGACAGACGTATATCACGGCCTGCTGGAGTATAGTAAACACAGAAAACATTTTAAAGCAACAATTTTGAAGACAGATGTTTTTGTTTTGCAAATTTGCCGCCATTGAACAGAAACCAAGATGGAGATTTCATTGCAACTAATTAGAAATTTCTCTTTCAGGTATGTAATAAACGATATTCGCACAAAATAATGTACGATACACGAGCTGTATGTTTTCTTTCAATTCTCGGAAATTAAAAAAGCTCAACTACGTTTCGCTTTTTCAAACTTTTCCTCGAACATGAAAACTTCAACATACCGCTCTTGTAACGCATATTACTATTCTGCAGGTTTCTGTGACTTGCATGTCCCAGTTAAGATTATTATCCATGTGAATGCCAAGATTTTTTTTTACTGAAGAACTGAAAGGGATATGGACTGCACTTTTAAGGGGGACATGTCAAGTTGTTTCACAGCGTCAGTTTTCCGTTTGTGTCCTAGTATAATTGCTTGATATGGAGAAGAATGGAACGTGTGAAATGAACAGACAGAATGAGAAAAAATTAGCTGTTATAGAATGAGAGAATGAAGAAGGAATGATGCTGAAACTGATCAGGAAGGAAAAATAAATTGACTGAGTCACTGGTTAAGGAGGAACTGCCTACTGAAGATGCACTGAAAGGAATGGTGAACGAGAAAATGTTCGGCGAAGAAGAAGATATCAGATGATAGAAAACAGTAAAAAAACAATACATCGTATTTGGAGTCAAAGAGAAAGGCGGAATAGAGGGATGATTAGGGAATGTTGAGTTTGCAGTGAAGGACCTGCCCATTGTCAGAAAACTATGAATGAATTAATCTAAACCGACAAGTTCGAGCGCCCATCATCAATACAAACAGGTCTATCCTACTTCATATTTATTTGTATAATAAGTTAATGTTGGTTCATAAATAGTTTTTCAATATTTGCTTCCTCAGGCTGACCTTTATAGTAATCGATTCGAACAGTAAGGTCGAGGATATGACCTTTAGAACCAATTTCTTTAAAAGCTAATAAGTTTATGTCAATTGTACAGGTGCTACCGTTAAAGGCGTGGGATGAACTTCTTTACAAAGAGCAAAATCTGTTTTCCATAGTTCTGGAATCAAGGTACGAACCCAATGGTGATGAGAGTTTCTTAGTAGCTCGCCGTGCCAGGACCCTACAACGTGGGCAAGATTCTGTTTCTCCCCATCGCAACTCCGACAGAAGCTCCGGTACGGAGCAAACTTCGGAAACATTAGCTAACATTTTAAGCGTTACGCAAGCAAAAATGCAGTCAAGTACAAAGTAGTTCACCATTAATGTTGTCTACATTGTACAGACTTGTCATTTGGCATGCATATTGTAAGTGATGTACCTTATGTACTGAATTTTTTTCACGTCACGTTTTCAAAATATAGGGTACTTTTGGGGGGTAATTACACTTTTGATACACTTAATAACTGAGGTACATTTTTCTTCAAAACCGTTTAAAGGAAAAAAAAAACTAAAATTCTTTCCACCATTTATTATCATAATACACTGCTCTCTTAAATTGACTGAGTTTATTGGAAATTAAATCAATGGTTTTACCAAAACACGCCATAAAATGTTTCGTATAATAGTACATTATTCAACGAGCCTATAATGAAGGTAATTAAGAAGTGAGTATGGATATTTATGAAACGAGCGCAAGCGAGTTTCATAATTTTCATACGAGCTTCTTAATTACCATTATAGGCGAGTTTCATACGACTTTTTATGCTCGACCATATTTCTAACTTGATATTATTAATTTTATTGTATCTGACCTGGAGCAATGTCCCGTATCTTGTGAGATGTGCGCAGACGCGAAAGTATTGATTTTTTCTGAGGAACAGATGTGCACATTGACCTTGCTAGGCCATAAGAACCTACAGAGATAACATTGAAAAACGAGATGACAAATTGAATTATTTGATTATTATTTACAATTAACGCTAATTATTATAGTAACAGAACATAACTTTCTGCGACAGTATTGGATTTCCAGCCTTTGTGACTTTTCGCTAATTCTCTTTCGATTGCATATCTGAGAATAATCGATACTTGCGGTTTTATAACGGTAGAAAGCTGACCTGTCATTGGCTGAACAGTTGTAACCTGAGTCGTCATTGGCTGAAAGACCTGACCTTTAATGAGTAGGTGTACTTTAATGACATGCATTAAAGGTCTGCTACCAGGTGTATAATTACTACATTTAGGCATGGTCGAGCATAAAACAATTTTTATATCCAAAAAGAAAGCGAAAGCGGACAAAATTGTATTAACATTTTTTTTGTTTCAAATATCTCAAGAGTAGCCGCTGAAATTAATGACATTATACTTATGGATCACCCTGTATAAAATTTTATTCCGTTAGTTTTATTTTGAGTACCGAACCTCCTTTGTATAAGTAGATTCGTCTACCTTGCCGACTATGATTTATGGTGAAAGCGACTGTGCTTCCTCTATAATTAAGTTTTGGTACTTCTTCTTACATAAGGTGTTACACATTTTCTCAGTTTTTAGGTCAAATATTTACTTTTCACGTCACACAAAATCCCGCTATTTTATACTCAATTTTTCTTCATGGTTTTTGGTCACGATTTCTTACTGATACAGTCTCACATATTACTAAACATCTTGTGTAAAATAAAATCACTATTGGCCTGAACTTGTTCTTGTCCACACCTGTGGAGTAACGGTTAGCGCGTCTGGCCGGGAAACCAGATGGCCCGGGTTCGATTCCCGGTCGGGCCAAGTTACCTGGTTGAGGTTTTATCGGGGTTTTCCCTTAACCCAATATGAGCAAATGATGGGTAGCTTTCGGTGCTGGACCCCGGACTCATTTCACCGGCATTATCACCTTAGACTCATTCAGACGTTAAATAACCTGAGATGTTGATAAAGTGCCGTAAAATCACCTACTAAAATAAAATAAAAAAGTCGACCTGGTTGGTGAGTTGGTATAGCGCTGGCCTTCTATGCCCAAGGTTGCGGGTTCGATCCCGGACCAGGTCGATGGCATTTACTTACTTATTTACTGGCTTTTAAGGAACCCGGAGGTTCATTGCTGCCCTCACATAAGCCCGCCATTGGTCCCTATCCTGAGCAAGATTAATCCAGTCTCTACCATCATATCCCACCTCCCTCAAATCCATTTTAATATTATCCTTCCGTCTACGTCTCGGCCTCCCCAAAGGTCTTTTTCCCTCCGGCCTCCCAACTAACACTCTATATGCATTTCTGGATTCGCCCATAGGTGCTACATGTCCTGCCCATCTCAAACGTCTGGATTTTATGTTACTAATTATATTAGGTGAAGAATACAATGCATGCAGCTCTGCGTTGTGTAACTTTCTCCATTCTCCTGTAACTTCATCCCGCTTAGCCCCAGATATTTTTCTAAGAACCTTATTCTCAAACACCCTTAATCTCTGTCCCTCTCTCAAAGTGAGAGTCCAAGTTTCACAACCATACAGAACAACCGGTAATTTAACTGTTTTATAAATTCTAACTTTCAGACTTTTTGACAGAAGACTAGATGACAAAATCTTCTCAACTGAATAATAACAGGCATTTCCCATATTTAGTCTGCGTTCAATTTCCTCCAGAGTGTCATTTATATTTGTTACTGTTTCTCCAAGATGTTTGAATTTTTCCACCTCTTCGAAGGATAAATCTCCAATTTGTATAATTCCATTTCGTACAATATTCTGGTCACGAGACATAATCATATACTTTGTCTTTTCGGGATTTACTTCCAACCCTATATCTTTACTTGCTTCAACTAGAATTTCCTCGTTTTCCCTAATCGTTTGTGGATTTTCTCCTAACATATTCACGTCATCCGCATAGACAAGAAGCTGATGTAACCCGTTCAATTCCAAACCCTCTGTGTTATCCTGACGATGGCATTTAAGTGTGCTTAAATGCGACAGGCTCATGTCAGTAGATTTACTGGCATGTAAAAGAACTCCTGCGGGAAAAAATTCCGGCACATCCGGCGACGCTGATATAACCTCTGCAGTTGCGAGCGTCGTTAATTAAAACACAAACGCTAAAATAAAAAAAAAAAAACTTGTTCTCTTTTCAGAAATATTATAACGGGGTAATTGTTTACAGCTTTCTACATCTGCACGAAACGCCTACGGAAATTATTTCATATAACATATAAAAAATACTCATCTTTAAAGTGACTAGTTGCACGAAAAGTCTGTGCTTTTGAATGAAATTATTCTATCTAATTATAAATGCATAAACATATACATATTTATACACATTTTGAATATGCTAAAACGATAAATTACATTTCGTACCTCCTTTGGGGCAGATGAAGTTATTCATGCAGTGAGACCATTAGTTAGTTCGTTATTCATACAACTCCATGAAAATGAAAGTAAACAATGATATGTAAACTGTGTGACAACTTTTTCATACTCGACATACTGTCTCTTTGAGATAGGCAGGATATGTAGCACATATGGGTGAATCCAGAAATGCGTATAGAATGTTAGTTGGAAGACCTGAGAGGAAATGACCTTTGAGGAGGCCGAGACGTAGATGGGAGGATAATAATAAATGGATTTGAGGGAGGTAGGGACTGGATTAATCTTGTTCAGGATAGGACCGATGGCGGGCTTATGTGAGGGCGGCAATGAACCTACGGATTCTCTAATAGTAATATGCGTTACAAGAGCGGTATGTTGAAGTTTTCATGTTCGAGGAAAAGTTTGAAAAAGCGAAACGTAGTTGAGCGTTTTTAATTTCCGAGAATTGAAAGAAAACATACCGCTCGTGTATCGTACATTATTTTGTGCGAAGATCATTTATTACATACCTGAAAGACGAATTTCTAATTAGTTGCAATGAAATCTCCATCTTGGTTTCTGGTCAATGACGGCAAATTTGCAAAACAAAAATTTATATCTTCAACATTGTTGCTTTAAAATGTTTTCTGTGTTTACTCCAGCAGGCCGTGATATAGTCTGTCTTTTTTTCCCCCAGTCTATGATAAGTCTGGAATCTTGTTGATTTTTTTACGGCTTCCTTAATGTTACTTGCATCACGAATGCAGTAACTTTAGTGGAGTTGTAGAGTTTACTTAATTTTTTCAAATATTTAAAAACATTAATTAACAGTGCAATTTAGGTGAAATTGCAGTAGTAAGTTTCCAATTTATAATTATTACTATATTGAACGTCTCTAAAAATAATATGTTAAAAGCCTAAAGCAGTAAAATCAATATGTCACTTAAGCGGTAAGAAGAGGGAAATTGTTATGTGTGTTAATTTGGGAATACTGACTGTGGAATTTTAGACTTTCCGCGGATTGGTTTTGTGCGGAAACCAAGCAAATACTCACGATCTCGCACAATAGTAATATACGTTACAAGAACGGTATGTTGACGTTTTCATGGTCGAGGAAAAGATTGAAAAAGCGAAACGTAGTTGAGCTTATTTAATTTCCGAGAACATGGAAACAAACATACCGCTCTTGTATCGTACATTATTTTGTGCGAAGATCGTTTATTACATACCTGAAAGACGAATTTCTAATTAGTTGCAATGAAATCTCCATTTTGGTTTCTGTTTAATGACGCCAACTTCGGAAAACCAAAATATCTTTCTTCAACATTGTTTCTATAAAATGTTTTCTGTGTTTACTATACTCCAGCAGGCCGTGATATACGTCTGTCTTTTTTTCCTCCAGTCTATAAATGCGAACTTAAAACAAACGGTAAGGTTATGTAATGATTTATTTTTCATTTTAATATTTTAACAATATTATTTATATAACATATTGCAGTAATAACATCGGTATCTGGAATCTTGTTGATTTTTTCACGGCTTCTTTAATGTTACTTGTATCAGGAATGCAATAAGTTTCGTGGAGTAGTAGACTTTACTTAATTTTTGCAAATATTTAAAAACAATAATTAACATTGCAATTTAGGTGAAATTGCAGTGGTAAGTTTCCAATTTATAATTATTACTATGTTAAAAGTCTCTAAAAATAATATGTTAAAAGCCTAAAGCAGTAAAATGAATGTCGCGCTTAAGCGGTAAGAAGAGGGAAATTGTTATGTGTGTTACGTTGGGAATACTGAATGTGGTATTTCACACTTACCGCGTATTGGTTCTGTGCGGAAAACAAGCAAATACGCACGATCTCGCACAAAAGCCATTTGTAAGTAGACCTATGTAGCCTAAGTAACAAAGAGACTAGTATCATGAACAAACACTAAATATTCTGCATGTTCAGTACAGTACTGAAAAATATACGCAAAATTAAAAATAATAATGACCCAAGTACAGACACTTGAGGTACTCTACTTTTCAGAGCAGCACTGTTTATGGTGCATATTAAAAAATGTTTGTGCATATCACTATACACATTAAAGTATTTGTCTTTGTATACCTGCATATTTGGACTCTGATATATAAAACAATGCACATAATTTTTATTAAATCTTTACTCTAGAGTTCAACCGTAAAATTTAATTTCTGCCTGCACTTTTTATATTTGTTTTATTTCGTCTAAGAATTCTGCTTTGAAACTACGAAATATAATGAAATTTTTTGCGTATCCTAGCAACAGCTAATGGAGAGTGCAAAAGAGTTGAAAGCGACGAGTACTGTCTCTGTTTGAAAAGGCCGTGAATTGTCAGCTCCCTCTTTCCTTTATATTCCTGTGAAAACCGTATTTTTTGTAATGGAAATAAAACAAGCATTCCAACCCACAGTGCATATATATAAACTAGCGACAAGTTAAATTCTGGAAGCAGGTGACCTACATTTGAAATCTGTTGCGTCACATTTCCATCAACCAATTAATCTAGATTCTAGAGGGCACACAGAATTGAAAGCTCGAGGTACAAAATGTCAGCATTCGCTGTCATCAGTGGCGGAATATAAGACTAGCTCTGTCGTGTGTCATAGAAGTTCTATCATTACTAATGCATTGCTGGCTATAGCCATCTATATAACTACACGTAAAATAACTATTGACATATCTTCGTATCTGCGTATATATTTATTTTATTGAAGTATATGATGCATACAATAATGTGCCTGTATTCTGTACAAGTATAGATCTACCAGTTTATATTATTTAATGTACCGAAGCACATATGATATTTCCATGCAGATATTCTGCGTCATCATATCATGAAAGAGTAATGGAACGGAGAAAAATTCTCTCCGGCGCCGGGATTTGAACCTGGGTTTTCAGCTCTACGTGCTGATGCTATATCCACTAAGCCACACCGGATACCCACCCCGCCGTCGGACAGAATCGTCTCAGTTTAAGTTCCAACTCTTGGGTTCCCTCTAGTGGCCGCCCTCTGCACTACGTCATAGATGTCTATGAACGTAGGACTGAAGTCCACACATGTGCTGAGGTGCACTCGTTATGAGTGACTAGTTGGCCGGGATCCGACGGAATAAGCGCCGTCTTACGCATATCATATATATTATTTAATGCACCGAAGTACATATGATATTTCCATGCAGATATTCTGCGTCATCATACGATGAAAGAGTAATGGAACGGATCCCGGCCAATTAGTCACATGAATCACAGAAAATAAGTTTCGAGAAAAATATAAGAACCTACCTATAGTTAATGGATTTTCTGTTACGTCTGTGAAATTCTTACAGGAGGACCATACATTAGTATGTCTGATTACAAAATCATTGTATCTTAATTATCTCATTTCTTAGCGCCTTAAAATATTTTTTAATTTCTTGGACTCATGTTGTTTTAACAAGTAGGGTCTACCAATAAAAACTTCAGTATCCTGACAAAATATGAAGTGTATTGTTTGTTGTTATACAGTTTTCAATAAATTTATATTGTTATATTTTTTCATATTCAAAATGATTATTATCATTCACAAATTAAGTTCAAAATATCATAGCCGACTTAAAAAAAAGTCATTCGCGAGTAATTAATTTTCATACCAGTGTGTCACATGTTTAATGGCAATGTATGAGTACAGACATATCTTTAGTTCACAATAAGAAAATAACATAAATTGCATATTATCCCTCCGAAAAAGACGGTGTTTCTTGTTTTGGGATCTCTCTTCAAGGACTTTTTCTCTTTATATCATCCACTTCTACAAGTCCTTGAAGGTACATTGGTACACATCTTGTTCATTTTTGCTATTAAATGACGTAATTTTATTTAAAATGTCTATTCTATTTGGTACAGATACTTTCATAGAACAATGTTGATTATTTTTTCTTCTACTGAAGTCCACACCTGTGGAGTAACGGTCAGCGCGTCTGGCCGCGAAACCAAGTGGCCCGGGTTCGAATCCCGGTCGGGGAAAGTTGACTGATTGAGGTTTTTTCCGGGGTTTTCCCTCAACCCAATACGAGCAAATGCTGGGTAACTTTCGGTGCTGGACCGGCATTATCACCTTCATCTCATTCAGACGCTAAATAACCTAGATGTTGATACAGCGTCGTAAAATAACCCAATAAAAAAATCTTCTACTGAACTCTTGGAACTATACTCAGTGTCCAACACCTTGACAAAGAAGTGCATGATAGCAAATGCGTCATGGCTGCAATATGACGTAAAGCTTTAAAGCCACATGAGTCCGGGACTGATGTGGTTTTGAAAGAACTCAATATTTTAAGATTTTATAGAACGCTTAGTAACGATCGGACTCATGTTGTTTTGACTACCCATAATGCTTCTTATAGTGCGGTAACTCATTTTCGTAAAATGTGGACTCATGTGGTTTTACAAATGACCGATTCAAATGTTTATATGACATTTTTTGCTCAGAATATCTTCGGAAATAAGCTCTGTAAGTGACGGTAAATCCTCGTGAATCATCCTGTATATTTCTATACAGGGTGTTTCAAAAATACGGGGCATAATTTCAGGTATGTATTTCCCACATGTAGACAATCAAAATAGTTCATTACAACATGTGTCCGGAAATGCTTCATTTCCGAGTTATGGCCTTCACAACATTGAAATTCACCGGAACGTTTTTCTTTCCGCAGGTCGTTGTCATTACAGAAGATGTTCAAAATGTCCACCTCCTGCTTGAATACAGACCTCGCATCGATGTCTCATTGACCTGCGAACACGATCCCAAACTCCAGGAGTATTGCGTATGTCCTCAGAACATGCCACAATTCGATTCCGAAGGGATTCCAAATCAGGCACCGGAGACGAATAAACCAATGATTTTAAATGGCCCCACAAGTAGAAATCGAGAGGGTTCAGATCAGGTGAGCGTGGAGGCCAAGCAATTGGGCCACCTCTACCTATCCATGCATCAGGAAACCTTCGACCCAAGTACCGGCGAGCCGTACGACTGAAGTGTGCAGGAGCGCCATCATGCAAGAAGTGAATGTGTTGACGATTGATCAGTGGAGTGTCTTCTAAAACATTGCCGTCCGCCTCACCGTACATGAAGTGTATCTCTGCCAGCTCTTGATTTGAATACATGTTGCACAGTCTAACGCCTACACAACACTGAATGTAACCTTCGCCTCGGAATGAACTGTCAGAGTGCCCTCTTAATGTCTCCTTTGACGGCAACGACCTGCGGAAAGAAAAACGTTCCGGTGAATTTCAATGTTGTGAAGGCCATAACTCGGAAATAAAGCATTTCCGTACACATGTTGTAATGAACTATTTTGATTGTCTACATGTGGAAAATACATACCTGAAATTATGTCCCGTATTTTTTAAACATCCTGTATTATCGAAAAATGTATCTTTGTAATGTACGTGCATATATTTGTCTTATCTGCATAAATATGTGCATGTAATCTATTTATGTACCTCTCCATGTTTCCTAAAGTCCTTGGAAAACGGTATAATTTCTCCAAGGAATACTATTGAACGCTTTCTGTACATATTGCCATCAGCATATTAAACCTGTGTTCTGGTTCACTCTATGTTCATAACACGTGGATGGTCTGAACGTAATTAGCGTGCTGCTTGTTTGAAATCGCTGACGTACAGAGGCACGGGAGCCGTTCGCAGAACTGCAGTTCAGACATTGAGGACGTCTTCCCTGTGTGATTGACTCAATCTTGCTGCAACAAATCTCTGGCTCCGAAGTTTTCCAATCAAAACTTCGGAACTGCGGGCCCGATTTTAAAATATATTGATAAGCGCTCACTACCAACGTAACAAAAAAAATCCTCTTCTAACTGAGCTCTAGGTAATCGGATTTTTTCACGTATAACTTCGACGTCATTAGAATCCCCGACCGGTCCCATAGTACACATTAAAAGTCTCCTTGATTTTCCTTACTATACTAAGAGGAGTTGTGAGTTTTTAAGGCTGTTTTCTCGTTAGAAAACGAATATTTTATTATCATTCCTATGTTTATTTTACAACAGGAAAAGTGATGATTTTTTTACTGGATCTATACGGTTTTTTGAAATTAATATAGCTAAGTTAGTAGAGAAATTAGGTATGTCTTGACAGGTCCTGGGTTCAATTCCTATAGCTGACAGGATTTTTCTCATTTTCAGACTTCCAGGAGGGGCCCCGAAGTCCACTCAAAGTCCTCTGAAATTGAATATCACTTCATTTCTAGGAGTAGAAAGACGATCGAAGTGTCCACACCTGTGGAGTAACGGTCAGCACGTCTGGCCGCGAAACCAGGTGTCCCGGGTTCGAATCCCGGTCGGAGCAAGTTACCTGGTTGAGGTTTTTTTCCGGGGTTTTCCCTCAACCCAATACGAGCAAATGCCGGGTAACTTTCGAAGATGGACCCCGTACTCATTTCACCGGCATTATCACTTTCATTTCATTCAGACGTTAAATAAATTCAAATTCAAATTTATTTACAATTTTCATTTGAAATGAATACATATGTATGGATACCCGAAATGAGCATATGCTCGTACTCGGGTACAGTCCAGTAGTCTACATAAATTTTACAGGGATCAAAATAATAATGTTGATGATAGAAATAATAGTAATAATAATAATAATAATTATAATAATAATAATAATAATAGCATAATCGTGACAGAAATGATACAAAGATTGTAATACAAAATAATGCATTAATAATAATAATAATAATAATAATAATAATAATAATAATAATAATAGCATAATCGTGACAGAAATGATACAAAGATTGTAATACAAAATAATTCATTAATAATAATAATAGTAATAATAATAATAATAATAATAATAATAATAATAATAATAATAGTGATAAAACAAAAATATTTACAATAATAAAATAAATACTAGGACGGATAAAATAAAATAAAAAACCACTAGCGAGAGCTAACACAACTTAAATAAGCATATAATAACCAGAAAAAATGACGAACTCGAAAATAAATAACCTGAGTTGTTGATACAGCGTCGTAAAATAACCGAATAAAATAAAATAAAAGCGATCGAAGTGTGGTGCCGACCATATTATCTCATTCTAATGCCGAGATAATGAAAGCATGCAGCTCTACCTCCTTGCTCTCTATCCGTCTGCATGGCGTCTAAATGAGAAAGCCTTTTATACTAGATTTCAGGGTATTATGTTGTTTGTTTAATTTTTTGCTTACATTAATATGTATCAACATAATGATAGTGTAAGAGTGCAGTAAGATAAACAATCAATGAATATAATAAAATTAATGTGAAAGAACATCTGAACCAGAGTGCTGCATTGGAGTTAAATCGCTCGATTGAACTCGGTCGAGTGTCGTACCTTTGAGTGAAATAAGATCGGTCGTGATAAGCTCGTAATAAATAGAAGCACAGTACAAGGTCATCTCACCGACATGTCTTATCTTGTATGGAAGGCGACAGATAAGATACACATATGTTTTGCTCACACGGTAAAAATAAGGCTTTATTTTCTGCGTTTATGAAAAACGTTTAATGGAACAGTCAATGGAACGTACCAAAACAGGAACATGAAGTTATAAATAAAATAGTATGAAGAACTTCGATATACAGTTATTATTGCTAATTAATAATTATTCAGTGTTTGATTTACCACATATATAATATGTTAGGTCCATACATAGTGTTCCGTCTATATACTGCGACAATGTAGAAACATTTTACAATAGTAATATACGTTACAAGAGCGGTATGTTGACGTTTTCATGGTCGAGGAAAAGATTGAAAAAGCGAAACGTAGTTGAGCTTTTTTTAATTTCCGAGAACATGAAAACATACATATCGCGCTCGTGTATCTTACATTATTTTGTGCGAAGATCGCTTATTACATACCTGAAAGACGAATTTCTAATTAGTTGCAATGAAATCTCCATCTTGGTTTCTGTTTAATGACGGCAACTTTGGAAAACCAAAATATCTTTCTTCAACACTGTAGCTATAAAATGTTTTCTGTGGTTACTATACTCCAGCAGGCCGTGATATACGTGTCTTTTTTTCCCCCCAGTCTATAAATGCGAACTTAAAACAAACGGTAAGGTTATGTAATGATTTATTTTTCATTTTAATATTTTAACAATATTATTTATATAACATATTGCAGTAATAACATCGGCATCTGGAATCTTGTTGATATTTTCACGGCTTCCTTAATGTTACTTGTATCAGGAATGCAATACGTTTCGTGGAGTAGTAGACTTTACTTAATTTTTGCAAATATTTAAAAACAATTATTAACATTGCAATTTAGGTGAAATTGCAGTGGTAAGTTTCCAATTTATAATTATTACTACGTTGAACGTCTCTAAAAATAATAGGATGTTAAAAGCCTAAAGCAGTAAAATGAATGTCGCGCTTAAGCGGTAAGAAGAGGGAAATTGTTATGTGTTTGCGTGTTGATAAAGCGTCGTAAAATAACCTATTAAAATAAAAAAAAAATGTGTTTACGTTGGGAATACTGAATGTGGTATTTCACACTTACCGCGTATTGGTTCTGTGCGGAAAACAAGCAAATACGCACGATCTCGCACAAAATATTATTGATATAGCAGAAGCCTAGATTAATAACAATATTAGTACAGAGATAACGTCACAGGAAATACAATAAAACGAGTAATCATGCTGCACAACTGTTACAGACGCAAAGATTAATTCACTAATTATTAGAGATTATTATTATTATTATTATTATTATTATTATTATTATTATTATTATTATTATTGTTATTATTATTATTATTATTATTATTATTATTATTATTATTACTAGAAAACTTGATACGGTTCTTGCATTATCGTGATTGTGTTCTCCGTTTATAATAATTACATTTACATCCAATAACATCTATCAGATGTGGCAAAAACAAAATCACTCCTGTGTGGGGGGGAAAAAAACATTTACCTACAACATTTATATCACATTTTAAAGCAAGTTTTGTAGTTGTACTATGGAGAGGTTAGTTAAACACTGGCAGCAGCTCATGTTACTGCTTACAATATTACAAGTATTTGAAGCTGTCCACTTATTCTGCTGCCTCATTTAGAATACGCACGTTTACCTTCTTTATTTTTCTTTCGATAACCATGGTCTTCACTAGTTCGATTAATTAAAATGTGTCTCAGTGAAACGTACAGCAGGGTCCGTATAGGTCAGTTTCTGTCAGATGCGTTTCCAATTCACTGTGTGCTAAAGCAAGGAGATGCACTATCACCTTTACTTTTTAACTTTGCTCTAGAATATGCCATTAGGAAAGTCCAGGATAACAGAGAGGGTTTGGAATTGAACGGGTTACATCAGCTGCTTGTCTATGCGGATGATGTGAATATGTTAGGAGAAAATCCACAAACGGTTAGGGAAAATACGGGAATTTTACTTGAAGCAAGCAAGGAAATAGGTTTGGAAGTAAATCCCGAAAATAAAAAGTATATGATTATGTCTCGTGACCAGAATATTATACGAAATGGAACTATAAAAATTGTAAATTTATATTTTGAAGAGGTGGAAAAATTCAAATATCTGGGAGCAGCAGTAACAAATATAAATGATACTCGGGAGGATATTAAACACAGAATAAATATGGGAAATGCCTGTTGTTATTATTATTCGGTTGAGAAGCTTTTATCATCCAGTCTGTTGTCAAAAAATCTGAAAGTTAGAATTTATAAAACATTTATATTACCGGTTATTCTTTATGGTTGTGAAACTTGAACTCTCACTTTGAGGAACATAGGTTTAGGGTGTTTGAGAATAAGGTGCTTAGGAAAATATTTGGGACTAAGAGAGATGAAGTTACAGGAGTATGGAGAAAGTTACACAACACAAAACTGCACACATTGTATTCTTTACCTGACATAATTAGGAACATTAAATCCAGACGTTTGCGATGGGCAGGGCATGTAGCACGTATGGGCGAATCCAGAAATGCATATAGAGTGTTAGTTGGAAGGCCGGAGGGAAAAAGACTTTCGGGGAGGTCGAGACGTAGATGGGAAGATAATATTAAAATGGATTTTGAGGGAGGTGGGATATGATGGTAGAGACTGGATTAATCTTGCACAAGATAGGGACCGATGGCGGGCTTATATGTGAGGGCGGCAGTGAAACTGCGGGTTCCTTAAAGGCAGTAAGTAAGTAAGTAAGTAACCATGGTTTTCGTCTTGTTGTCATTAATCTTCATCTCATACTGCTCACAGCTGTCATTCAGGTCCGATAACATGTCCCTTTGGTTCGATGTTGATTTTTGATGATTTTGATACAGTTTTACATTCTTTGTAAATAATAGGCCTATAGCAAATTAGACATTTTTTTTTGTCCTCAACACTCCTATAGCGACCGATGCTCGGTCTTCTACGTAATATAATATAATAAATAAGAATTTTGTACGGAGCTCTTCTATTCTGGGTAGAGAAAGATAACATTCTTTCCTTGCTTGAAAAAGTAAAAAGTTACAGGCATACGCTGATTTACTACAGTAAGTACTTAGTGAGTACACTTAGTCTCTGAGAACACCAAATATGGCCTCCATTGTGTTATACCCATCCTGTGTAGGAACCCCATATTGAATTTGCAAATGTGACTTTAGTTACATGATGTTGAACTTTTTTCTGTGTTTATATAATCTAATAGTCAACCGTTATGAATCTGTATATGACAATAAATTCTTAGCACATGCTCATTCTTTTGTTTCTTGTTTCCATAGGAACTGAATTCTGAAATATCGTAATGTCATTAAAAGCAGTAAAGGGGTTGAATGTTCGGGAGCCTGAACAGTTGAAGACACGTTCTTCATTTGTTTGGTTTTGTTAATAATAATCAGTACCGAAAATAAAAGATATTAGCCGACTTTTGCTCCCGCAAGTTGCCCGACTCTCTCTGAACTCCCTAATTAAAATGTGTGTCATGTTTCAGTCTGCCAGTGCAATGGTCTTATATTTCCAACTTCAGCTGGAAACCTAGAATAATAAACTCGGGTGCGTGGAATACGCGTTGTTCTCTTTCAATTAAAGCGCCCTGCCGCGGACGAGTCAGAAGGCCTCTCGCTTGGGGGCCATGTTTCGAATCACGACACATCCCGTGTTGAGGAAGGGACTTGTCCGAATTCCAGTATAAATATTTTCTATAAATTATTGCACCACATTTTTCGTACTGTTACGCCTGTCTATGAATAGTTTCTGTACATTAAAATAAGCATTGAACAGATGATTTTTCTTCACTCTCTTTTATCTTAATTTCCCCGTGTTATCCCATTATACCTAAAGAATTTGATTTACCTGAAACATACCTCACTGCTTTACACCACTTCGCATTTCATTTCCTTATGATTTTCTTTCCCATTAACTTATTTTATTTGCGTATTACTTTTCTCATCTTGGCTATTTTTATAATTGGGTTATTTATTTTATGCTCGACCATGCCGAAATGTAGTAATTATACACCTGGTAATAGCCCTTTAATGCACCTCATTAAAGTACACCTATTCAGTAAAGTTCAGGTGTTCAGCCAATGGCAAGTCACCTTTGTACCGTTATAAAACCGCAAGTATCGATTATTCTCGGATATGCAATCGAAAGACAATTAGCGAAATGTCACGGAGGCTGGAAATCCAATACTGTCGCAGAAGGTTATGTTCTGTTACTATAATAATTAGCGTTAATTGTAAATAATATTCAAGTAAATTCAATTTGTCATCTCGTTTTTCAATTCTAAATCAATTTCCAGGTTATATCAGACTAATGTTCATTTTATTCTCTATCAAGGTCAATGACATTCGGCCTCGAAAAAAAATCAATACTTACGCGTCTGCGCACACCTCACAATTCAGGTCAGTTCGCACATAAGCTTAACATGACCTAATTTTAAATAATTTCAAGTTAGAAATATGGTCGAGCATAAAAAGTCGTATGAAACTTGCCTATAATTGTAATCAAGACGCTCGTATGAAAATTATGAAACTCGCTTGCGCTCGTTTCATAAACAAACATACTCGCATCTTAATTACTACCATTATAGGCTCGTTGCATAATGTACTATTACGACGCTTTATCAACAGCTGTGATTATTTAGTGTCTGAGTGAGATGAATGTGATAATGCCGGCGAAATGAATGCAGGGTCCAGTCCTAAAGTTACCCAGCATTTGCTCTTAGTGGGTTGAGGGAAAATCTCGGGAAAAACCTCAACCAGGTAACTTGTCGCAACCAGGATTTGAACCCAAGGATCCTCGTTTCATAGTCAGGCATAATAACCGTTACTTCACAGCGGTGAATTTCAGCTGTTACTTTAGTTTTTTCTACTGTTACCTTGCTATCCATTCGTGTCACTCACCTTTTCTGTTAATTTACTTTCCTTTTGTGTTACTGTCCTCACCTTTTGTGTTACCTTTCAGTCCACTCGTATGCTTTTGTTTCCAGTCTGCTTATTTTCCTTACGATCCATGTTACTTTACAATTTTCTGTGTTATTTTACTCTCGTTTTTGTGTTATTTTTTTCTTCCTCTGTGTTACTTTACTCTCCTTTTGCGTTACTTTACTCTACTTTTCTGTTACTTCATTCTCTTTTTGTATTACTTTATTCTCCCTTAGTGTTACTTTATCCTTCTTATGTATTACTTTAATTTTTTGTGTTACTTTCCTCTCAATTTGTGTTAATTTATTCTCCTTTTGTATTACTTTATTCTCCTTCTGTGTTACTTTATTCTCCTTTCATATTACTTTTTCTCCTTTTGTGTTACTTTAGTCTTCTTTCGTGTTACTTTACTCTTCTTCTATATTACTTTACTTTTTTGTGTTACTTACCTCTCTATTTGTGTTATTTTACCATCCCTTTCTGTTATTTTATTATCCGTATTACTTTATTCTCTTTTTGTGTTACTTAAGTCTTGTTTTGTGTTACTTTACTCTTCTTCTGTATTACTTTACTTTTTTGTGTTACTTACATCTCCATTTGTGTTATTTTACCATCCTTTTCTGTTATTTTATTCTCTTTTTGTATTACTTCATTCTCCTTCTGTGTTACTTTATTCTCCTTTTATATTACTTTATTCTCCTTTTGTGTTACTCTACTCTTCTTTTGTATTATTTTACTTTTTTGTGTTACTTTACTCTTCTTTTGTATTACTTTACTTGTTTGTGTTACTTTACTCTTGTTTTGTATTACTTTACTTGTTTGTGTTACTTTACTCTTGTTTTGTATTACTTTACTTTTTTGTGTTACTTCCCTCTCCATTTGTGTTACTTTGCTCTTGTTTTGTATTACTTTATTTGTTTGTGTTACTTTACTCTTGTTCTGTATTACTTTACTTTTTTGTGTTACATCTCCATTTGTGTTATTTTACCATCCTTTTCTGTTATTTTATTCTCTTTTTGTATTACTTCATTCTTCTTCTGTGTTACTTTATTCTCCTTTTGTATTACTTTATTCTCCTTTTTTGTTACTCTACTCTTCGTTTGTATTATTTTACTTTTTGTGTTACTTTACTCTTCTTTTGTATTACTTCACTTGTTTGTGTTACTTTACTCTACTTTTCTGTTACTTCATTCTCTTTTTGTATTACTTTATTCTCCCTCTGTGTTACTTTACTCTCCTTTTTTGTTACTTTACTCTCCTTTTTTGTTACTTTACTCTCCTTTTTTGTTACTTTACTCTCCTTTTTGTTACTTTACTCTCCTTTTTGTTACTTTACTCCCCATTTGTATTATTTTACTCTCTACTAGTGTTATTTTATTCTCCTTTTGTGTTACTTTACTCTTCTTTCGTGTTATTTTACTTTGTATTATTATTTTACCTCCTTCTGTGTTACTTTCCTATCATTCTTTCCTCTTCTCTTTCCCCATCCTGATCTCCTCCCTTATGCCTCTACTGTGCACTTCTACACTGCCTCCTTCAATATGCGTCTTGTCCTTGAGTCAACACTTCTTTTCGCGTGAGCTCCCCCAATCAACCAAGACTTCCTGAGATGGATTTAGTTGCGTCTTCTGTACTTGATGATTTCTCCCTCAGATTCTACGTACGCCGTGCAAACTTGGACTATCTCTTACGTAATAAAATTGTCTAACTTGTAGTTCTGGCTAGCAATTAACTGTGTTTTCGGTATGCTGCCCGCAGGGGCGGGGCACGTGTTTGTGCATTCCTGCCAACTCCGGGCAAGTTGTGCAAGTAGCCTATATCGCCGTGAGCAGCGCAGTCCGCATTTACCTGCATTAGTTACAGTTGGAGGGAACTGCAGTAACGGAGGAATGGAAACTAGATGCTGAAGTTCTGTTTTCTTGAAAATGTACAGTATGGTGTTTTTTTTAATGAATGTTTGAATCTTCCCTCTTTCCTTTTACTTTCAAAGTTTATTACGTACTTTCTTTCTCTTTCTCTCTCACTCTGTTTTCATTCCATTCACCTTTCTTTTTATGTTCGTACTTTCCAATTTCCTGTATTACTGTCATTATTTTTCCCTCAATTTCCTTTTCCGAAGAAAATCAGGCAAAGAATATTTGCCGTCCTTTTAAATTCTTTATTCTCATTGGACTTGAGGCCTTCGAGAATTTGCTGCAAATAATAAAAAAGATGGCGGTGTCGAATGGGGAGAGGAGTATGACAAAAATGCCCTTTATTACCTACCCTGTTCAACATCTAGGGTAGACCAGGGTAATTGTAAACAAATGCTGCGAGAAATACAAAACTGGCAATATACAAATTTTAATTCGGGGGAATATTTAAATTAACATATTGGCTAACCTACAAAACAGTTTGGCGTCAATAGGAGTACCTGCTTAGTTGCGGACGAATGTTTTGTAAGATTCTACAAAAAAAAAGCTGAGAAAGAATTTTGCTTCACCTTAATTTTTGGCATTGTAAGTAATATATTAATGACTTATTAAAAATTGTCTTACAACAATACAATGGTGTTCACTATTCTTATGCAGATGACACAGTTTTGCTTTTTGGTGGAAAAACCTGGCATGATGCATATAATAATTCAAATAATGGACTTAAATTAATAAAAAAAATGGTTTGACATAAATTATTATCTTTCTATCAACGAAAATAAAACCATCATTATTCCATTCTCATTATCTGAAAAATGTAACATACCTCCTACATCTATATTACGTATTAAATTACATAATTCTGATTGTTGTCTTATATAGTGTAAATATCCTATTATTAAAGAGTCCTCTGAAGTTAAGTATTTAGGCATAATTTTCGATAATCATTTAAAATGGAAACTACACATTAATTACCTTTGTAATAAATTACGTAAAATAGTATATTATTTTGTTTTATTGAGGAATTACTTGTCAATAAGTTTATTACGTACAATATATTTAACTTTATTTCAATCGGTAATTATGTATGGAATTATAGGATGGGGTAGCTCATTTAAATCCAATTTTAATACACTTTATTTATTACAGAAGAAAATCATTTAAATATGTCTTCATAAACCTATTTTTATTTTCCATCTCAAAATTGTTTATAGACTTTAATGTACTAAACGTAAGACAAATTTATTATATTGTGTTAATAAAATTCATACATAAAAATCGAAATAATTTTGAATTGTATTCTCATAGTTATGAAACAAAAGGTATGAATTCTTTAAGATTGTTTGAACCAAAATGCAACACTGTTACAATATTTAATCATAGTAGTAATTTAGGCCCAAGAATATATAACAAATTTATATTTAAATATTCTAAGCTTGTCAATTCTAATAGTTCTAGTATTAAATTTAAAAAGTTATGTATGGAGTTTATAAAAATTGAAAAATTGTAAATTTAAATTTATATACTATAATTGCAAATTGTATTGCATAATTTTTAATTATAATTGTATTGTATAATTATTAATTAAAATTGTATTGTATAATTATTAATTTCAATTTAGGAATCCGCCCCTGAGCACGAGTTCTAGTCTTTCAGGGGCGAGCTAAAGTTTCTCAATATATTTTATAATTTATGTTACAATTATTAGCAAAATAATAAATAAATAAATAAATACAGTGCTAATTTTTTAAGAATATGTTGTTTTTATGAGTAACGTATAGTAGTTAACATTTATTACAATGGTTTTGAGATCTTCCATAAATTATGACGTGTTTACATTTGCCCCATAGTTTTAATTGCTTGGGGGTAACTGTAAACATGTTTTACTATGGTTACATTTCGTACTATTCAGTAATCAAAGGGATCCCCACCCAACTACACTGTAGAGGATTTAGAGAGGGTTGTCGCAGATGTGAAGCTCAGGAGAGGTACTGAGTTCCTATATCCGTCATATACCATAGGTTAAAGGGACGAAATGTACCAGTGACCAAAATTGGAGTTGGAAGGAGTACAGCTCTTTCTTTTGAAACAGAACAAAAAAATATTCAGTGTCTTATAGCCCATGCGAAAATTGGTGTTTACAATTACCCCCTTCTCAAAGGGGTAAATGTAAACAGGTGGGGTAAATGTAAACCAGCAATTAAAAGATGAAAATAAAGTCAACCTTATTATTTTAAACCCATTTTCAGGGAAAAGAAAGATCTAAAAGTAACATGCTTAATGTTACTGAGAGTTGTGTAATGTTGAAATATATTTGAAATCAGTGAAAAGTGAAAATGTGACGAAAAAGAAGGAAGAGATGGTGAAAAAGAAGGAAGAGAGAATGAAGAAAAAAGAAAAGATGGAGAAAAATAAGGCAGAGGTGACGAAGAAGGAGAAAAAGGTGGCGAAAAAAAGGGAAGTTGAAAAAGAAGGAAAACATGGTGAAAAAGAAGGAAGATGTGGTGGAAAAAGAAAGAAGAGATGGTGGAAAAGAAGGAAGAGAGGTTGAAAGAGAAGGAAGACGAGGTGAAGAGAAGGAAGAGATGGTGGAAAAGAAGGAAGAAATCGTGAAGAAGAAAAAAGAGATGATGAAAAAGATTGAAGAGATGGTGAAGAAGAAGGAAGAGGTGACAAAGGAGGAGAAAAAAGTGACAAAAAAGAAGGAAGGGAGGTTGAAAAAGAAGGAAAACATGATGAAAAAGAAAGAAGAGATGGTGAAAAAGAAGGAAGAGATGATGAAAAAGAGGAGATGGTGAAAAAGAAGGAAGAGACGGCAAATAAAGAGGAAAAGGTGACGAGAGAGAAGGAAGATGTTAAAAAGAAGGAAGAAAGAATGAAAAAGAAAGAGGAGATGGTGAAAAAGAAGGAAGAGATGACGAAGAAGTAGGAAAAGGTGACGAAAAAGGAGAAAGAATTGGTGAAAAAGAAGCAAGAGGTGACGAAGAAAGAGGAAAAGAGGGCAAAAAGAGGAGGAGAAATAGGTAAAGGAAGGGAAAATGAGTAAAGGAAGGAAAAATGAGTAAACGAAGAAGGATAAATGGGTAAACGAAGGAGAAACGGGTAAAGGAAGAAGGCGAAATGCGTAAAGAAGACAAAGATCGTATATTATACACTGGAAGTCATTCTGCAACTCCCCATCCCGTCTGCTTGTCAATGTATAACATTTAAGTAATGTAGTTATAAAAATTCCGGGTTTAATTTTCCGTCAGAGCAAGTTAATAATTCACTCCCCACGTCCGTGTGTGTGTGTGTGGCCTCAACACCACACGCATGCGCTATTACCGCAAAACTCGCCTCTGTGTAATTTGTCATGACAGAAGTGTGAGCAGCTTACAGATGCATTTATATAGCCTAGCTGTTATCAAAATTAGTGGGGTGGCTTATTTTCACGTAGTGGTGATACTATTTAATTCCACTCATTCATAAATTTCGTCCCTTTTTATTTCTGACGAGCTTCCGAGCTGGTAAATACGTATTTTTTTTCACAATGCAACATTTCCTCAGTGAGAAGTTAGCCTTGTCGGTAAGAAGACGGATTACTTACTTACTTACTTACTTACTTAATTATTGGCTTTTAAGGAATCCGGAGGTTCATTGCCGCCCTCACATAAGACCGCCATTGGTCCCTATCCTGAGCAAGATTAATCCATTCCCTATCCTCATATCCCACCTCCCTCAAATCCATTTTAATATTATCTTCCCATCTACTTCTCGGCCTCCCTAAAGGTCTTTTTCCCCTCCGATCTCCCAACTAACACTCTATATGCATTTCTAGATTCGCCCATACGTGCTACATGCCCTGGCCATCTCAAACGTCTGGATTTAATGTTCCTAATTATCTCAGGTGAAGAATACAATGCGTGCAGTTCTGTGTTGTGTAACTTTCTCCATTCTCCTGTAACTTCAGCCTTCTAAGCCCCAAATATTTTCCTAAGCACCTTATTTTCAAACACCCTTAATCTCTGTTCCTCTCTCAAAGTGAGAGTCCAAGTTTTTACAACCATACAGAACAACCGGTAATAAAACTGTTTTATAAATTCTAACTTTTAGATTTTTCGACAGCAGACTGGATGATAAAAGCTTCTCAACCGAATAATAACAGGCATTTCCCATATTTATTCTGTGTTTAATTTCCTCCCGAGTGTCATTTATATTTGTTACTGTTGCTCCAAGATATTTGAATTTTTCCACCTCTTCGAAGGATAGATCTCCAATTTTTATGTTTCCATTTCGTACAATATTCTGGTCACGAGACATAATCATATACTTTGTCTTTTCGAGATATACTTCCAAACTTCTCGCTTTACTTGCTTCAAGTAAAATTCCCGTGTTTTCCCTAATCGTTTGTGGATTTTCTCCTAACATATTCACGTCATCCGCATAGACAAGAAGCTGATGTAACCCGTTCAATTCCAAACCCTCTCTGTTATCCTGGAAGAAGACGATTACAGAATGAAAAGCTTCCATTTCAAACCAAGGCGAAATGTTTCATTTTATGCTAAGTACCTGGAGGGTCGTTGATCGGTCGGAAAGGGGGGGGGGATTCCAGGCTAATATTGAGCATGAATTGAGAAGGATTTCAGTTGAACCTAGACAAGTGAGTGACAATGCATTCTCGCTCTACAAAGTTTGTATACGAGCGAAAGAACGATACTTTCAACATCTACTCAATACTGTATGGTTTGTTTCATAATTAATTTCTCCTTCCGCAGTTGTAGGCATCATTTTACTGACTCACGCTCTACCTATCGCCAGGGAGCCAGATCTCGTCTACAGGAGCGACCAATATCAGTACTGTTGTTTACATAAAACGGCAGCAAATACAAACGTTCAATTTAATTAACATAACATTATGGTAAATTTACATTTTATGTAACAATATTGCTTCATTTAATAATAATAATAATAATAATAATAATAATAATAATAATAATTCTTTATACTGGCTGAGTTAAGGTCATAGGGCCTTCTCGTACACTCTACCAGGTCACAAAGTATACAAGCAGTTAAAATATAACAAAATATTAAAACACAGAATACTAACATATTACAAAAAAATAATAATAATAGCATAATAAAATCATCACTAAACAATATGAAAATAATAATACCATAATAGAAAAAAAAAAGTAAAATACATTGGAATATAGTAAAAGCAACTCATTTAGTACAAATTGTTAATATGGAAAACGTAAGGTAGAATATAGCAAATTGGAATGTAAAAAAATTGACTGCCTCCGTGGTCTGTTTGTCAGCATGCTGGCTTCTAGATCAGCAGGTCCTGGGTTCGATTCCCGGGCTTGGCTCTCAGTGAATTTTTCTTGTAGAAGAAGAATTCCCTGGGTGTGTAGAGTCTGGAAATTTGTATGAATGTGAGTGCGATTGTGAGTGAGCCGGGTTAATATTAATTAACCAATCATCACAAATATAAAAATACATCAGGACTGTCGCTGGACAGTAACCTGAACACACTCCCAGCGTCACATTGTTGACAAGTAACTCCATCTGTTAGCACAACCATAAAGCATCTAATAGATGCTATAGAGTTACCAACGGAAAAAAAAAAATAATAAAAAAGAAAAGAAATACGAATATTAAACAAAATTCACAATAAAAAGGCTATGGTAATAAATTCATCGGCTGATAAAGAGAACAAAAAGGGGAAAGGAATCTGAATTGAAGAAGTGCAATTTTAATTTATTTTTGAAACTAGACAATGTCCGACAGTCTCTGACATGTTGTGCTAGAGAGTTCCAGGGATGAGCTGCAGAGACGGTGAAAGATGAAGTGTAGAACGTTCAATCTCATTAATAGAACATTATGCTAAATTTACATTTTATGTAACAATATTGCTCTATTGTACGTCTAAAGAATAAAAATCGTGTATGGGGGAATTTTGTGTAGACGGTAATTTGTTTTTTTGTTTTTCTTGCAGGTAAGTCATGTTTTCCTGGATGCTGGGGCCATTGGTAAGCTATATTTCTGTGTTCTCTTATATTAATTGAAACTTTGCACATTTTTTTTTTTTTTTTTTTTTTTTTGCCTCTTCCGCCATTTTCACCATAAGACATCAGAAATTCGCTTGACTGGAATTCCGATCTATGCTGTTTGCACACCATGTTTTCTCCATCATTAGATTAGAATTGTTTTATTATATTTCCTAATTTATTAGTAGATATAATCCGATTGTAGAATACAAAATAAATAAATAAACAACGGACACAGATCCATGTCCTCGAAAGGATTCTAATCCACGACAATGGATTTTAGCTTCTTGCCTTATGTGTTCTATACATCGCAATGATAAACTTTTCATAATAATTCAATATTGTGATGACTAACAAGAGAAAATCACGTTCTAGAGATGTTATAGTTTTAACCCTTAAATTGGCAATGTATTTATTTTATTTTATTAGCTTCCTCAAATTAGAGGCTGCCATTAGACAAAGCATACAAAACAATACAAGAACAAATAGAAGATGAGAGCTAAAAGAGTAAGAAAAAAGGCAAACAAATACACAAACAAACAAAGGCAGTTTACAGAAGAAAAAAAAATTCAAGTAAAGAATCAATGAAAGCTAAGAAGGAAAAAGAAAAATGATAATGGTGCGTCAATTTTTTTCCATACACTGAATTAGAGTCCATATACGTGGTTCCGTAAAAGTTTGACTGACTCTCTAATTATGAGGAGGGCCAGTTCGTTCAGAAAAGATTTGTGCAGTCCTAGAGTCTTACAGAATTGAGAAGAGAAGTTAGGTATCGTTCCTCTTGCTCCAAACATCAATCCCGTAACACTGATATCGTGAAGTTGGTATTTATCTTTATAATACGGAATGGTTGGAACGCAGATTGCTCGTTTCTCCTCATGTACGTCTTCGGGCTGTCCTTTATACGTTTCAAACCTGATGATGGGGTCGATTATCATACCCTGAGACAGGGATTCGCTAATGGCGATTATGTCAATTCGTCTGTTACTGCCATTGTCGGCGGTTCCGTGGACTTCTTCATAGACGGTGTATTTTAGTTTTCTAAGGGCATTGGCCAATTTAGTTCTAATTGCATGGTGCCTATGTATACGCAATGTTTCGCCATAAGGGCAGGCTCCCAGGACATGTCCAAGGGTTTCTATCTCAGTGAGGCATCGCCTGCAGTGGTTGTCCTGAGACCTACCCGGTATGGCTCTTGCAGCGCTTACGTTGGCAGTCATCTTGATAACAACAGGTTAATAGGCTATATGCTGTAGTTCTAATAGAATTATAGAAAAAAAATTGATAGGAAAATTTAAATTTCATAATAATATAATGTTGCACAACATAAAAAATATGGACATTGCGGTAGTTGTTTTCTTTACAGTCCGACCCGGTTTAATAAACTAGTGTGAGAAATGAAGTTTTGTCAATTTAAGGGTTAAGGAATTTGGAATGACGTGTGTACTATAAATAGACCATTGAAGAATAAGACAAGAGCTGATACACAGCTAAAATTTTATAAGACTATGGCTGTTCCAGTGTTTATGTATGGTTCTGAGAACTGGGCTCTAAATAGATCTGATGTTAGGAAAGTTGAAACAAGTGAAATGAAATTTCTAAGAAGAAAAGCAGGCCTTACCTTACGTGACCAAGCGAGCAACAATGAAATAAAACAAACATTAGGAATATATGACTTAAAAGAGAAAATATAAGCAAATAAAATTAATTGGTATAATCATATACAAAGAATGGACCATAATTCTACAACAAAACAAGTTTTAAATTATAATCCAAAAGGTTATCGTGACCTAGGACGTCCGGTAACCAGATTGAGAGATTCTCTGAGTCGGAACAGGCCACGAGATAGCCTACCATTATGGTGATGATGATGATGATGATGATGATGATGATGATGATGATGATGGATCTAGGACGCCAGAGTGGTTTAAGAGTACCAGGTAAGAAAATGGCTTCATTTTGATTTATGTGCATTGACACTTTAAATGTAATATTCCAAAATGTCAGCTTTGTACTCTTCCGGCAAGTGCCCTTTTTGATAGTGTTGTAACTGAATGCAAGTCACACTTCGGTTACGGCGCCTTTTCTTGACCTATTTTTCTTCTTTTGGCATTTTTCAAAGTTTCAGTACGCTACACTTAGCATGAAAACTATTCCAGATAGGAACTTAATTTTCATAGTGATGCCCTCTCCATTAAAGAAAAAAGAACTAGGTGAAGACAACAATAAGAAAAAGGGAAAACAATGAGAAGAAGGGGGATACAAGGATAATACAAGGAGTAGACAGGGGGAGGAAAAGACGAACTAGGAGAAGACAATAAGAGAAATGGGAAGACAATGCAAACAAGTGGAATACAAGGAGAACAAGGGGAAAACAGTGAGAAAAAGGCGTAGACAATAAAAAGAGCAATTGGAAAACAGTGAGGAAAAGGGGAATGGAAAGAGAAAAAGGATAATACAAGAAGAAGACGGGGAGGAACAGAATAATTAGGGAAAAACAAGGAGAATACAAGGAGAACAAGGATAAGACAGTGAGAAAAAGGCGTAGACAATAAAAATAGCAATTGGAAAACAGTGAGAAAAAGGGGAATAGAAAGAGAAAAAGGATAGACTAATACAACGAGAAGACGGGGGAGGAACAGAATAATTAGGGACAAAATTGAGAACACGGGGAAGACAAGGAGAACCAGGGGAGGACAATGAGAAATAGCGGAAACAATAAAAAAAACAATTGGAAAACAGTGAGAACAAGGGGAATAGAAAGAGAAAAAGGATAATACAACGAGAAGACAGGGGAGGAACAGAATAATTAGGGACAAAATTGAGAACAAGGGGAAGACAAGGAGAACTAGGGGAGGACAATGAGAAATAGCGGAAACAATAAAAAGAATAATTGGAAAACAGTGAGAACAAGGGGAATACAAGGAGAACAAGGGGACGACAATGAGAAATAGGCGTAGACAATAAAAAGAACAATTGCAAAACAGTGAGAACAAGGGGAATACATGGACAACAAGGCGAAGACTGTGAGAAATAGGCGTAGACAATAAAAAGAACAATTGGAAAACAGTGAGAACAAGGGGAAGACAGTGAGAAATAGGCGTAGACAATAAAAAGAACAATTGCAAAACAGTGAGAACAAGGGGAATACATGGACAACAAGGCGAAGACTGTGAGAAATAGGCGTAGACAATAAAAAGAACAATTGGAAAACAGTGAGAACAAGGGGAAGACAGTGAGAAATAGGCGTAGACAATAAAAAGAACAATTGCAAAACAGTGAGAACAAGGGGAATACATGGACAACAAGGCGAAGACTGTGAGAAATAGGCGTAGACAATAAAAAGAACAATTGGAAAACAGTGAGAACAAGGGGAAGACAGTGAGAAATAGGCGTAGACAATAAAAAGAACAATTGCAAAACAGTGAGAACAAGGGGAATACATGGACAACAAGGCGAAGACTGTGAGAAATAGGCGTAGACAATAAAAAGAACAATTGGAAAACAGTGAGAACAAGGGGAAGACAGTGAGAAATAGGCGTAGACAATAAAAAGAACAATTGCAAAACAGTGAGAACAAGGGGAATACATGGACAACAAGGCGAAGACTGTGAGAAATAGGCGTAGACAATAAAAAGAACAATTGGAAAACAGTGAGAACAAGGGAAATACATGGACAACAAGGCGAAGACTGTGAGAAATAGGCGTAGACAATAAAAATAACAATTGGAAAACAGTGAGAACAAGGGGAATACATGGACAACAAGGGGAAGACAGTGAGAAATAGGCGTAGACAATAAAAAGAACAATTGCAAAACAGTGAGAACAAGGGGAATACATGGACAACAAGGCGAAGACTGTGAGAAATAGGCGTAGACAATAAAAAGAACAATTGGAAAACAGTGAGAACAAGGGGAAGACAGTGAGAAATAGGCGTAGACAATAAAAAGAACAATTGCAAAACAGTGAGAACAAGGGGAATACATGGACAACAAGGCGAAGACTGTGAGAAATAGGCGTAGACAATAAAAAGAACAATTGGAAAACAGTGAGAACAAGGGGAAGATAGTGAGAAATAGGCGTAGACAATAAAAAGAACAATTGCAAAACAGTGGGAACAAGGGGAATACATGGACAACAAGGCGAAGACTGTGAGAAATAGGCGTAGACAATAAAAAGAACAATTGGAAAACAGTGAGAACAAGGGGAAGACAGTGAGAAATAGGCGTAGACAATAAAAAGAACAATTGCAAAACAGTGAGAACAAGGGGAATACATGGACAACAAGGCGAAGACTGTGAGAAATAGGCGTAGACAATAAAAAGAACAATTGGAAAACAGTGAGAACAAGGGAAATACATGGACAACAAGGCGAAGACTGTGAGAAATAGGCGTAGACAATAAAAATAACAATTGGAAAACAGTGAGAACAAGGGGAATACATGGGCAACAAGGGGAAGACAGTGAGAAATAGGCGTAGACAATAAAAAGAACAATTGGAAAACAGTGAGAACAAGGGGAATGGAAAGAGAAAAAGGATAATACAACGAGAAGACGGGGGAGGAACAGAATAATTAGGGTAAAACAATGAGAACAAGGGTAATGCAAGGAGAAGAAGGGGAAGAAAAGGAGAACTAGGAGAAGAAAAGGAGGAGCAAGGGAAAGCAAGAAGAACTAAGGAAGAACAACAAGAACTGGGAGAATACAATTAGTAGTAAGGGAAATAAGTAAAACATGGGGAATACAAGGATAACATGGAAAATACAATGAGAATATAAGGAGAACTAGGTCAAGACAATGAGACAAGAAGAACAAGGGGAATATAAGGAGATCAATGGGAATACAAGGTGGAGGGAAATAAAAGGCCAACCAGGGGAATACAAGTATAACAAGGAAAATACAAAGAGAACAAAAGAAAAGGAGAACAAGGGGAATAGAAGAAGAAAAAGAAGACACTGAGAAGAAAGGGAAAAGATTGAGAACAATTGGAAGACAGGGACATCAGTGGGAGAGGAAGTAGGATAGAATGAAAATGAAGGAAAGACAAGATGATCAATGGGAATATAAGAGGACGCGAAAAGGCAAGGAGAACAAAGAGAAAACCAGGTGAATACAAGGAGAATATATGTAGGCGGTTACATTTTTATGTAATGCTTAATTCTCAGTTTATGCGGATGAAGTGAATATGTTAGGAGAAAATCCACAAACGATTAGGGAAAACACTGGAATTCTACTGGAAGCTAGTAAACAGATAGGTTTGGAAGTAAATCCCGAAAAGACAAAGTATATGAATATTGTACGAAATGGAAATATAACAATTGGAAATTCATCCTTTGAATAGGTGGAGAAGTTCAAATATCTTGGAGCAACAGTAACAAATATAAATGATACTCGGGAGGAAATTAAATACAGAATAAATATGGGAAATGCCTGTTATTATTCGGTTGAGAAGCTTTTATCATCCAGTTTGCTGTCAAAAAATCTGAAAGTTAGTTATATTACCGGTTATCCTTTATGGTTGTGAAACTTGGACTCTGACTTTGAGAGAGGAACATAGGTTAAGGGTGTTTGAGAATAAGGTGCTTAGGAAAATATTTGGGGCTAAGAGGGATGAAGTTACAGGAGAATGGAGAAAGTTACACAACACAGAACTGCACGCATTGTATTCTTCACCTGACATAATTAGGAACATTAAATCCAGACGTTTGAGATGGGCAGGGCATGTAGCACGTATGGGCGAATCCAGAAATGCATATAGAGTGTTAGTTGGGAGGCCGGAGGGAAAAAGACCTTTGGGGAGGTCGAGACGTAGATGGGACGATAATATTAAAATGGATTTGAGGGAGGTGGGGATATGATGGTAGAGACTGGATTAATCTTGCTCAGGATAGGGACCAATGGCGGGCTTATGTGAGGGCGGCAATGAACCTCCGGGTTCCTTAAAAGCCAGTAAGTAAGTAATTCTCAATTTATCCCCCATACTTAGTGAAAAGAAAGACGTAAACGTCAAAACTTCGAAGCGTAGGCCCTTTAGTTGAAATGTTCATTAACCATCAAGTATAAGTGTGACCATAGGTTACAAACAACACACAACGTCAACATTTTCCATGTTTCTGCTGCTTGTGTCACATCCGACGTTACAGATACGATAGAGAAGATTCTGCTTTCGGAACATTCTGTAGTACGTACACTAACTTGTATAAAACGGCCTGTAATTTTCTTTTATTGCATATGACGTCATAAAAGTCAGATCAATCGGATTAGAAATGTATTTGTGAGATTTCGGAGCTGCATTACTTGAAAGTCAACACGACCTCCGATCGGGGCAACTCACCCCATGACGTCATTGAGCCTGTTAATACACCACCGCAGAGTTTATACTACAGTACCGCTCCCCGATGTTCGTCTGTTTCTCTCCCGTGGCGCTGTCTGCCGGGTGTATCGAAAGCTAGCTAGCTTTGTTGTAGAGTTGTTTTCGCACAGGACAGATGTTACCACGTGGGGGTTCCCCGTCATAATGCGGATTACCTACGATCTGCTGCTGGGCTGGTCTCTTAGCTCGCTCTTGCACCGTTTCAGATTAGTTCACGCCCAACTTTGACTGCATGCAATAAGAGTAACTGAACCGGAAAAGCTTTTCATGTAAAAATATGTAATCTGTAACTATGGTTACGGTAACGGAAGCTCCTCTGATTGTCCATTGTTCCTAGATATTTATTAAATTGATGTAATTTTAATTATTTTTGCTTTTTCGTTGTGCAAGGTATGCAGTAAATGAAAGTTTTGTGACTGAGGGGAAAAATACTTTGATGAAAACGACACATTTCTCATAGCAAGTTCTACGTTTTTCGCATACATTCATTTATTTAATTATTTTTTTAGTGTACGCCGTATTTATTGATTTTTTCAGGGTTGGTATGGAGATTTTAACCTCAAAGCAACATAGGCTACATTAAAACATAGGAAATTAACTCAATTTATTAGAATATTAAAATTATTTATGTTAAATACATGTTGTTCATTGTGCAGTTTGTGAAATTTATCTGAGGAATGGCTCCCAGTAGAATGTTTCAAGTTGGGTTAATGTTTGAGTGATTCCATCAATACTTTCAAAACACGCGCCTGCCATTTTCAACTGGTGCTCTCAAGGCTTGCGAGATGTTGCGCGTACGATGTTAATCAATATCGCAAGACCTACGTTTTTCGCATATACATTCATTTATTTTATCATTTTTTATAGTGTAGGCCGTATTTATTGTTTTTTTTTTTTGCAGCCTTGGTGTGGAGATTTTAACCTCAAAGCAACACACAATAAAACACAGGAAATTAATTCTATTTATTATATTAAAATTATAATTTATTTATTTATTTACTTATATTTAATGTGCTGTACAACAGCCAGAGGCCAATTACAGTTCAGCACAAACAATATAACAAAAACATTAGCAATAATTTACAATAAAAGTATAAAGAAATAATTAAATTAATGGCAATTAATTAAAATGATAATTACAAATGAAATAATGGAATCATAAATGAAGAATGGAATCATATAAAATAGTATTACAAAGATATACAAGATTATAATACAACGACAATACTGACAATGAATGGACGGGATAAAATGGATGACTAAACTACATAGCATAATGAGATTAAAAGTAATTGTATTTGAAAATGAAAGGATGGAATCAAGTAAATTAATAAATAACAAAATGATATAAAAGTTAGCGAGAATAATATTAAAATACATATTTAAATAAAAGATATAATAATAATAATAATAATAATAATAATAATAGGGCACCGGCGTGGCTCAGTCGGTTAAGGCGCTTGCCTATCGGTCTGAAGTTGCGTTCGGGCGCGGGTTCGTCCCCGCATGGGCTGATTACCTGGTTGGGTTTTTTCCGAGGTTTTTCCCAACCGTAAGGTGAATGTCAGGTAATCTATGGGTAATCCTGGGCCTCATCTCGCCAAATACCATCTCGCTATCACCAATCTCATCGACACTAAATAACTTCGTAGTTGATACAGCGTCGTTAAATAACCAACTAAAAAATAATGATGATAATAATAATAATAATAATAATAATAATAATAATCATCATAATAATAATAATCGTGTGGTTAGCACGATGGTCCCCCCAGCCGTTATAGCTGGCTTTCGCAACCTGATTTCGCTACCAACCGTAGCTCCCCAAGTGCATCACGATGCTGGGTGGGCACCGGACCCATACACTGGCCGAAATTTCTACCCTCCATAGGACTCGAACCAGCTCGCATTTCGTAACGCGAGTCCTAGGCAGGATGCCTTAGGCCACGACGCCACGGCGCGGGACAGAATATTAATAGTACATTATGCAACGAGCCTATAATGATAGTAATTAAGAAGCGAGTATGGATGTTTATGAAACGAGCACAAGCGAGTTTCATAATTTTCATACGAGCTTCTTAAATACCATTATAGGCGAGTTTCATACGACTTTTTATGCTCGACCATATTTCTAACATGAAATTATTCAGATGTATACATTTTATTTGTATGTGACAAGATCGGAAGTGACCTTGTTCTAGGTCGTAAATTGTGAGATGTGCGCAGACGCGAAAGTATTGATTTTTTCCGAGGAACAATAATGTCATTGACCTTGTGTAATCCCGTTAAACTTGGTATAACCTTGATTATTGAATTCGACATTGAAAAACGAGATGACAAATTGAATTTATTTGAATATTATTTACAATTAACGCTAATTATTATAGTAACAGAACATAACCTTCTGCGACAGTATTGGATTTCCAGCCTCCGTGACTTTTCGCTAATTCTCTTTCGATTGCATATCCGAGAATAATCGATACTTGCGGTTTTATAACGGTAGAAAGCTGACCTGTCATTGGCTGAACAGTTGTAACCTGAGTCGTCATTGGCTGAAAGACCTGACCTTTAATGAGTAAGTGTACTTTAATGACATTCATTAAATGTCTGCTACCAGGTGTATAATTACTACATTTCGGCATGGTCGAGCATAAAATTATTTATGTTAAATAGCCTACATGTTGTTGATTGTGCAGTTTGTAAAATTTATCTGGGGATTGGCACCCAGTAGAATGTTTCAAGTTGGGTTAATGTTTATTTGAATGATTCGATAAATGTCACTTTCAAAACTCGTGCCTGCCATTTTCGATTGGTGCTCTCAAGGCTTCCGGGATGTTGCGCGTCCGATATTAATTAATATCGCATATGTTTAGTTTGAAATCGACAGTTGAAATTACGTAATGACTAGCAGTAGACCCTACTTTAATGTACGTCATTAAGATACAGTTACGTCACATTTAATGAGCATATTATAGTATGGTCGAGCAAAAAATATAATACCTGTATAATAAACTAAAATAATAATAATAATAATAATAATAATAATAATAATAATGATTTATTTTAGCTGGCAGAGTTAAGGCCGTAAGGCCTTCTCTTCCACTCAACCAGCAAAAAGAGTATACATATGCATGAATTTACAAAGAATTCAACAATCTGATTTAGATGAGAGTTACATGTGTACAAGAGTTATTTACGAATTAAACAACAAAATACTATGAACTATTAATTAAACACTGAAATAAACTGTGTAGCAGAATTAAGCTAAAATACATAGAATGTTAATATATTTCAAATAATATTAGATAATAGAAAGAGATTATTATGAGACAATTAAAATACAGCACAATCAGGATGATGTCTAAAGAAAAAAGTAACAATGTAGTCAGTGATAGTTTAAATCAGTATGATTGGAGTGAAATGCTAATAAGGTTATCTTTTAAGCTGTTCTTAAAGGTGTTTATTGTCTTGCAGCCCCTAATACTTTGTGACGAGGAATTCCATTGGCGCGAGGTGGATACTGTAAAAGATGATGAATAACAAGATGTTCTATGAAGAGGTATACTTACCGTGCCACAGATAAGTGATCTGGTATTTACGTCGTTGTTAGAGTATAGATAAGAGAAACGAGACGAAAGGTAATTTGGTGTTGAGGTGTGCAGAATTCGAAAGAGTAAAGACAAAGAGTGTAAAGTTTTGCGTTCTTTAAGTCGGAGCCACGAAAGACTTGCGAAGGACGGTGATATGTGATCATATCGTCGGATCTTGCACACGTATCTGACGCACATATTCTGAGCTCGCTGTAACTTGACTGACAGTTCAGAACTTAGATCACTTAACAAAACGTCACAATAATCGAAGTGCGGCATTACCAGGGTTTGCACTAGGGTAAGTTTTAGTTGCTGGGGCAAGAAGTTTCTCAAGCGACTCAAACAGTAAATGGAGGAACAGATTTTTTTATCGTTTTTTTTATACAGTACTGTACTCGCCAAACTTAGACGACCATAGCTCAGAGGAAAGATGTCAAAGAAGTCACATCAACATGCTCTCGATGTTTATGTTATGCAGCTGGCCGCTTCCGATAACTGAATAGCTTTATAACAGCGTTGCCAAACATAGACGGTCTCAGCTCGAGTAGAAATGCCAGATTACCTTGCCGCAAGAGATAACTACTAACTTCTCTGTTAAAAAAAAAAAAAAAAAAAAAGAACATCGTACTTGCCTCAGCCCAGCGGCTGTGCTAATTCAGAGCCACAATGTGACAACGCTGCTTATCTAACAGGCATGCACCGTATGATTTCCTATGTTTTGGGTAAGGCACGAGTGGTGTGAGTGAGGTCGTCTAAGCTTGGCGAAAACAATACAACGATTTTACAAGGCAGTAATGACATCTATTGATTGAAGTAATGTGTTTAAATTAAAAATTTAAGCTACACTAAGGCAAATTGTAAGACAGGAAATAAGTATATTAACCTTTAAATTGGCAAAACTTAATTTCTCACACTAGTTTATTAAACCTTATCGGACTGTAAAGAAAACAACTATCCTAATGTCCATATTTTATATGTTGTACAATATTATAGTATTGTGAAATTTAAATTTTCCTTCCAATTTTTTTTCTATTGTTCTATTAAAATTATAGCATATAGCCTATTAACCTGTTGTATCCTATAGGATATTTTGTCAATTTAAGGGTTAAGCCGTGTCGTTAGGGTTACATACAAATAATTATCAACAGTAATCTCACTAGACGTTTTGATTTATCTAGAGAAAATCAAAACTCGAGTGGGATTTAATTGACTATTACACGATTAGAAGAAAGTATATAAAGATTAGAAGTAACGAAGTACTCCAAAACAATAAAATATTAATTGACTTACGAAAATACAACTGTCTTCGAATGTATTATTGTGCCATAACATTACAAATATTACGCTAGATGCATGCTAGATGGCAGTAGTGAGCAATGCCTTCTCGTCGAGAAGTTCTCGATCTATTATGCACGATGGCAATGTTACTAGTCAAGAAGACTTTGTTGATTCAGTTTCATTTTTATTAAAATGCAACATTCCACTTCAATTATCCGAATCCCAGTTATCAACGTCACTTCACAGATGATTTTCAATAAATCTTAATATTAAACAATCTCTGATACGTGACTATCCATAATATCATATAGCAGAAGCTATAACATAACGTAATTAATATACACAAGTGTTAGAAAAGTTTTAATTAACGACGATGACATAAAAAATAAACATTAATAATTTTAAAAGGAATAATTATTGAATGTACAATTTTCAAATTTGAATGTGGTTGGTGGTTTAATTGATGTTATATTGGACGTGTGCGTAATATAAATGGAACTCGTTGATTTAGGCCTACATGCTGTATTCAACTTATTCAGGATTTCCGAATGGTGCTCTTCATTTATTTGTAAATCGGATTTCAGAAGATGCATAGGTATGATCAGTGATTTTTATTAATTATTATTCTTGAATGCCAATGCGAGTCATATTTGAAACTGCTGTGCATCGACTGGAGTGGTTTGTAATTTTATATATATATTTTTTTTGACGTCCAGACCAGCGCAGTTTCAAATGTTGGCAAACAAAGAAACAAATGCTAGGGACGCGATAAAATTAAACAAATGCTAGGGACGCGATAAAATTAAACAAATGCTGGGGACGCGATAAAATTAAACAAATGCTAGGGACGCGATAAAATTGTGCGATAAGCAGCCATGATTGGTTGAAATACGTCCTTTTGTACCGTTTTATTGGTAAAAAGTAGTATTACGTAGTAAGAGTGTAATAGTCAGTTTAATTATAAAACTTAGCAAAATATGTTAGCTAAAAAATTCCTTAATAAGAGCATAAGTTTTCGATTTCAAATGCCTCGGAAATTTTTCATCACTAAAAGAAATGTTTGTCGAAATTTGTCGTCATTAAACAACGGAGTGAAATAAATAAGAAATATTGCTGTCATGTGCTTCACAAACAGTGTAATGTAAACGTTATGCCCAATTTATGTAGTCCAGATACACAAATGATACCAACAAGTTGATCAGTAGACCGACAAAAGATCATTAAATATTACTTACTTACTTACTTACTTACTTAGTTACTTACTGGCTTTTAAGGAACCCGGAGGTTCATTGCCGCTCTCACATAAGCCCGCCATTGGTCCCTATCCTGAGCAAGATTAATCCAGTCTCTACCATCATATCCCACCTCCCTCAAATTCATTTTAATATTATCTTCCCACCTACATCTCGGCCTCCCTAAAGGTCTTTTTCCCTCCGGCCTCCCAACTAACACTCTATATGCATTTCTGGATTCGTCCATACGTGCTACATGCCCTGCCCATCTCAAACGTCTGGATTTTATGTTCCTAATTATGTCAGGTGAAGAATACAATGTGTGCAGCTCTCCGTTGTGTAACTTTCTCCATTCTCCTGTAACTTCATCTCTCTTAGCCCCAAATATTTTCCTAAGAACCTTATTCTCAAACACCCTCAATCTCTGTTCCTCTGTCAAAGTGAGAGTCCAAGTTTCACAACCATACAGAACAACCGGTAATATAACTGTTTTATAAATTCTAACTTTCAGATTTTTTGACAGAAGACTAGATGACAAAAGCTTCTCAACCGAATAATAACAGGCATTTCCCATATTTATTCTGTGTTTAATTTCCTCCCGAGTGTCATTTATATTTGTTACTGTTGCTCCAAGATATTTGAATTTTTCCACCTCTTAATTAAATATTAAGGATGCTATTCATAGACATTTCGCAGCACGCGCTACGAGCGTACTAAGCTAGCCCCGACTATCCACTGGTTACTAGTACAGAATTCAAATCATATCCTATCGCTAACACTGGTTTATGAATACGAAAAACGCTGATCATCCACAGGAAACCCGCGCTAAAAATGTCTATGAATACGGCCCTAAATAAATAACTACTGGTGCCAACTGATGCAGAGCTTGACTCAAAACACAGCCAGTACTATCTTACGAAGGGGACTTGAGTTGACGTCACCGAAGCGATTGTGACGTGTTTCCAGAGAACACAGTGTGTGTGGAAGCAACTTTTATTTTGGCGCTGCTTTATATGCATAGACTGAACCTCTGCTTTGTTTATTAGTGTGTTCGGTAACTACAGAGCCATATCTTCAGGAGTATGAGGGGATTCGAGCTCCGGTCACGAAGGCACGTAAAGAAATTAGTCGTCGACTAGTGCATAGAAACAACCTCCCCGCCTCCTTGCATAGGACTGTTCCTGGGAAATTGGAGCTACGCTGCTTTATATGGGACGATAACAGTCAGCAGACGCAGAAGAAGTTCTAAGTTAATTCTTTATTCAAGAACGCTTTCCGTTTGCAAGCCTCTTCAATCTTGATGAGAAGATAGGATCTGGCACTAAAAAAAGTGGACTAAGACAAAATAAGTTTCCCTAACTGTGTATTCAATCCTTTAATATTTACTAAAATTCATTACCTATATTTAATGTACAATATTCCGGAATAAATTTGTTCCTAGATACTGAATATGAACAAAATCCGTCCAATAGTTTAGTAGAAATCGCTGTACACAGACAGACTAGTACTAAAATTATTATATTTCATGTACATCATTCCCTCATAAATTGACTCGTAGATACTGAATATGAACAAAATCCGTCCAATAGTTTAGTAGAAATCGCTGTACACAGACAGACTAGTACTAAAATTATTATATTTCATGTACATCATTCCCTCATAAATTGACTCGTAGATACTGAATATGAACAAAATCCGTCCAATAGTTTAGTAGAAATCGCTGTACACAGACAGACTAGTACTAAAATTATTATATTTCATGTACATCATTCCCTGATAAATTAACTCGTAGATACTGAATATGAACAAACTCCGTCCAATAGTTTAGTAGAAATCGCTGTATACAGACAGACTAGTGCTGAAATTATTATATTTCATGTAGGCTACATCATTCCCTGATAAATTGACTCGTAGATACTGAATATGAACAAAACCCGTCCAATAGTTTAGTAGAAATCGCTGTACACAGACAGACTAGTACTAAAATTATTATATTTCATGTACATCATTCCCTGATAAATTGACTCGTAGATACTGAATATGAACAAAATCCGTCCAATAGTTTTGTAGAAATCGCTGTATACAGACTAGCACTAAAATTATTATATTTCATGTACATCATTCCCTGATAAATTGACTTGTAGATACTGAATATGAACAAAATCCGTACAATAGTTTAGTAGAAATCGCTGTACACAGACAGACTAGTACTAAAATTATTATATTTCATGTACATCATTCCCTGATAAATTGACTCGTAGATACTGAATATGAACAAAATCCGTCCAATAGTTTAGTAGAAATCGCTGTACACGGACAGACTAGTACTAAAATTATTATATTTCATGTACATCATTCCCTGATAAATTGACTCGTAGATACTGAATATGAACAAAATCCGTCCAATAGTTTAGTAGAAATCGCTGTACACAGACAGACTAGTACTAAAATTATTATATTTCATGTACATCATTCCCTGATAAATTGACTCGTAGATACTGAATATCAACAAAATCCGTTCAATAGTTTAGTAGAAATCGCTGTACACAGACAGACTAGTACTAAAATTATTATATTTCATGTACATTATTCCCTGATAAATTGACTCGTAGATACTGAATATCAACAAAATCCGTTCAATAGTTTAGTAGAAATCGCTGTACACAGACAGACTAGTACTAAAATTATTATATTTTATGTACATCATTCCCTCATAAATTGACTCGTAGATACTGAATATGAACAAAATCCGTCCAATAGTTTAGTAGAAACCGCTGTACACAGACAGACTAGTACTAAAATTATTATATTTCATGTACATCATTCCCTGATAAATTGACTTGTAGATACTGAATATGAACAAAATCCGTCCAATAGTTTAGTAGAAATCGCTGTACACAGACAGACTAGTACTAAAATTATTATATTTCATGTACATCACTCCCTGATAAATTGACTCGTAGATACTGAATATCAACAAAATCCGTTCAATAGTTTAGTACAAATCGCTGTACACAGACTAGTACTAAAATTATTATATTTCATGTACATCATTCCCTGATAAATTGACTCGTAGATACTGAATATGAACAAAATCCGTCCAATAGTTTAGTAGAAATCGCTGTACATAGACAGAGTAGTACTAAAATTATTATATTTCATGTATATCATTCCCTGATAAATTGACTCGTAGATACTGAATATCAACAAAATCCGTTCGATAGTTTAGTAGAAATCGCTGTACACAGACTAGTACTAAAATGATTATATTTCATGTACATCATTCCCTGAAAATTCACTCGTAGATACTGAATATGAACAAAATCCGTACAATAGTTCAGTAAAAATCGCTGTACACAGACAGACTAGTACTAAAATTATTATATTTTATGTACATCATTCCCTCATAAATTGACTCGTAGATACTGAATATGAACAAAATCTGTCCAATAGTTTAGTAGAAACCGCTGTACACAGACAGACTAGTACTAAAATTATTATATTTCATGTACATCATTCCCTGATAAATTGACTTGTAGATACTGAATATGAACAAAATCCGTCCAATAGTTTAGTAGAAATCGCTGTACACAGACAGACTAGTACTAAAATTATAATATTTCATGTACATCACTCCCTGATAAATTGACTCGTAGATACTGAATATCAACAAAATCCGTTCAATAGTTTAGTAGAAATCGCTGTACACAGACTAGTACTAAAATTATTATATTTCATGTACATCATTCCCTGATAAATTGACTCGTAGATACTGAATATGAACAAAATCCGTCCAATAGTTTAGTAGAAATCGCTGTACACAGACTAGTACTAAAATTATTATATTTCATGTACATCACTCCCTGATAAATTGACTCGTAGATACTGAATATCAACAAAATCCGTTCAATAGTTTAGTACAAATCGCTGTACACAGACAGACTAGTACTAAAATTATTATATTTCATGTACATCATTCCCTGATAAATTGACTCGTAGATACTGAATATGAACAAAATCCGTCCAATAGTTTAGTAGAAATCGCTGTACATAGACAGAGTAGTACTAAAATTATTATATTTCATGTATATCATTCCCTGATAAATTGACTCGTAGATACTGAATATCAACAAAATCCGTTCGATAGTTTAGTACAAATCGCTGTACACAGACTAGTACTAAAATGATTATATTTCATGTACATCATTCCCTGAAAATTCACTCGTAGATACTGAATATGAACAAAATCCGTACAATAGTTTAGTAAAAATCGCTGTACACAGACAGACTAGTACTAAAATTATTATATTTTATGTACATCATTCCCTCATAAATTGACTCGTAGATACTGAATATGAACAAAATCCGTCCAATAGTTTAGTAGAAACCGCTGTACACAGACAGACTAGTACTAAAATTATTATATTTCATGTACATCATTCCCTGATAAATTGACTCGTAGATACTGAATATGAACAAAATCCGTCCAATAGTTTAGTAGAAATCGCTGTACACAGACAGACTAGTACTAAAATTATTATATTTCATGTACATCATTCCCTGATAAATTGACTCGTAGATACTGAATATGAACAAAATCCGTCCAATAGTTTAGTAGAAATCGCTGTACACAGACAGACTAGTACTAAAATTATTATATTTCATGTACATCATTCCCTGATAAATTCACTCGTAGATACTGAATATGAACAAAATCCGTCCAATAGTTTAGTAGAAACCGCTGTACACAGACAGACTAGTACTAAAATTATTATATTTCATGTACATCATTCCCTGATAAATTGACTCGTAGATACTGAATATGAACAAAATCCGTCCAATAGTTTAGTAGAAATCGCTGTACACAGACAGACTAGTACTAAAATTATTATATTTCATGTACATCATTCCCTGATAAATTCACTCGTAGATACTGAATATGAACAAAATCCGTCCAATAGTTTAGTAGAAATCGCTGTACACAGACAGACTAGTACTAAAATTATTATATTTCATGTACATCATTCCCTGATAAATTGACTCGTAGATACTGAATATGAACAAAATCCCTCCAATAGTTTAGTAGAAATCGCTGTACACAGACAGACTAGTACTAAAATTATTATATTTCATGTACATCATTCCCTGATAAATTAACTCGTAGATACTGAATATAAACAAAATTCATCAAGTTGTTTAGTAGAAGTCGCAATACACAGACAGACTAGTACTAAAATTATTATACTTCTTCCACAGACCGAAAACAAAATTAGGGCCATCTGAATTTTCCAAGTTCCAGATATAACATACTGCGCATGCTCAGTAAGCACTGAATATCCTCATATCAAATTATTTTATGAAATCCGGAGGAAAATTTGCCTGTCTTTTGGCTGTTTCCCTGTTTTTCCCGTAGGCCTTCTGAATGTCCCTAAAAAAGAAATTTTTTCCTCAAAGTTCGAACGATGTGCGTAATATTCAAACAATCCTATCTCCACACTCATTGAAAATTTGATCTCTACATATTTAAATTAACTTCTTTGCTCAGAATTGTCCATCTCTTAAAATATTTACTATTCCTTCAGAATCACCCTGTAGAAGGAAGAAGAAGTAGATGACAACGAGGAGGACGACGAATTTATCGTTTGTTTCTGTATTGATATACAATTTCTGTAAATTTGTACGTGTATTGGAAGAATTTCTTTTATTATGGAACCATGGAAACAGTTTGCGCTAGGTAATGCAATAGCTTTTCGAAAGCGATAAGAACAGATGAGGACAGAGTACAAGAGGTTAATAATATATTTTAAATTATATTTACGGATGTGTGTTTGAAAGCTCACAATGGCCTTGGGCAGCTGAGAGCTTGACTATTTTCGACGGAAACCTCTCCCAGTAACGTTCAGCTGTAAATATTCTTCTATTTGAAAGAGATGAAAACCGATAAAAAGGAATTCGAATGTGCTCTTAAATTCAAATTGCCCGTTCCTTTCATCTTCTCGCCCGTTGAACCGTTTCGGCCGCTACGCGGCGCGCAGGTGTCCCCGATGAGCATTAAAAGCCCTTTAATAAAAGGATCCGACCGTGTTTCTTGTGCAACCCCGTCTCTGCTCGAGGTATGCGCGATGCAACAAAGCGAGGGGCAAAAAGGACCAAGAATTTCTCTTCTTATTGTGGAACGAAGCATGAAATTGTGTTAACAGCTCCCACAATGGGGAGGACAAGGAAATCTACCATTCGGAATAAAAAAAATAGATGGGGTTGGTTCGGGGGTTAGTTTGCAACAAATAGTGCATTCCTAGGACTGTTATTATTAACAATCTAAAAATATTGCAGTCGCTTTGTGTAATGCGGGGATGGTGAAGCACACAAACGTAAACCGTTTGTAGTCCGCCAGATAGTTTATACTTTTCTATTATGCAAAATATAAGATAGGGATCACGTAAGATTAGTTTCTAAGAAGCTAATAAGGTCGTCTTTTCAGTGTTGTCATCTGTTACCAGATATCACAAAAGCACGTAAAATTCCAATGTTATTGTAAGAAAATAATAATAATTGTATTTATTTACTTATTTATTTATGTAATTATTTGTTTATTTACTTATTTAGTTCTTTATTTATCTACTTCTTTATTTATTCATTTGCTTACTTACTTAATTACTCATTTTCTTATTCATTTACTTTTTTAAATATTTATTTATTTATTTATTTACTTACGTCTTTATTTATCTGCTTATTTATTTCTTTATTTATGCATTTCCTTATTTATTTACTTATTCACTCATATATTTCTTTAATTTTTTAATTAATTATTTATTTATTTATTTATCTACTTATTTATTTACTTTATTTATGCATTTCCTTATTTATTTATTTATTTATTTATTTATTTATTTATTTATGCATTTCTTTATTTATTTATTTATTTATTTATTTATTTATTTATTTATCTACTTATTTATTTCTTTATTTATGCATTTCCTTATTTATTTACTTATTCACTCATATATTTCTTTAATTTTTTAATCAATTATTTATTTATTTATCTACTTATTTATTTACTTTATTTTTCATTTGGTTACCGGTACTTAATTAATTATTTATTTACTCATTTGTTTACTTATTTACTCATTTATTTACTTATTTACTCATTTATTTAGTTATTCACTCATTTACTTATATACTTGTTAATTTTTTTATTTTTACATAATTATTTGTGTGTTTATTTATGTACTTATTTATTTACTTATTCACTCATTTATTTACTTATATATTTATTTAATTTTCTAATTATTTATTTATTTACTTATTCACCCATTTATTTAATGATATATTTATTGAATTTCTATATTTATCTACATATTTTATTTATTCTGTTTATTTACTTATTTTTCATTTGGTTACTTATTTAATTATTTCTTTACTCATTTATTTACTTGTACACTTGTTTAATGTTTTATTTTAATATAATTATTTATGTTTTTATTTATTTACTTATTCACCTATTTATTTATTTATTCATTTATGTATTTATTTATTCATTTGTTTATTTATTTATTTATTTATTTATTTATTTATTTATTTATTTATTTATTTATTTATTTATTTATTTTGCTAATAATTGTAACATAAGATACAATATATACAGAAAAAACTTTAGCTCACCCCTGAATGAGTAGAACTCGTGCTCAGGGGCGGATTCCTGAATTGAAATTAATAAGTATATAATACAATTTGTTTTATGTCTACTATACAATAAGAATATATAAATTTAAATTTACAGTGTTTCAATTTTTATAAAATCCATGCATAACTTTTTTAATTTAATATTATAACCTAACTATTATAATTGACAAGATTAGGATATTGAAACATAAATTTGTTATAGTATATTCTTGGGCCTAAATTACTACTAAGATTAAATACTGTAGCAGTGTTGCATTTTGGGTCAAACAATCTTAAAGAATTCATACCTTTTGTTTCATAACTATGACAATACAATTCAATTTATTTCGATTTTTCTGTATGAATTTTATTAATACAATATAATAAATTTGTCTTATGTTAAGAACATTAAAGTCTAAAAATAACTTGTGTTAAATGTGGCATTGGTACAATGAATATGCACTAAGTCAGTTTGAGGTTTAAAAACTATAATAGTAATCATTAAAATATGGTGTCTAGTTTAGAAGTTTGTTAATTTATATTTCATTACCAGTAACATTTTAAATAATTTAGTTACGGACCAAAAATGGGCCGCTGGCCGTAGCTTGTACATTCCTGACGTAATGGATGAGGTGCGCGCTGTTGCAGGAAGCTTGGCAACACCGCCGTGAGAATAGTTGCAGTAATATCGAAGTAACTAGTTCATAGGGAGACCTCTGAATAAATCAGCGGGATCGCTTCGAATGTAGTGCCGGGAGTGAATAACTGGCGCATTTTCTACTTCTTTTGTTTTTATTCGTAGACTCGACTCGCGCAGGAACGAACAGAGAGTCTCTTGAATGAATATCTCATGCGCCAGGACCCCGGGGCAGCGCCTTCAACTCTTGAGAGTTTGATACAAGTTTCTTCCCTCCCTCTTGATATTCAATTATAGAATAAGGACTCTGTGACGAGAGAAAAAGAGAGAGAGCGCGCTCCCGCGGCCGTTGCCAAGGTTACCGAGCTTAATTAATGGAATGTATTTTCGAATGATTTACTCCAGGTATCGGTAGATGTCTTTTGTTTATCAAATTAACTTAAAATCCATACCACGCTCCTGTTTCTTTTCACTAAAGGATGGGAGGAAAATAACTGAACTTGCAGAGATACTGTGTCGGTTAAAAATATTGCTAAGTCATACAAGGGATGGTCGTCAAGGGTAACTGCTATTTATTATCGGTCTTACTAATAAAAACTCTATATACAGACGTTGAACTGTCTTATACTTATACAATGAGTAGCTTGTTTATAAGTCTTGTGTAAATTCCTTACTAATAATCACTACAATCCTTCGCAAGTCTTTCGTGGCTCCGACTTAAAGAACGCAGAACTTTAAACACTTTGTCTTTACTCTTTTGAATTCTGCACACTTCAACACCAAATTACCTTTCGTCTCGTTTCTCTTATCTATACTCTAACCACGACGTAAATACCAGATCACTTATCTGTGGCACGCTAAGTATACCTCTTCATAGAACATCTTGTTATTCATCATCTTTTACAGCATCCACCTCGCGTCAATGGAATTCCTTGTCACAAAGTATTAGGGGCTGCAAGACAATAAACACCTTTAAAAACAGCTTAAAAGATAACCTTATTAGCATTTCACTCCAATCATACTGATTTAAACTATCACTGACTACATTGTTACTTCTTTGTTTTAGACGTCATCCTGATTGTGCTGTATTTTCAAAATTGTCTCATAATAATCTCTTTCTATTATCTAATATTATTTGAAATATATTATCATTCTATGTATTTTAGCTTAATTCTGCTACACAGTTTATTTCAGTGTTTAATTAATAGTTCATCGTATTTTGTTGTTTAATTCGTAAATAACTCTTGTATACATGTAAGTCTAATCTAAATCAAATTGTTGAATTCTTGTAAGTTCATGCATATGTATATACTCTTTTTGCTGGTTGAGTGGAAGAGAAGGCCTTACGGCATTAACTCTGCCAGCTAAAATATATCATTATTATTATTATTATTAGTATTGTTATTATTACATATGTCGTGTATAACAGTATAACTGTTACACAGCTACGTCATAGTTTCGTCATTACTTCGTTACGAAAGGTAATAGAATATCTGAGGTTCTCTACTGGATCCGGTAGAGCGCTCTAGTGTGGCATGTTAAATATCGATAGTACAACTGGCTCTAATCGATTACCACACTACGTTTTGGTCAAAGAGTACAAGCTACAGCAATATTATTCTAATAATTCTATGATCTTTGGTTTGTTCTTCTGTGGTTACAAGGTAAACATCATCATAAAATGACAGTCGTTACGAACAGCTGTTAAAGGGGCGGCCATTTTTTTCCTATATACAACGCTTAAACAAGGAGTTTCGTGTATATAACTACTGCAAAGCAATTCCCATTGTATAGTTACAGACTGTTTATACGTCCATAGGTTATTCAAGGTTTATTAGTAACGTTTTCTGTCTCAACTCTGCATAAGTCTCGTATATAAACTATACACGGTTTATTAGTAAGACTGTAAATCTATTAATTATACAGACTGAACCGCAAGTCATGTCATTTGTTTCAGGGATTATTCTTTGAGATATTTCAAACAAAAAAAATGTAATACAATTTTGCTCGTTTTCGTTTCCATTCCTAGATAAAAATTGTTTTATATGAAATATTTCATAGCGTGTTTTGGGAAAGCCACTGGTTTAATTCGCAATATGCTAAGTCAATTTAAGAGAGCAGTGTATTATGATGACTATTACACTCTTACTACGTCATACTACTTTTGACCAATAAAACGGTACGAAAGGACGTATTTCAACCAATCATGGCTGCTTATCGCACAATTTTATCGCGTCCCTAGCATTTGTTTAATTTTATCGCGTCCCTAGCTTTTGTTTAATTTTATCGCGTCCCTAGCATTTGTTTCTTTGTTTGCCAACATTTGTAACTGCGCTGGTCTGGACGTCAAAAAAAGAAAAAAATTACAAACCACTCCAGTCGATGCACAGCAGTTTCAAATATGACTCGCATTGGCATTCAAGAACAAGAATTAATAAAAATCACTGATCATACCTATGCATCTTCTGAAATCCGATTTACAAATAAATGAAGAGCACCATTCGGAAATCCTGAATAAGTTGAATACACCATGTAGGCCTAAATCAACGAGTTCCACTTCTATTATGCACACGTCCAATATAACATCAATTGAACCACCAACCACATTCAAATTTGAAAATTGTACATTCAATAATTATTCCTTTTAAAATTATTCATTTTTATTTTTTATGTCATCGTCGTTAATTAAAACTTTTCTAACACTTGTGTATATTAGTTAGGTTATGTTATAGCTTCTGCTCTGAGAGGATAAAAAGAACTTCTGCTATATGATATTATGGATAGTCACGTATCAGAGATTGTTTAATATTAAGATTTATTGAATAATAATCATTACAGTGTCTGTATAAAGACACTACTGCCATCTAGCATGAATCTAGCGTAATATGTGTAATGTTGAGATGGTACAATAATACATTTGAAGACAGTTGTATTTTCGTAAGTCAATTAATATTTTATTGTATTGGAGTACTTCGTTACTTCTAATCTTTATATACTTTTTTCTAATCGTGTAATAGTCAATTAAATCCCACTCGAGTTTTGATTTTCTCTAGATAAATCAAAACGTCTAGTGAAATTACTGTTGACTATTACACTTTTACTATGTCACACTACTTTTGACCAATAAAACGATACGAAAGGACGTCTTTCATCCAATCCTGGATGCTTATCGCACAATTTTATCGCGTCCCTAGCATTTGTTTAATCTTATCGCGTCCCTAGCATTTGTTTAATTTTATCGCGTCCCTAGCATTTGTTTATTTTTATCATACCCTAGCATTTGTTTCTTTGTTTGCCAACATTTCAAATTACACTGGTCTGGACGTCAAAAAACAGAAAATTACAAACCACTCCAGTCATTGCACAGCAGTTTCAAATATGACTCGCATTGGCATTCAAGAACAAGAATTAATAAAGATCACTGGTCATAGCTATGCATCTTTCCTGAAACCCCATTTACAAATAAATCAAGAACACCATTCGGAAATCCTGAATAAGTTGAGGGATACACCATGTACATCAACGAGTTCACTTCTTTTACGCACACGTCCAATATAACATCAACTGAACCACAAACCACTAAAACATTCAAATTTGAAAATTGTACTTTCAATAATTGTTTCTTTTAAAATTATTCATGTTTATTTTTTATTTTATCATCGTTAATTAAAACGTTTCTTGTTTATTTCATCATCCCTAATTAAAACTTTTCTAACACTCGTTTATATTATTTAGGTTATGTTATAGCTTCTGCTATATGATATTATGAATAGTCACGTATCAGAGATTGTTTAATACTAAGATTTATAGAAAATCATCTGTCAAGTGACGTTGATTACTGAGATCAGGATAATTGAAGTGGAATCCAACTGTTTTAATAAAAATGAAACTGAATCAAGAAAGCCTTCTTGACTGGTAACCGTCCACAGAGTTCAATGAAGATTCCATAGTTGGCACAACTGAATAACTGATAACAAGAAAACAGTTAATCATAACACACTACTGCCATCTACTGGCGTAGTATTTATAATGTTGAGATGGTACAAATTTGAAGACAGTTTTGTATTTTCGTAAGTCAATTAATATTTTATTGTGTTGGAGTACTTCGTTACTTCTAATCTTTATATACTTTCTTCTAATCGTGTAATAGTCAATTAAATCCCACTCGAGGTTTGATAAATCAAAACCTCTAGTGAGATTACTGTCGATAAATTAAATAATTTTATGCTCGATCATGCCGAAATGTACTAATTATACATCTGGTAGCAGTCCTTTAATGCATGTCATTAAAGTACACCTACTTATTAAAGTACAGGCCTTCAGCCAATGATAACTCAGCTTACATGTGTTCAGCCAATGACAAGTCAGCTTTGTACCGTTATAGAACCGCAAGTATCGATTATTCTCGGATATGCAATCGAAAGAGAATTAGCGAAAAGTCACGGAGGCTGGAAATCCAATACTGTCGCAGAAGGTTATATTCTGTTACTATAATAATTAGCGTTAATTGTAAATAATATTCAAATAAATTCAATTTGTCATCTCGTTTTTCAATGTCGAATTCAATAATCAAGGTTATAATATTATAATATTATCAAGTTTAACGGGACTACGTCAAGGTCAATGACATTATTGTTCCTCGGAAAAAATCAATACTTTCGCGTCTGCGCACATCTCACAATTCACGACCTAGAACAAGGTCACTTCCGATCTTGTCAGATACAAATAAAATGTATACATCTGAATACCGGTAATTTCAAGTTAGAAATATGGTCGAGCATAAAAAGTCGTATGAAACTCGCCTATAATGGTAATTAAGAAGCTCGTATGAAAATTATAAAACTCGCTTGCGCTCGTTTCATAAATATCCATACTCACTTCTTAATTACTATCATTATAGGCTCGTTGCATAATGTACTATTAGTTTTGTCCTTTAAGTGTGCAGAAATTCGATCCGAACAGATGTAACATTTTAAAATTCCTTTTCAGAACAATTCTAGCTAGACATTCAGTGGAAAATGGAACCACTACGAGGCCACAACGAATGGTTCTCAACGTGCTAACAATGTTAGTGAGGGGTGTCACAATCTCTTTAACCTGATCGTAAGGTAACATCACTCTGAATTGTATTTGGCATTGATCGAGTATAGTATTGTATTGTATAAACATGCTGAATTTAATTTGGGGGTCCACAACTGTGGAGTAACTGTTAGCGCGAAACCAGGTGGCCCGGGTTCGATTCCCGGTTGGGGCAAGTTATCTGGTTTGATTTTTTTCCGGGGTTTTCCCTCAGTCCAAAATATGAGCAAATGCTGGGTAACTTTAGGACTCATTTCACCGGCATTATCACCTTCATCTCATTCAGACGCTAAATAACCTCAGATGTTGATAAAGTGTTGTAAAATAACCTACTAAAATAAAAAAATTAATATGGGAGTAATTTCTTTAATATGACTTTCCTAATTTAATATATTATCTATTTATAATCAAAGAAATTTGGTTGTTTTTGTTTCTGTTAGAGGCCTGTTGGTAATTATTGTGCTTGAAATTTTCTAGATTGAATCAGTGCAGGATTTAAATTGAATTGTTAGTTTTGTTTCAAATAGAACAATCAGGAACCTAAACTATTAGTAGAATTAAGTTTTGGAATAAGTGTTAAAACAGATCCAAAAAAAGAACTGGATTACAACTGAAAGAAGAATGAAATTAGAAATATGGACAACAATTACAAAGTTCATGAGGATGAAATTCCTGCTTACAAATCTTCAATGATTAAATAATAGTACATTATGCAACGAGCCTATAATGAAGGTAATTAAGAAGCGAGTATGGATATTTATGAAACGAGCGCAAGCGAGTTTCATAATTTTCATACGAGCTTCTTAATTACCATTATAGGCGAGTTTCATACGACTTTTTATGCTCGACCATATTTCTAACTTGATATTATTATTTTTTTAGCAATGTCCCGTATGTTGTGAGATGTGCGCAGACGCGAAAGTATTGATTTTTTCCGAGGAACAGATATCCACATTGACCTTGCTAGGCCATAAGAACCTACAGAGATAACATTGAAATTAAATTAGACATTGAAAAACGAGATGACAAATTGAATTTATTTGAATATTATTTACAATTAACGCTAATTATTACAGTAACAAAACATAACCTTCTGCGACAGTATTGGATTTCCAGCCTCCGTGACTTTTCGCTAATTCTCTTTCGATTGCATATCCGAGAATAATCTATACTTGCGGTTTTATAACGGTAGAAAGCTGACCTGTCATTGGCTGAACAGTTGTAACCCGAGTCGTCATTGGCTGAAAGACCTGACCTTTATTGAGTAGGTGTACTTTGATGACATGCATTAAGGGTCTGCTACCAGGTGTATAATTACTACATTTCGGCATGGTCGAGCATAAAATTGTTTTCAGTTTTTATAATACAATATATTTATGAGATTAGGAAAAGTCATATTACGGAAGTGAAATAAGTATTTTCTGTTTTGGAAAAATTGGTTTTCGGAAGAATGAACTTTAGGAAAAATGGATTAGGAAAATTGACCGGAAAGCCCGGTGTCTGAAGCTGTTGAAGCGTGGTACCCCTTCTTCATTTATCACTCGCTCTCTTGCGGTATTGCCATGTATGTTTGCAGATATTTTAGTGTTTGCGTTCTGGGTTGAATAATCAAAGGCGTGAGTAAATAATAACATAATCATTGATGCAGTGCTGTCCCTGTCTGAGGGCAATATGCAGTTGCACACATAATTCTACAGAGAGCTTCGTGGAATCTGTAATGCCTACACGATCTCCGGACACTTATTTCTAATATCGTTCTTGTGTTCATCTATTTACAAGGATCATTCAGTATTAATCAAAGGTGTAGAAGATAGGCTCAGATTCTCTCTTGTTTCCTCGACTCCTAACAGCCCTTACTCTTCTTTTCGGATTTCGATATACATTTTTTCCAACCTGTTGTTCATACTTTCTACATGCGCATCTCTCTTCTGTATTTATCCAGTTAATCATTTTGTATTTAAATTTGTAGATACTTTCGTTCGATTTTCATTTCTTACTTTCTCCTTTCTTGGCTCTCCTTCAATTTAAATTCTTACTTTCTCTCTGTACAGTTTTATTCCTTCTTTCCTTTATGAATTCCATTCGTTATTCTGATACCCATTCTTATACTCTTTCGTTTCTTTTTTCATTACATTCATTCTTTCTTACTATTATTCTTTCATTATGCTGTTCTTTCTTTCTTGCTTTTATTCTTTCTACAATTCTTTCATTATTTCTTCCTATTATTCCTTCTATCCTTTCATTCTTTCTTTCTACTGTTATTTCATCTTTCTATTATTCCTTCTCTCCTTTCATTCTTTCTTTCTGCTGTTATTTCATCTTTCTATTATTGCTTCTGTTCTTTCATTCTACTATTTTTTATAAAATTCTTTAATTCTTTCTTTCTATTATTCCTTCTATTCTTTCATTCTTTCTCACTACTATTCTTTCATTCTTTCTCACTATTATTCTTTCATTCTTTCTCCCTTCTATTCTTTCATTCTTTCTCACTACTATTCTTTCATTCTTTCTCACTACTATTCTTTCATTCTACTATTCTTTCATTCTTTCTCACTACTATTCTTTCATTCTTTCTCTCTACTATTCTTTCATTCTTTCTCACTACTATTCTTTCATTCTTTCTCACTACTATTCTTTCATTCTTTCTCACTACTATTATTTCATTCTCTCTCACTACTATTCTTTCATTCTACTATTCTTTCATTCTTTCTCACTACTATTCTTTCATTCTTTCTCAGTACTATTCTTTCATTCTACTATTCCTTCATTCTTTCTCACTACTATTCTTTCATTCTTTCTCACTACTATTCTTTCATTCTTTCTCACTACTATTCTTTCATTCTTTCTCACTACTATTCTTTCATTCTTTCTTACTACTATTATTTCATTCTTTCTCACTACTATTATTTCATTCTTTCTTACTACTATTCTTTCATTCTTTCTCACTACTATTCTTTCATTCTTTCTCACTACTATTCTTTCATTCTTTCTCACTACTATTCTTTCATTCTTTCTCACTACTATTCTTTCATTCTTTCTTACTACTATTATTTCATTCTTTCTCACTACTATTATTTCATTCTTTCTTACTACTATTCTTTCATTCTTTCTCACTACTATTCTTTCATTCTACTATTCTTTCATTCTTTCTCACTACTATTCTTTCATTCTTTCTCACTACTATTCTTTCATTCTTTCTTACTACTATTATTTCATTCTTTCTCACTACTATTCTTTCATTCTACTATTCTTTCATTCTTTCTCACTACTATTCTTTCATTCTTTCTCACTACTATTCTTTCATTCTTTCTCACTACTATTCTTTCATTCTACTATTCTTTCATTCTTTCTACAATTATTTCTTTCTTTCTTTCTATTCATTTTATTCTTTCTTTCTACTATTCTTTCATTCTTTATACAATTTTGTCATTCTTTCTTCCTATCATTCCATCTATTCTACCATTCTTTCTTGCTACTCTTCTTTCATTCTATCTTCCTATTATTCCTTCTATTCTTTCCTTCTTCCTATTATTCCTACTATTCTTTTATTCTTCCTTTCTGCTAGTCTTTCATTGTACAATTCTTTCGTTCTTTCTAGCTACTTTTTTTTTATTCCTACAGTTCTTTCATTATTTATTTCGACTATTTTTTTATTCCTACAGTTCTTTCATTCATCCTGTCTAAAAGTCTTTCATTCTTTCTTTCTGTTATTCCTTCTTTCTACCTACTATTTTATTCTTCCTACAATTCTTTCATTCTTCCTATCTATTATTCTATCTTTTTTAATTCTCTCTACAATTCTTTTATTTTGTTTTCTATTATTCCTTCTATTTTTTCATTCTATCTTTCTATCATTCCTTCCATTCTTTCTTTCTTTCTTTCTTTCTTTTTTTCTTTCTATTATTCGTTCTTTCTCCTATTCATTCATTTTCATTTACTTTCTTTGTTTATACTAGTCCATTTTTTCTTTCTACTCCTTTTATTATTTCTTTCTATTATTCCTTCCTTCTTCTATTCTTTACTTTTTCTTTCTTTCTACTATTTCTTAATTATTTCTTTCCACTATTCCTTCAAGTTTCTTTCTACTATTTCTTTTTTCTCCTATTTTTTTCTTTCATTCTTTCTTCTAGTATTATTTCATTCTTTCTTTCTACTACTCCTTTCTTATATTCATTCTCTCTTTCTTTCTACTATTCCATCATGCTTCCTTTCTACTATTCTTCCATTATTTCTTTCTACCATTCCTTCATTATTTCTTTCTATTATTTATTATTTCTTTCTACTTTTTTCTACTATTTCTTTATACTTTTTTCTGCCATTCTTTCTTTTCTACTCTTTTTATTTTTTGCATTTCTTTCAGACTTACGCAATTGTTTTCTTCTTTCCTTCTTTTTTCTGCTCTTTTATTTCTTTTCTATTCTTTCTTTGTGTCTCCTCACCCCTTTCTTTCGTTTGTCCTTTATATTTATGTTACTTTAATTCTTTCCTCAGCTTTTCTTGCGTCCTTTCGATGGTTTTTCTATATTTTTCTTCATCTTAAGTTTATTCCTCTCCGCTTTTCCAATTATCTTCTCTTTTCCTGTTTTATGTATTTTCTTCCACTATTTCCGAATGAAATATTAATGTTTAGGTAATAATATAGTTACAAAATATAAACAGTTCTCATGTCACCATTTTTCTATCTTCCCTTCCGCTTGTGTGCACACGTTACAGAATGTACTTCCTGTACGGGACACAGATAGCACACACTCCGTCTAAGTCATCGAGATCGCATGGGCGCTTGATCGTGAGATGTCGACCAGGACTTCCAAATGACTGAAGACGCTATCTGCAATGCAAAGTGCTTTTAGAATTAGATTTCGCAAGTGTTTTTCATTCCAGCCATTTCAGACGGGTTTGAATAACTAGAAACGACTGTAAAATTTGCTCCACTCTACACAAAAAAAAAAAAAAAAAAAAAAAAAGAGTCGAAGACAAATTATGCAACTTAGCTGGAATTTGTTACTTGCAAGTCTTAGTAAAAATATATCGAGACGTTTCAATTTTTATTTAAATCGGACATTGCTACAACTCTGCAAACGTTTCTAAGTTATATTGTATTGCGATCACTGCTTCTTTGGTTGTAGGGTGATATAACGACTGCATTAAAGTCCGACTCCATCCAGCAATCAGTCTCTGTGACATTTAAACGAAAAGAAGATTGTAGTTTCCAGACGAAAAGATCTTAGTAGTTGCTTTGAAAGTTAGTATTTTGCTTTTTGACGTGAATACATCTGCAAGTTTGGTCCGCTACTAAAGTGCCATCCCAGAAAGTCGACCGACACATTTTCAGGCCAGTTTTGTCGCACCTATAATTTCTAAACTACACGACATATTCTAATGAAGCAAACAGCGATCAACAGATGAATCAATGTATACAACATGGCCTTGAGTTGCAGCGAGTGACGTCATCTACCGATACTCGGGAGCGGAGGAATTTCAGGCAGGAATTGGCGGGTCGCACGGCAGCCGAGGTAGTGTAACTCGAGAATGCGAAGCGATAGAACGTTAGCAGTGGTATCAAACGATTCGTCCTTATATCGTTTTGGAAACTATTTGTGTGAATGTTCACATTTAAACTCAGTGTGAATTCTGCAACATTTAGAAAGTTACAGCGAATTCATAGGGACGTAGATGGTGTGTATTGGAATACCATAGCACACGGAGTACAGTGAGAATTCAACGTGCCTTTAGACGGAGGTTTCAACATGCGGCACCTACTAACAAGACGATTCTGAGGTCATACAATATACACCAACTAGGTTCTTGTGGATTCGCCATAACTCTCTAAATGCTGCAGAATTCGCACTGAGTTGAAATTACAAAATTTAACATAATTTTCTTCTATCCAGAAATGCCACAAGGACGAGCTAAAGAGCGAGAACAGCGTTTTTTTATGGTGCCATCTATTGTTTTCCGTCAACAATATTACAAATTACACATCTCCTGAAATTCTTTGACACGTTCTTCTTAATGGCATCGGTATGAATTTCGTAATACGCATAGTTATAAAATTAAGAGCTTCATTGTAATTATATTTGTAATTGTGTTCTTAATATTGTAGTTGTAATCCCCTGGTAGAGGGGAAGAGAAGACCTGATGGTCATATCTGTACCAGGTTAAATAAATAAGTAGTAAGTAACTAAATAAGTAAATAAGTAAGTAAATAAATAACTAAATAAATAAGGAAATAAATAATTAATTAATTAAATAATTAAATCAATTAATAAGGAAATTAATAAAATAATTAAATAAATAAGTAAATAAATAAATAAGAAAATAAATAAAATAAATAAGTAAATAAATAAAGAAATAAATAAATAAGTAAATAAGTAAGTAAAAAATGAATAGGTAAATAAATAAATAAATATTTAAGTAAATAAATAAATGAGGAACTAAATTAAATAAATAAATAAGAAATAAATGAAATAAATAGATAAATAAATAACAAAATAAATTAAATAAATAAGTAAATAAATAAATAAGGAAATAAATAAGTGAATAAGTAAGTAAAAAATAAATAAGTAAATAAATAAATAGTAAGTAACTAAATAAGTAAACAAGTAAGTAAATAAATAACTAAATAAATAAGGAAATAAATAATTAATTAATTAATTAAATAATTAAATCAATTAATAAATAAATAAGGAAATAAATAAAATAATTAAATAAATAAGTAAATAAATAAATAAATAAGAAAATAAATTAAATAAATAAATAAGTAAATAAATAAATAAATAAGTAAATAAGTAAGTAAAAATGAATAGGTAAATAAATAAATAAGTAAATAAATTAAATAAATAAGTAAGGAAATAAATGAAATAAATAGATAAATAAATAAGGAAATAAATTAAATAAATAAGTAAATAACTAAGTAAAAAATAAATAAGTAAATAAATAAATAAGGAAATAAAATAAATAAATAAGGAAATAAATGAAATAAATAAGGAAATAAATAAGTAAATAAGTAAGTAAAAAAATGAATAAGTAAATAAATAAATAAGGAAATAAATTAAATAAATAAATTAGGAAATTAAATAAGTAAGGAAATGAATAAGTAAGCAAAAAAATGAGTAAGTAAGTAAATAAATAAAATAACCACGGAATGTTTCTATGGACACAGTGTAGACCTACATATTGATTTTCTCTAAGGTACTGTAAATGGTGTTGAGTTGTCTCTGCAGTATAACTTAGGGTTTCCATAGAAACCGGAACAAAAGAAAGGGAAATTTCTTTAAAAATGAAATTTAACAACTTCTCAGTGTTACGCCTTTGAAATTAAAGTTAAATTGAATCAAAGAGCATAAAGCATGAAGAAATAATCAGCACTTCATAAAAATAGCGGGGATAGAGATTGTATTCATCAGCGTGGACGTGCTCTGAGAAAAGGAAATGTTTATTTAATGGTTGACGAGGCTTTTGTGAAGTTCCGTGTGCCGGCGTGTTTTTCAGTCTTTGTGCTCCTTTCTCACTCACCACGCCTTGTTCAATGTATCTCCATAAAGTGGACTTAATGAGCGGATGGGTGTTTTACGACTTCCACAGGTCTCCATTCCGGTGAAATTCTGTGAGCTTGCTCCTGAGAAAGATGGCCTACTTAATTGCGACGTGTGTTTAAATACTCTGTTCCTTAAATATTCAAAATGCTATTGTGCACGAGTTGCAACCTGTTTTATGTGCAACTTCTGTTGCTCCTACGGGCCCCTTTATCTTCGGGGCTTTTAAACACGGAGAAATACAATTTAAACACTTCGTATTATTTCTTTGCAAGGAGTGCCAAGTTCTAACAAAATTACATGTTGTTTTCGGAACAGGAATTCAGGATGTTACCTTCTGTGTTGTAGGTCTCATTTTGTAGATTTACTTCAGGTGCAGATCCCTGTCCCTGACAGAAGGACTGAAAGAAAAATACTTCAGCCATTTCTTGTCGAAAGTTTAATTTAGTAAAAACAATGATTATTTTTGGAAGCTTACATAGATTTACTTTATTTACTTTGGGTACAGTTTATTTTTGACATTTAAAAATATTTACATTATTTACTTACCTTGGTTACCGTTTATTTTTGACAGATTTACAAATATTTACATTATTTACTTGCCTTGGTTACCGTTTATTTTTGACAGATTTACAAATATTTACATTATTTACTTGCCTTGGTTACTGTTTATTTTTGACAGATTTACAAATATTTACATTATTTACTTGCCTTGGTTACCGTTTATTTTTGACAGATTTACAAATATTTACATTATTTACTTGCCTTGGTTACCGTTTATTTTTGACAGATTTACAAATATTTACATTATTTACTTGCCTTGGTTACCGTTTATTTTTGACAGATTTACAAATATTTACATTATTTACTTGCCTTGGTTACCGTTTATTTTTGACAGATTTACAAATATTTACATTATTTACTTACCTTGGTTACCGTTTATTTTTGACAGATTTACAAATATTTACATTATTTACTTGTCTTGGTTACCGTTTATTTTTGACAGATTTACAAATATTTACATTATTTACTTGCCTTGGTTACCGTTTATTTTTGACAGATTTACAAATATTTACATTATTTACTTGCCTTGGTTACCGTTTATTTTTGACAGATTTACAAATATTTACATTATTTACTTGCCTTGGTTACCGTTTATTTTTGACAGATTTACAAATATTTACATTATTTACTTGCCTTGGTTACCGTTTATTTTTGACAGATTTACAAATATTTACATTATTTACTTGCCTTGGTTACCGTTTATTTTTGACAGATTTACAAATATTTACATTATTTACTTGCCTTGGTTACCGTTTATTTTTGACAGATTTACAAATATTTACATTATTTACTTGCCTTGGTTACCGTTTATTTTTGACAGATTTACAAATATTTACATTATTTACTTGCCTTGGTTACCGTTTATTTTCGACAGATTTACAAATATTTACATTATTTACTTGCCTTGGTTACCGTTTATTTTTGACAGATTTACAAATATTTACATTATTTACTTGCCTTGGTTACCGTTTATTTTTGACAGATTTACAAATATTTACATTATTTACTTGCCTTGGTTACCGTTTATTTTTGACAGATTTACAAATATTTACATTATTTACTTACCTTGGTTTCCGTTTATTTTTGACAGATTTACAAATATTTACATTATTTACTTGCCTTGGTTACCGTTTATTTTTGACAGATTTACAAATATTTACATTATTTACTTGCCTTGGTTACTGTTTATTTTTGACAGATTTACATAATATTTATATTATTTACCTTTGTTGCCGTTTATTTTCGTATTTTTGACGTAGTTACATTATTTTACTTTGTTAACGGTTTATATTTTGCATGTTTACAGGGGTTGTTTTTCCTTAAATTGCTGTAGCTTAGAGTAAGTTAGTGTGTTTAATGTAGGTTTGAATTCGTTGAAGTATTTGGCATGAGATTTCCTGACATTCACCAATCAGTTTCAGAAGACCAGCATGGTAATCAAAATATTGGATAAAATTTTATACGACGTCAATAAAAGTGATATTCCTCGAAAGTTACCACAGTTAGTTTTGTCTCCCTTCTTAAAAATAGGTACAGTTATGGTCTTCTTCCATTGTTCTGGTACAATTTCCTTTTCCCAAATAGGAAGTACAAGTTCATAAATTTCGCTAGATAATGCGCTTCCACCCTCTTGTATTAATTCTGCTGGAATTTGATCGATAGCTGGAGACTTGTACTTTTTCAGATTTTCTATCGCAATTTCGACTTCTGAAAGTGTTGGTTCCGGTATAAATGGCACAGCAGTTTGCATTTGAATTTCGTCTCGATCATTTCTATCTGGCCTATGTACATTTAGTAGTTGTTATGAAGTTAATAATAATTATAATAATATGCAGAAAATATTAAATTTTAGAAGGGGATACTATAATATTTTCCAAAATCTAGTCCAGCAAGAAGTTCGAATAGATCCTCTAGGATTTGAACTCGAGTTTCCACCATGTAAATTTGTCGTTCAAATCTTTCTCTCAACTATGCCTCTTTCGCGTCTTTTGCCGTATTTGAAAATGAAAGGCTACAGGCATTCATCCACCAAGGAAGGGTTGCTGTGCTGCATTAGTAAAACTTGCGACATCACCAAGTTTCTTAGATAAAGCCGGTTTCTGGATTTTGTTTGTGTTACATCCCATCTTGCACAAGTGTTTATTCCACAACTTGAAATTTCATTTATGGCTTCTTCTTTTTTAGACTACTAGGGGTTGGTTTTGGGTTTGGTTTTGCTTTTGCTTTGCGCGAGCTTTTATTCATCCCCTAATCAAATCTCCTTTTCAGACTTAGCGCGACATTTCATTGGGAGGGGGTGGAACTGGAGAACCCACCCCCTTCCCCTAAGCTGGAAACTCGCTGCTGGAAAGGAAACCCTCGCTCATGTAATTCCTCTATGCCCACGTCCTGTCTCTGTGTAGTTTAGCCACATCCCACCCTCTCCCAACCCCCTAATGCTCGGAACGCCGAGGCGGCACCCTTACATCTTCCTCCACCCTGTTTTATTTGTCTAGCCTTTCTTATTATTAATCCCATTCTTTTTTTCCCTCCCATCCAATAAGATGCGACTTTAAAGCAAGAATGACGCAAACTGCGCGGAAATTAGGTTCGCTCAAGCGTTGCGACTCTCAACACAGGGCCCGCGGCTCGCAAACGGCAAGACTCCCCATCATTTTCAACTTTGTAATAATAGTTTAATACTTACTTACTTACTTACTTACTTACTTACTTACTTACTTACTGGCCTTTAAGGAACCCGGAGGTTCATTGCAGCCCTCACATAAGCCCGCCATTGATCCCTATTCTGAGCAAGATTAATCCAGTCTCTACCATCATATCCCACCTCCCTCAAATCCATTTTAATATTATCTTCCCATCTACGTCTCGGCCTCCCCAAAGGTCTTTTTCCCGCCGGCCTCCAAACTAACACTCTATATGCATTTCTGGAGTCGCCCATACTTGCAACATGCCCTGCCCATCTCAAGCGTCTGGATTTAATGTTTCTAATTATGTCAGGTGAAGAATACAATACGTGTAGTTCTGTGTTGTGTAACTTTCTCCATTCTTCTGTAACTTCATCCCTCTTAGCCCCAAATATTTTCCTAAGAAACTTATTCTCAAACACCCTTAATCTCTGTTCCTCTCTCAAAGTGAGAGTCCAAGCTTCACTACCATATAGAACAACCGGTAATATAACTGTTTTATAAATTATAACTTTCAGATTTTTTGACAGCAGACTAGATGACAAAAGCTTCTCAACCGAATAATAACAGGCATTTCCCATATTTATTCTGCGTTTAATTTCCTCCTGAGTGTCATTTATATTTGTTACTGTTGCTCCAAGATATTTGAATTTTTCCACATCTTCGAAGGATAAATCTCCAATTTTTGTATTTCCATTTCGTACAATATTCTGGTCACGAGACATAATCATATACTTAGTCTTTTCGGGATTTACTTCCAACCCTATCGCTTTACTTGCTTCAAGTAGAATTTCCGTGTTTTCCCTAATCGTTTGTGGATTTTCTTCTAACATATTCACGTCATCCGCATAGACAAGAAGCTGATGTAACCCGTTCAATTCCAAACACTCTGTGTTATCCTGAACTTTCCTAATGGCATATTCTAGAGCAAAGTTAAAAAGTAGAGGTGACAATGCATCTCCCTGCTTTAGCCCGCAGTGAATTGGAAAAGAATCAGATAGAAAATAGTTTAATAATAATAATAAGAATAATAATAATAATAGTTTTATTTTCCCTGGTAGAGCTAAGGCCATCAGGCCTTCTCTTCCACTCAACCAGGATCAAATCACATACAGAAAAATACATACCGGTATACAAATATTAACTTAAAAATAATAATAAACATAATTAAGTAAAAAAGAGAGATTGAATGCATATACACAATCAGTATTGTATGTACCAAGAGGTATAGATAGATAGATAGATAGATAGATAGATAGATAGATAGATAGATAGATAGATAGATAGATAGATAGATAGATAGATAGATAGATAGATAGATAGATAGATAGATAGATAGGTAGGTAGGTAGGTAGGTAGGTAGGTAGGTAGGTAGGTAGGTAGGTAGGTAGGTAGGTAGGTAGGTAGGTAGGTAGGTAGGTAGGTAGGTAGGTAGGTAGGTAGGTAGGTAGGTAGGTAGGTAGGTAGGTAGATAGATAGATAGATAGATAGATAGATAGATAGATAGATAGATAGATAGATAGATAGATAGATAGATAGATAGATAGATAGATAGATAGATAGATAGATAGATAGATAGATAGATAGATAGATAGATAGATAGATAGATAGATAGATAGATAGATAGATAGATAGATAGATAGATAGATTATTTTGCAAAAACATGTGGAACATGTATGGCATCGTCATATACAATTAAAAATACATGATAGTCTTGGGCTTTAGTTATGAACAAAAGCCAAAGCGGTTACCATAGAAAAAGTAAAATCCGTGGCGCTACAGCCCATGAAGGGCCAAGACCGACAAGCCGGCTGCTGGCCTCACGTTTACATGCCGAAGCAGAGGTGGACGATCATCAACAGAATGGAGGTACCGTGTGGTTAGCACGATCATCCCCCCAGACGTTATAGCTGGTATTCGAAACCGGATTTTCGTTACCTATCGTAGCTCCCCAAGTGCATAACGATGCTGGGTGGGCACCGGTCCCATACACTGGCCGAAATTTCATGAGAAAATTTCTTTCTCCACGAGGACTCGAACCAGCGCGCATTCCGTAACGCGAGCGCGGGACATAGAAAAGAGTATGTTTGATAAATAGTTTTTACTTGGTTATTTAACGACGCTGTATCAACTACTGGGTCATTTATCGTCGATGAAATTGGTGATAGCGAGATTATATTTGGCGAGATGAGGCCGATGATTCGCCATAGTTTACCTGACATTTGCCTTACGGTTGGGGAAAACCAACCAGGTAGCCTAATAGGTCTAAGCGGGAATCGAACCCGCACCCGAGCGCAACTCTGGATCAGCAGGCAAACGCGCTACCGTCAGAGCTACGCAGATCGCTGATGAGTACCTAGTTCCTGTAAAAATGTACGATAAAATGTTTAGACGATTCTGTGTTGTAATTTTTTTTAATCGTCATAAAAATTCAATTTACATAAAATTGAGTACCGGTCGGTAATTTTTTTCCCAAACTGCAGTACACAAGACGATTGTGTAGTTGCCTTTTTTTTTTTAATATCTCCCGTGGCAACAGAAATAATACGTTTTCCGAAACTTATCACCAGGGAGCGAAACTTGTTGCCCGATGAGAGTTAACTCCCTCTTCTGTGTCCAATAGAAGGCGGCGTGGGTCGTTCCCCAGCTGTTGTAAATAGAGAAAATGGAAATCTAGACAAATAGGCCTAATTTAGGAGGAAATAGAACCATGAAAGGTGGTTGGATTTGAGAATTACTTACTTACTCACTCACTTACTTACTTACTTACGTACTGGCTTTTAAGGAACCCGGAGGTTCATTGCCGCCCTCACATAAGCCCGACATCGGTCCCTATCCTGAGCAAGATTAATCCAGTCTCTGCCATCATATCCCACCTCCCTCAAATCGCATTTTTCACGCTAGGTGGTGAATAAATCTGATGAAAATGAAGCGGCCAATCATAAAAGGACAACAGTTCAAGAAATAAAACAACTCAAAGATAACAAAAGAAAGCTTATAGAAAAGGGAAAAAGAAGAAGCTGAAGTTTCAGATGTTGAGATTTCAAGTTTAAGGGGTTAGGTACAGCTTACAGCAGTAACATTTTGGAAATATTCAACACTTTTTTCCTCCATTAAATATATCTTGTATAATAATGAAAATTAGTAGGTGTATAACACTGCCCTTCTGCTATATGAAAAAAAAATATTTTTACGATTTAAAAAAATTATTTACAAAGTATTTTTTTTTTTTTTTTTCAAAATTCAGTTCACTGTGCAGTGATAAAACGTTTCCCACATAACTAAAAAACTATCCAACATTCTATGATGAAATTTTTTGTGTGTATTTATGCATGTTATATCTACAATATGATGCAAGATCACTTCTATACATTTGATTGATTGTCTGATAAAAAATTAATTCATTTTAAAAATGGTCAAATATCAGTATTTTCTTCTAACACAAAATTTAAAAAAAAATGATATTTATTAAGTAATGTAGTTCAAAGAGCATGATATTGTAAAGATGAGTTTCAGTAATAAAATAAAGGAGAGAAAACATGAAAAAGTTTAGGAGTTATGAGGGAAATGCTTCATCACTCCACAGTAAACTGCAACCATTTTGAATTTTGAAAAAAAAAAAATTTAATCGTAAATTTTTTTTTCATATAGCTGAAGGACAGTATTTTACACATACCAATTTTCATTATTGTACAAGATACAGTAATTTAGGAAAAAAATGTTAGTATTTCAAAAAATTTTATTGCTGTAAGCTGTACCTATCCCCTTAACTAAGATACTTAAGCACTAGACATTCTTAGCGTGGGCTTCCGGTGGATGATCAGCGAACTAACGTTTTTCGTATTCATAAACCAATGTTAGCGATATGATATGATATGATATGATATGACATGACATGACATGACATGACATGACATGACATGACATGACATGACATGACATGACATGACATGAATCCTGTACAAGTAACCAGTCGATAGCCGGGGCTAGTTTAGCACGCTCGTAGCGCGGACTAGAGAAAAGTGTCTATGAATAGCACCCTGAGTCTTTTACTGTGAAATTTAACATTCTTCATACTGTACTTTTCTACTTTAATAGTTTTGTGCGAGATCGTGCGTATTTGCTTGGTTTCCGCACAAAACCAATCCGCGGAAAGTCTAAAATTCCACATTCTGTATTCCCAACCTAACACACATAACAATTTCCCTCTTCTTACCGCTTAAGCGCCATATTCATTTTACTGCTTTAGGCTTTTAACATATTATTTTTAGAGACGTTCAATATAGTAATAATTATAAATTGGAAACTTACCACTGCAATTTCACCTAAATTGCACTGTTAATTATTGTTTTTAAATATTTGCAAAAATTAAGTAAACTCTACAACTCCACTAAAATTACTGGATTCGTGATGCAAGTAACATTAAGGAAGCCGTGAAAAAATCAACAAGATTCCAGATGCCGATGTTATTACTGCAATATGTTATATAAATAATATTGTTATAATATTAAAATGAAAAATAAATCATTACATAACCTTACCGTTTGTTTTAAGTTCGCATTTATAGACTGGGGGGAAAAAAAAGACAGACGTATATCACGGCCTGCTGGAGTATAGTAAACACAGAAAACATTTTAAATCAACAATGTTGAAGATAGATATTTTTGTTTTGCAAATTTGCCGTAATTGAACATAAACCAAGATGGAGAATTCATTGCAACTAATTAGAAATTCCTCTTTCAGGTATGTAATAAACGATCTTCGCACAAAATAATGTACGATACACGAGCGGTATGTTTTCTTTCAATTCTCGGAAATTAAAAAAGCTCAACTACGTTTCGCTTTTTCAAACTTTTCCTCGAACATGAAAACTTCAACATACCGCTCTTGTAACGCATATTATTATTATACTGTCTTAATGAAACTTGTAAGTTTTTACAACATTACCATGTTAAAAGAATCTGTATCTTAATAAATGAAGAGTCCACTGCAAGAATGATGGATGTCATTTGGAATACATTTTGCAGGAGAAGCAATTGAAGTTTGAAATGCTTAGCGCTCAAAGCTTAACTGTGATTTTCCGATCATTACTGGACAATTACTATCAGTGTTAATGTCATAGGCTATTACTCTCTATGTACATTCTATATGTATTAAGCTATGCATTGACAGTCTTGGTTCATTTTCGACAAGAAAGTGACATCCATCATTCTTGCAGTGGACTCTTCAAATGTAATAATAAGTATAGTCTATCTAAATATAGCCATACCCCATACTCGATGAGAGTTCAATGTTTTTATTTCTTTAAACACACAGAATTTGATGAATGGCATAGTGCAAGTTACACGTAATTAAATTATTCATGTTGACAAGCAATTTTAGCGACATAAGAATTACATTCAGATATTTTCTTCTCCACTGGCTTTCATGTAGGGATTCATTAAAAAAAAAAATAACCTTTGTCATTGTGCCACGCACATTGCCGAGAAGTCATGAATTTGATCTATTGGAGATCAGTAGACACCCTGAATTTGCGTTGTTGAAAAAACGGGAGAACCCGAGAAAATCACGTCATCAGGCCTTGTTCGCCACAAATAGAACTCTTCATTATCGGGCTTCGAACCCAAGTTAGTTCAGTGATGGGTCAATTCTCTGGTTACCAGACATAAAGTCCAGGATTATAATGTCCATACGTCAAAATGTCCATGGAATAATGTCCACATTGAAAATGTCCATGTTAAATCGTCCAGAGTCAAAATGTCCATAGCTCTATAATGTACACTTCACTCTGATGTCCAGAATCAAAATGTCCATAGAAGCTCTATAATGCACACTATATCCATTGTTCATGGTAGTTACAGTAACCTATGTAAAAATTTTCAAATGCAGAACTAATCAGAACTGAATTTTTTAAAGACGGAACGAAATCCTCAGTTAGTGCCATCACAGAAGGGTAAGCCACTTCTTCCTTTTCGTGGATACCTGTACCAACATCATGACTTTAATAGAGATAGGACAAAAATATATTGGCGATACAGGAACATGAACCTCCCAAGCCTGAAAGGCATGCAGCACACAACGCGGTAGAAGACTGGCACAATATTCTTCAACGCGTGATGGCTGTACATCCATCCACTTGGCGATTTATACAGTGCCTAAAACGCGAAGAAAATGGAATTTGCACACAAATATTGCAAGCAAGAGTGAGGCATACACAAATTAAAGAGCCGGGAATGAAACGTATTTGACGAATCAAAGACAAATTCTCCAGATTGTGAGAAACTACAACAAGTACAAAGAAAAAGGAGAAATTCTCTTAAATCTTAAAAGTACAGAGTGATTTATATAGAACTGACACATTTCTTTCTTTAATTATTCCGTTGGATATTCATTCAATGAGCCAATTTTAGCACCAAATTAAGCAGAATGTTCTGGAGTTTCGATTCCTTGTCACTATATGCGCAGATGTTTATGTTTTATTCCTATTGTTGGCAGCCTAAAGCCATATAGAGTTACGGTTGTTCATCAGCTACAGGAACCAGATAAGGATGAAAGATTGAAGCATAAAAGATTGAATTATTGTCGTTGGTTTCAGACGTTCATTGTGCAAAATCCTGCCGTATTGTCCATCACATGGTTCACAGATGAAGCATGGTTCCATTTATCCGGTTATGTGAACTCACAGAACTCACGCCATTGGGCCATCGAAAATCCACATGTCATCCATGAAGCACCTACGCACCCGGTTAAAATCGGAGTTTGGTGCGAAATATCAGCACAGAGAATAGTGGGGCCAATTTTTTTTAACCAGACTCTGAACACTGCAGAGTACCGACTGATTTTCATGGAGTTTGTTGAGCAACTGGACGATGTAGAGCTGAGTCAAGGATATTTTCAGCAAGATGGCGCTACATGCCATACATCAATTGAATTCATGGAACTATTGCAAGTTTCTTTGACGACCGAATAATTTCCAGGAACCTGTGGCCACCGAGATCTCCGGATTTGACGACGCCGCACTTCTTTCTATGGGGTTACTTAAAAGACAGGGTTTACGCCACACGTCCCCAGGCATTGGACGATCTGAAGCACATCATCACACAGGAGATTCAAGCTATTGACAACAGAGTCCTCCAATGAGTGGCCAGTAACATGGAACGACGTGTTGAGTTGTGCCTTATGCAGGATGGAGGACATTTTCAACATTTGCTATAGAGATAAATAATATCCCAAAATTCCTCTACATTTTAGGTATAATAAGTTGTCGCTAGCACAATTCGTTTTGAAACAATTAATGAAAGAAATGTGTCAGTTCTATATAAATCACTCTGTATTACTTATCTTAAAAGTGGGGCTCCGGTTCCCGATGATTAATAACTTATTTGCACGAGTTATGGAATAAAATTTATTGTGTTCTATTCAAGCAGAATTTTCCTTTGAACTTGGACATTATGGACGTTTGACACTATGGACATTTTGACCTAACGGACGTTTTATCATATGGCCTTTCTGTCGTATGGATATTTAGTACATGGACATTTTCACCGTATGGACATTTTGACCTTATGGACGCTTTATCATATGGACGTTCTGTAGTATGGACTATATACGGTGGAAGCAATTCTCTAGCCTCAGACGATACCAGAAGTAGCATAGAGAAGACCTCTTTCTTTCCAGATAAATCAAAACTGTTTCTCCATTCAAAACATGAGTTCCTTCGCAACACGCATTTCTTTCTCCTCCTAATTGCGGCCTTTGTTTTCACTTCTCCTTTCTTGTCACTGTGTGTACTCTTCATTGCTGTATAACAGAATTTATTTTGTACTGTCTTGTCGATTCAGTTCCTTGTCGCATTCTGTTCTCTTCAGTTTAACAAACATGTCTTTATTATCAGTCAAGAAACATTCCACTGCCTCTAGCCTTTGTGCTATTTTGTACGTCATGCAGTTTTGAGGAAAAACCTTTGTTATATTATTTTAACATTTGGTATAGCAAAAAAAAAGTTGAATGTCGGAAATTAAATCTTTTTTTCTATCATGAGTAAATGCCAAGAGAGGTGTTGATTTTACGGAGAAGTTTATGAACAACTTTGCAATTAAATTTACCTAGTGAATGTCAGAATTTCAAGTGATATTCCTGATGACTATTACGAAAATAATAATAATAATAATAATAATAATAATAATAATAATAATAATAATAACCGTAGCAGTTCCATTATTAACTTACGGCTCAGAAAAATGGTCATTAAACAGCGCATGAAAAAGAAAAATCCAAGTAAGTGAAATGAAATTCCTACGAGGTGTTGCAGGTTATACTTTATTGGATCATCAAAGAAACGAAAATATCCGACAATTATTAAATATTTTTAATTTAGAAGAACAGATTAAAAATCAGAAACGAAATTGGTACCAACATATTACAAGAATGAGTAATGACAGATTACCAAAACAAAATTATGGATTATGCACCAACAGGATATAGAAATGTCGGAAGACCGAAAATAAGATGGACAGATGATTTAAGACTTGAAGACGGAACAGACCAATAGGCCTAATACCTGTAGCTGAATAATAATAATAATAGTAATAATAATAATAATAATAATAATAATAATAATAATAATTTTACTTACAAATGGCTTTTAATGAACTCAGAGGGTTCATTGCTGCCCTCACATAAGCCCGTCATCGATCCCTATCCTGAGCAAGATTAATCCAGTCTTTATCATATCCCACCTCCCCAGATCATTTTAATTTTATCCTACCATCTACGTCTCGTCCTCCCCAAAGGTGTTTTTCCCTCATGTCTCCAAACTAACACTCTATATACATTTCTTGATTCACCCATATGTGCTACATGCCCTGCCCATCTCAAATGTCTGAATTTGAAGTTCCTAATTCTGCAGTGCTCGGGAAAAGTGACATAAGTCAGTTTTCATAAACCTTTTTTGATAATTTATTGACAACTTACACTGGTTTATGTCGATTTGATTTTTTATGTATGAATTATTGTAATGGGAGGAATACTTATGTGTTTTTTTTTTTCCAAGCGAGCAGATGTTCCGTAAGTTGTCAATAAATTATCAAAACAGGTTTGTGGAAACTGACTTGTGTCACTTTTCCCAAGCACTACAGAATTATATTAGGTGAAGAATACAATGCTTGCAGTTCTGCGTTGTGTAACTTTTTCCATTCTCCTGTAACTTCATTCCTCTTAGCTTCAAATATTTTACGTAAAGATTATTTTTTTTGGTTGTACCATTGGTTATTAATAGAGAAAAATTCGCTCCTTCTCCACAAAGGGAAAACACCAAAGGAAAAGGATTCGATCCGGTGCTGTGAATTAAGCCTCGGCGTAGCTCAGTGATTAGAGCGCTCGGTGAGTATAACTGAGGACCCGGGTTCGATCCCCGGCGCATGAGTGAATTTTTCTCCATTAATAACCCAAATATTTTGCTATGCACCTTATTTTCGAACACCTTAACTTCTCTTTCTATTCTCTAAGTCAGAGTCCAAGTTTCACAACCCTACAGAACAACCTAATAACAATAATAATAATAATAATAATAATAATAATAATAATAATAATAGGCAGGCAAAAGGCATCATAAATAGCTAAAATAGGCAGCCAAAAAGATATCATAAATAGCTCAAATACACAATAAAAGGCAATTACAAAAACCTTGCACTTTCCACAAAGGGATTTCGGCAGCAAGAAAAGCTTTACATAAGTCGAATGCAAATTGAGATTTTCGACTCGGTGTTGAAATTACTGTTGGAAGCAAAGAAATCTTCTTCCCAGTAGTCTTGGAAAGTGCATTTTTGTGTTTGGTTGTACTGATATGTTGCGATATGAAATATTTAGCTAGCTACAATAACGTCGCAATGAAAACTGAAAGAAAAATAGCCGTTAAAAATAACGTTAGACCCGCACTCATTGTTGCTTTGCCAAATAAACACAAGCGATAATTAAAACGCTTACTGTTACACATTTTTGCACGGCAGCACTCATTGTTGCAAAGAGAATATGAACTGACTGAAAGACAATAATATACATTCGGTGAAGTCACTTTCATTGTAGCGGTTATAGAGATAAATTAAAATATACTTGTAGGCAATTTTTAATAATAAATTAATAAATCATAGATAATCAAATTAAGGGCAAAAAAAACATTTATTTTGTAAATTAGGCATTTATATTAAAAGAGGCAGAAAAGGTCAACATAAAACTGTGACGTTTCAATCACAAAGTTATAATTCGTACAGATTTACTATAAAAATGAAGATAGATTTAACACATTTAAAAAGGCATTCTGCCAAATTTCCGGTCTCTGATTAATTATCAATATTTTTCAAGTTAGGAACTGAGAAATTCCAAGGCTGAGAAACCAATTAAGTATTATTATATGCTACGATTGTTCAAGTTCGACAGATGGCTTGAGTAGCATTCGTGAATTTTCCGTCTGTAGAGCGCTCGGTGAGTAGAACTGAGGACCCGGGGTTCGATCCCCGGCACCGGAGTGAATTAATAACCCAAATATTTTGCTAAGCACCTTATTCTCAACACCTCTGTTCCTATCTCAAAGTGAGAGTCCTGTGCATAAACTTGTCGCCCTAACTTTGAATATTAATGTCCAATGTAGTGAACACATTTACAGAATAGTAGGACTTGTTCACCCCTGGTGTAATATCCTGCTCTTGAGCGAAAATTGTCACTCTACAAGGAAGAGAGCCTCCGACTGGCTCGAGGGAAGAGGTTACGCATAGAGACATCCTGCTTGCAAAGTAAACAGCGATGTAATGCAGCCTTTATCCGTCAGAGATCGCGTCGTTCTGAATTGCAGGGGGTAATTCGCTACGGCTTGAACTTAATTCTGCAGGTTTTGCAGCTCCGCTATTGTACAGCCATTTGCTTCGGAATAGTATGTTGAGAGGTTTCCGCAGGAAAGAACCCGTTTAATTCTCCTACTTGCTAAATCTGCCTAGCTTCATGAATATGATGAACGTTTTATGTGAAATAATTTCAGGAATTCATTAGCAGTCCTACTATTTTAACATTGTTCTATATTCCCTTTTAACACATATAATCACTGACTAACTTTATAACTTCTTTACAGCGTTAACTGTTTCGGAAATCACCTGGTTGACAAGTTTCGAAGTGTTATTCGCCATTGTCCAAAGCCTACACTACACACTTACTTACTGGCTTTTAAGGAACCCGGAGGTTCATTGCCGCCCTCACATAAGCCCGCCATCGGTACCTATTCTGAGCAAGATCAATCCATTCTCTACCATAATATCCCACCTCCCTCAAATCCATTTTAATATTACATTCCCATCTACGTCTCGGCCTCCCCAAAGGTCTTTCTGCCTCCGGCCTTTCAACTAACACACTATATGCATTTCTGGATTCGCCCATACGTGCTACATGCCCTGCCAATCTTAAACGTCTGGATTTAATGTTCGTAATTATGTCAGGTGAGGAATACAATGCGTGCAGTTCTGTGTTGTACAGGGACATCATTTTATTTTTACTTCAATTTTTATTGTACCTGACTTTTTGAATGTACTTCCTCCCACCCCTTCTACTAAGGAAGTTTCAACTGTTTTCCAGACAGAATCAAGGCCGCTTACAGTAAACAGCACTGAGTTACTGAGTATAGTACGTTCCAGAAATATGTTCGCGTTTTCCAGTGACGAAAGAGCTTTGAATATTGAATCATATTTTCGCACAGGTACTGTCCGTTTGCCTACGTCACATCCCGATTTCCCCCACCTGCTTCTGCACGGCCCTCTGTAAAAGCAGGGCTGTCTTAGCTCTTTTCTGAAAACATTAATTTCTGTTAGGAATTGGACGTTTACGTAATATTATACAACTGTTTAAAATAACTTAAATAAAAGGGCCTCGTTAAGTAATTAACTGTCACGTGATTTCCCTCTTTTCTACGATCCTGCGGCATAACCACTTGGACGGAGAGTAGATAGCATGTCCGAGTAATTTTATCTATGCGGGTCGGGCAGAAGTCAAGATTGAATTTACATTACATAAGGTACTCTTTTATAGAGTAGGTACAGAATTATTTCAACATGAGTTACTAGTACGAAGGACGTAATTGGAATTAGATGCAATAGTCTATAGTGCGATAATATGCACAAAAGAACTGAAGCCTGTAGGCTATCGAAATGAATGGCTACCATCTTCAAAAATGTATCTAAATATCCATTTTATGATTATTTTTCAATTGAACTTCATTATTATCTATATTGTACGCTAATGTGCTGTAGACAGTATAATATACACTACATAATGAACACGTTCGCATGGATAGCTCAGTTCGTGAGTAAAAACACTCATTCTTAATACAGTACTGCATTTTGATTAAATAAAAATCCTAATGAAAATTATCGAACTCAAAATCGCGATATTTCCTGGTTTACGTAAATGGATGAAGTACTTTTCTTCCCTCCTATACCTAGTAAAGTGATGTGTTTGTGTTTTACGCCAGTATCATCGAACTCCAGTTGTGGAACAGGGTAGCGAACGGGTTTTCCGGTTCTCTAAAGGTATAGCCAGGTTAATATTAAAAATGTTAGTAAAAATAAAATGATGTCCCTGTATAACTTTCTCCGTTCTCCTGTAACTTCATCCCTCTTAGCCCCACATATTTTCCTAAGCACCTTATTCTCAAACACCCTTAACCTATGTTTCTCTCTCAAAATGAGAGTCCAAGTTTCACAACCATAAAAAAAAACAATCTGTAATATAACTGTTTTATAAATTCTAACTTTCAGATTTTTTAACAGCAGACTGGATGATAAAAGGTTCTCAACCGAATAATAACAGGCACTTTCCATATTTATTCTGTGTTTAATTTCCTCTCGAGTATCATTTATATATTTTGTTACTGTTGCTGCCAGGTATTTGAATTTTTCCACCTCTTCAAAGGATAAATGTCCAATTTTTATATTTCCATTTCGTACAATATTCTGGTCACGAGACATAATCATATACTTTGTCTTTTCGGGATTTACTTCCAAATCTATCTCTTTACTTGCTTCCAATAAAATTCCCGTGTTTTCTCTAATTGTTTGTGGATTTTCTCCTAACATATTCACGTCATCCGCATAGACAAGCAGCTGATGTAACCCGTTCAATTCCAAACCCTCTTTGTTATCCTGGACTTTCCTAATGGCATATTCTATAGCGAAGTTTAAAAAGTAAAGGTGATAGTGCATCTCCTTGCTTTAGCCCATAGTGAATTGGAAACGCATCAGATAGAAACTGACCTATACGTACTCTGTTGTACGTTTCACTGAGACACATTTTAATTAATCGAACTAGTTTCTTGGGAATACCAAATTCAATAAGAATATCATATAAAACGTCTCTCTTAACCGAGTCATATGGCTTTTTGAAATCTACGAATAACTCGTGCACTGTACCCTTATACTCCCATTTTTTTCTCCATTATCTGTCGAATACAAAATATCTGGTCAATGGTTGATCTATTACGCCTAAAACCACCTAAAACCTTTGGTTCGTTGTAGGTATGAAAATTTCTTTCTTTCATATGTTAATTTTTCATTCACTGTATCGAATGGCGATCTCAGAGTTGCGTTCTACTTTCCCAGTCAAACATTTTGTTGTCTATCAAAACTTAAGTAGGTTCTACGATGTCAGGTATGTGAAGCAAAAAACACAACCTCGTTCAGTTGTAAAATTTTCCGGTACAGCAAGGGAACAGTAGAAATGATTTGCAATTCAAATCATCATCAGCGGGCAGTAGTTACTGAACTCAGGAACTCTGTATCCCCAAGGAATTTTGCGCAGTTTCCCTCCTTCACGTCCAAGAGGTCAGCCCTGAAAATGCGCTACCTAGCTCGCAATGTATCATTTCGGCGTGGATTAGTTCATTATGTTGCCGAGGGAGCGCTCCAGTCCGTCGTTGTTATGGTAATCAAGTGTAACTTTGAATGACTAATTTGGCAGGCCCATGATGGTCGTTGTAAAGTCCTACTTTTCAGTAGGCCATGGTTACCATGACGACATACGAGTTTTATGAATAAGTTAAATCGTTTGAAGTTTAATTTCTTAATTATGGGGCTATTCAAGTCAAGAAAATGTTGAAATCCATAAATCCTTCTTAAAAATGATAATTGCATAAAGAGGTGACAGGAGATTTCATTGGATTCCTGTAAGTCATTGATAAAACGTTTATGTTCTCGATTGTGTATTTTTGTGATATTTAGTTTTTTAAGGAATTGGTTGTAATTTATAAGGATTGTGAATATGTTTGAGCATAAAATAAAATTTTTTGGAGCATGATCGTCTTTTTTTTTATTGTATAGACCGGCGTTTCTCAAACTTTTTTGAAGTGGGGACCACTTTTTTAAGTCACAACAGTTCCGCGGACCACCTACTCTTGTTCCCTTCGAAAGCAAATTTATCATTTTTGTAGCATATTTTAATACTAACACAGTCTACTATATACAGTCGCGAAGCTCAATATGTACTAAAAATGCAAACATGGGTAGTTGCCCACCACTAGGATCGCTACTATCGCCTCATCATCGCAGATCTCTCTCCTAGTAGACGACAAAATATGTTACACTTTCGTTGTGTTCTTTTGGAAAAATTAACACCTTCCTTCCATTATTGAAATATTAAATGCATAAAGTTAATTTATTATTTTAATGAAGTATATTAAATTCCGCCATAAACTCGAAGATACCTGCAAGAAATAAGTTATAATTTTTGTTTGTGCAAAACGAACTGAAATTTACTATAATCGCTTCACTCATTCAAGATTATAGCGATAATTAACTATGACACCAATAAATATTAATTTGCATTTCCCTTTACAACAATAATAATGGAAATATGAATTAATGGAGTAACTTACGTGTACCGGTACTTGTAGTGTAGGCTTACGTAGTTGACAAAGTGGGATGAGGTTAAGCAATAATAATCACACCAGAATTGGAAATAAAACGTGATCAATAAATTTTATTGTAACAGACATTTTCTACGTTTCTAATAAAGTAACAAATAAAAATAACAACAAAATTAACAGCTATAATTAAAAACATATCCTTTGAAAAAAAAAGTAGGCCTAAGCAATAATAATACCACCAGAATTGAAAATAAAACGTGATCAATAAATTTCATTAAAACAAACTTATTTTTTCTACGTCTCTAGTAAAATATTATTATTCCAATTATTGTATTTTAGCCATTAACATTTTCATTACAACCAATAACGAACATTTCACAAGCATCAATGTGAAATACGCAACGAGCTAGCACTCGATGGAAATACGACACAGTCCAAAGTCGACCGTGGACAGTCTATTGTTTCTAGTTGCTAACCGCTTGGAGCGCTTTATCACGAGATTTGCAAAAAATCACCTCAAGCTTCGCGACTGTATATAGTAGACTGTGATACTAGTATAGTTGTATTTTAAAATAGAATTAATTAATTATGATACTTTTGTAATTATATTTTTGTAGCCAATCGCAAGTAACTTATAACCAGGGAAAGGATTTATATGTAAATACATATTTACTTATAAAGCTAATATAATTTATATTTTGCATTATCTTTATGTTTCACAATGTGTAGGGTTGAAAAATCCTACTTTTATTTTCCATATTTTTCCATATTTTAGAGTTTAGTACATATTTTCGTTAATTTCCATATATTTTCCATATTTCATATAAAACAGTCCATATTATATTAGGTTTAACAATAAAACAAAACAAAATTCCATTAACTTTTAAAAATACATTTCAACAATAGAGATTTAAACACATGTTCAGTAATCCCTTTAACATCAGAGTTATTTGAAAATTAGCAGTCCTATCAACAATGGGAAAGTAAGTTACAAAACTGTATTAATTTAATTTAAAATTTTTAACAGACTTCAGTTGTGCAGCTCAACAGTTAAATGCCAGTCAGAGTACACATAGGTTCAGTTTTGTAAATCATACTATAAAGACGGTAAATATGCCAAAAGTACGTCATTCAGTCAATTTAAAATCAAAACTAACAAGTTACATTTCAGAATTTAAAGAAGATGGTTTATCAACTGACAATAAAATATTATTTTGTAATTTGTGTCAGTGTGCAGTATCATCTACACAAAAGTTCCTGGTGCAACAACACATTACAACTAGTAAACATCAGGCCAACAAACAACTAAATTCCAAGCAGAGACAATTGTTTTTAACACAACCAACAACATCGAATGTAAGATCTGAGTTTAACATCGACCTGTGCCGTTCTCTCATCTCTGCTGATATTCCTCTCTACAAACTAAAGAATAAGGTCTTCAGGGAATTCCTTGAAAAATATACTCAACATACAATCCCGGATGAGTCAACACTTAGGAAGACGTATGCTCCATCCATCTACGATGAGACAATACAGAAGATAAGAGATGAAATTAAAGATAGTTCAATTTGGGTTTCCATTGATGAGACTCCCGACAAAGAAGGTAGACTTGTTGGTAATGTAGTTATCGGTTTGTTAAGTGAACAATATTCTGAACGAATTCTTTTACATTGTGATGTTCTAGAAAAGTGCAATAACAAAACTATAGTTAAACTGTTCAACGAAGCTATGGGTATCTTGTGGCCAAAGGGTATTATGTACGATAATGTGTTATTCTTTATTAGCGATGCTGCCCCTTATATGGTCAAAGCTGGACAAGCATTATCTGTTGTATATCCTAAATTGACTCATTTTACTTGTGTGGCGCATGCATTTCATCGTGTGGCAGAAGTGGTCAGAGACAATTTCCCTAAAGTAGATTTGTTGATTTCATCAGTGAAAAAAGTATTTCTCAAAGCTCCCAGTAGAGTTAACGTGTTGAAAGAAATGTACCCTGAAATTCCATTGCCACCAAAGCCAATTTTAACTAGATGGGGTACATGGCTAGAAGCAGTTGAATATTATGCCGAACATATAGACTCTATTAACAATGTTCTCCTTGCATTGGACTCTGAAGATGCAGTCTCAATTGATACTGCGAAAACAGTTACCTGTGACATAAGTGTGAAGAATGACTTAGCTCACATTCAGCATACATTTTCATGCATCATAAAAACGCTCAAAAGTCTCCAAAATAGGCACCTTTCACTATCTGAAAGTTTTGAAATTATAAATAGTACTGTGGAACAACTGAATCGTGGTAGAGGTAAAGTTGCAGATGCAGTAAGAGCTAAGGTGGACACTGTACTTTCAAAAAACCCTGGATATGAAGAACTACAAAAGGTTGTTGCTGTGATGAGTGGTGAATCAACAGTGAAGATTAACTTGGACTTATCCCCAGCAGACATTGTGAAATTGAATTATGTACCAGTTACTTCTTGTGACGTCGAACGCTCTTTTAGTCAGTATAAATCTATCCTCAGAGACAATAGAAGAAGATTCACTTTTCAGCACTTGAAAGAAATGTTTGTAACCTATTGTTATGGTAACAGACAATAAAAATTGTGTTTTGTTGAAACTACATTGGAAGATAAGGTACGTCCATTATATTTTTTGTTTAGTTTGATTAAAATGTACCAATATTTAACGTACATAGTCATTTTTTTATAATTTTAAGTCCATATTTAATTCCATATTTTGGTAAAAATCCATATTTAATTCCATATTTTGGTAAAAATAACTACATATATATTTACATATTTCATATATTTTTAGTCCATATAAATCCGTTCCCTGCTTATAACAAATTCTGTGCATTATTAATTCATCGCTTGCCCTTTAGCAGTTAGTTGTTTGAAATCCTTCTTATGTAGTAGTTGTCCATGTCTCTGTTAAACAGTGTCCATTATAAATGATGGAAAACTGGCTTCGATCCGGATCTTTGAAAAGAAAGGAACATGATGGAACGCTTCATTTAGGCAGTGCTAATAGTTCAGAAGCTATGTGTGAAGAAATATATTAATTATAGTGCCATTAAAGAAATATCTAGCCTTACTAGAATCTATTCAAAGAAAAAATACTTTCGTAAATATGGCAAGAGTTGTTTGGGACTTGGATTTACTCGGTGTGACAATGAGAGTGAACCAGAACCTCGGTGCATTGTTGTTACGAAGCGATTTCAAACGACTGTATGAAACCCGCGAAATTGAAACGACAAGTATAAAAAGTAAACCTGTCTGATTTTAAAATAGGCGGAGTCTAAAATATTTCATATCGTCATCTGGAAAAACAAATAAAAAATAATGCAGAAACATGCCCGATTTTCAACAAGTAAAAATGTAATTTGGCACGTTCTATTATTGGTGTACTACGTACAGTACGTGCCCATTTCAATGTGCAGACTGGGTGTCGGCAAAACTATTAAGAAAGTCATAAATACATGAAAAGGTTCGGTACTTTGGTCCTTTGTTATGAATTCTGGTGATCCCTGGCTGGGTTACAGGCTCGGCTCCAGATATGCAGGGAAAATATGGCGAGAAACGCCACGTTCATAGTGCTTTAAATCCCTTTTTTGTTGCTGAGAATACAGTGGTAAGTGGGTAGACGGTTAGGGTAAGAAATTTACAAAATATTAGTACCGTAAAGTGGGGATATTTCGGACGCAGGGGTAACATCAGACGGCAATTCAATTTATCATATTTTATGTTGGTAACACCAGTTCTTAACATCTTTTCCGCGCTTTTTACTATGTTCGTATCGCTTGTATGTTTCTTCACATTTTTAAAGAAACATTGATGTTACCAACATAAAATATGACAAATTGAATTACCGTCTGATGTTACCCCTACGTCCGAAATATCCCCACTTTACGGTACTCGGAGAAAAAGTGAAAGACAATTGCCATGTGTAATTTCCAAAGACAGCTATAGTGTGATACGCAATTCGTTTGAATTTTATTTTTTCTTCTGTCTTTTTTGAAGGGCCACAAGGACAGAAGTCGGGCACCACAGGTGGTTCGCGGACCATAGTTTGAGAAACGCTGGATAGACCATTTGATATCTCGTGAAACCAAATGCATGCCGTAGCTTATAGCAAGAACTTTATGGTGGGGCTAAGTGAGCTAGCTAGCTACAAGTGGAAGCATAACGAGAGAGGGAAGATTCCCAGTCCACTGTTTTCTTCCTCTCACGTGCAAGTAGGTTTCAAGCTTTGAAAGTTGGATTTGCAACACGCAGACTTGTCGCTACAGAAACGGGTTGTTGTTACGACTCATAACAGTACTGCAGTTATATGACATAACAGACCATTGAATTACAGCCAATTTCCCATAACTCTTCAATATTTATGTCCATAGACATATCAGAATCATCCCTTTTAATCACCTTAGCCAGTATTTTCAATTCCAAAACAAAAACAAAATCGTGCAAAAAATGGTATGAAATACACGTGTTAACAGAATCTCGGAAATACAAAAGACGTGGAGTAACGGTTACCATACCTGACCGTGGATGAACGAGCCCGGGTTCAAATCTTGGTTGGCACAAGTTACCTGGTTGAGGTTTATTCCGGGGTTTTACCTCAACTCATTAAGAGTTAGGTACAGCTTACAGTAGTAAAATTTTGGAAATATTCAACACTTTTTTCCTCCATTACTGTGTCTTGTACAACAATGAAACTTAGTATGTGTATTTTATTTTATTAGGTTATTTTACGACGTTGTACCAACATCTAGGTTATTTAGCGTCTGAATGAAATGAAGGTGATAATGCCGGTGAAATGAGTCCGGGGTCCAGCACCGAAAGTTACCCCGCATTTGCTCATATTGGGTTGAGGGAAAACCCCGGAAAAAACCTCAAACAGCTAACTTGCCCCGACCGGGATTCGAACCCGGGCCACCTGGTTTCGCGGCCAGACGCGCTGACCGTTACTTCACAGGTGTGGACTAGTTTGTGTAAAACACCGTCCTTCCGCTATATGAAAAAAATATGTATATTTATTTTATTTATTTATTTATTTATTTATTTTTTTTTTTTTTCAAAATTTAGTTCACTGTGCAGTGATGAAGCGTTTCCCAAATAACTCAAAAACTATCCAACATTCTGTGATGAAATTGTTTGTAGGCCTATGTATTTATGCATGTCATATCTACAATATCATGCAAGATCACTTCTCTACCTTTGATAGATTGTATGACAAAAAATAAATTTGTTTTAAAAAATGGTCAAATATCAGTATTTTCTTCCAACACAATATAAAAAAAATTATTTATTAAGGAATGTAGTTGAAAGAGCATGATATTGTAAATATGAGTTTCAGCAATAAAATAAAAGAGAGAGAACATGAAAAAATTAATAAGTTTATGAGTTATGAGGGAAACGCTTCATCACTGCACAGTGAACTACCACCATTATAAATTTAAAAAATATATAAATAGGCCCTAATCTTTTGAAATCGTAAAAATATTTTTCTCATATAGCAGAAGGACAGTGTTTTCCACATAGTGTACCAATATGTTGAATATTTCCAAAAATTTTACTGCTGTAAGCTGTATCTAATCTCTTACGAGCAGATGCTGGGTAATTTTCGACACTGGACCCTGGACTCATTTCGCTGACATTATCACCTTCATCTCATTCAGACGCTAGATAGCCACAGCAGTTGAAAAAGCATCATAAAATAACCCACTAAAATAAATTTAATTTCTGTATTGATTGTAACATTTAAGTATTGTTTGTGAAATACTGGGTGCATTAAATTAAATTAAAATAGTACATTATGCAACGAGCCTATAATGGTAGTAATTAAGACGCGAGTATGTTTATGAAACGAGCGCGAGCGAGTTTCATAATTTTCATACGAGCGTCTTAATTACCATTATAGTCAAGTTTCATACGACTTTTTATGCTCGACCATATTTCTAACTTGAAATTATTCATAAGTATCCATATTATTCTTATCTGACTGAGGAGCGGAACTGACCTTGTGCAATACCTCGTAAATTGTGAGATGTGCGCAGATGCGAAAGTATTGATTTTTTCCGAGAAACAAATGTCGACATTGACCTTGATATAATCTGGAGAGTAAAAAAACATTGATCTTGATATAACCTTGAAATTGAATTAGACATTGAAAAACGAGATGACAAATTGAATTTATTTGAATTTTATTTACAATTAACGCTAATTATTGTAGTAACAGAACTGACTTTATTTCAAATATAGGTGATTTATTGATTTATTGTTGTCTTTCGATTGCATATCCGAAAATAATAGATACTTGCTCTTTCATATTGCTACAATGGTATTTTCTGATTGGTGGAATACCTAAACTTTAATGAATAGGTGTACTTTAATGAGGTCCATTAAAGGGCTGCTACCAGGTGTATAATTACTACATTTCGGCATGGTCGAGCATAATTGTACATTTTGCACCGAGCCTATAATGAAGGTAATTAAGAAGCGAGTATGGATATTTATGAAACGACCGCAAGCGAGTTTCATAATTTTCATACGATCTTCTTAATTACCATTATAGGCGAGTTTCATACGACTTTTTATGCTCGACCATATTTCTAACTTGATATTATTAATTTTCTTTGTATATGTCCTTGACGAATGTCCCGTATGTTGTGAGATGTTGGCAGACGCGAAAGTATTGATTTTTTCCGAGGAACAGATGTCCACATTGACCTTGCTAGGCCATAAGAACCTACAGAGGTAACATTGAAATTAAATTAGACATTGAAAAACGAGATGACAAATTGAATTTATTTGAATATTATTTACAATTAACGCTAATTATTATAGTAACAGAACATAACCTTCTGCGACAGTATTGGATTTCCAGCCTCCGTGACTTTTCGCTAATTCTCTTTCGATTGCATATCCGAGAATAATCGTTACTTGCGGTTTTATAACGGTAGAAAGCTGACCTGTCATTGGCTGAACAGTTGTAACCTGACTCGTCATTGGCTGAAAGACCTGACTTTTAATGAGTAGGTGTACTTTAATGACATGCATTAAAGGTCTGCTACCAGGTGAATAATTACTACATTTCGGCATGGTCGAGCATAATAGTAATATACGTTACAAGAGCGGTATGTTGACGTTTTCATGGTCGAGGAAAAGATTGAAAAAGCGAAACGTAGTTGAGCTTTTTTAATTTCCGAGAACATGAAAACAAACATACCGCTTGTGTATCGTACATTATTTTGTGCGAAGATCGTTTATTACATACCTGAAAGACGAATTTCTAATTTGTTGCAATGAAATCTCCATGTTGGTTTCTGTTTAATGACGCCAACTTCGGAACACCAAAATATCTTTCTTCAACATTGTTGCTGTAAAATGTTTTCTGTGTTTACTATACTCCAGCAGGCCGTGACATACGTCTGTCTTCCCCCCCCCCAGTCTATAAATGCGAACTTAAAACAAACGGTAAGGTTATGTAATGATTTATTTTTCATTTTAATATTTTAACAATATTATTTATATAACATATTGCAGTAATAACATCGGCATCTGGAATCTCGTTGATTTTTTCACGGCTTCCTTAATGTTACTTGTATCAGGAATGCAATAAGTTTCGTGGAGTAGTAGACTTTACTTAATTTTTGCAAATATTTAAAAACAATAATTAACAGTGCAATTTAGGTGAAATTGCAGTGGTAAGTTTCCAATTTATAATTATTACTATGTTAAACGTCTCTAAAAATAATATGTTAAAATCCTAAAGCAGTAAAATGAATGTGGCGCTTAAGCGGTAAGAAGAGGGAAATTGTTATGTGTGTTACGTTGGGAATACTGAATGTGGTATGCAAATCAAGATTTCAGGTATAACTCCCTGTAAAGTTGATTTCAGTAATTTCGAGGGAAAAATTGTTCCGGAGCCGGGTATCGAACCCGGGACCTTTGGTTTAACGTACCAACGCTCTACCACTGAGCTACACGGGAACTCTAACCGACACCTATCCAATTTTTCCCTCTATATCCACAGACCTCAAAGTGGGCTGACAACCGTCAAGCAACCAACTTCGAGTGCACACTAACTCCGTGTGACTTAAATTGTGGTTTTCTGTTAACGAACAGTGACGTGTATTATGCAAATCAAGATTTCAGGTATAACTCCCTGTAAAGTTGATTTGAATAATTTCGAGGGAAAAATTGTTCCGGAGCCGGGTATCGAACCCGGGACCTTTGGTTTAACGTACCAACGCTCTACCACTGAGCTACTCGGGAACTCTAACCGACACTTTGAGGTCTGTGGATATAGAGAGAAAAATTGGATCGGTGTCGGTTAGAGTTCCCGAGTAGCTCAGTGGTAGAGCGTTGGTACGTTAAACCAAAGGTCCCGGGTTCGATACCCGGCTCCGGAACAATTCTTCCCTCGAAATTATTCACTGAATGTGGTATTTCACACTTACCGCGTATTGGTTGTGTGCGGAAAACAAGCAAATACGCACGATTTCGCACAAAAATAATTGAAACGTCTCTTAGTAGGCTATTTGCAGTGTAAATACAATATGTTTCATAGGAATCGGTTGCTAAGCAACTGACTTCAAAAATCTAGTATTCAACTTTTATTGTGCAGTCAAAAATTGCATGCAGTAGTATAAGTTGCACGAGGACAGCCACGTTAATGTTTACAGATTACTGTTTTCATCTTTCTGATAAAACTGTTGTATGCGGTAGGTGAGCCCGAGTCAACAAACATGGCAGTATGTTGTAGTTTTAACCGTGCAATACGTCAGAGTCCAGCAATGTGTGATAGACGGTACGGAGGGCGGTTCTCCCCAGAAGAAGAGCTTTTGCCCGCTCTGTGAATATGAAATGCGTTCCCACGACTTGCGAAGATAAACACGAACCCGGGGGCTGCAAACAGAACTCTGGCTGCAGCTGGGACTCTTAATAATCCGACAGAGCGGGCAGCGTACCTTGTTTGGGAAAGAACAATTCAACTTACTGCCAGGGCCCGCACAAGTAGAGTTCAACTCGCATCCCTTACCATCCTATCTGCTTTTTACTGCGTCCAGTTTAAGCCACTATACAGGGTTAGTCTAAATAACTTTTACAAAGTAATATAGCTGTTTTCTTTGTTCACGTAAGATTATTTCCTAAAAAGCTAATATTGCCGTCTTATCATTGTTGCCAGCTATTATCAGATATCACTAAAGCTATGGAAGGTAAAGTTACATCCATAAAAATCATGAGGTTCATGGGGATCATGGATGTAGAGCCCCACGCCAATAGAATGAGATAGTGTGATTGGCACCACGCTCCGATTGCCTTTTTCGCCTATGTAGATGTTCACAAGATAATCATAATATGGTACATCAGTTTCTCCCTGTATGAACTGGGAACGGAAATTAATGTTGTTCATGGATCTCATTTAGTACTCTGCTTTCACCTGTTTTGTATATCTCGGGTCTCATTTCACGCACTGTGTCGAGAAAATGATGATGTAGATTAAGCATAAATTATCCTCTTAATTGACAATATCAGCGATTTCCACCTAAACCCAGTGTTGTTTTATAATCAGTAGAGTGGGATGAAACATTTAATTCTATAATGCGGGTATATGTATGTACGATTGGCGACACTGACTATTATCTTCGCCATCTATTCATAAAAGTAGTAACTAAAGAAGCCACACTTACACTAACAAATTATCGATCACTATCGATTAGTAAGATGTCTTTGAACGTCAGTATACGAAAAGAATCAGAGTTATACCACAGTCTAGTATACACAGTCACGAAGCTTGAGTTGTTGAGGGTACTAGGAACAATAGACTGTGCCGGTACTATTTCGCATTGTCTGTGATGAGGCGATAGTAGCGATCCCAGTGGTTAGCAACTATCTATGGATGCATATTCCTACGTATTGAGCTTTGTGACTATATATTAGACTAGACGTCTCCAAAACCGTACTCGCGAATAAGCCCCTGAACGGAACCGAAGCCAGTACGTAATGAGCGCGTTCCGCCTCACCCATCCCCACCTGTTCTGTACTCAGTGTTTATGCGCAAACGAAGAGCAGTGGCAGACTGCCATTATCACTGTGTTGGTCGGAGTGTTCCACCGTTTCACAATGTCTTCTAATCATGGACGTACTACATTCAAGGATGAATAGGAAATTTTTCGTGTTAATTGGGAGAATGTGAAATGCTTAATTTGTTCGAAAATTCTTAAGGGTGTGTTAAAATTCAACATGCGACGACAATACTCGACTCTTCACAAAGAATATCATAGAAGTACAGGTATGCTGGACATGTGAAAATAATTTATTTTGAGGCTATCTGTATAACTGTTGGTTATACATAATAATCAGTATATTACAATACGTTTGCACTCAGTTCCGCATGACAAACATACACTTTTTTTTTGTTTAATCTTAGGTGAAAAGCTAAGGCGTACAAATATTTTGATAAATATAAAACAAGAAAATACAAACACAAATCATACACGTGTTCTCAGTCTTAAACAAAAAACATTTCTTGCTAGCTATGTTCTAGCTTGGAATATTGGAAAATCAATGAAGCCCTTTACAGAAGCATCATTTGTAAAATCGTGCATACAGGACGTTACTAAAATACTGTGTCCAGAACAAAGTCAAAGTTTAAGAAAATTAAATTGTTTCCAATTACAGTTCAGAGAAGGAATTTCGAGATTGTAAATGTAATTGAATCTGAAGTCGAAACCACAATTAACCAGTTTGTAGCTTACTCACTTGCATTGGACGAAAGCACAGATAGAAATGACAAAGCTCACTTAGCCATTTTCATCTGAGAAGTTAATGAACATTTTACTGTGTCTGAAAGTCTTCTAGATGTAATTACAAAATACAACTGTAGAAGATCTTTTCCAGGCACTGAAAGGCACCATAGAACAGAAGAGGTTGAATTTGCAATGGCTTGTGTCAATAGTAACAGAAGGGGCTCCAGCTTCATAGTATGTCAAAATAATATACAAACCTATGATATTTCTTATTCTTTTGGTGTTATTATTTGTAAACTTAAGCAGACCGTTGCCGCGATCCCCCATTGATCGCTCCCATCTGTTGAGGTACGAGTCTCTCCCCCTTCTCTAGCCTTACAGCACACTGTGTTCGGCGGGCAGCATCGAGAGCACGAATGACGATACGCTTTTTGGAGACCTCTGTACTAGACTGTGGCTATACACCATTGTCAGCTCAGTGTTACCAACTTTGAAAATATTTCCAGGGGCTAAGGATTTTTGTTGAAAATTGGTAACAAAATTTAATAATCGTGTTTATTCTTTTTTTTTTATTATTATTCAATGCAGATATTCTATTTAGCAAAGTAACTTAATGCTTCCTAAAATTCAATTCTGGTTGGCGGCGCATAAAGTTGCAAAGCCAGTCTTTGCCAGCTAACTTAGTCTCATGGGTGAATGGATGGTTTAATTTTGTTCTATTCAGCATACAGAGAAGCAGCACGCCTGAAACTCCTTTCAGAGAGTAATGAGGTGATTTGCTATTTCATTTTCACCATCCGACGAAAATACAAATTCCCTTCACATCAGTGGCGGCTCCCGGATATTTCTTAAGAGGAGGAAAGAAGTTAACTGCACAAAATTACACCTCCTTGAATGAAACATGCTACAAATTAGCCTACATGCATACATGTAAGACCAGATAGTGTTCGGGTTGGCTTCCCTTTTGTATAGCAATAATCTGTTCTTGTAAACTGAGTTTCCTAAATAATTGTCCAAAATATAATACGTTTTCACTTCTATTCAATTTCAAATATATTTCTACAAAACTGACAACTTGGATGTTGTCCTGTCTAGTAGACAATGAATGGAAGTGAATTTCAGTGACCAAAAGGATCTACGATACTAACGTAGAACTACTTCCTCTTTCAGTAGTTACTTCCTCTTTGTTTTATACAAACCCAACTTTAGCTTTCAAATGTCCTCGAAAGTTTCAAATCATGAATAGTACCCTATACATATACGGTCTTACTAATAAAAACTCTATATACAGACGTTTAACTGTCTTATACTTATACAATGAGTAGCTCGTTTATAAGTCGTGTGTAAATTCCTTACTAATAATCACTACATACGTCGTGTATAACAGTATAACTGTTACACAGCTACGTCATAGTTTCGTCATTACTTCGCTACGAAAGGTAATAGAATATCTCAGATTCTCTATTGCATCCGGTAGAGCGCTGTAGTGTGGCGTGTTAAATATCGATAGTACAACTGGCTCTAATCGATTACCACACTACATTTTGGTCAAAGAGTGCAAGCTACAGCAATATTATTCTAATAATTCTGTGATCTTTGGTTTGTTCTTCTGTGGTTACAAGGTAACCATCGTCATAAAATGACAGTCGATACGAACAGCTGTTAGAGCGCGGCCATTTTTTCGCTATATACAACGCTTAAACAAGGGGTTTCGTGTATATAAATACTGCAAAGCAATTCCCATTGTATAGTTACAGCCTGTTTATACGTCCATAGCTTATTCACGGTTTATTAGTAACGTTTTCTGTCTCAACTCTGCATAAGTCTCGTATAAAAACTATACACGGTTTATTAGTAAGACTGATAAAGTGCAATGAATAATATATTTTCATTTATAATTTTAAAAAAGTTTATATGGTGTCTTTTAATTTTGCGTTAAAACTGTTTTTATTGTGCCTCCTCCAAGATGTGTTAGTCTAGTTGAATGCAACATAGTTAGATGGCAGCGGTAGCGAGCTTGCTGCACGACCAGGCGGTTTCTATTTCCCGCCCATGCGCTGATTCAGAGGAGGATCTCCTCCCTCTCCGTTCATTTACTTGCTTTAAAACTCTGCTTCTTTCTCCGGCCGCTAGTGCGCTGTTGTCTATGTGTGTTAACTGCAGTAAAGGAAAAAAGGATTGGCTTTCCTCCACACAAACAATCTCGCATCCTTCTCACAGTTTTCTACAGCACATGAATGCGCGTCGTTTAAAACTCGATCAACCAAGGTTTACTTATAGCTGTGAACTTAAAAATTATCGAATCTTCCCCGAATTTTAAGGCACATATTTTATTTGGTATTTACTTTCAGAAGAAGAAAAATGTGAGGAGGACGTTCCTCCCTTCCCTCCCCTGTGGAACCGCCACTGCTTTACATTATCGAGTTCTCTGTTTATATATTCTGAAATCTGCCAAAGTTTTCTGCAGTATCTTGAACTGATAAATTACTCGTAAAAGCCACCGACGTAGCTCAGGCTGCAACGCGTTTGCCTGCTGATGCGGTCTGGCGTGGGTTCAATTCCCGCTTGGCCTGATTGTCTGGTTAGGTATTTTTTCGAAAGTTTTTCACAAACGTAATGCGAATATCAGGATCTACGGCGAATCCTCGGTCTCATCTCGTTAAATACCATCTCGCTATTATCAAATCCTTTCTTATACAAGGAACAGAAGTGAAATATTTATTAAAAACAATAGGATATCTTATTATTCAAAGTCTCCTGTTGTTTCTGTCAGTTTCATTATAAATAAATTGCAAACTGTCATATTACAAATTTGTAATGTGAAATTTAAAATGATGTCAAAAATGTTATGTTTTATTTAACGACGCTCGCAACTGCAGAGGTTATATCAGCGTCCCCGGATGTGCCGGAATTTTGTCCCGCAGGAGTTCTTTTACATGCCAGTAAATCTACGGACATGAGCCTGTCACATTTAAGCACACTTAAATGCCATCGACCTGGCCCGGGATCGAACCCGCAACCTTGGACATAGAAGGCCAGCGCTATACCAACTCGCCAACCAGGTCGACAAGATGATGTTAAAAGACTATTTGTTTCCACAATGTTGTTATTCATAAAGGACTATTTGTTTTTACAATTTTGTTATTCAAAAAGGACTATTTATTTTCACAATGTTGTTATTCGTAAAGGACTATTGGTTTCACAATGTTGCTATTCATAAAGGACTATTTGTTTCCACAACGTTGTTATTCATAAAGGACTATTTGTTTTTACAATGTTGTTATTCAAAAAGGACTATTTATTTTCACAATGTTGTTATTCGTAAAGGACTATTGGTTTCACAATGTTGCTATTCATAAAGGACTATTTGTTTCCACAACGTTGTTATTCATAAAGGACTATTTGTTTTTACAATGTTGTTATTCAAAAAGGACTATTTATTTTCACAATTTTGTTATTCGTAAAGGACTATTGGTTTCACAATGTTGCTATTCATAAAGGACTATTTGTTTCCACAACGTTGTTATTCATAAAGGACTATTTGTTTTTACAATGTTGTTATTCAAAAAGGACTATTTATTTTCACAATGTTGTTATTCGTAAAGGACTATTGGTTTCACAATGTTGCTATTCATAAAGGACTATTTGTTTCCACAATGTTGTTATTCATAAAGGACTATTTGTTTTTACAATGTTGTTATTCAAAAAGGACTATTTCTTTTCACAACGTTGTTATTCGTAAAGGACTATTGGTTTCACAATGTTGCTATTCATAAAAGACTATTTCTTTTCACAATGTTGTTATTCATAAAGGACTCTTGGTTTCACAATGTTGCTATTCATAAATGACTATTTGTTTTCATATTGTTGCTATTCAAAAAGGACTATTTATTTTCACAATGTTGTTATTCGTAAAGGACTATTGGTTTCACAATGTTGCTATTCATAAAGGACTATTTGTTTCCACAATGTTGCTATTCATAAAGGACTATTTGTTTTTACAATGTTGTTATTCAAAAAGGACTATTTATTTTCACAATGTTGTTATTCGTAAAGGACTATTGGTTTCACAATGTTGCTATTCATAAAAGACTATTTCTTTTCACAATGTTGTTATTCATAAAGGACTTTTGGTTTCACAATGTTGCTGTTCATAAATGACTATTTGTTTTCATATTGTTGCTATTCAAAAAGGACTATTTATTTTCACAATGTTGTTATTCGTAAAGGACTATTGGTTTCACAGTGTTGCTATTCATAAAGTACTATTTGTTTTCACAATGTTCCTATTCATAAAGGACTATTTATTTTCACAATGTTGTTATTCATAAAGTACTGTTTGTTTTGACAATGTTGTTATTGATAAAGGACTATTTGTTTTCACAATGTTGTTATTCATAAAAGATTTTTCCGCAATGTTGTTATTCATAAAAGACTTTTCCGCAATGTTGTTATTCATAAAAGGCTATTTGTTTTGACAATGTTGTTATTCATAAAGGACTATTTGTTTTCACAATGTTGTTATTCGTAAAGGACTATTGGTTTCACAGTGTTGCTATTCATAAAGTACTGTTTGTTTTCACAATGTTGCTATTCATAAAGGACTATTTATTTTCACAATGTTGTTATTCATAAAGTACTGTTTGTTTTGACAATGTTGTTATTGATAAAGGACTATTTGTTTTCACAATGTTGTTATTCATAAAAGACTTTTCCGCAATGTTGTTATTCATAAAAGGCTATTTGTTTTGACAATGTTGTTATTCATAAAGGACTATTTGTTTTCACAATGTTGTTATTCGTAAAGGACTATTGGTTTCACAGTGTTGCTATTCATAAAGTACTGTTCGTTTTCACAATGTTGCTATTCATAAGGGACTATTTATTTTCACAATGTTGTTATTCATGTCGTTAAATAATCAAGTAAAATAAAATACTGTTTCTTTTGACAATGTTGTTATTGATAAAGGACTATTTGTTTTCACAATGTTGTTATTCATAAAAGACTTTTCCGCAATGTTGTTATTCATAAAAGGCTATTTGTTTTCACAATGTTGTTATTGATAAAGGACTATTTGTTTTCATAATGTTGTTATTCATAAAGGACTATTTGTTTTCACAATTTGTTTTCATAATGTTTTTATTCACTTCAAGAAATTTATTGAGTGACGTGTCATCTATATGTTGTATGGCAACTGACAATAGTAAATGATATGATATAAAATATGACGCTAAATAACCCAGTAGTTGATACAGCGTCGTTAAATAATCAAGTAAAATAAAATACAAACCCTCTCGTAAATTTCCGCTCATCTATTGTCCAACTGGTTTTGTTTTTACGTGAGACATGCATGTTTGAAGTACAAAAGAGAGAAATTGTAATGTTTTGACACATAAAATTTAGTCTGATATATCTCGTGGCAGTGTTAGGTCTGTCTTGATTCATTCTCTAATTATACTGCTCCATCGACACAAGAGAAAGGCAATGTTTACCTAATTAGATATAACACGCGGAACAAGTCCCATGTAATCTGTAACCATCATGTTTACGTAGAGCATGAGAGTCGAAGAATATTATGAACAGTAAAAAAAGTTGATCGTACGGAAATTGATGTTCAAGAGTTGTTAATTCATTAAAAAATGTGAATATGATACCACGTCAATACAAATTAATTTTATATCCTAGAATATATGTCTATAAAATACAATAATGAAATAATTAATGAATAAGTAAAAAATAAATAAATAAATAAATATTACCTTAAACTCTCCTGCAATATCCTTAATCTTTGCGCCGTTTTCAAGGCATTGAATAATATTCACTTCTTGAGAAATACTCAGACGTGAACGTGTTTGTGACATGATGACTTACCGATATGCGGGGGCTTGGATTCTCGTCATAACAGACCATGTTGTACTGTCTTGCTGCTTTCTTTAGACTCAAACGCATTCTACTAAATCGCTGTATCAGTGTACTGTGTCTAGAAGTTTTTCATACAGTCATGAAAATATTGGGTGTATGGTTTTTGCATACGCAGCAATTCAGGACTTTTGCACCATAGAAGAGAGGCATCATTGGTTGATATCTAACATTTTGTTGCATTTTATTGATCTGTATTAAATTACTAACGTATAATATAAGTCAGATGAAACAGCCCATATACATTGTCAATGAATAGGAGTGGCAATATCGTTTTTTTTTTTTTACACAGGAGAGATATTTAGAAACCCACATAAATATTGATATAACAAAAGTTGTTAAGAGACATACTTTCAAACGAAGTACACCCGAGGATAAAAATATTATAGTATACCGAAGCAAGGTGTGCAACTTTCTGTTATCGGTGTACATTGACATAATACACGCAAAAACAATTACACAGCGACGAACAACAAAATGTCAATATCAGTTGCGAATACCGGTGTTAACCCCGGGGGAGGAGGGAAATTTTCCATTCCAGGAATTCAAAATTTTCCCTGCCTATAGGAAATTTCAGGTGTAGCAGATATTTTTACTGTAATGTTAAACTATTTATTACAAGTTTTACTTCAAAAAGGCGAACAAAAATTAATATAATCGCGTGTGTTCGTCATATCAGCGTAAAGGTTGGTTCACAATAAACCGGGAACGGAAACGAGAACGGATACATTGTTAAAATGTATTTAAATATGAGCATTCCCGGTGCCCAGGAACGGGAACGTGAATGTTGGCCAAATTTTAACTTTGCCGTTCTCGTTGTGGTTCTCGTTCACGGTTTATTGTGATTCAGCCTCAACAGGAGTAGCTCTCCCTTACAAGTAAAGATTTCTCGAGTTTAGAACTGTGCATAAATACACCGTGTCCGAAATGAAACCTACCGATAAAGAAATTAACTAACTAGACATCAATAAAAGTTACATACGGCCAGCTAGCACTAAAATGTAGAGAAACTCAAGTTTTTATGTCGTAAAATTGGCGAACCTGCTATTCCTATTGTTGTGTATCAACAGATTGTTTTCCAAAATGATTCCATTCACACATCAAGAAAAAGTGCAGTGCTGTTATTGGTTAGCAGAGTTTACGTTTCCGGTTACAGTTCAGCGGAGATATCGTGAAAAATACGGCCGTGCAGCTCCTGCTAGGCACACCATTGTTCAGTGGCACAAACATTTGCTAGAAAATGGAGCCTTTCAGCGATATGGTGGCGGCGGTAGGAAGAGAACGTCGGATAAAAACGTAGAAAGCCATTCGTGAAGCATTCACACGAAGTTCACGGAAATCTGTCGGGCAAACAATTCGTTTGAACATGAACGATGGATTGGTTGTGGTGGTCCTATTGCATGGCCCCCACGATCTCCTGATGTTACACCATTGGAATTTTTTTTTGGGGGGGGGGATTCGTGAAGGACCGTGTCTACAACACCAGAGTGGATAACTTTCAAGTGTTACGTCAAAGGATTATCGACACAATAAGATTTGTAACTACGCAGAATTTACACAATGCCTGGAGAGAAATTGAATAAGGCTAGAATGTTATGTTTTATTTACCGACGCTCGCAACTGCAGAGGTTATATCAGCGTCGCCGGATGTGCCGGAATTTTGTTCTTTTACATGCCAGTAAATCTACTGACATGAGCCTGTCGCATTTAAGCACACTTAAATGCCATCGAACTGGCCCGGGATCGAACCCGCAACCTTGGGCATAGAAGCCCAGCGCTATACCAACTCGCCAACCAGGTCGACAATAAGGCTAGATGTGTGACATGCTACTAGAGGGGGACATGTTGACATTCAAGGCTAGTTCACAATAAACCGGGAACGGAAACGACAACAAGAACGAGAACTGAAATATTGTTGAAATAATTGTATTTAAATGTGAGCATTCACAATTAACTATTGTGAACGCTCACATTTAAATACATTTATTTTAATATTATTTCGGTTCTCGTTCTCGTTGTCGTTTTCGTTCCCGGTTTATTGTGAACCAGCCTTTACTAATGGTGACATAAACTTGTTGAGTTGATTAATATTTTCGCCTAATTTGTTTTTGTGTGTCGTAATTAAGGAATAAATCTTTGATGGGCGATCATAAGAGTACAAGTCAAAAAACCTTATTTTACAGGAGAGCAAAAAAACTGTTTAACATCGCTGAGCTGAGTTATGGATCAGGAGATTGGCCCTTTACCCTTGAGCTACGATAGTGATCGAAAAGTATCTAATGTATTTTGTAAATTAAAAATCACCACAATTCCATAGAACAGTGACTCGTTCTTGACAAAATGGCGATGTATCCTGCAACGCATTTCCGTATCCATAGTATAGTGTCATGTGAACAATTACTGAGCATACGTATTGCGCAACCCTCAGGATTTTGTAAGAACATTTTATATACACACTGTATAAAATATTTCATTATTATGAACTGGAAATTGGACATGCTTTTTAACTCCATACGTATATGGATTTTGAAGATACTGTTATGTGTATCAGAGAATGCGGCATTCTACAGCAGGTTTTGACTTGTTCTCTTTTTACCAGACATAGATATCGAGCTGATGATGACAAACTGTACATATCTCAATTTCGCCAAAAATTGACTTGTACTCTTATGATCGCCCATCAAAGAAATTATTTAGTATCTTTATCGGTAGGTTTAATTTCGGACACGGTGTGCAAACTGTTCGTGTTGGTTTTATTTTCAAATGGTTAGCCTATTTAACAACGCCTCATTCGTGTTGGCTTAGCGATTACTATGCTTTGAGCCCAAGGTTCCCGGGTTCAAATTCGGCCGAAAGCAATACATTTTAGATGAAAATAATATATTTAGCATAGCTTTTTCCGGAAATGAAGCAAAGCTAGGCGTTTCATCTTCTACATTAATTTTACAACAGATAAAATAACTATCTCTGGTCGCTGTGGTGGATGAATGATTACACCTTCAACCTGTTACGCAGACTATTCGGATTTCGAGTCCTGATCAGACCTGAAACTTTTCTTGTGACACTCTTGGCGGACGAAGTCTTATTTAGGATTTTTTTCTCGGGGTTCTCCCGTTTCCCCATAGTAGACATTTACATCATTCCATCAACATTTCTCCATGCCGTCGTTATTCCATAGCATTCCCTGAACGCCGGCTGGCGACGCACGGAGGGAGCTGGCCTAGGGACAAGTGGGGTTGCCTGCTCGAAACCTATATGTGCAGCGAATCTTAGTGTAGTCAGCCGGTGTAGCTCGAAGGTTAGCTCAATAGATGTTGTAGGTCGCAGTGCTGGATTGTAGAGCTCCTTCCTGAAATTCAATAATTCAAAACCTGTTCTTGTGTGTATTTAAATTGTGTAAAAGTTAATTTAAGTAGTTATAAGTTGCAATTGTTATTAAGGTAATGACTCCAGTTATTTCAAAATTAAAAGGAAAGAAGCTTCATAATCAAACCAAAGATGTTATAAATACTTTAATGTATTGATGTTTATACCTAAAGAAGGTTATCAAATAACTGAATTTCCCCTACACAAAGTTCAACAGAGAGCGGTAATGGCTATAGGCGTCTCTCCAAAAATTGCGACAGCAGAGAGGCATTGTAATAGAGCGAGTTCGGACATTGTTGTCGAGCAACATGGGACACTGCTGTCGAGTGAAGTGGGACATTATTGTTGAGTTAAGTGGGACATTGTTGTCTAGTAAGGTGGGACATCGTTATCGAATAGAGGAACTTTGTTGTCGAGTGAGGTAGGGACATCATTGTCGAATGAGGTGGGACATCGCTGTCGAGTGAAGTAGCATTTTGTTGTCGAGTGTCGTGAGATATTGTTGTCGAATGAGGTGGGGTATTGTCGGGTAAAGAGTGACATTATTGTTGAATAAAGTGAGACGTTGCAGTCCAGCGAAGTGGGACATTGCTGTCGAGTGAAGTGAGACATGGTTGTCGAGTGAAGTGGGACATTGTTATCAACTGAAGTAGGACAGTATTATTAGTTGAAGTGGGACTGGTTGTCGAATGATGTGAAGCATTGCAGTCCAGCGAAGTGGGACATTGCTGTCCAGTGAAGTGGGACATTGCTGTCGAATGAAGTGAAACATTGCAGTCCAGCGAAATGGAACATTGCTGTCGAGTGAAGTAAGACATGGTTGTCGAGTGAAGTGGGACATTGTTATCAACTGGAGTAGGACAGTATTATTAGTTGAAGTGGGACTTGTTGTCAAATGATGTGAAGCATTGCAGTCCAGCGAAGTGGGACATTGCTGTCCAGTGAAGTGGGACATTGCTGTCGAATGAAGTGAAACATTGCAGTCCAGCGAAATGGAACATTGCTGTCGAGTGAAGTAAGACATGGTTGTCGAGTAAAGTGGGACATTGTTATCAACTGAAGTAGGACAGTATTATTAGTTGAAGTGGGACTTGTTGTCGAATGATGTGAAGCATTGCAGTCCAGCGAAGTGGGACATTGCTGTCCAGTGAAGTGGGACATTGCTGTCGAATGAAGTGAAAAATTGCAGTTCAGCGAAGTGGAACATTGCTGTCGAGTGAAATAAGACATGGTTGTCGAGTGAAGTGGGACATTGTTATCAACTGAAGTAGGACAGTATTATTAGTTGAAGTGGGACTTGTTGTCGAATGATGTGAAGCATTGCAGTCCAGCGAAGTGGGACATTGCTGTCCAGTGAAGTGGGACATTGCTGTCGAATGAAGTGAAACATTGCAGTTCAGCGAAGTGGAACATTGCTGTCGAGTGAAATAAGACATGGTTGTCGAGTGAAGTGGGACATTTTTATCAACTGAAGTAGGACAGTATTATTAGTTGAAGTGGGACTTGTTGTCGAATGATGTGGCATTTGTTGAGTGTGATGAGACATGATATCCATTTCCAGTAGAGTAAACTGAATATTGCTCCTAGGGAAAAATAAGCGATTATTTAATGACTTTGTATCAACTGCGAGGTTATTAGGGGTCAGTGAAGTTGGTAATAGCGAAGTGTAACAAATTGGACCAGGTAAAAAGCACAAGCGGGTTTCGAACTCAAACCCAGGCTGAGTTATGGATGAGAAGATTGGCCCTTTACCCCTGAGCTACGCTAGTGGTCGAAAAGTATCTAATGTTTCTTGTAAATAAAAAATCACAATTTCATAGAAAAGTGACTCGTTCTTGACAAAATGGCGATGTATCCTGCAACTCATTTCTATATCTATAGTGTAGTGTCATGTGAACAATTACTGAACACACATGTTGCGCAATCATCAGGATTTTGTAAGAACATTTTATATACACACTGTATAAAATGTTTCATTATCATGAACTGGAAATTAGACATGCTTCTTAACTCTATACGTATATGGAGGCCTATGTAGAGCTCTTAATAGCGTCGTTGTACGTGGCGCTAAGAAAATATCTAAAATAATCCAATACATCACTGAACTCGGGAAGAAGTCCCCTATCAACCCACACGCACAGGATCGCTATTGAATCGCACAATGAGACGTGTTTTGAGTTATGGAGGCGTCTCGATATATTAGCGCGAGATATCGACTTTAATAATCTTGGGAATTGTCGCTCGCCGGCAGGCGACGGGCAAGAGTGGACCAAGGACCGCTTGCCGCAATGCAGGGCCGCAAAATTAAGAGGAACTGATTAATACGGCCGCTGCATGAATAAACAAGAGACTTAATAATGAAGCGAGAGCGCCCTCCCATTTTGTTGCGGCGTCTCGAAGCACCTGGCTGGTCGCTTTCATAATCCCGTCACTAGAAGACCCGGTTCATCGCCACGCTTCCCTCGTGCGCCTTCTTTCATAGGAATGTAGGTTAATGCATTCTGCGTTGTAGCCCAGTTCTTTGGCTACATAACTAGTAGTTGATATGAGTTCTATTTATGATATAGAATATAGAATTTCCCTTATAATTCTTAGGTTTTTTATCACGTTTCTTCAATGCAGGTGTTCTTATACTTTGATGAAAGATGAGCGGAACTGAGAAAAATTCTCTCCGGCACGGGAATTTGTACCCGGGTTTTCAGCTCTACGTTTTTTTCTCCGTTCCACTCATCTTTCATCATATGATGATGCAGAATTTCTGCACGGAATTATCATATGTACTTCGGTACATCGTAATAATATGATATGCGAAAAATAATCACTTAGGCCCAATTGTATAAAACTCCCTGACTAAAGATCAACTTTGATCGAAGATCGGAAAGTGAACCGAGTTCAGACACTTCTTCTATTGTATAAAACTTTTCTGCGATCAAATTACCTTGGTTCAAATGCAATCTAAGTTCACGTGAAAAGGATTTGACAGCATCGCATAAACAGGTGAAATATGTGATGCGCGGCCATGTTGTACAGGTTTGTTAGTGTTGCCAATGTAGCGACTTTAACTCTTTTTCAACAACAATTTCTTTTAACTTTTATATTCTTAAATAGGGATTTAGTGACCTCTTTAGCACCCCATAGTGACAAAGTTTAATCTTTCTTTGTTGATAATGAGAAATCTAGCGACTTTACAACTACTTTTTGGCGACTTTCCGTACACACTGTTGGAGACACTGGTTTGTTTTCTGCAATATAAATAATGGTGGACAATAAGAAGAAGGTTGACCGTTCTCCAAATTGTTGTCATGTTATGGTGTTTGATACTGCTAAACATAATAAAGCTTTGTAAACCGACAATTTTCGTTTAGTAATACAGCTAATTGAAAATTTATGAATGTACTTATCATATCCATTAATAAATAATTAATGGTTGTTGGTCGAATTTATCAGTGACAGGTTATCATATTTAATACTTAAGGGTAGATGGTGCGACATCATAGTTATAAATGCTCACGCCCCTACAGAAGAGAAAGACGACCATATAAAAGATAGCTTCTATTGCCCAAAAATCTGAAAGTTAGAATTTATAAAACAGTTATATTACCGGTTGTTCTGTATGGTTGTGAAACTTGGACTCTCACTCAGAGAGAGGAACATAGGTTAAGGGTGTTTGAGAATAAGGTGCTTAGGAAAATATTTGGGGCTAAGCGGGATGAAGTTACAGGAGAATGGAGAAAGTTACACAACACAGAACTGCACGCATTGTATTCTTCACCTAACATAATTAGGAACATAAAATCCAGACGTTTGAGATGGGCAGGGCATGTAGCACGTATGGGCGAATCCAGAAATGCATATAGAGTGTTAGTTGGGAGACCGGAGGGGAAAAAGACCTTTAGGGAGGCCGAGACGTAGATGGAAGGATAATATTAAAATGGATTTGAGGGAGGTGGGGTGTGATGATAGAGACTGGATTAATCTTGCACAGGATAGGGACGGCTGGCGGACTTATGTGAGGGCGGCAATGAACCTTCAGGTTCCTTAAAAGCTATTAGTAATTAATTAATTATAAACATAATATAATTATAGGTTATGTTATTTCATACTGCTGAACACGATAAAGCCTTATAAAATATAAGAATGTTTGTGTATTAAGGCAAGAAATTGAATAAAAAAAATATATTTATATAAATGTATCTACCATATATATTAATAATAATAATAATAATAATAATAACAATAATGATAATAATAACAATAATAATAATAATAATGGATATTTTATTTGTACAATCTGCCACTCGTATATTTCAAACAGAAAAGAAATAACTGAACTTGGATCATCTAGCTTAATCGGAGAAACTTCTTCAGTCAAAGTTGACTTTAGTTTAAGACAAATTAATCTCAGATTAGACTTTATACAACACAAAATTCCAAGTTCAGCTAGAACGAGGATCAGTCTAACCTCTGAGCTAAGATTAAATGGTTTATACAATCGGCCCTTAGTGATTTAAGACGGCGCTTATTCCGTCGGATCCCGGCCACTTAGTCACTCATAACGAGTGCACCTCTGCACATGTGTGGACATTGTGCCACTGTCATACATCTATGACTCAGTGCATGAGGGTAGGCCACTAGAGGGAACCCAAGAGTTGGAACTTAAACTGAGAGGATTCGATTCGACATCGGGATGGGAATCCGGTGTGGTTTAGTGGATAGAGCGTCAGCACGTAGAGTTGAAAACCCGGGTTCAAATCCTCATGCCGGAGAGAATTTTTCTCCGTTCTATTCATCTTTTATCATATGATGACGCAGAATTTCTGCAATGAAATATCATATGTACTTCGGTACATCGTAATAATATATTGTTATACTTCTTCATTCTTGAGGAATTTCTTAACTTTCACAGATTATTTAAAAATCTGTGTAATATTATTTGATAATGTTGGATCACCATATTTTAATAATTACTACGTTTTCAATGATTCATTAATTTATTTACTAGTTCATTAAATTATTTTTATAGCTCAACAAGCATCTTTAGCTCTAATGAGCTAGAGTTTAATGATAGAAATTTCCGTCTTTAAATTTTTAATGATTTACTAGTTGCAATACAAAATGGCGGAACATTTCTACGCAGAATTGATACATCTGGAACTGCTCGAAAATCAAGAGCCATATTTATTTACTTATTTATTTATTTTTATTTATTTATTTTAACTAGCTAGCTAGTGAGTACAAATTACATTTATAAAATAAAAATGTTTCTAGCCTCTACCGTAAGAGCCAGGCTCGTGTACGGTGTGGTCTTAGTCAATAATATAACATAAAATTTACAAGGACACTTTACTAAATACAGTAAGTAACTTAATTCAAACCAATAAATACAACACAAGAGCAAGAATAAAGAAGAAAGAGAAAAAGAGAGAAAAATACACATTTAATATAAATTGACAATCCGACAGAAGCCAGTGATATTCAATAAAAACAAGAATATAGTCGACAGAAATAAAAGGTAAAAAAAATACATTTGTTAATATTATATATCACTACCACCGGGTGTATACCCAATTGTAGTGTTAATAAATAAATACATACATACATACATACATACATACATACATACATACATACATACATACATACATACATACCATGGATAATTTTACAAATTTCTTTTTTAAAAGCTTCAATTTTAAAATATTTCAAATTTGGAAAATGGTTTTTAATTTTATTATGAAGTCTTGGGCCGAAACTGGCACCATGTTTAAGAGCTGCACTTGTATGACATTTAGGCTCAATTAATGGAAAGCAGACTTTTGTCTTCGACTACAATATTCATATCGATTAGATTTATGTTTTATTTGATTTCTGTGGTAGTAAGTTAGTAAACTATATTTATAAATTTATTCAATAGGCATTGCATTACAATCTCAAGGAGATAATTTTAACCATTTAAGAAACGATAATTTTCAAAATGTCATTGTATTTGTTTTTTTTTTATACTCATTTTGTTATTATTTTTATGTATTATTTTATTAGGCTTAGGAAAATATTTGGGGCTAAGAGGGATGAAGTTACAGGAGAATGTTTCCACTCTTGCTAGAAATTCCACTTTACATACAAGTTGCATAAATATTACACTAAACATGACTTATTCTGTGATCTGCATACAGTATATACAAAAGGAAGGCAGAAAATAGGAAAGATTGGACAAAGCTGGTGAAAGACCTACCCCTCGGCGGAACATTATTCATATCACAATGAATCTGGCAGCACTGGTTCGACCTTGAAGTGCGTATTCGTACGAATCATACTCTGTTATTAACAAATACACAAATACGTATTCGTACGAATCATACTCCGTTCATTAACAGTTACACAAATACGTATTCGTACGAATCATACTCCGTTCATTAACAATTACACAAATACGTATTCGTACGAATCATACTCCGTTCATTAACAGTTACACAAATACGTATTCGTACGAATCATACTCCGTTCATTAACAATTACACAAATACGTATTCGTACGAATCATACTCCGTTCATTAACAATTACACAATACGTATTCGTACGAATCATACTCTGTTCATTAACAATTACACAAATATGTATTTGTACGTATCATACTCTGTTCATTAACAATTACACAAATACGTATTCGTACGAATCATACTCTGTTCATTAACAGTTACACAAATACGTATTCGTACGAATCATACTCTGTTCATTAACAGTTACACAAATACGTATTCGTACGAATCATACTCTGTTCATTAACAATTACACAAATACGTATTCGTACGTATCATACTCTGTTCATTAACAGTTACACAAATACGTATTCGTACGAATCATACTCTGTTCATTAACAGTTACACAAATACGTATTTGTACGTATCATGCTCTGTTCATTAACAATTACACAAATACGTATTCGTACGAATCATACTCTGTTCATTAACAGTTACACAAATACGTATTCGTACGAATCATACTCCGTTCATTAACAATTACACAAATACGTATTCGTACGTATCATACTCTGTTCATTAACAGTTACACAAATACGTATTCGTACGAATCATACTCTGTTCATTAACAGTTACACAAATACGTATTTGTACGTATCATACTCTGTTCATTAACAGTTACACAAATACGTATTCGTACGAATCATACTCTGTTCATTAACAGTTACACAAATACGTATTCGTACGTATCATACTCTGTTCATTAACAGTTACACAAATACGTATTCGTACGAATCATACTCCGTTCATTAACAATTACACAAATACGTATTCGTACGAATCATACTCTGTTCATTAACAATTACACAAATACGTATTCGTACGTATCATACTCTGTTCATTAACAGTTACACAAATACGTATTCGTACGAATCATACTCTATTCATTAACAGTTACACAAATACGTATTCGTACGAATCATACTCTGTTCATTAACAATTACACAAATACGTATTTGTACGTATCATACTCTGTTCATTAACAGTTACACAAATACGTATTCGTACGTGTACGTATCATACTCTGTTCATTAACAGTTACACAAATACGTATTCGTACGAATCATACTCTGTTCATTAACAATTATACAAATACATATTCGTACGAAACATACTCCGTTCATTAACAGTTACACAAATACGTATTCGTACGATTTATACTCTGTTCATTAACAGTTACACAAAAACGTTTTGAAGAGGTTATTTTTCCTCTTTGCAATGGCGGTTGTAATACTCTTCAGTTCAAATAGCCGCAGACAGATACTCTGTGCTCTGTCAAGTTGCTGCAGTACACACAATTGCAGCGCTGTGTTATCTAAACAAACAAAGCCCTCTGTCCAAATATAATACAATCTAATCTAATCTAATCTAATGGAATCTAATCTAATCTGTCCTTATTCCGCTATTCAACTTAATCGACAAACAAATGAAACTGGTGCTTGGTGTTTCAACCACTAGCGAAATGAATTAATTTACCAGCCAACTATCGATAAAAACAGATGTGAGGGGTGGGGGTGGGAATAAAATTGATGTGGTCGAGGGCTATGCTACCCGCATTATTGGCTGAAGATACGCTGGCGTTATTGTGTAAAAATGACAATGAAAGCACAAATAATTTGTATGAAAAATATGATACGAAGTGTGCACCCATACAGGGGTATTGCGAATTATTGAACTAGCTGCCCTGGTACATGTGCTTTTAGTGAGAACTTTCCTTTAGGTTAATGTGATGTCCGTGTTACCTTAGGCGAAAATTTGGTGATCGTTATTATTCTAGCGCCACGTCCATCTGATCGACTCTGCTAAGGATCGCTGAGTACCCAGGTTTCATACGACAAAGCCAGCCACAAATCTCACTTTCACTATGGATATTTCAATTAAACAAGTGACAGTATGTTTCAAAATAATAATAATAATAATAATAATAATAATAATATGTATTTATTTTGCTAATAATTGTAACAATTATAAATACAATAGAGAATATCATCGAAATGATAGCCGTCCAAATCATGGATTTAAAATATCGGCATCCTAATCAATTCAAATGAACAAAAAAGAAAATTTAAATTAATGTTAAAAAAATAAATAATGAAATTTTAAAAAAGAATATTCTGCGACAAGATGTGGTGGCTATCAAAACGATAAAAATTTATTGAAAATAAAAAATATACATTGAATATTATAAAGATGAATAGAGATGGTGATTGATGATGTTCAATGAAGATTTCAAAATGGTTGATGCAATTGTCTCAAGAGTCTTATCAGGAACCTTTAATTTTCTGAGGATCTCCAATGTAAATTTGGGAATTGTTCCTCGCGCACCAAACATAAGTCCAATGACATTCCAATCTTGAATATCATATTTATGACTGAGATCATCACAGCATGGAAGGTAAATAGCGCGTTTCTCTTCATGTACCTGCTTTGGTTGATCTTCATTAATTTCGAATCTACAGTGGGGTCAGGAATGAGATCAGTTTTTTTTTTATCTCGGTCAATTATTATGATGTCAGCACGCTGTGTAGATCCTTCCATTGAACTTCCTCATATACTTCGTATTCACCATGTTCTCTTAATCTGTTAGCAATTATTGAGCGGACTGTGTTATGTCTGTCAATTCGCAGCAATTCGCCCTGAGGGCAGAAACCTAGCACGTGGGGTAATGTTTCATGCTCATTGCATCTCCTGCAATGGGTATTGCTAAGGCTTCTACCGGGGAGAGATCTAACTGCGATGACATTGGTGCTCATTTTAATGGCCTCGGTTCATTGGCCACAAGATAGATCTTTCTTATTGCTAATCCAGGTGTTACCTTTTTTCCAGTGATAGTAGAATGTAATTCCTTTACCTTTCCCAGGTAATCCGCTCCACTGATTATAAGAAGTGACACGAAGTTGTTTACGGATGTTACGTGGATTAATGGTTCCAATATCGTTGACATTAATTGGTAAGTGGCGAAGGCTGTCAGTCATTTCGGCTTGAAGGTTCCTAGTTTGATTAATATAAACAATTTAAGAGTAGACCTCGTGCTCAGGGGCGGATTCCTGAATTTAAATTAAGAAATATATAATACAGTTTCTCTTATGTTTACTACACAACAAGAATATATAAATTTAAATTTACAATTTTCCATTATTTATAAAATCCATACATAACTTTTTAAATTTATTACTAGAACTGTTAGAATTGACAAGATTAGGATATTTAAATATAAATTTGTTATATATTCTTGGGCCTAAATTACTACCACGATTAATTACTGTAACAGTGTTGTATTTTGGTTCAACCAACCTTAAAGAATCCATACCTTTTGTTTCACAACTATGAGAATACAATACGAAGTTATTTCGATTTTTATGTATGCATTTTATTAATATAATATAATAAATTTTTCTTATTTTAAGAACATTAAAGTCTAAACACAATTTTTGAGATGGAAAATCAATACGTTTATGAAGACATTTTAACTCTTTTCTTCTGTAATAAATAAAGTGGATTAAAATTGGATTTAAATGAGTTACACCATCCTGTAATTCCATACATAATTACAGACTGAAATAAAGTTAAGTATATTGTGCGTAATAAACGTATTGACAAGTAATTCCTCAATAAAACAAAATATATTGGTAACTTTTTAAATGATTGTCGAAAATTATGCCTAAATTTTTAACTTCAGAGGACTCCTTACTATTCGAACATTTACATTGTATAAGACACAAATCATCAGAGTTATGTAATTTAATACTTAATATAGATGTAGGAGGTTTGTTACATTTTTAAGATAATGAGAATGGAATAATTATGGTTTTATTTTCGTTGATAGAAAGATAATTTATGTCAAACCATTTTTTTTATTAATCGAAGTCCATTATTTGAATTATTACTATATGTGTCATACTATGTCCAGGAAAATACCAATACATTTGTTATCTTGATCAAATTTTCTAACAATTTTTTTGTATGTATGTATTTACACTGCAAGTGGGCAAGCACCCGGTGGCAGTGGTATACACAATATAAACAATACAAAATAAAATGATGAACAATACACAATAAAATCATAAACAATACGCAATAAAATTTACAATACGCAATACAATTTAACACAATACTTACAATTAAAACATAAATAAAATACGTAATTTTACAATACAACCTACATAATGTATAGGCCTACATAAGTTTCAATAGTCTTTCACTTTACTCTCATCTCACTCACTGTAGTGGCACTATGACGCATTTCACTGACACTTTAGGACACATCTCACTGACACTATAGAACACATTTCATTGACGCTATAAATTATCACTGATCGGAACTATTCACTGCACTGTAAAACCATAACTTCACTGACTCACCTCGCTTCACTGATACAACAGTTCAAATAAGTAAAATAATTACATCCTTATGCATATTACATTTAAACTAAAAATTTCTAGTCTAAGGCCCTCTTACACGCTATTTTTAAATAATTTACAATTCAAACCAAGGGAGTAACTCGTCAGGCTAAATAAATACATGTCACCTTAAAAAATAAAATAAAATAAAATTATAATCATTACTTTTTGTTTGAAATAGCATTGTCTATCATCTCTTAGTGAAAAAATTCGTCAGTGGATTACTTAGCATTCGCATTACAGTTGGATAAAATTTCTGAATATCTAAGTAGACAGGAAGAACAAATTATTTGAATGCAGCTCAAGTCCGATTAGTTTAATATGTAGCTAATCGGCGATGTATGCAATAGAGGGGGGAAAGGAACTGGCCACCCTACTTCATTATCTCCTGGCCTAGTTGCCTCATAAGTGGTGTCTTGTTGGTATCACTTGCGAGGTTCAGACCTGTCTTCGGACAGTTCACTAAACAAGTAGATAATCAGCCCAAACGGGAATCGAACCCACACCCAGGCTCAGCAACGAACACAAATTAAGTTCGCTACCCCTAGACTACAATGTTTTGAGGAAGACAAACGTCGTATTGCGGCAACTCTGCGTCGTGTGACGCGCTTCTCTTGCGCAACAATGTGTTCGGTGTCACGTCATCATTTCGCTCGAGCTGACTGGACAATTAGGTGCCCGACAACGGCAGAGACGCAATTAAAGTTCAGCCCTGCATGCTTGCTCTGAGGGAAATGCACTGCAACGAATCAATTTTTCATCATTTCAGCCAACATAATTTACTACTACTGATGCCAAAACATTTCAGATGAGATTTTTGTGAACTACGTGATATCCAGGTAGCGGATTTTACCATATTTGCATGCTTTTTTCCTTAGTTGCAAATCATATGCTACCATTATATAGGTCTAAATGCATTTCAAATTATTTGTAACCAAAGGTCAAGATTTTGTAGTGCATATATATGGCTTCAGGAAAGGAAAATGTACGAGACAGAGTGCTGCATTGGAGTTAAATCGCTCGCTTGAACTCGGTCGAGTGTCTCACCCTCGAGTGAGATAAGATCGGTCGTGATACGCTCGTAATAAATAGAAGCACAGTACAAGATCATCTCACCGACATGTCTTATCTTGTATGGAAGGCGACAGATAAGATACGCATATGTTTTGTTCACACGGTAAAAATAAGGCTTTATTTTCTGCATTTATGACAAACGTTTAATGGAACAGTCAATGGAACGTACCAAAACAGGAACATGAAGTTATAAATAAAATAGTATGAAAAAATTCGATTATACAGTTATTATTGCTCATTAAAGCAGTGAGATGCATTGTCACCTCTGCATTTTAACTTTGCTCTAGAATATCCCAATAGGAAAGTTCAGGATAACACAGAGAGTTTGGAATTGAACGGGTTACATCAGCTTCTTGTCTATGCGGATGATGTGAATACGTTAGGAGAAAATACACAAATGATTAGGGAAAACGCGGAAATTCTACTTGAAGCAAGTAAAGAGATAGGGTTGAAAGTAAATCCCGAAGAGACTAAGTATATGATTATGTCTCGTGACCAGAATATTGTACGAAATGGAACTATAAAAGTTGGAGATTTATCCTTCGAAGAGGTGGAAAAATTCAAATATCTTGGCGCAACAGTAACAAATGTAAATGACACTCGGGAGGAAATTAAACACAGAATAAATATGGGAAATGCCTGTTATTATTCGGTTGGGAAGCTTTTGTCATCTAGTCTGCTGTCAAAAAATCTGAAAGTTAGAATTTATAAAACAGTTATATTACCGGTTGTTCTGTATGGCTGTGAAACTTGGACTCTCACTTTGAGAGAGGAACAGAGATTGAGGGTTTTTGAGAATAAGGGTCTTAGGAAAATATTTGGGGCTAAGAGGGATGAAATTACAGGAGAATGGAGAAAGTTAAACAACGCAGAGCTGCACGCATTGTATCCTTCACCTGACATAATTAGGAACATTAAATCCAGACGTTTGAGATGGGCAGGGCATGTAGCACGTATGGACGAATCCAGAAATGCATATAGAGTGTTAGTTGGGAGGCCGGCGGGAAAAAGACTTTTAGGGAGGCCGAGACGTAGATGGGAAGATAATATTAAAATGGATTTGAGGGAGGTGGGATATGATGGTAAAGACTGGATTAATCTTGCTCAGGATAGGGATCAATGGCGGGCTTATGTGAGGGCGGCGATGAACCTCCGGGTTCCTTAAATGCCAATAAGTAAGTAAGTAATTAATAATTATTCAATATTTGATTTACCACACAATATGATAGGTCCATACATAGTGTTTCGCCTATATACTGCGACAATGTAGAAACGTTTTACAAAATATTATTGATATAGCAGTAGATTAATAACAATATTAGTACAGAGATAACGTCACAGAAAATATAATAAAACGAATAATCATGCTGCACAACTGTTACAGACGCAAAGATTGATACACTAATTATTAGAGATTATTATTATTATTATTTTATTATTATTATTATTAATAGAAAACTTGATACACTTCTTGCATTATCGTGATTGTGTTCTCCGTTTATAATAATTACATTTACATCCAATAACATCTATCAGATGTGGCAAAAACAAAATCACTCCTGTGTGGGAAAAAAAAAAATTACCTACAACATTTATATTACATTTTAAAGCAAGTTTTGTAGTTGTACTATGGAGAGGTTAGTTAAACACTACAAAGTTTTGAAATGATAAACATCTATGATGTCACTACACAGTTCATCACTGTAACAAGAACGAATGTCTAACGCTCGGCTTATACCGTTCGAGGATTTATCGCTCGTGACTATTTTACCCATCATGCATGTGCACTATCAATCGGATTATGCTATGAACTACTTGGCGCTCGAGCGAAAACGTCCGATGCAGACCTCTGGTACGCGAGATGCAATTCGACTACTACGAACAATCGACGAAAGATACCTAGAGAAGAATACAGAAGTGTATATAGTATTTGTGGACCTAGAAAAGGCTTTTGACAGAGTGGATTGGAATGAACTGATGGAGATCCTATAGAAAACAGGTGTGGATTGAAAAGGGAAAAACTGTTTAGTATTCTTTTTATGAAACAACGAGTCAAAGTCAGGATAGGAGAAGAAATGTCAGAAGGAAGTGAAATAGGAAGAGGAGTACGTCAAGGATGCCATTTATCACCTACACAGTTCAACATCTACTTGGTGCATTTAATGAAGAACTGTTTTCAGAACATGGGAGGAGTGATAGTAGGAGTAAGAAGAATAAAGTGCATGAGATTTGCTGATATGGAGTTATTAGCATAAGAGGATATGATACTAAGGGATATGCTACTGGAGCTAAATGACAGCTGTGAGCAGTATGGGATGAAGATAAATGCAAATAAGACGAATACCACGGTTATCGGAAGATAAATAAAGAAGGTAAACGTGCGAATTCGAAACGAGGCAGTAGAGTAAGTGGACAGCTTCAAATACTTGGGGTGTACTATAAGCAGTAACATGAGCTGCTGCCACCGGCGTGGCTCAGTCGGTTAAGGCGCTTGCCTGCCGGTCTGAAGTTGCGCTTGGGCGCGGGTTCGATCCTCGCTTGGGCTGATTACCTGGATGGGTTTCTTCCGAGGTTTTCCCCAACCGTAAGGTGAATGCCAGGTAATCTATGTCGAATCCTCGGCCTCGTCTCGCCAAATATCACCTCGCTATCACCAATCTCATCGACGCTAAATAACCTAGTAGTTGATACAGCATCGTTAAATAACCAACTAAAAAAAGCCATAGCAATGGCAACGGAAGTTTTTAATGGAAAAAGGAGCATCTTCTGCGGACCTCTGGAAAAATAACTAAGGAAAAGACTAGTGAAGTGCTTTGTGTGGAGTGTAGCATTGTATGATGCGGAAATATGGACATAGAAGCATTTGAAATGTAGATATGGAGAAGAATGCAGAGTGTGAAATAGACAGACAGGTAAGAAATGAAGACATGTTGGAAAGAGTGGGTGAAGAGAGAATGATGCTGAAACTGATTAGAAAGAGAAAAAGGAATTGGTTGGGTCACTGGCTGAGAAGAAACTGCCTACTGAAGGATGCACTGGAATCGATGGTGAACGGGAGAAGAGTTCGGAGGAGAAGAAGGTGTCAGATGATAGACTACATTAAGGTAATTATATGGATCATATGCAGAGACAAAGAGGAATGCTGGGTTTGCAGTGAAAAACCTGCCCTTGGGCGGAAGACCATGAAATATAGAAGAAGTGCCCTTTACCTCATGTCTACATGTATGTTTTTGTTTTGTCTGTTATTGTAATATAATTTATAAGTTTTCAATTCTTTCTTTCCTTGTACATCCTTCAACAAAACTTAATAATTTACATTTCTGCTGTTATTACCTCACATCTTTTGTTCTTTTTTTTTATATCTAGGATTCAGATTTTAATCGTTGCCAATTGAAGCGTTGGTCTTTACTATTGCCTAGAAGTTAATACCAAGTTGTTGAAGTCGTCTCATGGCTATTGAAATTCTGTAAATGTTTCAATGTTACAAACCTTAGTTGTCATAGTGATGGTGTAATGACTTAGTGGTCATCGCCCCCTGTGGAGTCGTGTAGCTCAGATAAACGCTTTCTCTCGGGATATAAAAAAGAAGGTAAAACAAATCTCTGCAAAGTTTCTCTGACATGTTTTTTATTATTACTACGTTGGTCGGAAAGCTATTTCCACCCTGCTGTTGTATCCGGAATGTCTGCGGGGGTTGGAATAGGAGGGTGCGGAAGGAAGGCTTCCCAGGGTGGAGACGTTCCCCTCGCTCTTAATGAAAAGGCTACAAATTAAGATTTTTCTTTTTTTTTTTTTTCACAATGCGACACACGGGGAAAGTATTCCGGCCGCATCTTTTAATATTTGCAGCGTATCGTTACAAAACAAAGTTGTTCAGTTGTCTTAGGACCTATCATATCAATATCACATGCAAATATTTTATATCATTATCCAAACAAGTACAGGGACATCATTTTATTTTTACTTCCATTTTTATTGTACCTGCATTTCTGAATGTACTTCACTCTCACCCCTTCACTAATGTCCTTGCTCCCGTCAGACACACAAACTTACGGCCGCTGTTGCATTCGAAGTCTTCAAGCAGTGAAGTAAACACTGCAGTGTATAGTGTGTTTCAGAAATATGATTGCGTTTTCTATAGAAGAAAGAACCTATATTAATAATATCGTACTAAAAATTATATTCAAGAAACGATAAATTCAATTTCAGAGAATATGCTTCAAAATGTTTTTAATAATATGCGTAAAGAATTGAAGCCTGCATTGTAATGAACGGCAACCATTTTCAGCAACTTGTTTAAAAATTCAGATTAGCTTTTTTTGAATTGAGGTGGCTAGAAGCAAAGGAATGCTAGTGACATTTGTAATAACATGAGTTAAGTGCATCCAGTGTAAGCAAAAGTATCTAAAATTTTAGTGGCAAAGGGATATTTTAATCGCATCACACATTAAAATTTAAATAAAAAATTTCACCGATTTTACGAAAGCTTAAATATTTAAACCCCATTTTCTCAAAAGTAACTTAAGTGCACTTACAGCCCTGTACTTATGACCCCCTCAATTTAAATGCACTCTATATTGTATGATAACATCAATAATTAATATGCTAAATAAAGTAGACATTACATAACGAACATAGCCGCCTGAAAAGTTGAGTTTTTGAAAAAAAAATGTTACTACTCTACTGTATTTTGATAAATTCCGTAAGAGTGATGATCAAACTGAAAATCGTAATATCGTATTTCCCTACAACATAAATGGATACACTACTTTTCTCTCCTCCTATACCTAGTAAAATGATTTGTTTCCATATTGCACTAGTAACATCAAACTCCTGTAATGGAAGGGGGCAACAGTGTTTCCGAGTATAGCCAGGTTAATGTTAAAAATGTTGGTAAAAATAAAGTGATGTCCCTGTATAAGGCCCTTGGCCTGTTACGGTCTCTGTGAGTTATTCTCGGTCCACTTTCTTCCTTCTTTTTTTTGGACGGCTCAAAGATCTCTTTCCCTGGAGACGGTATTGAAGCATGACTTTTGGAAGTCTATTACAATTCATCCGTTGGACATGGCTTTTTCCACTGCAACTGGTACTTGTTTATAAACTGTGAGACTGGTTGAAGATGTAGTTCTCGCATGATATCGTCCTTTCTTTTGCATATAATGAAGATAAGCTACAATATTCAGTGCATAATCTAAATACTGGAAAAAACAAAAGTCATTACATTTCGTGGGAAATACCAGGTCGCAAGCAAAATTTGCTTAAACAAAAAATTAATAGAAAGAGTACCGTAAATAAGTTTACGTATCTTGGCTATAATTTAACATTTTTTTTTTTTTTTTTTTGGTGAAACAGATATACTTACTTATTTACGGCTTTTAAGGAACCCGGAGGTTCATTGCCGCCCTCACATAAACCCGCCATCGGTCCCTATCCTGTGCAAGATTAATCCACTCTCTATCATCGTATCCCACAGCCCTCAAATCCATTTTAATATTATCCACCCATCTACGTCTCGGCCAACCCAAAGGTCTTTTTTCCTGCGGCTTCCCATACGTGCTACATGCCCTGCCCATCTCAAATGTCTCGATTTAATGTTCCTAATTATGTCAGGTGAAGAATACAATGCGTGCAGTTCTCCGTTCTCCTGTAACTTCATCGCTCTTAGCTCCAAATATTTTCCTAAGAACCTTATTCTCAAACACCCTTAATCTCTGTTCCTATCTCAAAGTGAGAACAACCGGTAATATAACTGTTTTATAAATTCTAACTTTCAGATTTTTTTGACAGCAGACTAGATGACAAAAGCTTCTCAACCGAATAATAACAGGCATTTCCCATATTTATTCTGTGTTTAATTTCCTCCCGAGTGTCATTTATATTTGTTACTGTTGCTCCAAGATATTTAAATTTTCCACCTCTTCGAAGGATAAATCTTCAATTTTTATATATTTCCATTTCATACAATATTCTGGTCAAGAGACGTTTTCCTGCTTACCACTCAAGTAGGACTATAACAAATATTGCTGCTTTCCCCCTGTGGGAGTTGCGTCGCCGCCAACCGCAATGCATTTATTAGGTACAGACCCTCCTCTGTTCGTTCATGGCCCAGGGCAAAGCAGGGTTCACGTAAGATCAGTCCCTGAAAAGCTAATGTGGCCGTCGTTTCAATGTCTTCAACTGTAGGCTGACATCACCAGATATATATTTCTTTATGTATATATTTTATAGGCCTATTTGTCTATTTATTCATTTATTTAATTATTTATTTGTTTGCTTATTCATTTATTTATTTATTGGATAATTTATTCACTTTTTACTTATTTCTTTATTCATTTATTTATTTACTTATTTATTTGTTTGTTTAGTTATTTAATTTTTTATTTATTCATTCATTCATTTTACTTGTTTATTTATTTATTTATTCATTTATTTATTCATTCATTTATTTACTGATTTATTCATTTATGTATTGGTTTATTCATTTATTTACTTATTTATTTATGTATTTATTTAGTCATTTATTCACTTATTAATTTATTCATTTATTTACATATTTATTCATTAATTTACTTATTTATTCATTTATTTACTTATTTACTTATGTATTTATTTATTATTCATTTATTCACTTATTTATTTATTCATTTATTCACTTATTTATTTATTCATTTGTTTACTTATTTATTTATTTATGTATTTATTTAGTCATTTATTCACTTATTTATTTATTCATTAATTTACTTATTTATTCATTTATTTACTTATTTATTTATGTATTTATTTATCATTCATTTATTCACTTATTTATTTATTCATTTATTTACTTATATATTTATTTATTTATTTATTTATTCATTCATTTATTATTTATTTATTTTCTTTATTTATTTATTCATTTATTATATATTTATTTATTTATTCATTCATTTATTTACTGATTTATTCACTTATGTATTGGTTTATTTTTTACTTATTTATTCATTTATGTATTTATTTACTTATTTATTTATTTATTGTTTATTTCTCCATTCACGTATTAATTAATGAATTAATTACATTTATTTATTTATTCATTTATTCACTTATTTATTTATTACTCCATTTATTTACTTATTTATTCATTTATTCACTTATTTATTTATTACTCCATTTATTTACTTATTTATTCATTTTTTTCACTTATTTATTTATTACTCCATTTATTTACTTATTTATTCATTTATTCACTTATTTATTTATTACTTCATTTATTTACTTATTTATTCATTTATTTACTTATGTATTTATTTATTCATTTATTCATTTATTTATTTATTTATTCATTTATTCACTTATTCATTCATTTATTTAGTAATTTATTTATTTATTTATTTATTTATTTATTTATTTTCTTATTTACTTTCTTATTTACTTATTCCTCCATTCACTTATTAATTTATTTATTTCTTTATTTATATAATTATTTCACATATTTATGTGTTTGTCTGTTTGTCCATCCGCTCGTCCATCCATCTATCCGCATACTTACCCACTAGCGTCGTGCATAACAGGCGCTATGTTCGTTCAACTTCATCGAGTATGGTGAACAATATTCGCCTATGTTCGCTCTGCAGAAGGAAGTCTGTCGTGTTTGTTCCACCTTGTTATAAAAAATATTCGCTATCCTCTACTCCGGTCTCTTCATGTTTTAACTGCAGAAGGATTTTAGCACAGATCTTGCTATTACTTTTTCATATGAAATAAGACGAAGTTTGTAATGTCTTGGTTGCCGTTCTCATGTTCGTACAGTGCAGGACACTACTAAATTTATTTATTTATTTATTTATTTATTTATTTATTTATTTATTTATTTATTTATTTATTTATCTACATATTCATATTTTTATATATCTATTTGTTTGTTTATTTCCTCATTTATTCCCAACTAGCCGTACCCGTGCGCTCCGCTGCACCCGTTAGAAATAAATATAAAGTAATTACATAATTAAAATAGGACATTTGATCCAGGGAACATTCGTGTTTGATAGAAGGATAAATCGTTTAATATGTTACTTAATTTAAATTGCATCCAAATAATTAAAATGCGATCATTTTGATCCAGAGACCACTCATTTGGTCATAAACATTATTATAAGAAATACAGGAAATGAATATACAGAATAACCTATCAAGTTTTCTGTGCATAACAGGCTATTTTAATCTTACCTGTTCTGGATTCACTAAGAAGTTACTGTAATAACATTATAGCATTATGTCCATCTAGAGAATCTACACTTTCCAATGGTGAATTAATAATTAATTATACAAATCGGTTAATTTAGCTTAAGATATTACTCCATACAAACACAGAAACGTTCTCTGTGGGCTATGAATCATAGCTTTCGATTGTCGTTGACAAAGGCCCCTTATAGACGAATTCATTTGTTTATTTCATTACACCGCCTTAGATGGCAGTTATTTTAATTTTAGAACTCATTTATCTCATTGAATATCAGTCCTATCAAAATTTTTCAAAGAATAAAACTTATCGAAACTGATTTTTAAAGAAATTTTCGTTATGTAACTTTTTCACAAAAATCAATAATAAGCGAGATGTTTCGATTTATTTAATTCGGACCCCCTTTTAAATAATGTATTTTGAATGCCATATAGCCTAAAATCTAAGTTACAACGAACTTAATTTATATTCCAATTTTCATCGAAATCGGTTCAGCCATTATCGCGTGAAAAGGTAACAAACATACATACATACAGACAGACATACAAACAAAAATTTCAAAAAAAGCGATTTCCGGTTTCATGGTGGTTAATTATATATGTTAGGACCAATTATTTTTAGAAAATCGAAAATTAACAGAAAAATTTCGGCTACAGATTTATTATTAGTATAGATTCCGTTATTAATTTATTCATTTGTCCATTTATTTATTCATTCATTCATTATTGATTGATTTGATATTAGAATGCAATTTTTCTGGCAACTTTAAATTCATTGCTTTGACTAAAGAGTTTATAACTTACGAAATCTAACCTAAAATTGATTTTGTTTGACAAAATGACCACGTACTCCAAAAACTGAATCACACTTCAAAATATATTATACTGTTTATTTTATTAAAGTATAATATTTTTAATACTAATGTTATTAATCATTGAATGCGATCAAATTTCAAATAACACTTGCTAGTAAGTTTTCTTTCAGTTAGCAATTTCTTCCATGGCAAAGCATGCTGTCAACACACGTGGCAAAATTTTCCTTTGTTAACCGCACAATAGTAGACTGGAACAGTTTACCTGCGGCAGTCTTTCATGGTGGTCATCTCAAAATCAATACATTTAAGAAAAGGTTGAGAAGATTAGACTGAAAATTTAATTGGAGGTGCAGTGTAATTATCTAAGTTGAGTCATGTAATTAATTAAGTTGATATGTAATTAATTAAGATGATATGTAATTAAATTGATATGTAAATAAATTAAAGTGATATGTAATTAATTAAGTTGATATGTAATTAATTAAGGTGATATGTAATTAATTAAGGTGATATGTAATTAATTAAGGTGATATGTAATTAATTAAGATGATATGTAATTAATTAAGGTGATATGTAATTAATTAAGGTGATACGTAATTAAGTTGATATGTAAATAAATTAAAGTGATATGTAATTAATTAAGTTGATATGTAATTAATTAAGGTGATATGTAATTAATTAAGTTGATATGTAATTAATTAAGGTGATATGTAATTACTTAAATTGGTAATAGTTGGGTGAAGTAGAAGTACTTATAAATTAGGTTTACTCTTGCTTATTGTAGGAGTTATTATAGAACAGTTTTTATTTATAGTCATAGGTTTATTACATCTATTTATTTAGTTAGAAATAAATTTAGGTTTATTTTATTTTACAGTATTTTAATGTTTTATTTTTCTTTTATTACTGTAATTATTGTATAATTTTAATGGTATTATTGTATATTATATATCACTGTCACCGGTGTATACCCAATAATACTGTTAACAAATACATACATACATACATACATACATACATACATACATACATACATACACATTCTTTCTGTCAATAAATTTGTCAACTTCTGTTATAGTACACAGTTTTGCCAACTAATGTAGTCGATGCAACGTCGATAAATAATCTATTGAAATAGAAAATAAAGAGTTTGATACGGTTCAAAGAAGTGTCAATAAAGCGAAATACGCTGTATTAAAAATTAACTTTATTTGATTAAAGATTGGAAATCACTGTTACATTGTGCAAAAATAGACTAGTTATAAACAAATCAATATGCTGTACTTGAAAAATTAACTACGTGTAATTAAACGCAACGACGCATTATGACATGGTGCAAAAAACCGAAAATACCGCATCAATATTCAGAAGAGTTACTTGGAAATGAAAAGGAAGGTAAATAAAACGAAATACCCTATAATTAACAAATTGAATTCATTGTACATGTATTATACGTATGGATGCAGATCGTATTTAGTGTCAATTTAAACCAAACGTTTTCCATAGAATTAAAAAATAAATACAGGATTTTAAAAATACAACAAGTTGTACTGTTCTAATTGAGCACCATTAAACAAATCCGAAACGTAAAAAAAAGGAATCAAAGATAATAGACTGTGCTTATAAATTATGAAGTACTGTCAGTATTGCAGAGTTATTCCAGGAAATGATATGAAATGTTAACATAAAACAAACATTTTTTTTTACAAATAATGTGCTCGACATGCCGTCTATTTTCGGCTATGGACAGTCGTAGATATTTTCCCCACTCAGAGAGAACATGCTGAAGCAACTTCAGGAGTGAAATTAGCAAAGCTTCATTGATACGGTGAATAGTTTATGGAAATTTTAGTGTGCAATATTTTATACAGGAATTGGGATTTCAGAAAACCGATTTTGCCATTCGTTTTGTCACAAAATTTCAGACGATTTAGAATGTTCACACGACCACTTTCCATTTTAAATTTAAAAATTGTGTCCATTATAGCTACTCTCGAGATTATGTGTGTTACAGTTGTGTAATTAGTTGATTCATTATTGTTAAAATAACCTAAATTGGCATACTATAAAGTAGTTCCAGACTTTTGATTTATTCTGTATTGTATTAACAATAAAACTAATGAATTTATCCCAGAAATCAAGTAATATAGAACTAATATAAGTAAACATTTAGTAACAATGATATACAGAGTGTCCCATAGTCTGGAACCATAGGCCAAATCTCTGAAATATGGTTTTTTCTTCTTTAAATGTACTTCTGAAGTCTGAGTGGTGTTGATAAGTAAAGAGGAATGATATTCAAGCCATCCTGTTTGTTGCCACTCGCAGTTTATTATATTATATTATATTATATATTATATTATATTATATTACAGACGTGGACAAATTATTAACAAAATGGACGATTTTTATGATAATTCTATTTACAAAATTTGACTTTTCAATTTAGACTACAGTTGAAAATTTTGCGTATTTCTATCATTACAATAGATAGAAATATGCAAAATGTCAAATGTAGGCTATTCTAAATTGAAGAGTCAAATTTTGTAAAATATATATAATGAAATCTTCAATTTTGCTAATAATTTGTAAATATTCAAAAATGTCAACTGCAGTCTAAAGTGAAGGGTCAAATTTGTTAAAAATATATTATAAAAAATCTTCAGTTGAGCTAATAGATAATTTGGAAATATACAAAATTTCACCTGTAGTTCAAATTGAAGAGTCGAATTTTGTAAAAATATACAAAAAAAATCGTCACTTTTGTTAATAATTTGTAAATATGCAAAAATATCAATTGTAATCTAAATTGAAGAGTGTAATTTTGCAAAAATATACATACAAATCTTCGATTTTTCTAATAATTTGGAAATACGCAAAGATGTCAACTGTAGTCTAAATTGAAGAATCATACTTTGTAAAAATATATAATAAAAATCTCCAATTTTGCTAATAATTTGTCCACGTCTGTATATTATGGGAGAGTCGGGTAGTATCGGACGTCGGGTAATATCGGACAGTGAGTTTCTTTCATCTACCACACGATGATAGTACCTGATTGACATGGTTACGTTTCTCTATGCGACATCACAGAAACGTAACCATGTCAATCAGGTACTATCATCGTGTGGTAGATGAAAGAAACTCACTGTCCGATATTACCCGACGTCCGATGCTACCCGACTCTCCCCTATATTATATTATATTATATTATATTATATTATATTATATTATATTATATTATATTGTGACTTTTAATTCAAACAATAATGTAACTTTTATTGTCACAACAATATTGACTTTCTATAATTGAATTTAAACACTCCCGTCAACAATGAGAATTTCACTCTACACAGCAACACAGTATTCGTTATTGCACTCCGCAGACGACAATGACAATTCACTTGGATTATTGAGAACAATGTACTGCTAATCTCAACTAATGTTGACAAAGCAATATTTACAAAACAAAACTGTTAGTTCTCAGTTCGTTGCCTTGGCTAGTTCTTCTAGCTCATTCAATTAAGTTCACAGTATATCGAACCCAAGACTTCCAGAGACAGTCCACTGAACTTCGAACTCAAGAGTTCTGGAGACAGTCCACTGCACTCGAACTCAAGACTTCCAACTGCGTTGCTTCCGCCTGGATGCTGCTCAAGTTCACTCGCGTGTCGAACCGTAGACTCCTGAACTCGCTGTCCAATACTAACAACAACTACTGGCTGTCTTCGAAGGCTGCTCGCTTTTTATTAGTTAAATCACACTTTCCAGAAACTACGATGCTCGAAATTTCTACAGATGCCGAGAGGATGGCGCCTCTCGAGACATCTCTGGATTTCTCCCCTCAGTCGCAGTTGCTTTACTTCCCCCTCTCTGCCGCGGCCCATCATGTCGTCGTCTCTCCTCTCCTCTCTACGCCGCGCGCCGCCCATCAGTGCTCCGCGGACCTTGCCTCGTCTCCCGCGCGTTCGAATCCCGAGGCAGCTGTCACAATATTATATTATATTATATTATATTATATTATATTATATTATATTATATTATATTATCCTCTGACAGGTTCTGGCCGATACGTAGCCTACATACAGGCAGTATATCTCACTTGAAAATATGTGTCAGAAAAAGAATAATATTGTTTTTATGCATGTGATATCTGATTAGCGTAATATGTAGCTAATCAGCGATGTGTGTAATGGAGGGGGGAAAAGAACTGGCCACCATACCCTATTATCTCCTGGCCTAGTTGCCTCATAAGTGGTGCCATGTTGATATCACTTGTGAGGTTCAGACTTGTCTTCTGACAATTGACTTAACAACAACATATTACATTAGGTATATATTGTGAATTTATTTAAACTCAACAATAGGATTTTTATTCTTCCAACAATAATTCCTTTCTACAATTCCCCTTAAACGCTCTAGTCAACAATAGGATTTTCACTCAACACAGTATTCGTTATAGCACTCCACTGACGTCAATGACAATTTACTTGGACTATTACGAACAACAATGAACTGTTAATCTTAACTAATATTTACAAAGCACTATTTACAAATCAGAACTATCAGTTCACAGTTCTTCTAGCTCAGTCACTCGAGTTCACAGTATCTCGAACCACAGACCTTCAGAGACAGTTCACTGTACTCGAACTCAGGTTCCTCCAACTGCGGTCCACTGCACTCGAACTCAGGTCCCTCCAACTGCGGTCCACTGCACTCGAACTCAGGCCTTCGGATGCTGACAAGGTTTCGGACGCACACTCGAGCCGAACTCCGGTACACAAGACTGGCTTGCTTGCTCTGGCTTACTCACTGACTGGCTGACTAATCAACTGAAAACTGCCCAAGTTCGCTGGCGTTTCTTCTTTTATAGCAAAATCATAGTTACGAGAAATTTCTACGGGTGTCCTCTCGAATTATCTGGCTATCTCCACTTCGGACGGACTTCTCTAGAAGATTCGGGAGGGTCCGTCCCCCCTTCACTCCGCGAGTAGCAGCTGCGCGCGCACTCTCCCCTCATCGCGTTGACGTAATACACCCCCTCTGCCCTTCAGCATACAGATGCTCCCCGTACCAGCGTTTCGTCTGCCGCGCGTTCAAACCCCGTTGCAGCTGTCACAATATCATATTATTTGTCATATTTTATTTTATATGTATTATTTTAATGTACCGAAGTACATATGATATTTCCATGCAGATATTCTGCGTGGCTTAGTGGATAAAGCATCAGCACGTAGAGCTGAAAACCCGGGTTCAAATCCCGGCGCCGGAGAGAAATTTTCTCCGTTCCATTACTCTTTCATCGCATGATGACGCAGAATATCTGCATGGAAATATCATATGTACTTCGGTACATTAAAATAATATATATGATATGCGTAAATCACTTCGTGATTTAAGACGGCGCTTATTCCGTCGGATCCCGGCCAACTAGTCACTCATAACGAGTGCACCTCAGCACATGTGTGGACTTCGGTCCTGCGTTCATAGTTAGTGCAGAGGGCGGCCACTAGAGGGAACCCAAGAGTTGGAGCTTAATCTGAGACGATTCTAACCGGCGTCGGAGTTGTATCGGGTGTGGCTTAGTGGATAAAGCATCAGCACGTAGAGCTGAAAACCCGGGTTCAAATCCCGGCGCAGGAGAGAATTTTTCTCCGTTTCATTACTCTTTCATCGCATATTTTATTTTATTATATTATATGTTGTGTTTTTTTTTTTTTCTAAAAATGTGTCCCCTTTTTATTCAGTATACTCCATTGCAGTAATGCAATACTACACACATTTGTTGCTACACTGTTTTTACATTCTGTCTGAACATAAAACAAAAACTATTAGTAAACTATTTGTGTTATGCTATATCACATCGTAGATATACATAATATATCATACTCGTATTACATTATATATTAGATTAGATTAGATTAGATCCAGAAAGTAGCTCAACTTTTTGTGGTTCTTCTTGTAGTGACGTATTTCATGGATTTCTCAGCAAGCAATTTCCTGCGCTCCCAGCAAGAACGTGGAAATAAACCCAAAGAAGCTGCATTATGTATCGCAGATGTGCGATGGACTGATTTGCTGCTTCCAGACGATGATGCTGGAAGATCGCCCCATTACTGTGATTGAACTGCTTATTGTAGTGTAGTGTGTGTGTGTGGGGGGCGCAATCTGACGGTACTTCATCGCAGTAATGAAGAGTTCCGTGAAATAGCGTAGGGCGCAGCTTCCGGCTACCTGTTACTGATCTGCCGCTGTTCTCGTCGCCGTCTTCTCCGAATATTCAGCACAACTTTGCACTGCCTGCAGGATAGAATAATGCTACAAGACTACAAAATAGGCAGATGAAGACTTTGTGTTTTTTCGGTATATGTTAGGCCTAATATGTCGAGATAAGTATTTGATCCTCATCGCCATGGAACTTCAATTCACATGACGGTTAAGTACGCATGTATATACTTACTTACTTATTTACTTACAAATGGCTTTTAAGGAACCCGAAGGTTCATTGCCGCCTCACATAAGCCCGCCATCGGTCCCTATCCTGTGCAAGATTAATCCATTCTCTATCATCATATCCCACTTCCCTCAAATCCATTTTAATATTATCCTCCCATCTACGTCTCAGCCTCCCTAAAGGTCTTTTTCCTTCCTGTCTCCCAACTAATACTCTATATGCATTTCTGGATTCGCCCATACGTGCTACATGCCCTGCCCATCTCAAACGTCTGGATTTAATGTTCCTAATTATGTCAGGTGAAGAATACAATGCGTGCAGTTCTGTGTTGTGTAACTTTCTCCATTCTCCTGCAACTTCATCCTTCTTAGCCCCAAATATTTTCCTAAGAACCTTATTGTCAAACACCCTTAATCTCTGTTCCTCTCTCAAAGTGAGAGTCCAAATTTCATAACCATACGGAACAACCGGTAATATAACTGTTTTATAAATCCTAACTTTCAGGTTTTTAGACAGCAGACTGGATGATAAAAGCTTCTCAGCCGAATAATAAGAGGCATTTCCCATATTTATTCTGCGTTTGATTTCCTCCCGAGTATCATTTATATTTGTTACTGTTGCTCCAAGATATTTGAATTTTTCCACCTCTTCGAAAGATAAATCTCCAATTTTTATATTTCCATTCTGGTCATGAGACATAATCATATACTTTGTCTTTTCGGGATTTACTTCCAAACCTATCGCTCCACTTGCTTCAAGTAAAACTTCCGTGTTTTCCCTAATCGTTTGTCGATTCTCTCCTAACATATTCACGTCATCCGCATAGACAAGAAGCTGATGTAACCCGTTCAACTCCAAACCCTGCCTGTTATCCTGGACATTCCTAATGGCATATTCTAGAGCGAAGTTAAAAAGTAAAGGTGATAGTGCATCTCCTTGCTTTAGCCCGCAGTGAATTGGATACACAAGAATATGCATACAGTGCATAAATTTATGCTGTACGCACGTACGCACAGTACCGTACATACATACATATATACATACAGTCGACACCTGTGGAGTAACGGTTAGCGCGTCTGGCCGCGAAACCAGGTAGCCCGGGTTCGATTCCCGGTCGAGGCAAGTTACTTGCTTGAGGTTTTTTCCGGGGTTTTCCCTCAATCCAATATGAGCAAATGCTGGGTAACTTTCGGTGCTGGACCCCGGACTTATTTCATGGGCATTATTACCTTCATCTCATTCAGACGCTAAATAACCTGAGATGTTGATACAGCGTCGTAAAACAACCCACTAAAGAAAAAACATACATACATACATACATACATACATACATACATACATACATACATACATACAGTCCACACCTGTGGAGTAACGGTTAGCGCGTCTGGCCGCGAAATCATGTAGTCCGGATTCGATTCCCGGTCGGGGCAAGTTACCTGGTTTAGGTTTTTTCCGGGGTTCTCCATCAATCCAATATGAGAAATGCTGGGTAACTTTCGGTGCTGGACGCCGGATTCATTTCACCGGCATTATCACATTCATCTCATTCAGACGCTAAATAACCTAAGATGTTGATAAAGCGTCGTAAAATAACCTACTAAAATAAAAATACATACATACATACATACATACATACATACATACATACATACATACATACATACATACCATGGTCATAGGAAGAAAAATAAAGTAAACTTGCTAAATTATTCTAAATGAGGAGAAGAGCAAGTGGACAGTTTCAAATACTTGGGGTGTACTATAATCAGTAACATAGCTATTGGCAGGCAGTCTATATAAGGATAACAATGGCAAAGGAAGTTTTTAATAGAAAAAGTAGCATCTTGTGCGTACTTCTGGAGAAAGAACTAAGAAAGAGAGTAGTGAAGTTCTTTGTATGGAGTGTCGCATAGTATGAGGCAGAAACATGGACATTATGACAAAGTGAAGAGAAACGACTAGAAGCATTTGAAATGTGTATGTGTAGAAGAATGGAGCGTGTGAAATAGACAGACAGACTAAGAAATGAAGCTGTGTTGGAAAGAGTGGGTGAAGAAAGAATGATGCTGAAACTGATCAGGAAGAGAAAAAGGGATTGGCTGGGTCACTGGCTGAGAAGAAACTGCCTATTGAAGGATGCTCTGGGAGGAATGGTGAACGGGAGAAGAGTTCGGGATAGAGGGAATTTTCTCTCTCTGTTTGGGAATGAACACAGGAATGCAGAAGCTAGGAAAATGTTCCAGAAGTGGGGAAACTCCCCTATTTGCCTCCCTTCAATTCGGACACTATTTTTAAGGCTTTCACGTTTGAAGTGATTTTTTAATGTTCTTGTATCAGAGGTCTGCATGGGACGTTTTCGCTCGAGCGCCAAGTAGTTCATAGCATAATCCGATAGGTAGCGCACATACATGATGGTAAAATTGTCACGAGCGATAAATCCTCGAACGGTATAAGCCGAGCGTTAGACATTCGTTCTTGTTACAGTGATGAACTGTGTAGTAACATCACAGATGTTTATCATTTCAAAACTTTGCAGTGTTTAACTAACCTCTCCATAGTACAACTACAAAACTTGCTTTAAAATGTAATATAAATGTTGTAGGTAAATGTTCCTCCCCCCCACACAGGAGTGATTTTGTTTTTGCCACATCTGATAGATGTTATTGGATGTAAATGTAATTATTATAAACGGAGAACACAATCACGATAATGCAAGAACTGTATCAAGGTTTCTAATAATAATAATAATAATAATAATAATAATAATAATAATAATAATAATAATAATCTCTAATAATTACTGTATTAATCTTTGCGTCTGTAACAGTTGTGCAGCATGATTATTCGTTTTATTATATTTTCTGTGACGTTATCTCTGTACTAATATTGTTATTAATCTACTGCTATATCAATAATATTTTGTAAAACGTTTCTACATTGTCGCAGTATATAGGCGGAACACTATGTATGGACTTACCATATTAACTTATATATGTTACATTAATATTCTCATTATAGAAATAGAAATATATATATTCTCCCTGTAACATAGTCCTAGTAAGCTTATATTAAATTAATTTTCATCATATTACTAGCTATCTCAAATATTAAATTAATTATAATTCATTGAATTAAATTAGCTCATAAATTAAGTTACTACTTTACCTTATAGATTTATCTAAATTTAAATAAATGTGTAGTGAAGAATATTGCTGGAGAACCTTTTAAGTGTAGTGAAAATATTTGTAATTTAAATTTATGTATTGTATTGATTAAGGCTGGTTGAGTGGAAGAGAAGGCCTTATGGCCTTAACTCTGCCAGCGAAAATAAAACATTATTATTATTATTATTATTATTATGTGGTAAATCAAATATTGAATAATTATTAATTAGCAATAATAACTGTATATCGAAGTTTTTCATACTATTTTATTTATAACTTCATGTTCCTGTTTTGGTACGTTCCATTAAACGTTTGTCATAAACGCAGAAAATAAAGCCTTATTTTTACCGTGTGAGCAAAACAAATGTGTATCTTATCTGTCGCCTTCCATACAAGATAAGACATGTCGGTGAGATGACCTTGTACTGTGCTTCTATTTATTACGAGCGTATCACGACCGATCGTATCTCACTCGAGGGTGCGACACTCGACCGAGTTGAAGCGAGCGATTTAACTCCAATGCAGCACTCTGCCTTGTATATTTGTAGACACAATTCTATCATTGATAAAAGGCACTTCATCCTGGTATATATTTTTCTGATATGACTCCATTCTGCAGGTGTAGATACAGCACATCTGTGGTCCGCGACTCACAGTTTGCACTCCAGTGTTGAGACCATGCTGTTCAATTAGCCGATCCGAGTGGTCGCCCTATAATTGTAGTTGTGACACTCATCAAGGGCCGTTACTAATGTTTAATTGGTCGTACAATATAATATTGCTTATTACCGAAGAGCCCGGATTAGCAGTAAATCTGATGATGGCAATTGCGCACTGCGAAATGGCGGACGGTCACGAGTTCGTGTCCGCACGCACACAGCTATAACAAGGCACACAACGCATCACGCACATCTGCTTTGTTGTGACGGAAAATTGTAAACTACTGGTAGTGAATTCACAACCCGGAGACTGGCTTTATGTTCATAACAGTTAAATACAATTAGAAAGAATGTCCATTGTCGTCAATATTACCACCTCTTCATCATATAAACATCATCACTACAATGAAAATTAGCTCCATCTGTTTTATCTATACCAGGCCTGCACAAGGTTTGCGCTCTCCGAGCCGGCTCACAGCTCATGAGCGGAATGCAGATATTAGCTGCGCTCTGTATAAGGGTGGACTGGAAGAAGGGGTGATCTCGTACAAAATATACACAAAAGGAAGTACTATTACGAGTGCTTATGAAATGAATTCCCGTTCAGTTTTGCAAAACTATCATGGACTATTATTAATTGATAAAGAAATATTTATTTTACAGAAATAATAGAAATTCTATAGCTACTTAAATGTACAGTATCATTTTGTTATATTTTTATTTATCAGTACATCAAAACGAGGTTTTATGCTGTTAGCAGTTGAAAGGAACAGTAGCCTACTGATCGTAATGAAACATCAGTTACAGATGTTCGATGTCTGCCTTTATTAAAGTTGATTATAGAAAACAGTTGCTTACAAATATAAATGTTGAGCCAAACATAGCAATCATTTTCACAGCCAGCCTGTGTAGTCGTGGATATTATTGCTAATGTTTAGTCTTGTAAAACTCAAACGATCTTTAGCCCTTAGGTCACATTGAAGATCAATAAGTTCGAGCTGTAAATCGTTAAATGTTAAATGTTATGTTCCGTCTTTTAGATTTCTCCATACTGTACTGTAGCAGTAGGTAAGCAACGTGAAACAGTTACTGAGAATAGGCCTACACACTGCACTCCACTAGATAACTGAGTGGTCGTTTCCTTCTCCTCTACCTATAGCAAGTCTATGTCATTCTGACGTGTCTTCCTCTCCGTTTCGGCGAGCGGTAAACACGGCTCTCCCGCTCCGAAGGAGCGCGCGCTCGTTGGGCGCTGTTTGTGCAGGCCTGCTCTATAAGTTTCCCTGTCTTCCTCTTGTCCTCTTTGTATTCCTCCTGTTTTTCTTCAATTTCTCTTCTCTTTGTATTCCTCTCTTTCCCTTGTTCGCCTTGTATTCCTCTTGTTCTCCTTGTTTTCACCCCTGTTTAACCTGTATTCCCCTTCTTCGCGTTGTATTCCAATTGTTCAACTTGCATTCTCCTATTTTTGTATTCGTCTTCTTCTCCTTGTTCATCTTCTATTTCTCATGTTATTCTTGTATTTTCCTTATTTTTCTTGTATTCCACTTGTTATTCTTGTCTTCCCTTGTATTCTTTTTCTTATCCTTGTCCCCGTACTTCCATATTTCTCCTTGTCTTCATGTTATCCTTGTATTTACCTTGTTCGCCTTGTATTCCCCTTGTTCTCCTATTCCTATTGTTTTCCTTGTACAGTAGAACCTCTATTATCCGTGGTAATGAAGGGGATGGCCTCAACGGTTAATCGAAAAAATCGGATAATCAGTAAATACAAATTTTCATAATTTAAACTAGTATTTCGTAATTTCCTCCATGGTGTTGCTATGCAGGGTGTTTCAAAAATAGGGGCATAATTTCAGGTACGTATTTCCCACATGTAGACAATCAAAATAGTTCATTACAACATGTGTCCGGAAATGCTTCATTTCCGAGTTAAGGCCTTCACAACATTGAAATTCACCGGAACGTTTTTCTTTCCGCAGGTCGTTGTCATTACAGAAGATGTTCAAAATGTCCACCTCCTGCTTGAATACAGACCTCACATCGATGTCTCATTGACCTGCGAACACGATCCCAAACTCCAGGAGTATTGCGTATGTCCTCAGAACATGCCACAATTCGATTCCGAAGGGATTCCAAATCAGGCACCGGAGACGAATAAACCAATGATTTTAATGGCCCCACAAGTAGAAATCGAGAGGGTTCAGATCAGGTGAGCGTGGAGGCCAAGCAATTGGGCCACCTCTACCTATTCATCGATCAGGAAACCTTCAATCCAAGTACCGGCGAGCCGTACGACTGAAGTGTGCAGGAGCGCCATCATGCAAGAAGTGAATGTGTTGACGATTAATCAGTGGAGTGTCTTCTAAAACATGAGGTATGGTGTTTTCCAGGAAGTTTGTGTACGCCAGCCCCGTAAGTCTGTTTACAAGTACGTGAGGTCCAACTAATCGATCACCAATGATACCGACCCACATGTTGAGGAAGAACCGCACCTGGTGATGAGATGGAACAGTTGCACGTGGGTTTTCATACACCCATACATGCTGATTGTGGAAATTTGTTATGCCATCTCGTGTGAACTGTGCTTCATCTGTAAATAATACTAAGGCAGGAAAGTTCGGATTTACACCACACTGCTGCAAGAACCACTGACAGAACCTAACTCGTGCAGGGTAATCTGCTGGTGACAGGGCCTGTACACGTTGCAAATGATAAGGATACAATTGATACTCTTTCAACAGTCTCCAGACAGTCGTATGAGGAACATTGACTTGCAACGCTACCCTTCGTGTGCTGATAGAAGGAGTCATGTTCACAGCCTCCAGAATCTCCTCCTGTACTTCTGGAGTTGTAGATCTTGGTCGTCCCCTTCCCAAACCAGGAGAGTTAAATTTTCCATACTCACACAGACGGAAATGGAGACGTACAAATGTCTTCCGATGTGGACATTGTCGCTGTGGGTACCTCTCCTGGTACAAACGACGAGGCAGCGCAGCATTGCCGTCTGCCTTACCGTACATGAAGTGTATCTCTGCCAGCTTTTGATTTGAATACATGTCGCACAGTCTAACGCCTACACAACACTGAATGTAACCTTCGCCTCGGAATGAACTGTCAGAGTGCCCTCTTAATGTCTCCTTTGACGGCAACGACCTGCAGAAAGAAAAACGTTCCGGTGAATTTCAATGTTGTGAAGGCCATAACTCGGAAATAAAGTATTTCCGGACACAAGTTGTAATGAACTATTTTGATTGTCTACATGTGGGAAATACATACCTGAAATTATGCCCCGTATTTTTGAAACACCCTGTATAATGAAACAAAACTTCAGTGATTTAAGTTCCGTTATCAACGACGGGTTTTAAGGACCAAGGGAGAAGGTTGTCTGCAGAAATATGAGAAAAGTAAAAGCGTCGTGTTTTAGATTTACGTAATCGTACTTTGTACAGTTGTATTCTTGTACTTTTTTTTGTAAATAAATAGTGTACAGTTGTAACGCCAATCTCGTATTCCGATGCGAAATGAGCCACAGTGTCTTCTTCAAATCTCTTAAGTATTTGTTTCGAAAATTAGCACAACACGTTTCCTTTGACACCCGTGGAAGACATTTTACATAGAAGTACAAAGTACGGCCACTCGAACAGTGAGGGTAAGGTCTGAATGGTGCATGGGTTGAAAGTTCTTGGGGTAATTTCTTTGAAAGCATGTAGTGACTATTTTACAAATTGGGGAGAAAACACCCCCTCCCACAAGTAACTGTTCCTGTTGCCAGTAGCGAAAGATTCCTACTACTACTGCTGTGTAAGAGTAGAGACTTGTAATAATTAATAACCCTCTGCAGAACAAATATGTTCTAATATAACGTACAGCACTTCATTTGTTTTCTGCAATAAAAATGAGCTAGAGAAACACAGTCGGATAATCCACCAATCGGTTAATAGGGTGACGGATAATCGGGGTTCTACTGTATTCTCTTTAGTCATCTTAAAATCTCCTTGTTACATTTGTTCTAGAACATATACTGTACATTTCACGTCAAAAGATAAAATTAATTTGTGAATTCTTCTTTGTTTCAGGTAAGAATTTATCAAGAACACCTGTAGCCCAGAGAGATACAGAGGCAAACGCAAGTAAATCATTTATTTAAATTATTTTGATGCTGTATGTTTTTGAAACTAGTAAATAGATCTAGTGGAAGCGTTACTTTCGCAAAAATTATTTTACTGGGTAATCGACATATCGTATTTTTTGCCAACTAAATCATATTGCACTACGAGGTACTGAATTGTATGTATGTTAGTTCGCTGTAGACCACAGATATTTTCCTTATGATTACCAAAGGTAATACCGCAAGGTTTTGAGGTTACTGATAAACATTAGTGGCTTGTAAATTTATCAGGGGAAACTCAAAACAGTATTTATATTAGGATTATATCACAGTTATAACGAAAACAAAATTAGGATCTAGCTAGGATCAGCCAGACAGGCTAGCTGTTTGTAACGATCCTCATACTAGGTCTTCACCTGACGATGATGAGAGATCCACTCTTCAAAACGTTACAATTTTTGACAATTAGCAATGGAAAAAGTCCAATCTGCTCAACTATTGAAAAAGAGTAGATTACATTGTTGAGACACTTTCTGTTAAAATATACCGAAATCAGGGGTTGAACGAACGAAAAAGGTAACATGAAAGAAAGCGTGCAAATGAACTGCCGAAATTTTAACCAAAAAACGAAAAAGAGTAGATTACATTGTTGAGAAACTTCCTGTTAAAATATACCGAAGTCAGGGGTTGAACGAAAGAAAATGTAAGATGAAAGAAAGCGTGCAAATGAACCACCGAAATTTTAACCAAAAAACGAAAAAGAGTAGATTACATTGTTGAGATACTTCCTGTTCAAATATACCGAAATCAGGGGTTGAACGAACGAAAAAGGTAACATGAAAGAAAGAGTGCAAATGAACCGCCGAAATTTTAACCAAAAGCGAAAAAGAGTAGATTACATTGTTGAGAAACTTCCTGTTAAAATATACCGAAAGCAGGGGTTTAACGAACGAAAACGTAACATGAAAGAAAGAGTGCAAATGAACCGCCGAAATTTTAACCAAAAAACGAAAAAGAGTAGATTACATTGTTGAGAAACTTCCTGTTAAAATATACCGAAATCAGGGGTTGAACAAACGAAAACGTAAGATGAAAGAAAGCGTGCAAATGAACCGCCGAAATTTTAACCAAAAAAAAGAAAAAGAGTAGATTACATTGTTGAGAAACTTCCTTGTTAAAATATACCGAAATCAGGGGTTGAACGAACGAAAACGTAAGATGAAAGAAAGCGTGCAAATGAACCGCCTAAATGTTAACCAAAAAACGAAAAAGGGAATATTACATTGTTGAGAAACTTCCTGTTAAAATATACCGAAATCAGGGGTCGAACGAATGAAAACTTAAGGTGAAAGAAAGCGTGCAAATCAACCGCCGAAATGTTAACCAAAAATGAAAAAGATTAGATTATATTGTTGAGAAACTTCCTGTTTAAATATACCGAAATCAGGGTTGAACGAACGAAATAGTAATATGCGTTACAAGAGCGGTATGTTGAAGTTTTCATGTTAGAGGAAAAGTTTGATAAAGCAAAACGTAGTTGAGCTTTTTTAATTTCCGAGAATTGAAAGAGAACATACCGCTCGTGTATCGTACATTATTTTGTACGAAGATCGTTTATTACATACCTGAAAGAGGAATTTCTAATTAGTTGCAATGAAATCTCCATCTTGGTTTCTGTTCAATGACGCAAATTTGCAAAACAAAAATATCTATCTTCAACATTTTTGCTTTAAAATGTTTTCAGTGTTTACTATACTCCAGCAGGCCGTGATATACGTCTGTCTTTCCCCCCCCCCCAGTCTATGATGAGTCTGGAATCTTGTTGATTTTTTCAAGGCTTCCTTAATGTTACTTGCATCACGAATGCAGTAACTTTAGTGGAGTTGTAGATTTTACTTAATTTTTGCAAATATTTAAAAACAATAGTTAACAGTGCAATTTAGGTGAAATTGCAGTGGTAAGTTTCCAATTTATAATTATTACTATATTGAACGTCTCTAAAAATAATATGTTAAAAGCCTAAAGCAGTAAAATCAATATGTCATTTAAGCGATAAGAAGAGGGAAATTGTTATGTGTGTTAGGTTGGGAATACTGAATGTGGAATTTTAGACTTTCCGCGGATTGGTTTTGTGCGGAAACCAAACAAATATGCACGATCTCGCACAAACGTAAGATGAAAGAAAGCGTGCAAATGAACCGCCGAAATGTTAACCAAAAAACGAAAAAGAGTAGATTACATTGTTGAGAAACTTCCTGTTAAAATATACCGAAATCTGAGGGGTTTTTTTTCTTCCCAGCGTCTAAAATGTGTGTTCTTGTGTAGGTGCTTTTGAGTTTAAGACAGTGTGGTAGGCTATTATTCTTTTTTATTTAGATATCATTCTTAAAGTCTTGTTAAATTCTATTTTCATTATAGATATATGAATGCTTTGAACACCTGTTGATCCGGAACTGCGCTCGGGCTTGGGTTGGATCCCCGTTCGGCCCGACTGCCTGATTGATTTTTTCCGAGTTTTTCCCCGACCGTGGGGCGGATGCCGGGTGGTCTATGGCGAATCCTCGGCCTCACCTCACTTCATCTCGCCAAAAAATTGGAAAATTTTAATCTTATAAATATTTTACTTGTTCCACATTTAAAGCTTTAATCCTAATGTATGATCTATAGAATACAGTAAATAAAATGAAAATGAAAAATGGAACTTCAGTGCACTGTGTAATTTGTCGATGAATATTTAAATATTTTCTTTGCCATTTTGACATAACACACAGTAGAAATAATTAATTTTCAGTTGCACTCCGCATTTTTCCCACGTTTCATATTCGTATAATTAATATTAACTATGTTTTAATTAAATCTGGAATATTTTATCAAACTAATTTGCACCAAACATCAATAGCTTAAATAAAAGATACTCTATTGTGTTCATACATATTCTAGGAGCTTTTGTTTTAATAACTGTCAAATCCTGAGTATAGAAATTTAATTTAATATTATATGTAATGCCGCGAGTGATTTTGAACTTGTCGGTAACTATAGGGACGGGCGGATTTATGTACAGAAGTTCAAAATAACGAGTTTTGTTTGTTAGGATTATTTCACGAAACAAATGAACACAACTAATAAAACCCATAAAATAAGATAATATTTCGAATGCAGTAAATAACATCTTAACCCTTAAATTGGCAAAACCAGCGAATAGGGATTATAAAGAACGGACACTGAGCGAATTTTCCTGTGTTTTGTTTCTATGTGCGCCAGCGTTTAGTTCTACTTTCAAGCGCTAGAGGTTAGTGTAATCGAGCATAGGCTAAGATAATAATTGAAAATAGAGTTGAGACACAGGATTCAAACATCGCCTACCTTATTGCATAATCCAGTAACGCTTTGCTTCAAATAAATTCAAGTTAACAGCTTTTCCTTATTTCTCAGTGACGAACTAGTTGTAATAATAATTTTTATATTATAAAATAATATAATACATTATAAAATTAAGTATCAAATTCGATTAATATTTGTATATAATATAATATAGGTATATGGTTTTACTTCTCATAAGAGTTTTGTTTTTCCATTTTCAGCGCTATCAAATCATTACATATTTTAATTGTTGTTGGGGTCAACGTCTCAACTCTCATTATAAAGGAACTCTAGAGTCTAGACATTGCAGTTAATGACGGATTTATTATTTTATGGATCCAATTTATTTTATTTGAGTACATAATGTACCTAGATGTATTAATTATATGTGTTATATTTCCGCTGTGTCGACTGCTAGTTGGTGTGATGTCAGCGCCAACTCTAGGGAGAAAGCAGAATCTCGCACTTTAGCTGGCTTGAAGGTCATTGAAATCAGTCCGGCTACATCAAAGGTACCGACGCGAAGTGTCCATTCTTTATAATCCCTATTCGCTGGCAAAACTTCATTTCTCACACTAGTTTATTAAACCTTGTCGGACCGTAAAGAAAACAACTATCGCAATGTCCATATTTTATATGTTGTGCAATATTATAATAGTGTGAAATTTTAATTTTCCTACCAATTTTTTATTATTCTGTTAAAATTATAGCATATTAACCTGTTGTATTCTATAGGATACTTTGTCAATTTAAGGGTTAACCACAGAACATTGATCATTGCAGCTATGAACTTACACCTTGTCAAATACATACCAAATATACGTAGGGAATTCCAAAATTAGTGCTAGTATGCATGTCCCCTTGCTCGTAGTATGAGATGGAGTGGTGCCTCATGTGTTACTTGTAAGATACAAAGTAATATTTTCATTTGTACTCTATAGCGACTGGCCAGTTCAAGAGGGAAACAACTCATAATTTAAAGTTTTGAGAAAAATGCATTTTAAAGTTTCATATTGCTGTGTAAAATCCAAGGACCAATGAAATTTAAATTAAATTTTTAAATTATGGTTTATTTAACGACGCTCGCAACTGCAAAGGTTATTTCAGCGTCCGCTAATGTCCTGGAATTTTGTCCCGTAGTAGTCATTTTACGCCGGAGGGAAAAAGACCTTTGGGGAGGCCGAGACGTAGATGGGAAGATAATATTAAAATGGATTTGAGGGAGGTGGAATATGATGATAGAGATTGGATTGATCTTGCTCAGGATAGGGACCTATAGCGGGCTTATGTAAAAGCGGCAATGAAGCTTCGGGTTCCTTAAAAGCCAAGTAAGTAGTCCTTTTACATGCAATAAATCTACTGAACGGCATCGAACTCGCAACCTCGAGCACAGAAGGCCAGCGCTGTACCGTCTAGGATAAGTGAAATTACTCCAAATTCTGTTAATTAAGTTTCATATCAATCGGTTTTTTTTAACTCCTTAAGTCAGGAAATACAAAGTTTTGGAGAAGCACAAAAAACTGTTTAAAAATGCATGAGTTAAGAATTGCAGTATTTGAAATGGAAAATGTTTGTAAAAACATAACGAATATATCTGTATGCAAGAAAATATTTCTTTAAATAGAATATGACTCAATATTAATGTGTGAATATGTTTCACTTTCGGGGTTTCTCAAAATCTCGTGAAGATTTAACAAAACAATCTCTTTATTCCGTGGAGTATTTGAAAATTTTGTTAAAAATAATACGAATTTGACTCTCAAAACCAGTATTTAGAAGCTGACTTCATAATTGCTGCTTCATTTGAACAAATTTTACCCTAACCTGTACAAAGTACTGAATAGTAAGATTTAGAATTAATGTTACAGTCCCATAAGTCAAAATTGATCAGATTTTTTGTATTCGACAGATAATGGAGAAAAAATGGGAGTATAAGGGTACAGTACATCAGTTATTCATAGATTTCAAAAAGGCTTATGACTCGGTTAAGAGGGAAGTATTATATGATATTCTTATTGAATTTGGTATTCCCAAGAAACTAGTTCGATTAATTAAAATGTGTCTCAGTGAAACATACAGCAGAGTCCGTATAGGTCAGTTTCTATCTGATGCTTTTCCAATTCACTGCGGGCTAAAGCAGGGAGATGCACTATCACCTTTACTTTTTAACTTCGCTCTAGAATATGCCATTAGGGAAGTTCAGGATAACAGGCAGGGTTTGGAATTGAATGGGTTACGTCAGCTTCTTGTCTATGCTGATGACGTGAATATATTAGGAGAAAATACACAAACGATTAGGGAAAACACGGAAATTTTACTTGAAGCAAGTAGAGCGATCGGTTTGGAAGTAAATCCCGAAAAGACAAAGTATATGATTATGTCTCGTGACCAGAATATTGTAAGAAATGGAAATATAAAAATTGGAGATTTATCCTTCGAAGAGGTGGAAAAATTCAAATATCTTGGAGCAACAGTAACAAATATAAATGACACTCGGGAGGAAATTAAACGCAGAATAAATATGGGAAATGCGTGTTATTATTCGGTTGAGAAGCTCTTATCATCCAGTCTGCTGTCCAAAAATCTGAAAGTTAGAATTTATAAAACAGTTATATTACCGGTTCTTCTGTATGGTTGTGAAACTTGGACTCTCACTCTGAGAGAGGAACATAGGTTAAGGGTGTTTGAGAATAAGGTGCTAAGGAAAATATTTGGGGCTAAGCGGGATGAAGTTACAGGAGAACGGAGAAAGTTACACAACACAGAACTGCACGCATTGTATTCTTCACCTGACATAATTAGGAACATTAAATCCAGACGTTTGAGATGGGTAGGGCATGTAGCATGTAGCGAATCCAGAAATGCATATAGAGTGTTAGTTGGGAGACCGGAGGAAAAAAGACCTTTAGGGAGGCCGAGACGTAGATGGGAGGATAATATTAAAATGGATTTGAGGGAGGTGGGGTATGATGATAGAGACTGGATTAATCTTGCACAGGATAGGGACCGCTGGCGGGCTTATGTGAGGGCGGCAATGAACCTTCGGGTTCCTTAAAAGCCATTTGTAAGTAAGTCCCATAAGTCAAAAACCTGACGTGCTGTGATAAATCTGATTACAGATCTGGAATCAGCTCATCAATTTCAGTATAAAACACTTGAAATTTCCTCAGTAGCAGACAAAAAGGTTTTTTTTGTAGACCAGTGTAATACGAGTTGAGCACGGGCGTGGATTGGATTCCTTCTTGGGCTTACTACCAGTCTGGGTTTTTCCCAGCTTTTCCCCAATCGTAAGGCGAATACCAGGTAATCTATGTCGAATCCTCCACCTCTCATCTCACCAAATATCATCTCTCTATCATCAATTCCATGAACTCTAAATAACTTAGTAGTTGATACAGCGTCGTTAAATAATCAAATAAAAAGAAAGTCCCTCCGAGTACGACCTTTTCCCTAAGATGAAAGCACCATTGAAAAGGGGTACGCGTTAGAAATAGACTGTTACAACAGCTGTAGAGCATTCGATTAGAAGTTTAAAACAAAGAAGAAACGTTGCGGATGGCAACCGTCGACTTCTAGATGTGTGGCGACGAATACGTGATACTGGAAAGGATTACTTTAAGAAATACTTACTTACTTCTTTACTTACTGGCTTTTAAGGAACACGGAGGTTCATTGCCGCCCTCACATAAGCTCGCCATAGGTCCCTATCCTGAGCAAGATTAATCCATTCTCTATCATCATATCCCACCTCCCTCAAATCCATTTTAATATTACCTTCCCATCTACGTCTCGGCCTCCCTAAAGGCCTTTCCCCTCCGGCCTCCCAACTAACACTTTATAAGCATTTCTGAATTCGCCCATACGTGCTACATGCCCTGCCCATCTCAGACGTCTGGATTTAATGTTCCTAATTACGTCAGGTGAAGAATACAATGCGTGCAGTTCTGTGTTGTGTAACTTTCTCCATTCTCCTGTAACTTCATCCCGCTTAACCCCTAATATTTTCCTAAGCACCTTATTCTCAAACACCCTTAATCTCTGTTCCTCTCTCAAAGTGAGAGTCCAAATTTCACAACCATACAGAACAACCGGTAATATAACTGTTTTATAAATTGTAACTTTCAGATTTTTTGACAGCAGACTGGATGATAAAAGTTTCTCATCCAAATAATAACAGGCATTTCCCATATTTATTCTGTGTTTAATTTCCTCCCGAGTGTCATTTATATTTGTTACTGTTGCTCCAAGATATTTGAACTTCTCCGCCTCTTCAAAGGATAAATTTGCAATTTTTATATTTCCATTTCGTACAATATTCTCGTCACGAGACATAATCATATTCTTTGTCTTTTCGGGATTTACTTCCAAACCTATCTCTTTACTTGCTTACTTTAAGAAATATAAGTAATTATATCAGTTATGACTAAGTAAGTATTTCCTATGTCGTCACTAATTGTCACAAATAATGTATTGAGCCCCTAATTACAGAACTTATGATATAAACTTTTCATTGAATTAATGCATGTACCTGAGATGATTAAGAAATTGTGGGAAATGTGAAACTTACGCGTTGGCGTTCATTTCTACGAAAATAGTCTACAGTACATCCGTAACTAGCATTATACATCACTACATTAGCAAAGCAGCTTTACTTGCCACAAATCTCAGATAATCCCTCAGGGATCGAATCCCAGTCTCTTGAATGAAGACCACCAACTGAATATCGAATTTGAAACTGAGAGCCCTGTAGCATGTTCAGATTATGCCCACAAAGTAGGCATTAAATGTGTACAGTAAATTGCATTAATATTTTGTCTGTTAATAGCTTTTGTAAACTCCATAATTTTTTCAAGGAAATAAAATAAGTTCTTTTCACTACAGTTTTAATTTCATGCTATTATTGGAAGTTTTAGCTGTAATTTGATGTATTATTTCTAAGGTGCTTGAAAAGAAAATAAACAGTGCCACAAAAGTCCCACTTTTATCGTGTTTCGTAACAGTCCAGTTCCTCTATCATGTTTTGAATAATATTACTGTTTATAGTTTATTATGACACAAAGATCACACGTACTTCATCATTATAAGTTTTACGTGTTTCGTAACAATTCCGTTTGTTCGTCATGTTGTCAGTGGTATTGCTGTTCATAGTTTATTATAACACAAAGATGACTCATACATTTTCATTATAAGTTTTACGTGTTTCGTAACAATTCGATTCCTTCATCATGTTGTCAGTGGTATTGCTGTGTTTGGTTTATTAGAACACAAATATTTATTTATTTATTTATTTATTTATTTATTTATTTATTTATTTATTTATTTATTTATTTAATCTGACAGGATTAAGGCCATAAGTCCTACTCTTCCATCCTACCAGACAGGATATATAAATACAAAAAAGAAATATAGACGCTGATGAAAATAGTACAAATTAAATTAAAGCCCTATTGAGGGTCAACAGGGTCAAAAGAACACTATAGAGGTCTCATCGAGCTAATACAAGAAAAAAAAGAAAGAAAAACAAGATAGCAATGATAATACTGATAACTGATAATAATAATAGACCCTAATAATAATACTTACTTACTTACTGGCTTTTAAGGAACCCGGTGGTTCATTGCCGCCCTCACAAAAGCCCGCCATTGGTCCCTATCATGAGCAAGATTAATCCAGTCTCTACCATCATATCCCACCTCCCTCAAACCCATTTTAATATTATCTTCCCATCTGCGTCTCGCCTCCCCAAAGGTCTTTTTTCCCTCCGGTCTCTCAACTAACACTCTATATGCATTTCTGGATTCGCCCATACGTGCTACATGTCCTGCCCATCTCAAAAGTCTAGATTTAATGTTCCTAATTATGTCAGGTGAAGAATACAATGCGTGCAGCTCTCCGTTGTGTAACTTTCTCCATTCTCCTGTAACTTCATCCCTCTTAGCCCCAAATATTTTCCTAAGAACCTTATTCTAAAACACCCTTAATCTCTGTTCCTCTCTCAAAGTGAGAGTCCAAGTTTCACAACCTTACAGAACAATCGGTAATATAACTGTTTTATAAATTCTAACTTTCAGATTTTTGACAGAAGACTAGATGACAAAAGCTTCTCAACCGAATAATAACAGGCATTTCCCATATTTATTCTGCGTTTAATTTCCTCCCGAGTGTTATTTATATTTGTTACTGTTGCTCCAAGATATTTGAATTTTTCCACCTCTTCGAAAGATAAATCTCCAATTTTTATAGTTCATTTCGTACAATATTCTGGTCACGAGACATAATCATATACTTAGTCTTTTCGGGATTTACTTCCAACCCTATCGCTTTACTTGCTTCAACTAGAATTTCCGCGTTTTCCCTAATCGTTTGTGGATTTTCTCCTAACATATTCACGTCATCCGCATAGACAAGAAGCTGATGTAGCCCATTCAACTCCAAACCCTGTCTATTATCCTGAACTTTCCTAATGGCATATTCTAGAGCGAAGTTAAAAAGTAAAGGTGATAGTGCATCTCCTTGCTTTAGCCCGCAGTGAATTGGAAAAGCATCAGATAGAAACTGGCCTATACGGACTCTGCTGTATGTTTCACTAAGACACATTTTAATTAATAATAATAATAATAATAATAATAATAATAATAATACATAACATATTAATTGTAAATTTTACAACAGCATAGTTACAATATTTACTATATGTCATGGGTTAAGCCCAAGTTGCGCAACCTGACAGGTGTTCAACAAGCAATTCCATGAACTTGAATGTGATTTTTTAAATTTAAATTTGAATTTTGATATTGTCCGACAGTCTCTGACATGGTCAGGGAGAGAGTTCCAGAGGCGTGGAATAGATATGCTGAAAGATGAAGAGTAGAAGGATGTTCTGTGCAGAGGAATAGAGAGAAGGTACATGTTCCGGGTTCGAGGTAGTGAAAGGTAAACAAAACGAGGTGCTAGGTAAGAAGGTGTGGAGTCCACATCTGTGGAGTAACGGTCAGCGCGTCTGGCCGCGAAACCAGGTGGCCCGGATTCGAATCCTGGTCGGGGCAAGTTACCTGGTTGAGGTTTTTTCCGGGGTTTTCCCTCAACCCAATACGAGCATATGTTGGGTAACTTTCGGTGCTGGACCCCGGACTCATTTCACCGGCATTATCACCTTCATTTCATTCAGACGCTAAATAACGTAGATGTTGATACAGCGTCGTAAAATAACCCAATAAAATAAATAAAAAAAGGTGTGTATGATTTTAGATAGTAATAATAGAGAGTTGAAGAATCTTCTTTCTTTAAGTGGACTCCAAGACAACAATTCTAGTGATGGTGTTACATGATCGAATTTTCTAATGTTACAAACGAAACGAAACGCAGATATTGTGAACACGCTGTAGTCTATGGGCAAGATCAGTATTTAGATTCGCAATAATCGAAGTGGGGCATCACTAAAGTTTGGATCAGGTTCTTTCTAAGGCTGAGAGGTAAAACGTTGGTTAAGTGTCTGAGGGAATGAATTATGGAAAACGTTTTCTTACATATGTAGGTCACTTGACTTTGAAAATTAAAATTGGAATCTAAATATCACACATACTTTATCATTATACGTTTTAAGTGTTTCGTAACAATTTGGTTTCTTCATCATGTTGTGAACGGTATTGCTGTGTATGGTTTATTCCTTGAACTGTTATTGAAAAGGTATACAGGGAGGACAAGGGGACGACAAGTAAACGAGGTGAACCAGGGGAATACAAAGAAAAATAGGGAGGGACGAAGGGGACAAGGGAAATATACGAATAACAAAGGGAGAATGAGAAGAGTTTGAGGAACGCAAGGAGAAGAAAGGGAATATAAGAGCACATAGTTGCACGTAAAAGTATGTTGAATAGGGAAGCTGTTCAACTCGATTTGTTTGTTTGTTTGTTTGTTTTTTTGACATTAGATGAACTCAAATGACATATAATCTTTTCGCTTTAAGAAAAATCCTAATATAAACAATAGCACGTGACTGAAGTGAGGCTTCATTGGCTGCTGTTTGGCGCCATAGATTCTCAGTACGTGTTCCCGCCTACTGTTGTACATTCTGTTTCATGTTAAACATTTCCCGTTACTCGTCAAGTAGGCCTAGCCTCACTACTATGCATTCGTTTGCTTAGGAAACATTTACTTTATAATTACTGTAATTCAATTATTTTAAACTTAGGTGTAAGGTCAATCGCTGCCGGACAAAGGAGTTATTCTTCCAAATCGGAATCATCAGAACTATCATCGACAGGATTTATGACGAGACGGTCCACAACAGTGTCAGTTATCCCTTCCAACTGGAACACGCGGTCTGATTGACTTGCTCTGAATAGATAACGTTAGATTCAACTCACTTAACTTATCATAGGATACATTTAAGACTATTTGTTTTTCTCCGCTTTTGAGAGGGTTTCCACTCTTATGATTATTAACCACACACATTGAGGATGCAGAAGCCACACTTCAGTACCACGTGCTTACGTGAACAACTACGAGCTCAAGTGACGCCAGCTTGTTAGAAAAACAGACTACCTCGGTATTACTGTTGGTATTCATCCGCGTTCATAGTACTTACTTACTTACAAATGGCTTTTAAGGAACCCGAAGGTTCATTGCCACCCTCACATAAGCCCGCCATCGGTCCCTATCCTGTGCAAGATTAATCCAGTCTCTATCATCGCACCTCACCTCCCTCAAATCCATTTTAATATTATCCTCCCATCTACGTCTCGGCCTCCCTAAAGGTCTTTTTCCCTCCGGTCTCCCAACTAACACTCTATATGCATTTCTGGATTCGCCCATATGTGCTACATGCCCTGCCCATCTCAAACGTCTGGATTTTAAGTTCCTATTATGTTAGGTGAAGAATACAATGCGTGCAGTTCTGTGTTGTGCAACTTTCTCCATTCTCCTGTAACTTCATCCCGCTTAGCCCCAAATATTTTCCTAAGCACCTTATTATCAAACACCCTTAACCTATGTTCCTCTCTCAGAGTGAGAGTCCAAGTTTCACAACCATACAGAACAACCGGTAATATAACTGTTTTATAAATTCTAACTTTCAGGTTTTTGGACAGCAGACTGGATGATAAAAACTTCTCAACCGAATAATAACAGGCATTTCCCATATTTATTGTGTTTAATTTCCTCCCGAGTATCATTTATATTTGTTAATGTTACTCCCAGGTATTTGAACTTCTGCACCTCTTCAAAAGATATATTTCCAATTTTTATATTTACATTTCGTACAATATTCTCGTCACGAGACATAATCATATACTTTGTCTTTTTGGGATTTACTTCCAAACCTATCTATTTACTTGCTTCCAGTAAAATTCCCGTGTTTTCCCTAATCGTTTGTAGATTTTTTCCTTACATATTCTCGTCATCTGCATAGACAAGCAGCTGATGTAACCCGTTCAATTCCAAACCCTCTCTGTTATCCTGGACTTTCCTAATGGCATATTCTAGAGCAAAGTTAAAAAGTAAAGGTGATACATCTCCTTGCTTTAGCCCACAGTGAATTGGAAAAGCATCAGATAGAAACTGACCTATACGGACTCTGCTGTATGTTTCACTGAGACACATTTTAATTAATCGAACTAGTTTCTTGGGAATACCAAATTCAATAAGAATATCATATAATACTTCCCTCTTAACCGAGTCATATGCCTTTTTGAAATCTATGAATAATTGATGTACTGGACCCTTATACTCCCATTTTTTCTCCATTATCTGTCGAATACAAAAAATCTGATCAATAGTCGATCTATTACGCCGAAAACCGCACTGATGATCCCCAATAGTTTCATCTACGTACAGAGTTCATCTTCTCAAAAGAATATTGGACAAAATTTTGTACGACGTCAACAAAAGTGATATAGTACATAACAAAATATAAAAGTAGCTTTTCTTTTACATAGCGTTTTACATAAATGAGCGAAGTTATATGTTTCATCATATTTAGCAACGAGAATTCAATTTTTTATTTTCAAATAATACAAGATTATGGTTTCCCAATACGAACTATATTTTCCTGCGTCATGTGAGTGTTTCGACTGGGAGCCAATCATGGGTGCTTGTGTTTACATTAGGATTTTTCTTAAAGCGAAAACAGTATAGTGTCAGTACGATGGAACTTCGTGTTGACTACGGACAAATCTAGATGTATTCGAACAGATGACCTTGGCTTTCGTGTAGAATGATGTTTGCGACGTAATTTTATGTACACCACGGGTCGACTGTAGGGGTAGTACCACCCCTGACAAATATTATCCAACCCTTCCCTTCGCAGGGAAATTAAATAATTTTTCTTCAATTGAGAGGATCGTGCAATTAATTAAGGTAATACGGAAATTTTATTTAACACGTCTTTGCTCTTAAAGCTTCGCGATGACACTTTGTTCGGTCTTCGCAGAAATCCGAGGGAAACGACACCTGCGAGCCAGGCGGGTATTCCACCGACTCGTGTTGTTTTAATTCTCCTTTCATAGATCCCTCTCTGCTCCCCCACTCTCTCTTTCGTGTCTCATTTTTTTTTCCTACTGTTACTTTCGCAGTGCCTTCGTCTCTCCTCTTGAATTCTTAATCTCTTCTTGATTTACTTTAGCTCATTTACTCCTAACCTGCACATCTGCGCTCTACTCTCATTTCATCTCTTTATTTGTCCACTCGTGCTACAGTCTTCTCACCTACTCTTACTTCCCGATTCATCCACCTAAGCGCCGCTCAGTTTTCTCCATTCACACTTGTCCAATATCATAGCCGAACGTCCCGACGAGCCTGTCTGTCTGTATGTCTGTCTGTCTGTCTGTCTGTCTGTTTGTTTGTTTGTTTGTCTGTCTACCTAATCACATGGATAATAATCTCAACTGAGACATGCAAATCACAGAAACCTGCAGAATAGTAATATACGTTACAAGAGCGGTATCTTGAAGTTTTCATGGTCGAGGAAAAGATTGAAAAAGCGAAACGTAGTTGAGCTTTTTTAATTTCCGAGAACATGAAAACAAACATACCGCTCGTGTATCCTACATTATTTTGTGCGAAGATCGTTTATTACATACCTGAAAGACGAATTTCTAATTAGTTGCAATGAAATCTCCATGTTGGTTTCTGTTTAATGACGGCAACTTCGGAAAACCAAAATATCTATTATTACTATTCTGTGTTTACTATACTCCAGCAGGCCGTCATATACGTCTGTCTTTTTTTCCCCCAGTCTATAAATGCGAACTTAAAACAAACGGTAAGGTTATGTAATGATTTATTTTTCATTTTAATATTTTAACAATATTATTTATGTAACATATTGCAGTAATAACATCCGCATCTGGAATCTTGTTGATTTTGTCACGGCTTCCTTAATGTTACTTGTATCAGGGAATGCAATAAGTTTCGTGGAGTAGTAGACTTTACTTAATTTTTGCAAATATTTAAAAGCAATAATTAACATTGCAATTTAGGTGAAATTGCAGTGGTAAGTTTCCAATTTATAATTATTACTATGTTAAACGTCTCTAAAAATAATATGTTAAAAGCTTAAAGCAGTAAAATGAATGTCGCGCTTAAGCGGTAAGAAGAGGGAAATTGTTATGTGTGTTACGTTGGGAATACTGAATGTGGTATTTCACACTTATCGCGTATTGGTTCTGTGCGGAAAACAAGCAAATACGCACGATCTCGCACAAAAGTATATTCTATTATCCATGTACTAAAAAGGATAGATGTTCATCTTCCATCTTGCTTAAAAAAGTCCCTTGTGCAGACGCTTCTATTTCCCTATTTTGACAAGCAGGAATTCGGAGGAGTCTACATGTCAGATTATAGGTAATTATTTCTATCGGACGAATTTAGTTTCCCTATCTATCGATAAAGTAATAAAACTGGTTTTTTAAAAGGTAACTTGGCGGGAAACTGAAATACAAACTAACACCAAATTGCCTATATCACCAATATACCTTACTACACCCTATATATAGTTTGAAAAAAAAAGTAACATTTTAGATATTTTGGGAAAAATTAAGGAAAAATAACAAACATGATTAACAGCAATTTTCTTGTAAATAATTGATTAAATGGCGATCTTACTCGTGTTAATTGTGTAAGCATGTGCGGCTTACAGCTGTTTCGGTGCTTCTTCACACCATCCTCAGAGCCTACTAGATCTCGGCGTCATCTAGAACTTCGCTGTCTGCTGTGTGGGTGCGTTCGATTGTTGAAAAGTGTTGAAATGTGGTGTCAAATAGTGTGAAGAAGCACCGAAACGGCTGTAAGCTGCACATGAATACACAATTATTAACACGAGTAAGGTCGCCATTTAATCAATTATTTATATTCAAGTGTTAAAAGTAGTGTACGAAAAATTCAACATGAATTTTATTCTATTTAATGGACAAATAGAGGTGTCAGGTGTTGTCATAAAATTTGAATTTTTATATTTTTAATAGTTTAAGAACTGAGCGCACCAAAACTTTGTAAATTTAACATTATCAAAGTACGAGGTACCCAGTTCCCTTAAGGCCTCTAAGAGGAACAGTGTGAACGAAGTGAGACAAGTGGTCTTCCGGCTAGGAGCTCACATAAAGTTTAATGAGTCCCAAGAATCTTTATAAGAACGTAATTTTCATTGTGTACTATTCCCTGTCCTCTTTTTTTTTTTTTTTTATTTTACATTCTTCTGTCAATAAGGGCCAACATAAGATTGTAAATATAGAGGGTGTATTTTTTTTAGTTTCTTTATTGTTTATTCATTGTACGAAATGGAAATATAAAAATTGGAAATTTATCTTCTGAAGAGGTGGAGAAGTTCAAATATCTTGGAGCAACAGTAACGAATGTATATTATACTCGGGAGGAAATTAAACGCAGAATAAATATGGGAAATGCCTCTTATTATTCTGTTGAAAAGCTTTTATCATCCAGTCTGCTGTCAAAAAATCTGAAAGTTTGAATTTATAAAACAGTTATATTAACGGTTGTTCTTTATGGTTGTGAAACTTGGACTCTCACTTTGATTTTATTTATTTTATAGCGTTATTTTACGACGCTGTATCAACATGTAAGTTAATTAGCGTCTGAATGATATGAAGGTGATAATGCCGGTGAAATGAGTCCGGGATCCAGCACCGAAAGTTACCCAGCATTTGCTCGTATTGGGTTGAGGGAAAACCCCGGAAAAACCTCAACCAGGTAACTTGCCCCGACCGGGATTCGAACCCGGGCCACCTGGTTTCGCAGCCAGACGCGCTGACCGTTACTCCACAGGTGTGGACTCTCACTTTGAGAGAGGGACATAGGTTAAGGGTGTTTGAGAATAAGGTGCTTAGGAAAGTATTTGGGGTTAAAAGGGATGAAGTTACAGGAGAATGGAGAAAGTTACGCAACGCAGAACTGCACGCATTGTATTCTTCACCTGACATAATTAGGAACTTTAAATCCAGACGTTTGAGAAAGTTACACAACACAGAACTGCACGCATTGTATTCTTCACCTGACATAATTAGGAACTTTAAATCCAGACGTTTGAGAAAGTTACACAACACAGAACTGCACGCATTGTATTCTTCACCTGACATAATTAGGAACATTAAATCCAGACGTTTGAGAAAGTTACACAACACAGAACTGCACGCATTGTATTCTTCACCTGACATAATTAGGAACATTAAATCCAGACGTTTGAGAAAGTTACACAACACATAACTGCACGCATTGTATTCTTCACCTGACATAATTAGGAACTTTAAATCCAGACGTTTGAGAAAGTTACACAACACAGAACTGCACGCATTGTATTCTTCACCTGACATAATTAGGAACATTAAATCCAGACGTTTGAGAAAGTTACACAACACAGAACTGCACGCATTGTATTCTTCACCTGACATAATTAGGAACATTAAATCCAGACGTTTGAGAAAGTTACACAACACAGAACTGCACGCATTGTATTTTTCATCTGACATAATTAGGAACATTAAATCCAGATATTTGAGATGGGCAGGGCATGTAGCACGTATGGGCGTATCCAGAAATGCATATAGAGTTTTAGTTGGGAGGCCGGAGGGAAAAAGACCTTTGGGGAGGCCGAGACGTAGATGGGAAAATAATATTAAACTGAATTTGAGGGAGGTGGGATATGATGATAGAGAATGGATTAATATTGCTCATGATAGGCACCGATGGTGGGCTTATGTGAGGGCGGCAATGAACCTCCGGGTTCCTTAAAAGCGAGTAAGTAAGTATTGTTTATTTATTTTTTACTTACCGGTATATGTATTTTTGTTTACATATCTATACCATGATTTCTTTGTGGTCTTTTTTTTTTTCTATTTCGTCCCGCCATATCGTTTTCGTATCCCTCCACCTGCCTATCTGTTTGCGGGACATGTCCACACAGTGACTGAGCCCTCCGATATAGTAGTGGCCTCACAGGATTCCATCGTGGGTGTCCGGGCCTCGCTGTCCCTCATAAATTCCGATCCGGACTTGAAATGCGGGTCCCGTGTGCGCCGGGCTGGCTTGCAGCGTGTTGATGGAATTTGGGCCACGTGCCTCCTCCATCAGATGCGAGCTGCAAACCGCTCCGAGTTACGGAATCTCGTATCATGGCAACACGTATAATACAAATAGTCACATTAATTCTAAGCAATTTTAAGGACACTGGGTAGTTAGTGTCATGCTTCTAGAGTTTGTAGATTAGAATATTTTAAATATTTGCATTTTTAATATTACTGAATATTATTAAAGAGCAGCTGGCTACGGACTGGAAGGTCCGGGGTTCGATCCCAGGTGGTGACAGGATTTTTTCTCGTTACCAAACTTTCAGAACGGCCCCGAGGTTCACTCAGCCTCCTATAAAATTGAGTACCGGGTCTTTCCCGGGGGTAAAAGGCGGTCAGAGCGTGGTGCCGACCACACCACCTCATTCTAGTGCCGAGGTCATGGAAAGCATGGGGCTCTACCTCCATGCCCCCCAAGTGCCTTCATGGCATGTTACGGGGATACCTTTACCTTTTACCTTTTACTGAATATTATTAAATGAAACTTTACTACAGTACAAAGCAATTTTGAATTGAAAGGGAAGTGGGAGGAGAAATTTAAAAGGTACGCAAAAAGCGTCCTTGCAAGGGGTTCGGGGCTGAAAGAAACTAAATATGTGAGCTCCAAGCCTGTTGGCCACTAGTCTCACTTCGGGTTACGCTGCTCCACTGAAGGAGCTCTAGAAAATTTTGAAGGGGAAAAACCGAAAATGGACGTCACCTCTTAGGTATCACATACGCGAGGGGATGGAAATATGATCAAATTGATCATGGGACGGGACGAGGAAAAAAGGCTGGTGTAAATATGCACATAGAAAGGAACTGTGTTATTTCGCAGTGCAGGAGGAGTCGAGAAGACTCAGTCGTCTGTTGTTCGATGACAAGGCAGGTGAAGGCCGTCAGAAGAGACGCCGTGAATTCTAAATCTGCAAATTGAAAGGTTCTCTGTCCTTTCGCATTGCGGCTAGACGAGTGACCTCGCCTGTGTAACAGGTAATTTAAAGATTCTGAACTAGAGCATTTACGTCGTTTCTTAGAAAAAGGGGGAATTATGGGGAAGGGTATATAGGTCCGTGGCCCATTTCTCTTAGGGCTGATCCCGACATTTGTCTTAATGCCTTAGGAAAACCACGGAAATACCTTAGGCAGGATGAGTTGTCTCAAAATAAGAGACTACCAATTGACTTTTAGGTAGGAGGTCGATTGATTTATGACTGAATCTTGTTGAATCGTCTCAAAATAGAGACCAGCCGTTCGGCTCTATAGTGACTCAGTTAAGATGAGATAGGCACAAATAATTTAAGAGTAATATAATTTATATATTAAGCAATACTTATTCACAAGTTTATTTACTTACTTACAAATGGCTTTCAGAGAACCTGGAGATTCACTGCCGCCCTCACATAAGCCCGCCATCGGTCCCTATCCTAAGTAAGACTAATCCAGTCCCTACCATCATATCCCACCTCCCTCAAATTCATTTTAATATTATCCTCCCATCTACGTCTCGCCTCCCCAAAGCTCTTTTTCCCTCAGATCTAACTCTCTATACCCATTTCTAGATTCATCCATACGTGCTACATGCCCTGCCCATCTCGAACGTCTAGATTTAATGTTCCTAATTATGTCAGGTGAAGAATACAATGCGTGGAGTTCTGCGTTGTGTAACTTTCTCCATTCTCCTGTAATTTCATCCCTCTTAGTCCCAAGTATTTTCCTAAATACCTTAATCTCGAGTACATTTCAACTCTGTTAACCGGTAATAGAACAACCGGTAATGTAACTGTTTTATAAATTCTAACTTTCAGCTTTTTCGATAGTAGTATGGATGATCAAAGCTTCTGAACCGAATAATAACAGGCATTTCCCGTATTTATTCTGCGTTTAATTTCCTCTCGTGTGTCATTTATATTTGTTACTATTGCTCCAAGGTACTTGAATTTTTCCACCCTAACAAAAAGGACATATTTTCATTTCGTACAATGTTCCGGTCACGAGACGTAATCATATACTTTGTCTTTTCGGGATTTACTAATTTATAAAGCATATAGTAAGTAATATTTTTTCACAGGTTTATTTATGTAAAAAATTTGAGGGGCTGAATTCTGATATTTTGCACAAATTTACGTGAAAATTGCTCAGATACTGTTTGATCTGCGATTGTAAAATTGTTATATTTTGTTTAAATAACACTTCTCACAATTGAAATCCAAAATTTAGTCAAATAGACACAAGTTAGTTGAAGGAAAAATAATTACTTTGGTCATAAATCGTTAACGTTTTGCAATAAAAATACCTTTAAAAACTAAATCTGTTGGTATATAATTTTAGCTAAAAATTATAGAATTTATTCTCAAAATGTACAATAAAAATTGCATAAGGTTTTTAAAATTTTTCCTAATATAAGGGCATTTAAATATGTGCATAAAAAATCAGAATTCAGCACCTGAAACAAAAATTTCCGTGATTAACCTTGCGAAAAAATTATTGCTTAATACATCCTTTAAATAATTTTTAATTTGCTTTATATTCTGATAAAGTATAATTATATTATCTACACAATACATCTACATATGCCGAACACATAACTAATGCCAACCACACATACAATAACATAAATACAGACATGGAAATCCTACACATACAACCCAAAAACCAAAACCTCAACACACTAGAACAATATGAAATATACAGACACACTAAAACACACCCCAATCAAATTCTCAACACACAGATCAATTTCAGAACACACACACTATTTGACTCAACTCTTCATCACACGAACGCACCCACACAACATGCAGCGAAGTTGATATGACGCCGAGACACAGAAGGCTCTGAGGATGGTGTCAAGTAGCACCGAAACAGCTGTAAGCCGCACATGCTTACATAATTAGCAAGAGTAAGATCGCCATTTAATCAATTATTTATAGTCTATATTGCTTGAAATTTGGATATTATTATTATTATTATTATTATTATTATTATTATTATTATTATTATTATTACTAGCCGTACCCGTGCGCTCCGCTGCACCCGTTAGAAATAAATATAAAGTAATTACATAATTAAAATAGGACATTTGATCCAGGGAACATTCGTGCTTGATAGAAGGATAAATCGTTTAATATGTTACTTAATTTAAATTGTATTTGCATAATTAAAATGCGATCATTTTGATCCAGAGACCACTCATTTGGTCATAAAAATTATTTTAGGAAATACTGGAAACGAATGTACAGAATAGCCTATCAAGTTTTCTGTGCATAAGAAGCTATTTTAAACTTACCTGTCCTCGATTCACTCAGAAGTTACTGTAATAACATTATAGCATTATGTCCATCTAGAGAAACTACACTTTCCAATGGTGAATTAATAATTAATTATACAAATCGGTTAATTTAGCTTCTGATATTACTTCATACAAACACAGAAACATTATCTGTAGGCTATCTTTCATAGCTTTCGATTGTTGCTGTCCAAGGCCCCTTATAGACGAAGTCATTTGTTTTTTAATTCATTACACGGCCTTAGATGGCAGTTATTTTAATTTTAAAACTCATTTATCTCATTAAATATCAGTCCTATCAAAATTTTTCAAGGAATAAAACTTATCGGAAATTATTTTTAAAGAAACCTTTGTTATGTAACATTTTTCACAAAAATCGATAATAAGCGAGATATTTTGATTTATTTAATTCAGGCCCCCTTATAACCCCCCTTTTAAATAATGTATTTTGAATGTCATATAGCCTAAAATCTAGGTTACAACGAACTTAATTTATATTCCAATTTTCATCGAAATCCTTTCTGCCATTATCGCGTCAAAAGGTAACAAACATACAGACAGACAGACATACATACAAACAAAAATTTCAAAGAAGCGATTTTCGGTTTCAGGGTGGTTAATTATATATGTTAGGATCAATTATTTTTGGAAAATCGAAAATTAACAGAAAAATTTCGGCTACAGATTTATTATTAGTATAGATTATTATTATTATTATTATTATTATTATTATTATTATTATTATTATTATTATTATTATTATTTCAATGTGAGAATACGGAAAGCATGCAGATTCGGCTCCGTAGCCTGTGGATGTGCGGGTTGCCTCGTGTGCGCCCGATATCGGAGATGCACTCCGCTTGTTAGCTGAATAATCTCCTCGTGTCACCCGCAGTGATGCTATTTCCGTTGTTGTCAAGTCGTCACCGTCTGCCGTTGTTGGCACTCGCTTATTCGAGGCCGCAACTCATATTCAGCGCCTAGGCGTGTTCATAGGCCTGGCCCGTCCATTACGCGTCCTTCATATCTAGCTGAAACATACTTCAAGTACACAGTGATTTATATAGAACTGACACATTTCTTTCTTTAATTATTCCGTTGGAAATTCATTCAATGACCCAATTTTAGCACCAAATTAAGCAGAATGTTCTGGAGTTTCGATTCCTTGTCACTAGATGCGCAGATGTTTATGTTTTATTCCTATTGTTGGCAGCACTAGATGCGCAGATGTTTATGTTTTATTCCTATTGTTGGCAGCTGTTTTCGACATTTTGTGTCAAGGTGAAAATGCAGTACACATTAAATCAACGACTCTTTATGTGAACTCAGAGAACTCACGCCATTGGGCCGTCGAAAATCCACATCTCATCCATGAAGCACCTATGCACCCGGTTAAAATCGGAGTTTGGTGCGCAATATCCGCACAGAGAATAGTGGGGCCAATTTTTTTTAACCAGACTGTGAACACTGCAGAGTACCGACTGATTTTCATGGAGTTTGTTGAGCAACTGGACGATGTAGAGCTGAGTCAAGGATATTTTCAGCAAGATGGCGCTACATGCCATACATCAATTGAATCCATGGAACTATTGCAAGTTTCTTTGACGACCGAATAATTTCCAGGAACCTGTGGCCACCGAGATCTCCGGATTTGACGACGCCGGACTTCTTTCTATGGGGTTACTTAAAAGACAGGGTTTACGCCACACGTCCCCAGACATTGGACGATCTGAAGCACAACATCACACAGGAGATTCAAGCTATTGACAACAGAGTCCTCCAACGAGTGGCCAGTAACATGGAACGACGTGTTGAGTTGTGCCTTATGCAGGATGGAGGACATTTCCAACATTTGCTATAGAGGTAAATAAGCTCCCAAAATTCCTCTACATTTTAGGTATAATAAGTTGACGCTAGCACAATTCGTTTTGAAACAATCAATGAATGAAATGTGTCAGTTCTATATAAATCACACTGTATTACACCACACGATATGTAGAATATTTCAATACATCATCCTCATAACCAACGTATATTGATTAGTTCTCTTCTAACTCCTTCCGTTATAGCTCTTCAAGGTGTCCCTGGTCTCTCCATTTTTGTCATGGTCGGCATATGTCCCTTTTTCCTACTTGTTGATACTTCCATGACTATTACGCTTTTACTACGTCACACTACTTTTGACCAATAAAACGGTACGAAAGGACGTCTTTCAACCAATCATGGCTGCTTATCGCACACTTTTATCGCGTCCCTAGCATTTGTTTAATTTTATCGCGTCCCTAGCATTTGTTTATTTTTATCACTATCCTAGCATTTGTTTCTTTGTTTGCCACCATTTCAAACTGCACTGGTCTGGACGTCAAAAAACAGAAAATTACAAACCACTCCACTCGATTCACAGCACTTTCAAATATGACTCGCATTGGCATTCAAGAACAAGAATTAATAAAGATCAATGGTCACAGCTATGCAGCTTCCCTGAAACCCTATTTAGAAATAAATGAAGAGCACCATTCGGAAATCCTGAATAACTTGAGGGATGTTTTATCTCACGAAATCCGTGTCTGAGAAGTTGCTAGATTTATGCCGAAGTTTTTATTTTTAGTATTTTGGCAATTTTATTTTTTTCATTTCATTTATTATATTCCATAGATCTTACATGAGCAATGAAGCTTTAAGATGTGGAACAATTCAAAATTTTACAATATTACCAATTACAGTTTTTACAAATTTTTACAGTTTTACAATTTTCTAATTTTCTACAATTTTTTACAATTTTTTTACAATATTTTGGGGAGCTGTAGTGAGGTGATGTGAAGTCCGAGGATTCGCCAAAAGATTACCCGGCATTTGCTTTATGGTTGGGGAAAACCTCGGTAATATCCAACTAGGTAATCAAACCAAAGGGGGTCAAATGAAGTGAGGCTGAGGACTCACCATAGACCATCCGGCTTCAGTCCCACGGATGGGGGTTCAGTCCTTCTGTTAGATTAACTCTTTCTCTGGACGTGTGTCAGGATACTAGAACATCTTTTTGTCCCTTGGCTAATAATAATAACGCTGAATGTCACTGTTATTTTGTGTATGTGTTTATTGTATAAGCCAATTTCTATCTGATGCTTTTCCAATTCACTGCGGACTAAAGCGGGAGATGCACTATCACCTTTACTTTTTAACTTCGCTCTAGGATATGCCATTAGGAAAGTTCAGGATAGCAGGCAGGGTTTGGAATTGAACGGGTTACATCAGCTTCTTGTCTATGCAGATGACGTGAATATGTTAGGAGAAAATCCACAAACGATTAGGGAAAACGCGGAAATTCTTGTTGAAGCAAGTAGAGCGATAGGGTTGGAAGTAAATCCCGAAAAGACTAAGTATATGATTATGTCTCGTGACCAGAATATTGTACGAAATGGAACTATAAAAATTGGAGATTTATCCTTCGAAGAGATGGAAAAATTCAAATATCTTGGAGCAACAGTAACAAATATAAATGACACTCGGGAGAAAATTAAACGCAGAATAAATATGGGAAATGCCTGTTATTATTCGGTTGAGAAGCTTTTGTCATCTAGTCTTCTGTCAAAAAGTCTGAAAGTTAGAATTTATAAAACAGTTATATTACCGGTTGTTCTGTATGGTTGTGAAACTTGGACTCTCACTTTGAGAGAGGAACAGAGATTAAGGGTGTTTGAGAATAAGGTTCTTAGGAAAATATTTGGGACTAAGAGGGATGAAGTTACAGGAGAATGAAGAAAGTTACACAACGCAGAGCTGCACGCATTGTATACTTCACCTGACATAATTAGGAACATAAAATCCAGACGTTTGAGATGGGCAGGACATGTAGCAGGTATGGGCGAATCCAGAAATGCATATAGAGTGTTAGTTGGGAGGCCGGAGGGAAAAAGCCCTTTGGGGAGGCCGAGACGTAGACGGGAAGATAATATTAAAATGGATTTGAGGGAGGTGGGATATGATGGTAGAGACTGGATTAATCTTGCTCAGGATAGGGACCAATGGCGGGCTTATGTGAGGGCGGCAATGAACCTAGGGGTTCCTTTAAAGCCAGTAAGTAAGTAAGTTTATTGTATATGTTTTTATTTTATGTTTACTTTTTTCTGCATCATTTAATATGTTAGACTAATTTTTATTATTTTCAATTTTTATTTCATGTTCAGTTGTTTTATCCCATATTCATTCTGTCACAAGTTATTATATTTGATTAATTGCATTAAGATGTATAATTTTTCCTGTAGTTGTATTACATTTCTGGCAGTGTGGAAGAGAAGGCCTAATGGTCTTAACTCCATCAGAGAACATAAATACATTATTATTATTATTATTATTATTATTATTATTATTATTATTATTATTATTATTATTAAATTATTAGAAAAGGTACGTGTCATTTTCGTGACATAGGTAATATTTAATACTAAGGCCCAGTTCCACCAACCCTTGTTATATATTTAACATGTCGTTAAGGCAGTTTAACAGCAAACTTAACGGAAGAGATGTTTCATCAATTGCTGTTACTGCTAACATCATGTTAAATCCACTGTTAAATTAACGTAGCATACTCCCGCAGTTAAATCCTTAACGTCCTGTTACAGCGTGAATCATGGCTGCCAGAGAACATATGTTACACGCCGCATTATTATATCGAGATATATTTGTAGTGAAAACAATTAGCTGCAATCACTACTTCAGCATTTTTTGTTATTCAGAATAGATATGTTCATAAATACTAAAATGATTCATATTAATATTAGTACTGCATCCACAGTAAAGGGAAGATATGTGTTTATTAACTTAAGCATTTCTGTGATTATTATTTCGTATTAATACTCAGATATAATTGCAGATTTTCAAAACGATATTTCTTTATTTCACTGATTTAACAGTTCACATGTAATTATGACTAATGTCGTGTGAAGATATGTTAGATATATAAGATATGAAAATAATGTTAACGCTTACTATTGTAGTATTCAGCAACACAATTATTTGGATTTTCTATTGGTTCTATTTGATCCTGGGTAATTGAAAGACTCTTCGTACAAATATCAATTTTAAGAGTGAAAGTATCACCGTCAGTTTTCAAATGTTCCACTGTATCTTGCGCATGACCCGTCTCAGCATTTCTTTTAATATTTTCATAAAATTGATTTGTTTCATATTTTGCGTTTTCAATCCAAATGAAGATTGAAAACATTTTGTTAAAGAGGCCCATGCTTGTTCCTTTTTCCTAATGAAAGTTCCGTCACTACGTTTGAGTTCAATTACATTCTTATAATTGCTAGATCTAATAAAATAATTATATTTCTCATATGAGGTAAAATTGCTGGTCCTTACACTTTCTTTTTCTCGATTTCCGTTGTAATTATGTTAGTCTCCAATACTTCCATAATGTAAAAAATACAATTCTCCGCTAAAACAAATGACTACACTAACTAAAGACACATTCAGTAAACTTTCATACAATCACTGCTTCTTTGATTCCTGTTACATTACACTTAACATCATGTTACCTAACCAAAGTACCTCAAATGATTGGTGAAACACTATTACACTAATGGCCGATTTTTCGAAGTAATGTTAGAAAATTTAACGACTGTTAAACTCTAAACAGTTTGTCAATTAATAAAATTGTGTGTTTTCAACACCAGTTTGGTTTAACAGATTGTTAACAGTTTGTTAATTTTAAATGTAGGATTTCGGGCAGTTAACTCGTTTAACAGTTAGTTAAATATGGCCGATGTCTCCACAGCTGTTCGAACAGAAGTTGCGAAATTAATATTTTGTGTCTCTCTGTAGGGAATGTTTAGCATATGACTGGTAATATAACATTTAAAAAATACTTTCGAGTGTTTAAATACATCAATGTTATTTTATTTCTTTCGAATTTCGTACCCATAATAGCAATGAGGAAATATAACCTTACTTTGTAATTATTATTCACCTACAATTTTCATTTGTCAACTGTTTGTTTATGGAGCGTGGCCTACTATAACAGGTTGTCATTTTATGCAAGTTTCATGACCCACTCTGTAATATAGAATTTAAAGATTAATTTTAGCCAATCAAAAATTGTCTCACATGTGTAGAATCATTACCAACTGCTGTTGAGTAGTTAAAATCGTGCTAACATACGTTATAGTTAAGTGTTGGTTATCTTAAACAAAATTATGTTGAACAAATGGAAAATACATTAACAAAGCGTTAAAAATAAACAGACTGTTAATTTAACATTCGTTAAGCAAAATTATACATTACTTGGACAAACTGACCATTACAGGATGTTTAATTTTTAACAACACTTTAGTTAACATGCTGTTAGCGTTATTTTAACGGCGTTTGGTGAAACTGGGCCTAAGTCTATTTCCTTACGTGCAAAAACCTTTTCTACAGTTTACAATTCTCTTCTATGAATTTTCAATTTCCAAGGTAATAATTTACGGGCGGGTATACAAAACATGTCTCCAAATTTCAATTGGATATTCATAAAAAAAAAACGTATTGCAGACGAGACGACTAGATCGTGAAGAATTACAGCCCTGAAATGAGTTTCTTGTTCGTTCTTGAAGGTCGTAAACATTTATTACGGGATCTAACCTGGATGATGCGGAATTACCTGCAGCAAGGCCTAAACCTTGAACTCTACTGATAGATGGAATGAGATGTGCATAACACATAAAACAGGAATTCCATTTCTCGGTATGTACATGAAACATAACCGTTTATTTTTAAGGTCTTATATACTGCCAAAGAGAGATGGCACGAGAGGAAAAGAGGATGGGAAACTGAAGAGCAGACTGGGATGAATGATGGAACAAATCTTTCCGAAGCTTCCTAGCTAGATTCGAAGTTTTCTAGGCACTAACTGTCATCGGCACGCACAGTAGAACCAGCCGCACCAGTACCCTACACCAGCGTTTCTCAAACTATGGTCCGCGGACCACCTGTGGTCCTCGAGGTCTGCCCTTGTGGTCCTTCAAAAAGACAGAAGAAAAAATAAAATTCAAACGAATTGCGTATCACATTATAGCTGAAAATCTCAGAGTTTGTAAATGACACATGGCAATCGCCTTTCACTTTTTCTCCCAGTACTGGCATTTTCTGAATTTTATTACCCTACCCGTCTACCGACTTCCCACTCTACTCTCAGCAACAAAAGAGGGATTTAAAACACTATGAACGTGGTGTTTCTCGCCATCTTTTCCCTGCACATCTGGCGCCTGTAACCCAGCCAGGGACCACCCGAATTCATAACAAAGGACCAACGTACCGAACCTTTTCATGTATTTAGGACTTTCTTAATAGTGTGACAGCGACGTGAGATTCGAACTCACGACCAGCGTCCCGCAAGAGAGAAGATCGCGCGGAGCACTTTGGGATGGCGCGCGGCGGAGAGGGGAAAGGGCCAACGCGGCGAGAGAGTGGAGAGAGAGTGCGCGCGCATCTGGTGCTGGTAGAGAGGAGAGGGCTCTGGATTTTTCTGGAGTGCCATCTCTAGAGACGCGTGGAACTTTCGAGGCTACGTCGCTGTGGTTATAAATTAAGGACGCGAAGGAACGACAGCAGTTTTCAGTTATTCAGTCAGTGAGAAAGCCAGAGCAAGGAAGCCAGTCTTGTGTTCCGGAGTTCGACTCGAGTGTGCGTCCGCAACTGCGTCAGCAGTCGAAGGCCTGAGTTCGAGTGCAGTGGACCGCAGTTGGAGGGACCTGAGTTCGAGTGCAGTGGACCGCAGTTGGAGGGACCCGAGTTCGAGTACAGTGAACTTTCTCTGAAGGTCTGTGGTTCGAGATACTGTGAACTCGAGTGACTGAGATAGAAGAACTGTGAACTGAGAACTGGTAGTTCTGATTTGTAAATAGTGCTTTGTAAATATTAGTTAAGATTAACAGTTCATTGTTGTGCGTAATAGTCCAAGTAAATTGTCATTGTCGTCGGTGGAGTGCTATAACGAATACTGTGTTGAGTGAAGATCCAATTGTTGACGAGAGCGTTTAAGGTGAATTGTAGAAAGGAATTATTGTTGTGACGAATAAATTACATTGTTGTTACTAATAAAATTTACAATAGTTTTGCCAAAACCAGTCTGCACATTGAAATGGTCACGCACTGTACGTCATACACCAATAATACAACTCTGACGTCACAATTTTAAACTTATTTTCCAAGTAAATATGACGAATTTTCATGTGTTCGTGATCCATTTCATTGCGATATTGAAAATAATAAACTTTCATTGAGTGAAAGAGAACAGTTAATTGAACTCTCTAATGACACCGGACTTAAAATGAAATTCCAAGCGGAAGGTATGGTTAATTTCTGGACCTCATCACAAGTGAAAAGACAATATATAGTGAACTGTACAACGGTGCTTTACAAATTATAATTCAGTTTGCTTCTACGTATCTGTGTGAGAAAGGGTTTTCATCACTAACTCTAATAAAAACAAAGTACCGAAATCGACTCAATATATGCGACGATCTCCGACTTAAGCTTACCAGCATACATCCAAATAAAGAACAACTGTGCTAGAATCGACAAAATTTACAAATTAATAAAATAGCATTGTGAAACACAATTTAAAATCATTTGTAATATTTTACTTGTTATTTGTAAATTGTTGTCCACACCTGTGGAGTAACGGTTAGCACGTTTAGCCGCGAAACCAGGTGGCCCGGGTTCGATTCCCAGTCGGGGCAAGTTACCTGGTTGAGGTTTTTTCCGGGGTTTTCCCTCAACCCAATATGAGCAAATGCTGGGTAACTTTCGGTGTTGGACCCCGGAATCATTTCACCGGCATTATCACCTTCATCTCATTCAGACGCTAAATAACCTAAGCTGTTGATAAAGCGTCGTAAAATAACCTACTTTGTAAATTGTTAATTTGTAATTTGTAAGGATTGTGAAACGGGCCCCTGGGCGTCCGACAATATTCACCCCGGAAGAAGAAAAAGTGAATTCTTCACATTTGCTGAAAATGACAGAGATCAGTATACACGTTGACAACACGGAAGATTTTCAACTTGACATCAGTTCAGAGGAATCGACAGGGACTGATGTAAGAAATCAGTATTTGTCTCACAATCTAAAAGAGAGACTGCAAGAAAGGGATTTTGTCTTCGTACACTATGAGATGCAATTGCATCCTGGATGTTTGGTAAAACTCCCGTCAAATGAATTAGGCATAACTGTGGGCTGCATGACGAAGACGAAGAAATCGTGTAAGTGGCGAAACGAAAAGGATATTTTAACTTAAAATTGAGTGAAATAAAACAAAAAATTAACCATAAAAAATTATTGGAAAAAAAGGGTTTGTTTTTTGTCCCTCAGTTGATACAGTAATCTATTTCTTTCTTAAATGGGTATTCCAGCTAGATAACGTATAAATCTAACTTTTTATATAATATTGTTTTTGGACCTTCGAGGAAAACAATAAAGATTTTGATGGCTAGGAAGCCTCATCATGATAATTGTTGTTTGTTTTTAACTGCAGGAAGAAGCGGGTTGCTTGGTTGTGAGGCGCAGCGCTTGTCCCTGTCTCTAATCCACGTACTGCAGAGCAACACATGCCCTTTAAGGACTTGCACTTCCGACTTCGCTTAAAGAAATATAAAATCTCATTCAGAGGGGATGGAAAGGAGGCAAGTTAGAGAGAAAGTGTTGTACCTTCAGGTGTTTGCCGATACTAGCGTGCTCTGCCAGGAATTTCGAGAATCTCCTAGGAACAGCCGCAGCGGAGAGATTTTTCTGATCCGAGCTTTGAGCTGATGCAGGCATTGTTAATTACGTGCGGAGCTTGGATAACACTGGAATCATTTTAATAACTTTCCATTTGTGGTACTTTTTAGAACTTTCATGTTGTGGCGGATAATACGTCTTATTTTTAGTAAGATGTTTGTCTTTTATTATATAGAGTGAACCGTAATTAACATTCCAGATCAGTTTGTCCCTTTATATTGCAAAAATGTAAATAGATAAAACAAAATAAAATAGTCCATCTTCATTTAGTATGATGTAGTAGATGAATGAATGAATGAATGAATAAATGAGTGACTAGATCATACCTGCACAAACAGCGCTCAACGAGCGCGCGAGCTCCTTCGGAGCGGGAGAGCCATGTTTACCGCTCGCCGAAACGGAGAGGAAGATACGTCAGAATGACATAGACTTGCTATAGGTAGAGAAAAGGGAAACGACCACTCAGTTATCTAGTGGAGTGCAGTGTGTAGGCCTATTCTCAGTAACTTTCACGTTGCTTACCTACTGCTACAGTACAGTATGGAGAAATCTAAAAGACGGAACATAACATTTAACATTTAACGATTTACAGCTCGAACTTATTGATCTTCAATGTGACCTAAGGGCTAAAGATCGTTTGAATAATACTTCTAGCCTGGTTGAGTTTTACAAGACTAAACATTAGCAATAATATCCACGACTACACAGGCTGGCTGTGAAAATGATTGCTATGTTTGGCTCAACATTTATATTTGTAAGCAACTGTTTTCTATAATCAACTTTAATAAAGGCAGGCATCGAACATCTGTAACTGATGTTTCATTACGATCAGTAGGCTACTGTTCCTTTCAGCTGCCAACAGCATAAAACCTCGTTTTGATGTACTGATAAATAAAAATATAACAAAATGATATTGTAGATTTAAGTAGCTATAGAATTTCTATTATTTCTGTAAAATAAATATTTATTTATTAATTAATAATAGTCCAAGATAGTTTTGCAAACACTGAACGGGAATTCATTTCATAAGCACTCGTAATAGTACTTCCTTTTGTGTTTATTTTGTACGAGATCACCCCTTCTTCCAGTCCACCCTTATACAGAGCGCAGCTAATACCTGCATTCCGCTCATGAGCTGTGAGCCGGCTCGGAGAGCGCAAACCTTGTGCAGGCCTGATCTAGATGAATGAATGAAGGGATGATTGAATGAATGTATGACTGGATAAATGAATGAATAGGTGGATGAATGAATAAATGGAAGAATGAATGAACGTATGACTGGATAAATGAATGACTGGATGAATTATTAGATGGGTGAATGTAAGAAAGAATGTATGACTGGATAAATGAGTGAATGGATGGATGGAATTATGAACGAATGAAAGGCTGAATGAATGAATGAATGAATGAATGAATGAATGAATGAATGTGAATGAATGGATAAATGAATGAACAGATCGATGAATAAATAAACGTATGGAATAATGACTGAATGAAGGAATGTATTACTGAATATGTGAATGACTGGATGAATTAATAGACGGACGAATGGATGGATGGATGGATGAATGAAAGAATGAATGCAAAGACTGGATAAATGAATGACTGGATGAATGAGTAGAAGTACGAATGGATGGATGGATGAATGAATGAAAGAATGAATGCAAAGCCTGGATAAATGAATGACTGGATGAATGAATAGAAGGACGAATGGATGGATGGATGAATGAATGAAAGAACGAATGCAAAGCCTGGATAAATGAATGACTGGATGAATGAATAGAAGGACGAATGGATGGATGGATGAATGAATGAAAGAATGAATGCAAAGCCTGGATAAATGAATGACTGGATGAATGAATAGAAGGACGAATGGATGGATGGATGAATGAATGAAAGAATGAATGCAAAGCCTGGATAAATGAATGACTGGATGAATGAATAAAAGGACGAATGGATGGATGGATGAATGAATGAAAGAATGAATGCAAAGCCTGGATAAATGAATGACTGGATGAATGAATAAATGAATGAAAGGAATGAATGTATGACTGGATGAATGAATGACTGGATGAATGAATAGAAGGACGAATGGATGGATGAATGAATGAAAGAATGAATGCAAAGCCTGGATAAATGAATGACTGGATGAATGAATAGGAGGACGAATGGATGGATGGATGAATGAATGAAAGAATGAATGCAAAGCCTGGATGAATGAATAGAAGGACGAATGGATGGATGGATGAATGAATGAAAGAATGAATGCAAAGCCTGGATAAATGAATGACTGGATGAATGAGTAGAAGGACGAATGGATGGATGGATGAATGAATGAAAGAATGACTGCAAAGCCTGGATAAATGAATGACTGGATGAATGAGTAGAAGGACGAATGGATGGATGGATGAATGAATGAAAGAATGAATGCAAAGCCTGGATAAATGAATGACTGGATGAATGAATAGAAGGACGAATGGATGGATGGATGAATGAATGAAAGAATGAATGCAAAGCCTGGATAAATGAATGACTGGATTAATGAATAAATGAATGAAAGGAATGAATGTATGACTGGATGAATGAATGACTAGATGAATGAATAGAAGGACGAATGGATGGATGGATGGATGAATGAATGAAAGAATGAATGCAAAGCCTGGATAAATGAATGGATGGATGAATGAATAAATGAATGAAGGGAATGAATGTATGACTGGATGAATGAATGAATAAATAAATGAATGACTATGACTGGATAAATGAAATTGATGGATGAATGAGAGAATGAATGAACCAACGGATGAATGAACGAATGGATGATTGCTGTATTAGAGTTATATCACTCTGAAATTTTTTCCTTACTCTGAGAAGCATAGACAATAACACTTTCATCTTTAATAAACCAAATTTAATAGTCATTTATTATACGGACATTTCGTCCACTTTTTTGTCCATAAAGAATTCGTCCATTTTCAGGATTGTCCAATAATATCGTAGATCCACACGATATTTTGTCCATTTTGTTTGGTCCACATTTTTTGTCTATTTTTTCTAAAATACATTTAAAATTTTGTCTATGCAACTAAATACAAGATAAGCCGAATTTCATTTGATAGAAAACAATTATTTCATAACTAGCCGTACCCGTGCGCTCCGCTGCACCTGTTAGAAATAAATATAAAGTAATTATATAATTAAAATAGGACATTTGATCCAGGGAAAATTCGTGTTTGATAGAAGGATAAATCGTTTAATATGTTACTTAATTTAAATTGTATTTGAATAATTAAAATGCGGTCATTTTGGTCCAGAGAGTAATCATTTGGTACAATGACAATTCCTTTAACATGTTTCTTAATTGTTATTACATGTAACTATAGTTTAATGAAGATTGACATATCATTTAGTTTTAATGCGTATACTTTATATTACTTGCTATATGTTTCAGAAGTTACTGTAATAACATTGTAGAATTATGTCCATCTAGAGGAACTGCACTTTCCAATGGTGAAATAATAATTAAACAATTAATTAGCTTCCGATATTACTTCATACAAACACAGAAACATTCTCTGTAAGCTATGTTTAATAGCTTTCGATTGTTGTTGTCCAAGGCCCCTTACAGACGAAGTCATTTGTTTTTATTTCAGTACAGCGCCTTAGATGGCGTTGTTATTGTAATTTTATTGTAATTTTAAAACTCATGTATCTCATTAAATATCAGTCCTATCAAAATTTTGTATAGAATAAAACTTATCGGAAAATAGTTTTAAAGAACCTTTTGTTATGTAATATTTTTCATGAAAATCAATAATAAGCGACATATTTCGATTTATTTAATTCAGGCCCCCTTATAACCCCACTTTTAAATAAAGTATTTTGAATGCCATATAGCCTAAAACCTAAGTTACAATGAACTTAATTTATATTCCAATTTTCATATAAATCGGTTCAGCCATTATCGCGTGAAGAGGTAACAAAGATACAGACAGACATACAAACAAAAATTAAAAAAAAAACGATTTTCGGTTTCAGGATGGTTAATTATACATGTTAACATCAATTATTTTTGTAAAATCGAAAATTACCAGAAAAAGTTTGGCTACAGATTTATTATTAGAATAGATTATTAATGTGCTTTCTTATGGTTTGCATGATAGTAAAATTCTATTTAATCTATGTGCCAGAACTCTTAATGAGGAATCAAATTTATATAGTACAATTTCAAAATGGCATATTTACTTCCTTCGTCTAAAGTCAAGATTTTCTATACGATTTGTACGATACAAAGTGAATGACAAAAATCTGTAACTCCTCTGCAAACTGAATGAAGAATCTCAGACACAACGTTATGTACCAAAACACATTCCCCAAAATCATGACTACATTCCGAGACAGGCATAAAACTTTACTTGTTTCTCGGAGAAGAACAGATCTGGTGGAACTCAGCAATACCCCACTCAGTTTTATGTGTTGTCCCCCACCCTCCGAGAGGGGAGGGGGTGCTGTCACCTCGTATTCGTTTATACGAAATCATTGTTCTCACAGTTTCGTGTGCGTCTTCGATCTGAAGAAGAAGACGACTTTGACGGAGCTTTGAAACAGGCAAGGAGTTCAATCAAATCAATGACGGATTGGCTACGATATTCTACAGTTTACATCAGGAAAGTGTTCTCATTCCATAATTTTGGATTGGTGGATTCCCCGCCTTTCAAAGTATTGACGTGAATGTGTCTTTGCCGTGCGCTGGCCGCCTTTGGAGGGAAATGATATTATGATAAAAAACGAGGACTGTTAAATATCGGTTTCCTAAAAATGAAAGTGTTATTGTGTCATGCTTCTCAGAGTAGGGGAAAAATTAAGAGTGATACAATTCTAATACAGCAAAGCATCCATTCATTCATTCATTCATTCATTCATTCATTCTTCATTCACTCGTTCATTCATCCGTTCGTTAATGCATTCATTCATTCTCTCATTCATCCATCAATTCATACATTTATCCAGTCATATAGTCATTCATTTATTTATTCATTCAGTCGTTCATCCAGTCATACATCCATCCATTCATTCATCCACCTATTCATTCATTCATCCAGTCATTACATTCATTCATACTTTCATTCATCCACCCATTTACTCATTCATCCATCCATTCGTCCATCTATTCATTCATTCATTCATCCAGTCATTCATTTACCCAGTCATACATTCATTCATTCTTCCATCCGTTCATTCATCCACCTATTCATCCATCCTTTCGTTCATTCATACATCCATCCATCTGTTGGTTTATCCAGTCATATATTCATACATTCATACATCTATTTATTTATCTATTCATTCATCCATCTGTTCATTCATGCAGTCACTCATTTATCCAGTCATACATTCATTAATTCATTCTTCCATTCATTCACTCACCCACCTATTCATTCAATCCTTTCATTCATTCATTCCTCTCATTCATTCATTCATTTATTCATTCATTCATTCATCTATTCATTCATCCAGTCATGCATTTATCAAGTCATGCATTTATTCAGTCATTCCTCCATCCCTTCATTCATCCACCTATTCATTTATCCAATCATTCTTTCATTCATTAATACATCCATCCATCTGTTCATTCATCCAGTCATTCATTTATCCAGTCATACATTCATTCTTTCATTCATTTATACATTTATTCATTTATCTATTCATTCATCCATCTATTCATTTATCCAGTCATACATTCATTCATTCATTCTTCCATCCGTTCATTCATCCACCTATTCATCCATCCTTTCGTTCATTCATACATTCATCCATCTGTTGGTTTATCCAGTCATATATTCATACATTCATACATCTAATAATTTATCTATTCATTCATCCATCTGTTCATTCATGCAGTCACTCATTTATCCAGTCATACATTCATTAATTCATTCTTCCATTCATTCACTCATCCACCTATTCATTCAATCCTTTCATTCATTCATTCATTCCTCTCATCCATCCATTCATGTATTCATTCATTCATTCATCCAGTCATTCATTTATCAAGTCATGCATTTATTCAGTCATTCCTCCATCCCTTCACTCATCCACCTGTCCACACCTGTGGAGTGACGGTTAGCACGTCTGGCCGCGAAACCAGGTGGCCCGGGTTCGATTCCCGGTCGGGGCAAGTTACCTGGTTGAGGTTTTTTCCGGGGTTTTCCCTCAACCCAATATGAGCAAATTCTGGGTAACTTTCGGTGCTGGACCCCGGACTCATTTCACCGGCATTATCACCTTCATCTCATTCAGACGCTAAATAACCTAAGCTGTTGATAAAGCGTCGTAAAATAACCTACTGAAAATTCATCCACCTATTCATTTATCCAATCATTCATTCATTCATACATCCATCCATCTGTTCATTCATCCAGTCATTCATTTACCCAGTCATACATTCATTCTTTCATTCATTTATACATTTATTCATTTATCTATTCATTCATCGATCTATTCATTTATCCAGTCATACATTCATTCATACATCCATCCATCTGTTCATTTATCCAGTCATACATTCATTCATTCATCCAGTTATTCATTTATCCAGTTATATATGCATTCATTCATCCATTCATTTGTCCAGTCATATATTCATTCACCCATTCTTTCATTCATTTATTCATCCATTCATTTATTTAGTCGTACATATATACATTCATTCATCCAGTCATTCATTTATCCAGTTATACGTACATTCATTAATTCATCCATTCATTCATCCAATCATTAATTTATACAGTTATACATACATTCATTAGATCATCTATCCATTCATTCATTCGTCCATTTATTCATTCAGTCATTTATCCAGTCATACATACATTGCTTCTTTCATTCATCCAACCATTCTTTCATTCATTTATCCACCCATTCATTCAAAATGTGACATTTTTCCCATTTGTACCTCAGTAAAGATGTAGTCGCCTGGAAACTCTAAACAGTAATATCGTTTACAGTGCGATATATGAAGTTATACGAAACGCGTAAAACGAATAGTGGGGAAATGCCATCTCTGTGACGTTCATTTTTTCCCGTTATTTAGATTTTGTGATCCTCCATTCACAGAAGCAGACCCAGACGAGGTTAGGACACAGTTGAGAGAGGAGATGAAACCATAAAAGCCCGACTGAGTCTGGATCCTACTTCCATTTATTATATTATATTTCAACCCTCTCTGCTTTCATCCATATTTGTTACTTTTGTGAATTCACAAAATGTGATTTAATTTTAATGCGCTTAACAAATTTAAGCTGATTTCCGTTAATGGCCCTAGCCCTAAGCCATTTTCCAGCCATCCAGCTGCCGAAGTCTCCGTCCATGAACATTTACCCATGTAAATAGAAGTATTACATACAAGACCTACTTAATACGTCATACGACTCTAATTACAGGCAAAAAAAAAAACTAATTTTGTTAGGCAAGGAAAGCTTGCATCGTATTCCTGGTGGCAGTCGAATAGGGGTTTAATGCAAAAGATGGAGTTATTGCTGTTTTATCATCATTAACTGTAGAGGATTGTAACATTCGATGTGTTAAGTCCTCATAGATGTAGGAACCGAAGCCGAACATGGGCAAGTTCATACGGCAACCACTGATGACGACAGAAGAGTATTTTTAGAAGTAGGTGTACGGAGTTACACTGAATGTTTCCACAAACGGATATACGAGCATATAGCAATAAACTTGATTGTCTTTTGTTCGGTAATAAAACATGCAATTCAGTTTCCAAGACAACTGCTGTTTACAAATTAAAAAATATAGGGTGTTAAAAAATAACGTTTACAACGTTTCAGGGGTAATAGAGGAGGTAAAAACAAATATTTTTTGTGCGAGATCGTGCGTATTTGTTTGGTTTCCGCACAAAACCATTCCGCGGAAAGTCTAAAATTCCACATTCAGTATTCCCAACCTAACACACACAACAATTTCCCTCTTCTTACCGCTTAAGTGACATATTGATTTTACTGCTTTAGGCTTTTAACATATTATTTTTAGAGACGTTCAATATAGTAATAATTATAAATTGGAAACTTACCACTGCAATTTCACCTAAATTGCACTGTTAATTATTGTTTTTAAATATTTGCAAAAATTAAGTAAACTCTACAACTCCACTAAAGTTACTGCATTCGTGATGCAAGTAACATTAAGGAAGCCGTGAAAAAATCAACAAGATTCCAGACTCATCATACACTGGGGAAGAAAAAAGACAGATGTATGTCACGGCCTGCTGGAGTATAGTAAACACAGAAAACATTTTAAAGCAACAATGTTGAAGATAGATATTTTTATTTTGCAAATTTGCCGTCATTGAACAGAAACCAAGATGGAGATTTCATTGCAACTAATTAGAAATTCCTCTTTCAGGTATGTAATAAACGATCTTCGCACAAAATAATGTACGACACACGAGCGGTATGTTTTCTTTCAATTCTCGGAAATTAAAAAAGCTCAACTACGTTTCGCTTTTTCAAACTTTTCCTCGACCATAAAAACTTCAACATACCGCTCTTGTAACGTATTATTGTAAATGACAAAACTTTGGGAGATGCGCCATTTATTGTGTACGTAAGTGTTAGTATAATCCATAAAGAACAAGACCAATAATTGTTGTTTTAGAGGTGGTGTTCAAACTGCCGTCCATTGAAGACATTGCACAACTGGTACCTTCGTACTATGGAGTATCTGCAACGCTTAAAAAGGCCAACATGGTCTCTAATAACATGTACAGCTTCAACAACGCGAGCAACGAAGTCTTCTGCCGTATCGATCGGTGTTTCATACACAAAACGTTTCACGTCTCCCCACAAAAGAAATCCAGTGGAGTTAGGTCCGGTGATCGAGGTGGCCACGGTACTGGCCCACCCTTGCGAATCCAACGATCGGGGAATGTAAAATTTAGGTGGTTCCTGACACGACGATCAAAGTGTGGAGGGGCACCGTCATGCTGAAACCATATTTGTTCGCTGATGTGCAATGAGATATTTTCTAAAAGTTCTGGTAGGACGCCGCGTAGAAAAACAAAATAATTACCATCATGGAGACTGTTACGCAACAGATAAGGCCCTACAAGATGGTCGTGCACAAACAGAACTAAGCAATGTGTGTTGTGACGGAAGTCAAGTTATCTATCCTTCAGGCCATCTAGCGGAAAAACGGCGCATCTGCTAAAGTTTTGTCACTTAAAACAGAAGTTTGTTTTTATACCTCCTCTATCATCACTGAAACGTTGTAAACGTTATTTTTTAACATCCTGTATACATTTATTTCTACACTGAAAGTTTCCACAAACGGATATACAGTATATAGCAATAAACTTGATTGTCTTTTGTTTGGTAATAAAATAAGCAAATCAGTTTCCAAGACAACTTCTGTTTACAAATTAAAAAATATACGGCTACTGCTTTAGCTGCTAGATATTTTTGAAGTTAACAGTGTATAAAATTAATGGATGTAGGTCGAAAGACTTTCTGTCAATTATTTTTGTTTTGTGATTTTAAATTGCCATTGATGGCAATAGTATGCACCCAACGACATGTGATTGTCATTATAAATGTTTCAGATTTGAAATAAAACTTCGATATTCTATCCGTTTCTGCTTTCATTCTCTCCGTATTTAAATTTAAAGAATTCATACCCTTTGTTTCATGAGTATGCGAATACAATTCAAAATTATTTCTATTTTTATGTATGAATTTTATCAATACAATATAATAAATGTGTCTTATTTTAAGAACATTAAAGTTAAAAAAAATTGAGATTGAAAATCAATAGGTTTATGAAGACATATTTTAATTATTTCCTTCTGTAATAAATCAAGTGGATTAAAATTGGATTAAAATAAGCTACCACATCCTATAATCCCATACATAATTACCGATTGAAATGAAGTTGAGTATATTGTGCGTAATAAACATGAATAGAAAACCTGTATTATGTTTTGTGGTTAAATGCGCGGTTAATTTGGAAATTAAGTTGGAAGTTCCAGCAGTCTGGCCACGTGGTGGTGGTGGTGGTGGTGGTGGTGGTGGTGGTGGTGGTGGTGGTGGTGGTGGTGGTGGTGGTGGTGGTGGTGGTGGTGGTGGTGGTGGTGGTGGTGGTGGTGGTGGTGGTGGTGGTCGGCGAGTTTTAAATGTTCTACTCCCGAAATTTAAAATTACTCTGAAGTTTTTCTCTTCGATTTTTATATAGCGGAAGTGTAAATTGCGAGTCCATTTGAGACAATAAAAAGTTCGAATGTTTCCCGGCTGTCCGTATTCTTGCATTGTAGTCCCAATAGGTTTAATTGCCAGTTGCTGCTCAACAGATAAGAAGACATAAAGTTTAAAACTAGAAACAATAAACATGGAAACGACTTCTTGCTCACAGTCGCATTAAAAGTCCAGCTATAAAACAGAAGTGTGTTAACTGCCGTAAGTTATGAGTGGAATCGCTCTGTGAGCTGTGAATCCGTCTCCTTGGAGATAAAGCAAGGAAAACAAAAGAGAGAGATAAGACGGCGACCTGCGCCTTGAAAAGTAGTCTACACTTGGGGCACCCAACTTTCATCATCCGACGGATAAATAGGTTAGGAGCACCCTGCTGGTAAGGGTAGGCGCTCTCTCTCGAAGGCACTTGATTAATGACGACATTACAGCGGCTTACTACCCTTAACATCTCTTTTAGGCTATTTATAACTCACAAACAATAAACTCGAATGCATAGGGTGGCACTGAAATGGATATGACAAGGAAGGTACGTGCAGTGCAATTGCCTGTATTTGTTACCATCGTATGAGCTCATAACCGGGAAACATTAATTGTTATCAGAATAATCAGAAATACCAATATTATTATCAGAATCATCGATATTGATGTCGCAATTATCTTTACCATTACCATTATTGGTATCAGATACATTATCAGTAGTATGATCATCGCTCTGTATTATCAGAATCATTATCAGTAACGGAATTTATGTCCGTCTCCTTGGTCTCGAGGTAGCGTGGTGGACTCCTGATCCAGGTGACCCGGGTCAGATTCCCGATCATGGACTCAGGGGGATTTAATTCGGACCCATTTACTGCTGTGTTCAGTAGAGTTGTGGGGTCTAGACACAATAATCCTCAGGCTACGGTGCCGAAATTACTTACTTACAAATGGCTTTTAAGGAACCCGAAGGTTCATTGCCGCCCTCACATAAGCCCGCCAGCGGTCCCTATCCTGTGCAAGATTAATCCAGTCTCTATCATCATACCCCACCTCCCTCAAATCCATTTTAATATTATCCTCCCATCTACGTCTCGGCCTCCCTAAAGGTCTTTTTCCCTCCGGTCTCCCAACTAACACTCTATATGCATTTCTGGATTCGCCCATACGTGGCCGAAATTAGTAAAAAAAAAAAAACTGAATTTATTATTGCTATCAGAATCATTAGTAAACTACTTCATTATTATTGGTATCTGAATCTTACCAGTTATCAGAATGACAATTAATTAAATATTATTGGCATTAAATCATCAGTAAAATAATTATTTGATAACTGAATCATGAGTAATATAATTATTCGTTGGTTATCAGATCAAAACCATCAGTAACACGTTTATTTTTGTATCAGAAGCATTAATAACAATTGATATCAGAATCATGAGTAACAATTATTTAGTATGAGAATCATCAGTAACAATTACTTGGTATCAAAATCATTAGTAACATACCTAATTATTGTCATCAGAATCATTAATAACAATTATTTAGTATGAGAATCATCAGTAACAATTACTTGGTATCAAAATCATTAGTAACATACCTAATTATTGTCATCAGAATCATTAATAACAATTATTTAGTATGAGAATCATCAGTAACAATTACTTGGTATCAAAATCATTAGTAACATACCTAATTATTGTCATCAGAATCATTAATAACAATTATTTAGTATGAGAATCATCAGTAACAATTACTTGTTATCAAAATCATTAGTAACATACCTAATTATTGTCATCAGAATCATTAATAACAATTATTCGGTATCAGAATCATGAGTAACAATTATTTGGTGTCAAAATCATTAGTAACATACCTAATTATTGTCATCAGAATCATTAATAACAATTATTTAGTATGAGAATCATCAGTAACAATTACTTGGTATCAAAATCATTAGTAACATACCTAATTATTGTCATCAGAATCATTAATAACAATTATTTAGTATGAGAATCATCAGTAACAATTACTTGGTATCAAAATCATTAGTAACATACCTAATTATTGTCATCAGAATCATTAATAACAATTATTCGGTATCAGAATCATAAGTAACAATTATTTGGTGTCAAAATCATTAGTAACATACCTAATTATTGTCATCAGAATCATTAATAACAATTATTTAGTATGAGAATCATCAGTAACAATTACTTGGTATCAAAATCATTAGTAACATACCTAATTATTGTCATCAGAATCATTAATAACAATTATTCGGTATCAGAATCATGAGTAACAATTATTTGGTGTCAAAATCATTAGTAACATACCTAATTATTGTCATCAGAATCATTAATAACAATTATTTAGTATGAGAATCATCAGTAACAATTACTTGGTATCAAAATCATTAGTAACATACCTAATTATTGTCATCAGAATCATTAATAACAATTATTTAGTATGAGAATCATCAGTAACAATTACTTGGTATCAAAATCATTAGTAACATACCTAATTATTGTCATCAGAATCATTAATAACAATTATTCGGTATCAGAATCATAAGTAACAATTATTTGGTGTCAAAATCATTAGTAACATACCTAATTATTGTCATCAGAATCATTAATAACAATTATTTAGTATGAGAATCATCAGTAACAATTACTTGTTATCAAAATCATTAGTAACATACCTAATTATTGTCATCAGAATCATTAATAACAATTATTCGGTATCAGAATCATGAGTAACAATTATTTGGTGTCAAAATCATTAGTAACATACCTAATTATTGTCATCAGAATCATTAATAACAATTATTTAGTATGAGAATCATCAGTAACAATTACTTGGTATCAAAATCATTAGTAACATACCTAATTATTGTCATCAGAATCATTAATAACAATTATTTAGTATGAGAATCATCAGTAACAATTACTTGGTATCAAAATCATTAGTAACATACCTAATTATTGTCATCAGAATCATTAATAACAATTATTTAGTATGAGAATCATCAGTAACAATTATCTGGTATCAAGATCATTAGTAACATACCTAATTATTGTCATCAGAATCATTAATAACAATTATTTGGTATCAGAATCATCAGTAACAAAATTTTGTTACCAGAATCGTTAGTAATTTAATTATTATCGGAATCATCATTAACGGGACTATTGGCATCACAGTATTTACTCTTCGCACAATAATTTTTCTGCGAATTGTTTCTCGAGACAAGCAGCTGCGATAAATTCTTCAGATTACTGCCAATCGGTGATTCAGCAGGTAGAATATTCAGTGAGATTCAGTTGCATTTGGCAACCTTGGTTATGTTTGATGCTCCGCACAAGACTTCTGCATCAACATTTCGGTTAAGTCGTCCCGTTCCACGTATTCAGAAGGAACAAATGGCAGCATTAGTATTCTGCACGCATGCGCGCTGAATGACGTGGGACATTATCCTCTCGGTCACTCAGCGAGGTGGTGAGCCTTGTGAATATGCAGCCCGCTGGGCAGGACAAACGGTTTGGCTGCCGTGCCACCAGGCGCCTCCAGCTCTTGTTTCTTCCGGTCCAGAAATTCTGGGTTGATGCCCGGATATTGACATGGTATAAGAAGGGGCTTCATGGAATTTTATTTTACTTTTCTTTTTGTAATTGTTGTATTTCTTTAAACTTACGAAATCCATATTTTTCCACAATTTTCTCCCTCTTCTCACCTCTTGATTCACTTATTTCTTTTCTCAGCTTTTCCTTACAATTTGCATTTTCTCTTCGTATTTTATTTTCATAACTTTATTATTCACTTTTATTTTCTACTCATGTTCTCTTTCTCTTCCTCTGATTTTTGTTTAAGATCTCTTTCCGTTCCTTATCTTAGCTTCATTTCTTTTTTTCCTTTAATTAATTTTACAGGCGTATATATTAGTCTTTAGTCTTCATTGTCATCACAATCATTAATAACAATTATTTGATTTCAGAATCATGCGTAACAATTACTTAATAACAAAATCATCATTAACATAATTATTGTCATCAGAATCATTAATAATAATTGGATGCACTTATGCACTATGGAACCAAGTCCAAAATACAGCTTTTGAGCTACAGCTGTTTTAGCAAATCGTTACAAATAAAATTCTACATCAATACTATTACGAAAGTAATGATTGCATTATTAACATTCTGAAATGCTCTTTCAGATCAATGGTGCTGCTCGCATCAGTATTTGACTCACACAGAGTAGAAGGGCAACATTAGAGTTGGTTCCATATTGCTTATTGCAAAAATGGATGTTGGCACTTGGTTCCTACTTGTGTGATTCAAATGAGAGAGAGATGAGGCAACATTCTAGTTCAAATCCGTGTTTAACACTTTATTATTGGAAAACTAAACATCCGAGACACTAATTGTGGGATTACAAATAAAATTTTAAAAATATATATTCATTAGCATTTCTTCATGCATTCACTTATCATTTCAAGGTGAAGTCAAGGGGACCATTGATTCCATCAACATCATCTTGTCCACACCTGTGGAGTAACGGCTAGCGCGTCTGGCCACGAAATCAGGTGGCCCAGGTTCGATTCCCGATCGGGGCAAGTTTTATTTTATTTTATTTTAGTAGGTTATTTTACGACGCTTTATCAACAGCTGAGGTTATTTAGCGTCTGAATGAGATGAAGGTGATAATGCCGGTGAAATGAGTCCGGGGTCCAACACCGAAAGTTCCCAGCATTTGCTCATTTTGGGTTGAGGAAAAACCCCGGAAAAACCCTCAACCAGGTAACTTGCCCCGACCGGGAATCGAACCCGGGCCACCTGGATTCGCGGCTAGACGCGCTACTCTACAGGTGTGGACTCGGGGCAAGTTACCTGGTTGAGGTTTTTCCGGGGCTTTCCCTCAACCCAATATGAGCAAATGCTGGATAACTTTCGGTGTTGCATCCTGGGCTCATTTCACCGGCATAATCACCTTCATCTCATTCAGACGCTAAATAACCTCAGCTGTTAATAAAGCGTCGTAAAATAGCCTACTAAAATAAAAATTCATTGGATTTTCTTCTGCAGTGACATATTCGACACCTAAACATCTTCGGTTCTACAAATAATATAATGTAATATAATATAATATATCACTCCTATTAGCAAAAAATTATATTCAAACTCCCATATTTACACAAAACAAACATGGGAACTGACAGCTTGGAGTTGGTTCTAAATTGCAAAACACTGCACTATGGATTCTGTCTTTGGTGGTTGGTTCAGATCTCTCTATAGGGCAGCACGTTACAGATAGGAGTTGGTTCTATTTTGTATAAGAAACTATAGACATTAAGACCATTTTGCAATAGAAATCCAGATATTCATAAAATGGTGGTTGGTTCCATATTGCATAAGTGCATCCAATTATTTGGTATCAGAATCATAACTAACAATTACTTGCTATCAAAATCAACAATAACATAATTGAGGGGCTTAGAAAAAAAAGCAGGTAAGTGACATTATTAAAAAATGAGGTAAGTGCGTGTTGTGATAGCCCAAAAGGATGTTTCTTTGGGATAAAATCAGGTAAGAGATCACACTGTGCAGTCCTGCTATATGGGCATCATTTCACCAAGCTAGTGTATAATATTCCATTGCATGTAGAACTTTAACTGTAATTTACTCAAAACTAGGTTTCCGTCACTTACCTGCTTTTTGTTCTAAGCCCCTCAATTATTTTCATAATCATTGATAACAATTACGAGGCGCATCCAGAAAGTAAGTTTCCCTATTTAAAAAAACACACACACTTTCAGGAAAACATTTATTGGCAACAGGTACAGCAATGTTTCAGCTATTTTTCAACATAGCCACCATCAGAATTGACACACTTGTCGTATCATGGGATCAACTTTTGTATCCCTCTGTCGTAGAACTCTGCCGCCTGTGAATGGAACCAGCGTGTGACAGACGTCTTCAGCTCTTCGTCGTTACCAAAACGCTCACCGGAGGACAGGAATTTCTTGAGGTGCAAGAAAACGTGAAAATCGCTAGGAGCAAGATCAGGACTGTAGGGTGGATGATGAAACAACTCCCTGCCAAATTCCGTCAAAACAGCTGCTGCGCGCCGAGCCGTATGTGGACGACCATTGTCATGGAGGAGCACAATACCTGCAGTAAGCATTCCACGCCTCTTGTTTTGAATGGCACGTCGCAATTCTCGCAGTGTTTCACAGTAACGGTCAGCGTTCACTGTTTCACCTCTTGGAAGGAAGTCAATGAGCAGATTGCCCTTCCTGTCCCAGAACACCGTGCACATCACTTTCCGTACCGACAGCGTCTGTTTGAATTTCGTCCTGACCGGAGATCCACTATGCCGCCAATGCATTGACTGCTGCTTGGTTTCCGGGGTGAAGAGCGAAATCTAAGTCTCATCGCCCATGACGATCCTGTCGAGGAACTCGTCGCCGTCAATGTGATACCGTTACAGAAATGTCAGTGCTGCTCCTAAACGTTGCATTTTGTGTTCGCCTGTCAGGTTTTTCGGCACCCACCTGGCACACACTTTTTTGAACAGCAGGTGCTTAGTGACAATCTCATGCAACAAGGATCGCGATATCTGCGGAAAATGGCTGCTCAGCTCCGTAATCGTGAAGCGACGGTTCTCCATGATGCACTGCCGCACCAGCTCAACACGATCATCATTGATGAGGGACGGTCGCCCACAGCGCTCTTCATCATGAACACTTTGACGACCTTCGAAAAACTGCCTACACCAGCAACCTACCATCTGCTTATTCATGATGTTCGGCCCATAGACCTGACAGAGCTGCCGATGAATTTCAATTGGCGCAATGCTTTGTGCATTAAAGAACTTTATCAACGACAGAACCTCGCAGGCGGCGGGAGAAGGAATAAGAGCTTCCATTTCGGACCACTGCTGCCACGCTACTGGCACCAGGCGGGACCTGTCCGGCTGGCATATGATTGATACGTCATAGATCTGTTACGCATGTGTAATTGACACTGCTAATTACGTTTACTTTCAAGGGGAAAAAATCGGGAAATTACTTTCTGGATGCACCTCGTATTTGGCATGAGAATCATGAGTAACAATTTTTGATATAAAAATCATCAGTACGGTATATCTTGGAGCAACAGTAACACATATAAATGACACTCAGGAGGAAATTAAACGCAGAATAAATATGGGAAATGCCTGTTATTATTCGGTTGAGAAGCTCTTATCATCCAGTCTGCTGTCCAAAAATCTGAAAGTTAGAATATATAAAACAGTTATATTACCGGTTGTTCTGTATGGTTGTGAAAATTGGACTCTCACTCCGAGAGAGGAACATAGGTTAAGGGTGTTTGAGAATAAGGTGCTTAGGAAAATATTTGGGACTAAGCGGGATGAAGTTACAGGAGAATGGAGAAAGTTACACAACGCAGAACTGCACGCATTGTATTCTTCACCTGACATAATTAGGAACATTAAATCCAGACGTTTGAGATGGGCAGGGCATGTAGCACGTATGGACGAATCCAGAAATGCATATAGAGTGTTAGTTGGGAGACCTGAGAAAAAAAGACCTTTGGGGAGGCCGAGACGTAGATGGGAGGATAATATTAAAATGGATTTGAGGGAGGTGGGATATGATAGAGACTGGATTAATCTTGCACAGGATAGGGACCGATGGTGGGCTTATGTGAGGGCGGCAATGAACCTTCGGGTTCCTTAAAAGCCATTTGTAAGTAAGTAAGTAAGTAACATAATTATTTTCATCAGAATCATTAATAACAATTATTTGATATCAGAATCATGAGTAACAATTACTTGGTATCAATACCACAATTAACATAAGTATTGTCATCAGAATCATGAATAACAGTTCAGTATTTGATATCAGAATTATCAGTAACAAAATTTTGATTCACTTATTTCTTTTCTCAGATTTTTCTTACCATTTGCATTTTCTCTTCGTATTTTATTTTCATAACCTTATTATTCATTTTTATTTTCTACTCATGTTTTCTTTCTCTTCCTCTCATTTTTGTTTAAGTTGTTGTCTTTCCCTTGCTTATCTTCTTACCTTCATTTTTTTTCCCTTCCTTTAATTAATTTAACAGGCGTCTATATATATTACTCTTTTTCCATTCCATTTTCGTCTTCTTTTAATTATCTTTTCCATTTTTACTCTTTCTTCCCTGGCTTTAATTGTATTCATATACAGGGTGTAACAACTTTAATGTTTAGAATTTCTGGAACATGTTCCCTGACACATTCTACGTTGATTAAACCTAACATACCTATATCCGAAATTGAGAGGTTACAGAGATAACAGGGCTGGAAAAAATAGAACTTCTTGCAGCTCCAAGCATTATACCGTTTATACAAGGCCTATTTTATGGCATTACTAAGTAGAGATACATAAGAAAGATTTGAAAAGCAGTGAATGAAGGAAATTTTACTTTTAAGAGAAATTAAATTAAAATTGTTTAGGTTGCTAAGGAAACGAAACAGACAACAGTTTAAAATAACAGTTGTGAGAAAAATAAACCGTATTGTGACTAGTCTTTTTATTGAGTTTTGACCATTAAAACATGCCTTTTGTGTACACACATCAGGAATACGCCGACATAGTTTATGTGTATGGACTGTGTGATGGCAATGCAACAGCAGCTGTTTTGGCATATGAAGCACGGTTCCCAAATCGTAGGATTCCTAGTGCACAGGTATTTTCACGTGCCTGTAGGCAAATTTCAAGAAGTACAGTGTTTGGAATCTTAAGGACTTTTTTTTTTCAACTTTGCACTGCTTCTTTCATACTCACAAGTAGTTGATATTAAAATGTAATATGGTAATAATAAAAATAATGACATAGACATGTCACTTTCGGAAATTGGTGTTACTTCTTTCAGTATTCAGCGATAAAATTAAACTAAAAAATTTAACTTTGGGGTACAAATACTCCAAACCTGTAGAACTTTGGATATAGGTATGTTAGGTTTAATCGACGTAGAACATATCAGGGAACATGTTCCAGAAATTCTAAACATGAAAGTTGTTACACTCTGTATTTATTTTTTCTTTTGAGTATCTCGTAAACTGTTATAAATTCAATTAATTTTTATTGGGTTAACACCGCCACGATGGTCTAGTAGCTACATAGAGCGTTGGACTTATAATCCTGTGGACCGTGGTTCAATACCCGGTGTGTCCCCACTTATAACTTTTTGATGGGCAAGCTCGTGGTCCAGGTACCAGAGCGGTTTTCTTCCTGGAGCTCCGGTTCCCCTGTGACATCCAACAAATCTCCACCATCATCGTCTCATCTCATTACGGTTGTAGCGTAGACCAGCCTCCTATGGCGCACCCTGGACTACGACTCTGTCAGTAAATCAGTCTAGATAATAATCTTCATATGGGTGAATAATGGACAGTCCTCATTACATTAAAAATACTGTGTAGTTTCATAGTAAAAGTTATCGCATCTTATTTGCATTTTTAACTCTTAAATTCACAACGTATCCTATAAGATACAACAGGTTAATAGGCTATAATTTTAATAGAATAGAAAAAAAATTAGTATGAAATAGTAATATACGTTACAAGAGCGGTATGTTGACGTTTTCATGTTCGAGGAAAAGATTGAAAAAGCAAAACGTAGTTGAGCTTTTTTAATTTCCGAGAACATGAAAACAAACATACCGCTCGTGTATCGTACATTATTTTGTGCGAAGATCGTTTATTATATACCTAAAAGACGAATTTCTAATTAGTTGCAATGAAATCTCCATGTTGGTTTCTGTTTAATGACGGCAACTTCGGAAAACCAAGATATCTTTCTTCAACATTATTGCTATAAAATGTTTTCTGTGTTTACTATACTCCAGCAGGCAGTAATATACGTCTGTCTTTTTTCCCCCAGTCTATAAATGCGAACTTAAAACAAACAGTAAGGTTATGTAATGATTTATTTTTCATTTTAATATTTTAACAATATTATTTATATAACATATTGCAGTAATAACATCGGCATCTGGAATCTTGTTGATTTTTTTCACGGCTTCCTTAATGTTACTTGTATCAGGAATGCAATAAGTTTCGTGGAGTAGTAGACTTTACTTAATTTTTGCAAATATTTAAAAACAATAATTAACATTGCAATTTAGGTGAAATTGCAGTGGTAAGTTTCCAATTTATAATTATTACTATGTTAAACGTCTCTAAAAATAATATGTTAAAAGCCTAAAGCAGTAAAATGAATGTCGCGCTTAAGCGGTAAGAAGAGGGAAATTGTTATGTGTGTTACGTTGGGAATACTGAATGTGGTATTTCACACTTACCGCGTATTGGTTCTGTGCGGAAAACAAGCAAATACGCACGATCTCGCACAAATTTAATTTAATCAAAATTTCACAATACTATAATATTGTACAACATATAAAATATGGACATTGCGATAATTGTTTTCTTTACAGTCCGACACGGTTTAATAAACTAGTGTGAGAAATGACGTTTTGCCAATTTAAGGGTTAATCATTTAGTCAGAATCTCCTCTGTCGCCAGCTTTATATAATTTAGCAACAGATCATATTTTAAATGAGTTGTGCGAGCAGATAATAACATCAACTTTTGGATGTGAACTTGTACCAGGACTGCCTCCTTTAATTGTTCTCGGCTTTGCCGACGATACCGTAATTATTGGTAAAGATGAAGTACGTGCTGTGCCGGGAAGATCTCAGGACAACCGTTGTAGGCATTGACACAACGAGGTTGAAACTCTTGCACACGTCCTGAGATCCTGTCCGCGCGGCGAAGCTCTGCGAAACGCTAGACACCACCAAGTACGATCAATTATAGCCACTGCCCTTAAAGATGCCGATTACAACACCTTTGAAGAAGTACATGGTCTCTCCGTCACTGGCAGTACACGGCGCATAGATATAATAGCTTTCAAGGAATCTACAAGATCTGGATACATAATTGATCCCACTGTGCGTTTCGAAACGAATGAAGAACAGCCAGCAGAAGTGGATAAGGAAAAAAAGAATATCTACAATCCTACCATTCCATATTACCTCCAAAAGTACCAGCTAGAAGAGCTTGAACTAATCGGACTTCTGGTTGCAGCAAGAGGTACTGCTACTCTCTTCATGAAAGACGTGTTTAAGAGGCTTGGAATACCTACATCTATTATTCCGATTGTAACTTTATCTGCATTGAAAGGATAAATTGCTGTCCTGAAGCATCACCTATATTCAAAATGAAACCAAGTTCATTAGCATTCTTTATTTTTTGTAACGCTTGCATCCCTGGAAGCAATAGGTTGGCTTAAACTAGATAAGAAAAGAAATTTACATTCACTTCTCTTTCTCTTCGAAATCTTGAACTCTTCTATTCCTTCGTACCTGTCGTCTCGCTTCACTTACCTTTCTTCCCACCACAATCTGAACACACGCTCTCGCCATGAAACAATACTAACAATACCATCCCATCGCAACTCTTCATACTCATCCTCTTTCACAATAGCCCTGCCAAGACTCTGGAACTCGCTACCTGCTAGCATCAGGGACTGTCGAAATAAAATTCAATTCAAACGCAAACTTACTAGGCACTTGGTCAGTAATTGAGACTCGTTCAGACATGGTTTCTTGTAAATAGTTCTTTTAATCCACCACAAAATATCTCAATATCCGGTAATTTCATCACTATAGAATTTTGTTATTGTAGGTTTAATTTGTAATTTAGTAAATACAAAAATATTCTTTGTTCTTAACTTCTACGATAAAATGTCTAGCTTTCATTAATCAGGTATTCTTGTCGTACTTTAATTTTTATTGTAATTGTAATTGTAAATTTAATATTAATTGTAATCTTATTGTTCATGTTATAGTTGTAATCCCCTGGTAGAGGGGCAGAGAAGGCCTGACGGCCTTATCTCTACCAGGTTAAATAAATAAATCTAATCTAATCTAATCTAATCTCTAAAAGTAGGTATATTTCCACCAATCACAAAATGTATTTGCAGCTATGTACTTGTAGGAGTTTCATTGTCAAAACAAAATTAATGGTTCACTGAACTTGTAAACATTTCTATGGTTAAGTACTCTTTGTCCCTTGTGGCAGCTCACGAATAGTGAGAAGATTTCTAAATTTCAAATAATGTTTCTTGTTGTGTTATATTATGCATAGACTTAGTATAAAATGGTCTTATTTCACTCTACAAGAACACACTTTCGATTCAAAATAAATTCCACACTTGTTACCTCTATCTGCATCAATTCATCTTTTATGAATAGACTCAGTGTTAAGAAATGAACTCTGAATGAAGAATTGCTATTAATATTTTATTTCTAACTTGCTGTGAGATGTTTACCAGTTGCTCTTCCTCATGCAAGCCGGAGGGACACACAGATACACACATGCAGACATTATGCGAGTATGATGACGCCATAACTGGGGGGGGGGAGGAAATTAATTGAATAATTCCGCCTGGATCCCTGCAGATGCACGAGATATTCGACTCCACTTCTTTACAGTGCAGACGCATCAAAATTGTGTTGAATAATTTATTTAGCCAGGCAGAAGGGGCGCTGGAATAAGATTACTGCTGCCATCTGCACGTCACCATTCGCCTCTAAATTATTCACTTGTGATATTAGCGACGGAGCAGATCGTATCTTTGTCCTGGCCCGCGCGTGAACTTCTGCCATCGACCCGACTGCAGCGGCCCTTTGTTCCAGTCCACATCAGAGGCACGATTCCGGTACCATCAGAATGGGATGTCATAGGAGTTGTAATAGTATTACATTAAACATCCTATTTAGGTCATTTTAAAAAAAAATAGTGCAAAAAAATGTCGGGATCATGTGCAGGATTTCAAGTACAGGGTGTTTTTACCAGCGATGGACAAATGAAATACCGAAATAATTTTGGCTTCGACATAATATCAGTTTCATATATGACGGGTAAGGGGGGAAAAACCAGGTAAGTCCATTTCCCTCACAATCGAAAAAACGAAATTGTAGTTTCAAAACCTTACGCGACAATTAAATTAAAAGGGGAAAAACATATGCGTTGGATAAATAAAATTTGAACTGTAGTAGGGGACAGTCGGGTGGTATCGGACATTGGGTAGTATCGGACAGTGCGTTTCTTTCATCTGTCACCATATGGTAGTACCTAAATGACATGGTTACGTTTCTCTATGCGACATCACAGAAACGTAACCATGTCAATCAGGTACTATCATCGTGTGGTAGATGAAAGAAAATCACTGTCCGATATTACCCGATGTCCGATACTACCTGACTCTCCCCTACATGAAATAAAGCCTTATCTGAAGTCCGAAATTTCATAAACATCGAAGGAAAGCTGAAGAACTGTTGAACTGTTGTCCTAGGAAATAACTAGATAATGCATCTGAAAGAGACAAGACCCAGATTATGTCAACTAACAGAACTTCTTACGGAGATTTTATCTGTTGTAATGTCACGAGAGGTCTGAGATTTATCTGGGAAATCTCAGACCTCGAATGATATTTATTAGGACTATTTCGTGAATAAAATAAAAATTTAAATAATATATTCCTAAAATTCGATGACAGAATGTTAATAGTTGTATATTTACGAATACTTAACCTATTCAGACATTGTGAAGTTGAAATAGATGAATATCGATTATTGCAATAAAGAAATTCGATGTTATTATTCAATAATGCCAATTGTTTTATTTCACTCACAAAATACAAATTTTATAGGCTACAATTATAGGTTAAGTTACCTGTGGGAGCAGGACCAATGTCAGCTGTGCCTTATTTCGACCGTTACTCGTGCTACAGGAAGAATTTTTTTGTAGCTCGACAAACGCATTCTCGCTGTAGTGTGTAACGGAACTAACGCTGCATTTGCACAGTTCAATATTCCAATCGCGTATGCGTGCAATGTGGGAAGAAAATTGAAAGAATCAAGTTTAAAAGGTACCTACGTTCAAATAAGATCATGAAGATTTTGTGTCTACATGGTGCGCCGTTTTGAACGTCGTCTTCACTGGACAATGGAAGTTGGCCGCATCTCCCGAGACCTCAATCACCGGTCCAATTCGTCCCAAAGGTGCTCAATGGGATTGAGATCAGGACTCCGTGCAGGCCAGTCCAACCGGTGAACATTATTGTAGCCGCCGAAACATGGGGCCAACTCTCATTGTCGAACTGAGTGCCATGTTGCAAGAGGAATGGCGACGCATTCCAGTGGATATCCTACACAAACTAGTGGAGAGCATGCCTGACAGAGTGGTTGCTGTCATTGCAACAAAAGGTTTTACCACGAGGTTCAAAAGGGGCAAAAACAGTGCCCAATTACTTTTTGGTAGATAGTGTATTTGGGACTAAGAGGGATGAAGTTACAGGATAATGGAGAAAGTTACCCAACGCAGAACTGCACGCATTGTATTCTTCACCTGACATAATTAGGAACATTAAATCCAGACGTTTGAGATGGGCAGGGCATGTAGCACGTATGGGCGAATCCAGAAATACATATAGAGTGTTAGTTGGGAGGCCGGAGGGAAAAAGACCTTTGGGGAGGCCGAGACGTAGATAGGAGGATTATATTAAAATGGATTTGAAGGAGGTGGGATATGATGATAGAGACTGGATTAATCTTGCACAGGATAGGGACCGATGGCGGGCTTATGTGAGGGCGGCAATGAATCTCCGGGTTCCTTAAAATCCAGTAAGTAAGTAAGTAAGTAAGTAATAATAATACACCATTTAAAATACCGATAATGTACAATTCTGCGTACGTCAGTGATTGATTGGAGATTTTTCACAACTGACATTTATCGCATGTCGAATCATGGTACTCATTTCGCTAAAATACCATCAAGCCAAGCTATCACAAATTTTACTGACCGTCAAATCTCGCACTTGATTGAGCATTTTTAAGTGAACGATGAAAAAAAAACTAATATTTTTCGTCTTTTTTTGCATCTCGCATGTTCCTGACATGAAAGCAAGCTTTGTAAATGTACTGATGTAGCGTTGTTATACAAATTCCACTCTAAATACATTTTGTAAACACATCTCTGACTAGAATTCAGATGTTAATTGTTTTTAGGAACTCCCGACAGGGCAGAACGAGGCAGTTTATGAAAACACGCTGAAAGTAAACAATTATTGGGGTAAGTTTTTCTTTCTTCCGGGAAATAAACAGACGAAAGCAAAAAAAAGGACAAATTATTAGGTTAGAGGCTATGAAATACAAAACATACCCGAAGGCATAATGTTATTAATTCATCTCATTGAGGAACATTCTGTTATTCGCTAAATGAAGTTCGACGTAGCATTTTAAGTGGAGTTTCTCTTTTCCCGTGATCCCATTCTCTTGCGGATTTTTTTTTTTTTTTTTTTTTGACGAAATGTAAACATTATATTTCGCTTTCACGGGTATTTCCACTCACTTTAACTGTTTCAGTACAGTTATCATGTTTTGTATAATTCAATTTCTCAAACAAATTAATTTTAACACAACGGAAGCATGGCTTTTATTCGCTTTCAATTATAATTCGCATTTATTCTGTGTTCTGTTTTGTATATTCTTCCCTTAATAGATACTTCCTCATGCATTATCGACTGCATAAAAAGCTAGCGTGTAGCGATCAGATCAGAGCTTTCAGTTTTGTTATCCAGCTACCTTACAGAATAAGGCAGGCAGTGTCAAGTCGCATAACTCTCCCCCATCATACAAACTGTTCAAAATGTCTGCCTGCATTCTTTTCTGTTAGTCAGCTTGTGTGTGTTTGTGTTTCCCTGTGGGCTTCTTTTTGTGTTCGCGGTTCTCTGAGTGTTTGTGTTTTGACAGTGTGTTTGTGTTTGTGTCTCTCTGTGTTTGTAATTCTATGTATTTTCTCTTGGTGTGTATATATATATATATATATTCCCCGGGTGCATGTCTATGTTTTCCACTTAAATATGTATTTGTTTTTCCCCTGATTTATGTATTTGTTTTCCTCTGATTTATCTATTTGTTTTCCCCTAATTTATGTATTTGTTTTCCCCTGATTTATGTATTTGTTTTCCCCTGATTTATGTATTTGTTTTCCCCTGATTTATGTATTTGTTTTCCCCTGATTTATGTATTTGTTTTCCCCTGATTTATGTATTTGTTTTCCCCTGATTTATGTATTTGTTTTCCCCTGATTTATCTATTTGTTTTCCCCTGATTTATGTATTTGTTTTCCCCTGATTTATGTATTTGCTTTCCCCTGATATATGTATTTGCTTTCCCCTGATTTATGTATTTGTTTTCCCCTGATATATGTATTTGTTTTCCCCTAATTCATGTATTTGTTTTCCCCTGATTTATGTATTTGTTTTCTTCTGGTTTATGTATTTGTTTTCCCCTGATTTATGCATTTGTTTTCCCCTGATTTATGTATTTGTTTTCCCCTGATATATGTATTTGCTTTCCCCTGATTTATGTATTTGCTTTCCCCTGATTTATGTATTTGTTTTCCCCTGATACATGTATTTGCTTTCCCCTGATTCATGTATTTCTTTTCCCCTGATTTATATATTTATTTTCTTCTGGTTTATGTATTTGTTTTCCCCTGATTTATGTATTTGTTTTCCCCTGATTTATGTATTTGTTTTCCCCTGATTTATGTATTTGTTTTCCCCTGATTTATGTATTTGTTTTCCCCTGATTTATGTATTTGTTTTCCCCTGATTTATGTATTTGTTTTCCCCTGATTTATGTATTTGTTTTCCCCTGATTTATGTATTTGTTTTCCCCTGATTAATGTATTTGTTTTCCCCTGATTTATGTATTTGTTTTTCCCTGATTTCTGTATTTGTTTTTCCCATGATTTATGTACTTGTTTCCTCCTGATTTATGTATTTGTTTTCCCCTGATTAATGTATTTGTTTTCCTCTGATTAATGTATTTGTTTTCCCCTGATTTATGTATTTGTTTTTCCCTGATTTCTGTATTTGTTTTTCCCATGGTTTATGTACTTGTTTCCTGCTGGTTTATGTATATATTTTCCCGTGATTTATGTATTTGTTTTCTCCTGGTTTATGTATGTGTTTTCTCTGATTTATGTATTTGTTTTTCTCTGATTGATGTATTTGTTTTCCCCTGATTTATGTATTTGTTTTCTCCTGGTTTATGTATGTGTTTTCTCTGATTTATGTATTTGTTTTTCCCTGATTGATGTATTTGTTTTCCCCTGATTTATGTATTTGTTTTCCCCTGATTTATGTATTTGCTTTCCTCTGATTTATGTATTTGTTTTCCCCTGATTTATGTATTTGTTTTCCCCTGATTAATGTATTTCTTTTCCCTGATTTATGTATTTGTTTTTCCCTGATTTCTGTATTTGTTTTTCCCATGGTTTATGTACTTGTTTCCTCCTGGTTTATGTATATCTTTTCCCGTGATTTATTTATTTGTTTTCTCCTGGTTTATGTATGTGTTTTCTCTGATTTATGTATTTGTTTTTCCCTGATTTATGTATTTGTTTTCCCCTGATTTATGTATTTGTTTTCCCCTGATTTATGTATTTGTTTTCCCCTGATTTATGTATTTGTTTTTCTCTGATTTATGTATTTGTTTTCCCCTGATTTATGTATTTGTTTTCCCCTGATTTGTGTATTTCTTTTTCTCTGATTTATGTATTTGTTTTCCCCTGATTTATGTGGCGGCCGGGTAGCTCAGTTGGTAGAGCAGCTGGCTACGGACTGGAAGGTCCGGGGTTCGATCCCAGGTGGTGACAGGATTTTTCTCGTTGTCAAACTTTCAGAACGGCCCCGAGGTTCACTCAGCCTCCTATAAAATTGAGTACCGGGTCTTTCCCGGGGGTAAAAGGCGGTCAGAGCGTGGTGCCGACCACACCACCTCATTCTAGTGCCGAGGTCATGGAAAGCATGGAGCTCTACCTCCATGCCCCCCAAGTGCCTTCATGGCATGTTACGGGGATACCTTTACCTTTACCTTTTTTTACCTGATTTATGTATTTGTTTTCCCCTGATTTATGTATTTGTTTTCCTCTGATATATGTATTTGCTTTCCCCTGATTTATGTATTTGCTTTCCCCTGATTTATGTATTTGCTTTCCCCTGATTCATGTATTTGTTTTCCCCTGACTTATGTATTTATTTTCTTCTGGTTTATGTATTTGTTTTCCCCTGATTTATGTATTTGTTTTCTCCTGATTTATGTATTTGTTTTCCCCTGATTTATGTATTTGTTTTACCCTGATTTATGTATTTGTTTTTCCATGATTTATGTATTTGTTTTCCCCTGTTATATGTATTTGTTTTCTCCTGATTTATGTATTTGTTTTCCCCTGGTGTATGTATTTCTTTTCCTTCTGGTGGACGTGTATGTTTTCCTCAGGTCTACATGTATATTTTCTCTGGATGCATGTAATTGTTTTTCCCTGGTGTATGTGTATGTTTTCCTCTGGTGTTTGTATTTGTTTCCTTTTGGCGTATGTGTATATTTTCCCCGTGTCTGTGTGTATATTTTCTTCAGTTGGATGTGTATGTTTTTCCTGATGTACGTGTAGATGTTGTCCCCGGGTCTGCGTGTATACTTTCTCCGGATGCATGTGTATGTTTTTGCCAGGTATATGTAGAGCAGGCCTATATTTAGTGTGTATCTGTGTGTGTATATTATGTATGCTGTATATTCTCTCGAATTAATGTGTGTTCTCCCTGAGTGTATGTGTGTGTTTTTTCTTGGTATATGTGTAGTTTTTATATTTTCTTCGTGTTTATGTGGTATATTTTCTCCGGGTGTATGTGTAGAGTTTTTTTCTAACTAAGTGTACCTGAGTGTGTATATTTTCTGGTTGTATGTGTAATTGTACATTTTCTTCGTGTTTATGTGTATATATTTTCGGGGAATATGTGTAGAGTACGTTTTCTCCGGTGCATACATATGAATGTTTTGTCTGGGTTAATGTGTGTGTTTTCTACGGCAGTATTTATGTTCCTTTGAGAGAAAGTGAGACGGAAAAAGAGACCCAGAAGAACGACTTTATTTTATCCAATGGTGGATAATTTTGGTTTGTGCCATTGACCCAAGCATCACCATCTATGAGAAACGCATCGAAGCTGTAGTTCTTTTTTCCGTTGTAGTCTAGAAGGACGAAAGTGTGAAAGACAAAGTAAATTAGTGTCTCTCGTAAATAGCACAGGCAGATGTTTCATTTTATGGTCACCCCGGATTTTGGGATGAGCGTATGTTTGTAGAAAATTGTCTTCTAGTGCTAGTACGGGTCAGTTTGCTTACGATAGCTTAAGAGGGTAGTGTGTCGTACTGTAGTTCATCCAGAATTAGGAAGGGATTGATAGTTTGTCCTGTAAGGCAGCAATGTTGCTATGTTTTGTAGCAGCACACATCGTCTGCTGCGAAGTAAATCTAGGAATTTAGTAGCTGATACAAACTCGTAAAATTCTATCAAAATTTGTCAGTGGCGGTGGCGGTGGCGGTGGCAGTAGTAGTCTCTTGGTCTAGTGCAGGCATGGGCACTATGTTCCCGCGTGGACACTGTATACACCAACTCTTATTTCTCCCACCACAAATATTCTGCGTGTACGTACAACAAGAAGAGTTTGAAGTCTGACTATAGCGTTCTAATCAGGAGTGTTTAAAATGGTGAAATATGGCGAATAAATATTAAGTTTTTGTTTTAATTTTCAAGAAACGTAGGAACAAGACAATTTTGTTATTTGTTTGTTGTCTTGCTACCTGTTGCAAAAGTCGAGAACACGCTGTAAATACACGCATGTTCACCATTTCATTATCACTAAAGTAAGAATGGAAGGTTGCCACATCTCACGAGACCTCAATCACCGGTCCAATTCGTCCCAAAGGTGCTCAGTGGGATTGAGATCAGGACTCCGTGCAGGCCAGTCCAACCGATGAACATTGTTGTCTACATACCACTGCATAGTAGCCGCCGAAACATGGGGCCAACTTCCATTGTCCAACTGAGTGCCATGTTGCAAGAGGAATGGCGACGCATTCCAGTGGATATCCTACACAAACTAGTGGAGAGCATGCCTAACAGGGTGGCTGCTGTTATAGCAACAAGAGGTGGTACCACGAAGTTCTAAAGGGGCAAAAACAGTGCCCAATTACTTTTTTGGTAGATAGTGTAGTTACTCTACGGCTTTACGCCACCTCGTGACAAGGAGTAAATTTTCGCCTGATTTACTCCAGAACTTACTAGGTTAGTAACGTATTCTATGTTGGTGCTCCCCACCACTTGTGAAGTAAATTCAATTACTCTGGGAGTAAAAAATAATTTTACTACTTTAGTAATTTACTACAGGGACATCATTTTATTTTTACTAACATTTTTTATGTTAACCTGGCTATACCTCTGGATCAACGCCGTTTGCTACCCCCTTCCACGACTGGAGTTCGATGATACTGGCGTAATATACAAACAAATCACTTTACTGTACTGGGTATAGGAGGGAAGAAAAGTAGTTCATCCATTTACGTAAACTAGGAAATATCGCGCTTTTGAGTTTCATCATTTTCATTAGGTTTTGTTTAATCAAAATACAGTACCGTATTAACAATAAGTGTTTTTACTCACGAACTGAGCTGTCCATGCGGACGTATTCATTATGCAGTGTATATTATACTGTGTACAGCACATTAGCGTACACTATAGAGAATGAAGTTAAATTGAAAAATAATCATAACATGGATATTTAAACACATTTTTTAAATGGTGGCCGTTCATTTCGATACAGGCTTCAGTTCTAATGTGCATATTATCGCACTATAGACTATTGTACCTAATCCCAATTACCAGTTTCGTCCTTCGTACTAGTAACTAATGTTAAAATAATTCTGTACCTACTCCATAAAAGAGTACCTTACGTACTGTAAATTCAATCTCCACTTCTGCCCGATCCGAAAAGATAAAATTACTCAGAAATACTATCTACTGTCCGTCCAAGTGGTTACGTCGCAGCGTCGTAGAAAGGGAGGAAATCACGTGACAGTTAATTACTTAACGAGGCCCTTTTATTTAAGTTATTTTAAACAGTTGTATAATATTACGTAGACGTCCAGTTCCTAACAGAAATTAATGTTCTCAGAAAAGAGCTAAGACAGCCCAGTCACTTAGCTGGCGAATAAAAGCTGGTGGGGGAAACCGGGATGCGACGTAGGTAAATGGACGAGAGTACCTGTACGAAAATGATTCAATATTGAATGCTCTTTCGTCACTGGAAAACGCGAACATATTTTTGGAACGTACTGTTTACTATGACCGTAAGGCTACTATGACTGTATATGCGGCCGTGGTTCTGTGTGGAGGACTGTTGAACTTCATTAATAGAAGGAGTGGAAGTGAAGTACATTAAAAAACTCAGGTACAATAAAAGTTGAAGTAAAAATGAAATGATGTCCCTGTACTTTAGTTCATTACTCTCCACTGGAAGTCACCAATTTTCTTCTCACTTACTGATTTACTACTTTAGTTTGGTTTACTCCTGGTTGGTGCACGCCACCCTTAGACATTTAATTATGATGGAACAAAAACAGTTGTAAACAGCTTGCCTATAAAGGTAATTGAGACGCTCGTATGAAAATTATGAAACCCGCTTACGCTCGTTTCACAAACATACTCGCGTCTTAATTACTACCAATATAGGCTCGTTGCATAATGTACTGTTATAACACGTCATTATATTTCTGCATAAAGGAGCGTGAATAACGCACAGTGTGAAAGACAACAACTTACTATGCTGTTGTGTTTGCTGAATTGTAAAATACTGTAGTTCCACCTGAATTAATGTTGCATGTTGTATTTCAATTCTGTACAAAGAACGTTTAGTTCCAAATTCCATACATCCCACATTGTGAAAAGAACCAGACTCAATAAACAAGTATACTGCACAATGCATTAAACACTTTCGGTCGCACACTGCAACAATAATAATTGTGACAAAAGTAGAATCGTAACTGCAAAATAACAAATGAAACTAACTGCCGCTCCAGACAGCGTACACACTCGATGTGTTCACAAAACAACAGACTTCCTTTTGGTCACTAGAAATCAGTGTGTCTAGTGTATGCCGTGATAAATAATTATTTCCTGTTGCTTTTGCTTGTTTTTAAGCTTGAATGGTTGCCATGGAGACCGTGTAAATTCGCAGAATTCTCAATCCCTTTTTAATTTGGCTATAAGTGCTGTAAAAGGCTCCACACACGCAAATACTTGTTGGAGACTTATCTATTTGTCCAGACATATCAGGAAGGCAGTGGCGGTTTCTCGGGGGAGGGAAGGGAGAAACGTCCTCATCAAATTTTTCTTCTTTTGAAAGTAAGTACCAAATTAAATATATGCCTTAAAATTCGAGGAAGATTCGATAATTTTTAAGTTCACAGCTATAACAAAACCTCGGTTGATCGAGTTTTAAACGACGCGCAATCATATGTTGCTAGAAAACTGTGAGAAAGATGCGAGATTGTTTGTGTGGAGGAAAGTCAATCCATTCCTCCTTTACTGCAGTTAACACACATAGACAACAGCGCACTAGCGGCGAGAGAAAGAAGCAGAGTTTTAAAGCAAGTAAATGAACGGAGAGGGAGGAGATCCTCCTCTGAATCAGCGCATGGGCGGGAAATAGAAACCGACTGGTCGTGCAGCAAGCTACATACACAACAGGAGTTCCAACTATTTGTTTGGAATCTTAATGGCGGCATTGTACCATGTGACCGCAACATCCAATCAGAAACGATACGTCCAATGGCCACACTGTATTCATACAGTTACTGTACAGCAAGCTCGCTATCGCTGCCATCTAACGATGCTGGATTCAACCAGACTATAACACATTTAGGAGGAGGCACAATAAAAACAGTTTTAACGCAAAGCTATGAAAGACATCATTATAAACTTTTTTTATTATAAAACAAAATAAATTATTCATTGCACTTTATGTAAGCTACTATTCATGGTTTGAAAGTTTTGAGGATATCTGAAAGTTGAAGTTGGATTTATATAAAACAAAGAGGGAGTAGTTCTACGTTAGTATCGCAGATCTTTTTGGCCCCAGAAATTCACTTACATTCATTGTCTACTAGACAGGACAACAGCCAAGTTGTCAGTTTTGTACAAATATATTTGAAATTGAAAGTACGCCAAACTACATTATTTTTAACATAAAAAATTAATCGGTCACCTACAGCTTTGAACAATAATGATAGTATGACCAGAGCGGTATGACTTTACAAGAACTGACATTTTTCAAAAGCATGTGGTACTGAACTTGTAAAATGTACATGTGGCAACACAGACCACGTGAGTGGGTGCAATGTTCTCGCTTTCCTAACAGATTATTTCTCATTCCCACTTCCGTAAAACGGTTCTGGTTATGTAGCTAGTCTCTTCCAACACTGTGATGCTGTAGTGTGAGCGAAAAATGCTGCGAGTTTGTGAATTTCCTTGTAATTATTAATTTGTACAATTATCCAACAATGAATGGAAGTGAAAACATATTTTGGACAATTTAGGAAACTCAGTTTACAAGAACATATTATTGCTATACAAAAGAGCCGTTATGTCTACCCATGCTTTCTGACCTAGATGTGCTCTATACAATGATGTTATTCTAGTTTTCCTACGTCTGTTTTCCAAAGTTTCCCATTTAAGTTCGAATAAGTCTTGTTGTGGTACCTTGTAATTTTTTCCAATTGTGAGTTTATTCCCAATTCCCTTATAAAATTTTAGAAATTCAAAGCCTGCATTTTCTGATAATATTTGTGGTCGTTCACGTACATAAACCCCTAAATATTCATCGACATTGAATGGGTTTGAATAAGGAAAGCTATGAGCTGGATGCGAACATGGCCACCGAGGGCAACTAGAAATAGGAGAGCCTATTTCAAAATCCTCACCACATCCAAACATAGCCTGTAATTTTTCCTGGTTGCTTCCTATTCATGCAAAAGATAGTTTTATAGATCGGGTTTGAACCAATAACTCCCGGTTCTAATAGCACACTTGATAAATACTAGGCCAGCTAGCACATTGGAAATGGAGAAAACTTATGCGTCTGTAAAACTGATGGTATTGCTTCATCTCCCATTTTTAATATTCCTCGCTCAGTTACACTTCATAATTATTTTCAACGTTGGCTCTGCTCTTAACTAAATTCAAATTCTGTTAGACGATCTTACGATTTTTTGCGGAATTTGAGAGGGAGGAATCTCTTTGTTGACTCTGGCGATCAACAAGTTTTTCTACATTTGGTTTTCATCCACTGGCACAGAAAATCTAGATTTCACGAAAAGCTAAGTTACATCGAAAATGACGCACTCTACCGAGTATCACTCTTTTGTTTTTTGGCTTAAGTGCGTTTGTACTGAAGGATGATTAGATAAAAACTGTGTAAGCGTAATGTATGAGTAAGATCCAGCTGTGCACCAATTTAAACTCTCAATTGAACGAATGAATGAATGAATGAATGAATGGGTGAATGAGCGATTGAGTGAATGCGTGAATGAATTAATTGATTGAAAAATTAATGAGAGAAGAAGCATTTTAAAATATACGGTAAAACTCATCCTTGCTAGGGAAACTGGGACTAAGAGGAAGTGCCTACGTGAGCTCCAAGCCTCTTGCCCACTTGTCTCACTCTAGTATTCACCGTTCTATAGAAGGAGCGTTACATAATATTGTAGGAGAGAAGCAGAAAATCGAAATAATACAATACAGACGTGGACAAATTATTAGCAAAATTGAAGATTTTTATTACATATTTTTACAAAATATGATTCTTCAGCTTAGACTACAGTTGACATTTTTGCGTATTTCGAAATTACTAGCAAAATTGAAGATTTGTATTGTATATTTTTTTTACAAAATTTGACTCTTCAATTTGGACTACATTTGATATTTTTGCATATTTACAAATTATTAGCAAAACTGAAGATTTTTATTATATATTTTTACAAAATTTGACTCTTCAATTTGGACTACAGTTTACATTTTGGATATTTCCAAATTATTAGCAAAACTGAATATTTTTATTTTATATTTTTACAAAATTTGACTCAATTTAAACTGCAGTTGACATTTTTGCATATTTACAAATTATTAGCAAAATATGAAGATTTTTATTATATATTTTTTTACAAAATTTGACTCTTCAATTTAAACCACAGTTGATATTTTTGCATATTTCTATCTATTGTAATTACAGAAATATGTAAAATTGTCAACTGTAGTTTAAATTGAAAAGTCAAATTTTGTAAACAGAATTATCATAAAAATCGTCAATTTTGTTAATAATTTGTCCACGTCTGTAGTTACTACATGTTGGGATGGAGGGGGGAAAAGCACTGCAGATCAAAAACAGGGCAAGATTTTGGGATGGATGGATGGATGGATGGATGGATGGATGGATGGATGGATCGATGGATCAATAGGAGAAATGCGATGGAAAACATACGCGAAAACTACAGCGTGATCCGTTTGGGTATGGATAAAATAAAAACACTCTAAAACATTTACTACTGAACTTTATTTGTTGAAACTTTGTGCATACAACACTCAAAGATGGAAGATTCCTCAGAGCTCAACATGACCCCCATTGCGCACCCTGCACAACTCATAACGGTGATGCAGTTCAGCCCATGTCCGTTGTAACATAAGAGGGGTGCTTTGTTGAAAAGATTGAATAATTTTTACTCTGAGATCATCAATGTTGTCCACCCCTGTGGAGTAGCGGTTAGCGCGTCTGGCCGCGAAACCAGGTGGCCCGGGTTCGAATCCCGGTTGGGGCAAGTTACCTGGTTGAGGGTTTTTCCTGGGTTTTCCCTCAACCCAATACGAGCAAATGCTGGGTAACTTTCGGTGCTGGACCCCGGACTCATTCTACCAGCATTATCACCTTAATTTCATTCAGACGCTAAATAACCTAGATGTTGATAAAGCGTCGTAAAATAACCCAATAAAATAAAATAAATCATCATTGTTCCTGGGTTTCTGTGAATAGACAATGTCTTTAACAAAACCCCACACTAAGAAGTCAGGATAGGTTAGATCTGGGGAGTTTGGGGGCCAAGTGAAGAGATAGCTGCTTCTCGTACTGGGTTTCGCTTGCGACCTCCTGCATATTTTTTTAACACAGAACCTGTTTCTACAAATGTTCGATAACACAACATTATGGAATCGTATTTAGGTACATTCGCATATCCTACTCACGTCGAAATTCCTTTTGAATTCTTTTAACACTCTAGCATACCAAAGAACAAATTGTTCCCGCTGTTGATTTATAGAAACCATTTTAATCATCTACGATTTCATTTGTCCTTTCATATTATGCATTGTTGTCATGGAAACTCCCATCTTTTAATCATAATATAACCAGCAAGAAATTTTTCCTGCTATCATAATAGCTTTATAATAATAAATTAATATTACCCATACCAAAACGGATCAAACTATAGTATTTTACCAATTTTTTTACATTCCAGGACAAATATAACTCCACGTAGGACACACCATTAAAATGCAGAACAATCTTGGGAAATCCAGGATGTCTGGCAACCCTAGTCTTCATACTCCAACATTTAACAAGGCGTAGCCTTCTCGTTAACTACTTCATAATCGCTTCCTCATCCCATGAGGCCTAGTCTCCAGACAACAATGCAATTGACAGTCGAAACGATTCTCACATCAAGCAACCAACATTGAGTGCACACTAACTCCGTGTGACTTAAATTGTGATTTTATGTTAAAGAACAGTGACGTGTATTATGCAAATCAAGCTTTCAGGTATAACTCCCTGTAAAGTTGATTTGAATAATTTCGAGGGAAAAATTGTTCTGGGGCCGGGTATCGAACCCGGAACTTTTGGTTAAACGTACCAACGACGGTTGTCAGCCCACTTTGAGGTCTGTGGATATTGAGGAGAAAAATTGGATCGGTGTCTGGTAGAGTTCCCGGGTAGCTCAGTTGATAGAGCGTTCGTACGTTTAACCAAAAGTCAGGAAAATGTAATACAGACCAGTTTTCAGTAGAACCCCGATTGTCCGTCACCCTATTAACCGATTGGCGGATTATTCGACTGTCTATTTCTCGTTCTTTTTTTCTTCAGAAATAAATAATTTACTTGAAGTACTCTTTTGTGCAAGTAGGTTCTACATATGTTTTTGCTAGAGAGTGTCATTACAAGCCTTTATAGTTACACAACATTGTCTACTGTTCAAAATGCCGTTCTATAACGTAACTTGTATATAAAATGTCTTCCACGGATGTTACAGAAAACGTATTGTGCTAAATATCGAAAAAAAAAATGGAAATAATTTGAATGGTTTGAGAAAGAGAAACTGTGGCTCATCTCGCATCAGAATACGAGATTGGAGTTACAACTGCACGATTTAATAAAAAAACAAGGATAAAGAGTAAAAAATTATGTAAATCTACAACATGAGACCTCCTTTATTCCTATCTTTCCTGAGACAGTCATTACAAAGGGCTTCCTTGGCCCTTAAAAAACCCGTCGTTGACAACCAGACTTAAATTAGTGAACTTTTGATCCACTACATAGTGAGTTAAATACAAGACCATGCAGGAAAAAACAAAATCTTTCACGGTACGGATTATCCGATTTTTTCGATCAACCGTTCAGTCCATCCCCTTCATTACCACGGATAATAGAGGTTCTACTGTATTATATTCTTGAAAATTTGATTCTCAGGGACTTATGAGGTTTTACACTTTTTCCAGTAATGCCATCTCGTTCTCACTAATTTTGCTGAAGATGTGTAAGCTCGCAATTGATATAACTTTATTAAATAACCGATTTTGAAAAGATTATGTATGTTAGTGAAATAAGTCCGAAAATTTGCAGTTGGATTATTTTACATTTGAATTTCAGTTGGAGGAAATCGTGAAAAAAAAAAAAAAAAGTAGGCAAACATCCTAACCAGGAATCGAACTACAGTACATTCCAGCTCAATGTCTGATCACGGGTTCGCCGGTGGTCTCAAATATACCGCGTACCACGATTGGCACACGTACCACAATTTGAAAAGTATTGCTCACTTTCTGTTTGAATATGGGAAACTCTGTAGAATACCGGAGTCTTCCACTTCCTGGAGGCGATCGCCAGTTGTTTTTCCCCCACGCCGTCTCGACCCCGTGACCTGGCATCGGATGGTGTCCGCGTTTAATCTTTCAAGACGCCGCCTTCTTCACGCAGGTCATGTCCGCTGCTCTCAAGGCGGATTAAATTTACACCGCCCCCGTGTCAGGCCCGGCACCTCGGGCGCCTTTATCTTCCTCAAAATGGGGCTCGAACCTCGAATTCACAATCCGAGGGTCCATCAAGTGTTTGAATTGCCTTTCTTAATATTAACTTCTACTTGCTTAGTTCCGTTGAAGTCAGCGCTTCCTTTGTTTCTGTTCCCATAGAAACGGTCATTTAGTGTGTTAAATTTGATCTTGCATTGCCATAGAAACACACTCCCCGTATTTCGTTTTCCCGTTTTTTTTTTTTTTTCACATAACAACAGACTTGCCAACTTTTGTTAGAAAAAGTGTTTTTTTCTCTATCGATATTTCCCCTTCAGATTGTAAAATTTACATCAATATGGAAAACTATGGAGTGTATTGTACCTTCAACAAATTGTAGATTCCTTTGATTTTGTCTTTCCATATAATTACTCACTCATTGGGTTGCATATTTTGTATTTATTTTTGTACTATCAGAGGTTATAGAAACATTGTTTCTGTGGGCTTCGTTTTCTAGGCCTTTTTTTTTACAGAATTACATTCTTACCACTTTCTGTTGAAGGGACACTGTGGTGAAATAATGCTGAAAAATTCAGAAAATCCACTTTATTCATTCATTTATTTATTTATTTATTTATTTATTTATTTATTTATTTGCTTATTTACTTAATTATTTACTTATTTATTTATCACTTATTTATTTACTCACTCACTTATTTATTTATTTATTTATTTACTTATTTACTTACTAATTTACCTGCTTATTTACTTATTTACTTACTTATTTATTTATTTACTTACTAATTTACTTCCTTATTTACTTATTTATTTATTTATTTATTTATTTATTTATTTATTTATTTATTTACTTATTTACTTATTAATTTACTTCCTTATTTACTTATTTATTTATTTACTTACTTATTTACTTACTTATTTACTTATTTATTTATTTATTTACATATTTACTTATTTATTTACATATTTACTTACTTTTTCCTTAATTATCTAGTTATTTACTTATTTATTTATTTATTTATTTATTTATTTATTTATTTACTTATTTAATTATTTACTTACTTATTTACTTATTTATTTAGTTATTTACTTACTTTTTCCTTATTTATTTATTTAGTTATTTATTTATTTATTTATTTATAATCGACAGAGAGGTGTAGACGGCTGTCACACACTGGTTCCGATCCCAGGTGGCAGACTCTTACGATACAGGGATACAAAAGTTGATTCCACGATATGACAAATGTTTCAATTTCGATTATGAATATGTTGAAAAATAGCTCAACAAATTACTGTATCTGTTCCAATAAATATTTCCATGTCATTGTGTTTTCTTTCTGTTAACGGCCCCAGGAAAACTTATCTTTTACGGCCCTCGTAATTGCGCTTGAGTGGACCAAAATTTGTACAAGCACTTGTTTTGACATTATTAACATGGTGGAAGAAAAAAAAATAACTTTTTTTGTCTGCTCCCATGAGAATGTTTGCTTATCAGATGCACTGACGAGACAACATTTTGTTCTGGGAACTCCACAGGTTGTAGACCACGTTTTGACGACCTTTCTCGTGGGAGATCAGCTTCCAGAGATAATACCCAATATAATCTAGATCGTGAAAGGAAATTTCCTGGTCACGGGCCACCTTTTGTTCCGCGCAACTCAATATAATTGTTTTACGTGAAGACAATGGGCTCGGAAAACGAGAGACGCCTCCATATGCATCGAACACTCCTCTACGCAGAACAATCGGAGCTAATTTCATTTTTATATCACAGCATAATAGGAATAAGGCACAAGGACGTAACAGGATCCCGTCCTTTAGTATAGAAATTGGTTGTTGTAGGGCTTTGCAAACTGTGTTACTGGACGTCCACGAAATGTAGCGATGACCTTGAAATGCTGTCTGAAAGCTTTTTTGATATAAATTTGCAAACCACAGGTGTTTAAACTGAACGGTAAAAAAAATAGAATCAAGTGAAAAAATGTTCCTCCGAAGTGAAGTTGGTCTCACCTTGCCAGACCATCAAACGAACTAATTCAACTTCTAGATATTTACGAACTTACAGGAAGAATTCAGTAACTAAAACCAGGAACTGAAATAATCATAGTTCTATAGGTCTAAGACGAATGGAAAACAGTAATTTAGGGCCGTATTCATAGACATTTTTAGCGCGGGCTTCCGGTGGATGATCAGCGTTTTTCGTATTCATAAACCAGTGTTAGCGATAGGATATGATTTGAATTCTGTACTAGTAACCAGTGGATAGCCGGGGCTAGCTTAGTACGCTCGTAGCGCGTGCTGCGAAATGTCTATGAATAGCACCCTAAAATTTTGTACTACTCCTAGTATATCTTGAGCGTTACCCACTGTAAAGTTTAAAATGGGTGATACCTATTGCGCATGCGTTTGACTGATATCTACAATGCAATTAATAATAATAATAATAATAATAATAATAATAATAATAATAATAGTGTATAAAATAGCTCTCGGTTTTATTGTGAATACAATTTTAATATATATATTTTTTTTCAGTTAGGCCTAATCTATATATATATATATATATATATATATATATATATATATATATATATATATAATTTGAACTGGTAATGGAAATTACGGGAAAACGGCTGAACGGATTTGAATGAGTGACCCCTCATTTTCATGCCTGGCATCCAAAGTTTTTCGGAAAAGTAGTAGTTTTCAGTGAAATGTCAATTTTCCTACATAATTTTCCTATTTTCCAAAATCCATCTGTTGTCACTTTTGAGAACTAATTTTATTCAATCACGGCCGACTTGATTGAATTTCAGAACAAAACACACACTACAATAAACAGTAGGCTATTACACGAAGGCCATGACCTGCAGGATTGCCGACATATTTAGAGCTCAATTCAATTTGTTATTAAAAACTGATTATGCAGTGTATAATTTTCTGAGTACAGCTGTGTATTGGATATTCAAATCTACGAAACTTGAGGTGGTTTGATGACATTATTATCACTAGAAATTAAATATTATTATAGTTAATATCATGATGCATCTATTTTTTCATTAATTGTACATAATATTGATGCTATATTGATGACATGAAAGTGAAACGTTTTGTGGTTATGTAAGTAAATGTAGAGAATATCTTAATTTAGATCTTCATTTCTATAATTTACTGAGTGGCTGCTATATATAACTACAAAACTTAAGTAAGATAATAATATTGTTATTAAATATCAAATATTTTTATACTTATTAACCCAGTGGGGTTGGGTCTTTTTCATATACTTAATGGCGGTGTAGTGTAGATATTGATATGTGTCATTGTCTTCAGTATTGGCTCGAGAGAGCGCAAAAATTTACAGTTCCTAAGGAAAGATCAAAAGGTATTACTTACTGATAAAATAAGAGGCCTAGAAAATTTTGTAGTCTCCAGATTATTTCAGCAAGATCCCTTAGTAGGAGAAAATGATTTTACGCCCTACATTTCAAGTTCTACATGCAGCAGCTATACGAAAATGCTATTGTTCGAAAGCTTAGCAAACCTGATATTTGTTTAACTTTTGCCTACAATCCACAATGACCTGAAATAGCTACTGATATCGTCCTGACATTGATACTTGCGTTTTCGCATTGAAACTCAAAAACTGAATTTGAATAGGTTCAAGAAAAAGTATTTGGCCTAAAAAAAATCCATTCAGAGGGAGTATGTGTCACTATTATGGAAGCAAATAACTATCAAAATGTCTGGTATTCTTCATTGAAAATAATCTGAACAATTTTTATTTGAACTTTTTATGGACTTAGTTTGCAGCAATTGTTGCACAAGCCACTAGTATATGTATATTTTTTTTTATTTTTAAGAAAAAAAGTTCTAGAAGTTTGTCTAATTAATCTATATTGAAACCCAGGGCTACTTAAAGAAGATATGTGTGGTGAGCATATTCACAAATTATGAGACTAAAAAAAGAAAATTGTTACGCAAAGTACTTTTTGAGTCTCTCGCCCCCTCCCCCAAAATGTAAATTTGCCCATAAATTTTTCAACCATGAGAGGTACAAGGACACATTTTTGTAAGTTCTTTAGTTAATCTATGGTACAAATTTGAAAAAACTAACTTCCATAATTTAGAATTTGATAATTTCACTCATGGGTACCCTTAATTCTTATATAATTATAATGCAGTTTGAGGGTACGCTAGCAAAAAAAGATTGAATGCACTGAGATAGAACAAGAAAGTCAAGGAATATTATGGACAGTAAAAAATCGTTCATGCAGGAAGAAGTATTTAAGAGTTGTTGATTCATTACGAAAAATGAATCTGATACAACATTAATACAAATTAATTTTATTTCAAAGAATATATGTATCAAGAGAATACAATATTAAAACATATTACAAACTTTATAACTAATTTCGAGTTACAAAATGCTTAATTAATGAATGATATTTCATGTGATTTTATACATCTTATTGCAATTATTTGAGAGAGGGTAACACCTTCATTATTACCTACATACGGTTCTTTTTTAATTAATGATATTTAATAATGAATGAATGAATGAATGAATAAATAAAAATATACATATAAATAAATAAATAAATAAACTATATATATACAGGGACATCACTTTATTTTTACCAACATTTTTAACATTAACCTGGCTATACTCGGAAACACTGTTGCCCCCTTCCATTACAGGAGTTTGATGTTACTAGTGCAATATGGAAACAAATCATTTTACTAGGTATAGGAGGAGAGAAAAGTAGTGTATCCATTTATGTTGTAGGGAAATACGATATTACGATTTTCAGTTTGATCATCACTTTTACGAAATTTATCAAAATACAGTAGAGTAGTAACATTTTTTTTTCAAAAACTCAACTTTTCAGGCGGCTATGTTCGTTATGTAATGTCTACTTTATTTAGAATATCAATTATTGGTGTTAACATACGATATAGAGAGTGCATTTAAATTGAGGGGGTCATAAGTAAAGGGCTGTAAGTACACTTGTTACTTTTGAGAAAATGGGGTTTACATATTTAAGCTTTCGCAAAACCGGTGAAATTTTTATTTAAATTTTAATATGTGATGCGATTAAAATATCCCTTTGCCACTAAAATTTTAGATACTTTAGCTTACACTGGATGCACTTAACTCATGTTATTACAAATGTCACTAGCATTCCTTTGCTTCTAGCCATCTCAATTCAAAATAAGCTAATCTGAATTTATAAACAAGTTGCTGAAAATGGTTGGCGTTCATTACAATGCAGGCTTCAATTCTTTACGCATATTATTAAAAACATTTTGAAGCATATTCTCTGAAATTTAATTTATTGTTTCTTCAATATAATTTTTAGTACGATATTATTAATATAGGTTCTTTCTTCTATTTCAATATTTCTGAAACACACTATACACTGCAGTGTTTACTTCACTGCTTGAAGACTTCGAATGCAACAGCGGCCGTAAGTTTGTGTGTCTGACGGGAGCAAGGACATTAGTGAAGGGGTGAGAGTGAAGTACATTCAGAAATGCAGGTACAATAAAAATGCAAGTAAAAATAAAATGATGTCCCTGTGTGTGTGTGTATATATATATATATATATATAAAGAAAATACAGTAATAAATGAATGAATAATTACAGTATATATAAATTAATCAACTAAGAAATAAGTAAAAACAGAAGGAAGGAATGAGTAAGTGAAGTTGTGAAGGAAAGAAAGAAGAAATGAATGAATAAAGGAATAAATAAAGAAATGAAAAATAAATAAATATTCCTTTACTCTCTCCAGCAATATCCTCAACATTTGTGCCGTTTTCAAGGCGTTGAATAAGATTTACTTTCTCAGAAACACTCAGACTTGAAAGTGTTTGTGACATGATGCGAATTAGATTACGTTAAATTAACTATTTCTGTTTTCATACTCCCCGCATTTATTAACCACCCCCTTTTGTCTACGAATAATAATGAATTCGTTATGATGTCACATTAATTTCTTTTCTCCTTTATGTTTTATAACGGCTGGCTGGATTCGAAACTACTTTATTTTAAACGCATATTTTCAATCATCCAAGGCCTACTGTAATGGCATCACGTATTAACAGAAATTGTGACCACATTTCTCAAATTCCATAGGTTTCAAGTTAAATTCCCATTGTGGCCCTCTTTCATATGCTTTACACGCATTGCAACTAGTAACCTTGTGTGTAATCCATCTTTATAAAGGTACAAGTTTCGATTCCTGATCGATATTGAAGAGATTCTTGCTAGAACTTTTCTCTGGAAACTTGGATAGTTATTGATCTCAAATTTATGTAAAAACTTGCGTAGCAAAGGCCACATTCTCCCACTAATCATACTTTTATTTTTTTATTATTTTACTTGATCGCGTGACGTACTGCTGTTAATAGAACCCATATTGGCTTTGTAATGTGGACGTAAGTGTACTATCGCATGAGTTGTATGTATAATAAATTCTCACATTCTGTTACTTTTGCATTTCTTCAGAAATACTTTATGCAAAACCAAAATAGCCAGTAATTCTCATTCCTTGAATAATAATAATAATAATAATAATAATAATAATAATAATAATAATAATAGAGACAGTTATATAAGTGAAATATTCCTACGGCCAGCAGAAGAACGTTGAAAGCAGAGTAACAGTTAATGAATCACTTATTGTAACCCGTAATTTACATACGAAAATCATGCCAACTGATTGATGTCCCTATAACGTGCGATCAGGATTTCGTTTCTATGGAGACAGAGAAACAGCTGAATATGAGAACCTTGCAATTGAGGTAAGCTGAACTTAGAGGTGTAAGAACAGCTTTTGTGCGAGATCGTGCGTATTTGCTTGTTTTCCGCACAGAACCAATACGCGGTAAGTGTGAAATACCACATTCAGTATTCCCAACGTAACACACATAACAATTTCCCTCTTCTTACCGCTTAAGCGCGACATTCATTTTACTGCTTTAGGCTTTTAACATATTATTTTTAGAGACGTTTAACATAGTAATAATTATAAATTGGAAACTTACCACTGCAATTTCACCTAAATTGCAATGTTAATTATTGTTTTTAAATATTTGCAAAAATTAAGTGAAGTATACTACTCCACGAAACTTATTGCATTCCTGATACAAGTAACATTAAGGAAGCCGTGAAAAAATCAACAAGATTCCAGATGCCGATGTTATTACTGCAATATGTTATATAAATAATATTGTTAAAATATTAAAATGGAAAATAAATCATTACATAACCTTACCGTTTGTTTTAAGTTCGCTTTATAGACTGGGGGGGGGGGGGAAGACAGACGTATATCACGGCCTGCTGGAGTATAGTAAACACAGAAAACATTTTATAGCAACAAGATATTTTGGTTTTCCGAAGTTGCCGTCATTAAACCAAGATGGAGATTTCATTGCAACTAATTAGAAATTCGTCTTTCAGGTATGTAATAAACGATCTTCGCACAAAATAATGTACGATACACGAGCGGTATGTTTGTTTTCATGTTCTCGGAAATTAAAAAAGCTAAACTACGTTTCGCTTTTACAATCTTTTCCTCGACCATGAAAACGTCAACATACCGCTCTTGTAACGTATAATACTATTGTCAGTTAGAATTAAGTTTTTTGGATATATTTCACGAAAGACGGCTTCAAAATGTGCCAAAATTATCAAAGCATAAAAAAGTGGAAATTACAAGGCACTGCATTATTAGGGAATGCATATGTCAACAGTACCGGTAAAGTCCTTTAGAAAAGATCACAGTCCCCGCTTTGCTTCTGGCAAACAGGTATCGATGTAACATTGAGTGGATCCGTGTTATATTATACGGAGAAGGGCCCGAAGGCTAGCACAGCATCTGAGGCTGACTGTGTTTGCCACTCCTTTATGTGGGAATGGTAGTTTGTGTCAGGACGTTCGCTTTCTTGTCGATATTGTGACTCAGCTATGTGGCGCTATCAGTGGATTCAATGACGTAGGTTGATGGTCCGGTGAAGTCCCACTCGTGTCCTTTCACTTTCCCGAAGGATTACTACGCCTCCACAGACTGATGTATTCTGTACGCCTCTCACAGTACCCCATCTAGCTGCACTATTTTGATAAGTACTATTGAAATAATGATGATGATTAGACTTCGAGGAATTGCCACGAGAATCGCAAGGTTTACTGCGCACGCGGTATAGACTGTATGAGAAAGGGGCGTGCAAAGGATGGAGTATGCCTCTGATGTAAACACTGAGCAGTATACTGCGGTTGCAATAAAACCTGTATCCTGCATTCAAGAAATATAATGAATGATCATTGAAGTAGGAAATGTCTAAATATGTAAATACACAATTATTTTATAGTGAGATACATTAACTCTTAAAATTTAATGTAAGATACTCGCATCATTCTTGAATATGTGCATTGCAGTGAAGAGTTACGTACATTTTGAGCGACCCCAAAGTAATCTCCTCCGATGGTCACTTAAACAGTTTTTATATTGGAAAATGTACGTTCAACATCACACGATGTAATAGGTGCGTATTTGAAGAACGGAAAGTCACTACTTTTTAGTACACCAGCTTCAGACGTCTTGTCGTGACCTGATAGTACATCATGAATTATAATACGAAGTTGTGAATAGGCAGAATTTTTAGCAATAATGTTTCTCAACTACATTTCACTTTTTCTGAAATTAGTGAATTGTTATTTTGGACAACGGTTTGTGATACTTTATACACTATATTAAGGGCTTCTGAGAGTTGTAGTTTAGACGATTCTAACAGGGTGATGCTTTTGGACACGATTTTAAAATTAGAGTCAGTGAACACAATATCTTCCAATATTCAGAAGGCAATGATTTTACAGCTGCAACAGCGGAACTGTCTGTGCTATCCAATGCATCAATTACCTCCAGTATTTTACTGTAATGTTCTGCATAATTCTTGTCTGCACTGAACAAATGTTAAGCTTTGACTATTCCAACTACAGTAATGCAAAAACAAGTGCTTACATAGGTATACATTAGCTGTAGCTGCTCTATCTATTTGGACGGTCACAACTCTTAACATGAACTGCTTATACTACGAGACCCGGCGGTCGCTCACCTCCTCTATACTACCGTACATCGGCAACCTGCTGCGTGTGGCAATTCAACGAAGTCTAATGATGATGAATATTGAAATGGAGAATGGCGGTTGAATAATGGAGGGAAACTGGAAGAAGAAAAATCTACAGAAAGCTTGGTTTTTCACCAGAGATACGGCTCTGTTACCAGCTGGATTTGAAACTGAGTCCGCAGTCATCGTAAGCCAGTGCTGCCAACTGAAGTACTAAGTAGACTCATTATGCTGACATTGTCACCTTTATTTCACTCACACGCTAGAATTGATAAGGCGTCATATAATAAATAATTAAAAAAATAAGAACAAGGGAAGACAATAAGAATAAGGTGAACATAAAGAGAACAAATAGTTCTGCGTTAAGATTTGCAGGATAGTTACGCACGAGTCGATTTTTCCAAGGTTTTCTTGTACTGTAAGACGAATGTCAGGTAATCACATGGTGACTTCTCAGCCTCATTTCTCCAAACACCATCTCGCTATCACTAATTTCATTGATACTTATAATTTTATTTGCCTGTTATTTCACTTGTTAATTTACGAGTATTTATTAATCAATTTTCTGACTCCCCGACCGACTGATAGTAACCTACCCACTGAATGACAAGTAGACCTATCAGTGCCAGATCCCATGCGCTGTTGTTTTTGTTCTTGTGCAAACATAGCCTATATTTAGCCCTAATCTGATAGAGTTTATCTCTTGAGAACATCATACGATAAGAAGTCCTTCGTCGTTGCTTTCATGACCAATATGAATTGTTCCTTTGCTGATGATCAGTGTTGCCAATTCAGCTGTTTTCCCGCTAAATCTAGCTTTTTTGGATAACCGTCTCGCGGATAAAATTATATTATCCCGCTTAGCGGGAAAACTAGCGGTTTTTAATCTTTAAAGCTTCTGAAATGAAATTCATATTAGCATTATAAGCGGCTTTCATAATTACATTTAATTCGTTCAGTGTGTGTTTTGTGAAATGATGGATGTGTTAATGTAGTGATAATTCCATATTATATATGTTACCGTTAAAACCCGAAATCCGTCAAAACCAGTTTCAACTAGTAAAAACTAGTTTATGGGGAGAGGATGGTATTTTTTGGTGACAAATGAGTAAATTTTCAAAAAAAAATTATTTAAAATACTCTGTGATATGTGTGGAATGCATAGCATAACATTTTGTGGATATTTGTGACATCGGATGTTGAGTAGCCATTTTGAAACTTCCTGCGTTATGGATTTTTAAATCACTCGCCCACTTTTATTGTTGTTTTCGGTAAATTAAATTGTCAAGTTTTTTTCTTTAAAATTCCCTTTGATATGTGTGGAATGCATTGCATAACATTTGTGGGTATTTGTAACCTTATCGGATGTTAAGACTTCATTTTTAAACTTCCTGCGCTATGGATTTTTAAATCACACGCCCACTTTTATCGGTTTCCAGTAACTTCATTGTTTTTGCTATATTGCCAGACAAAAACGGATATACTTTCTGAACTATTAAAGATACATGCATGAAATTTAGAACACACATTCTTTAGACTATTAGGAAACATTTCTCTGTAACAGAATTTTGTTAATTGATTCCATTTTAAAAATACGTCCGTTTGTTTGCAAGACAGGAAATCAGAAAATTGTTATTAAATTTTAAATGTTTACTTTACAAACGTAGGGACTAATATCAAAATTCTGTTACAGACAGTTTGTAGAACATGCTTTTGCAAATACATTGCAAAAAAACTGTTTGAATGTATCTTTAAAAACGGTTTAGATATATCGGTTTTAGCACAATCCTGCATTGGGTATTTTTTTTTTTCAATTTAAGCCCCCAAATAATTTTGTTTTCAAAATATTTTTATTTGGTTGAGTTGCCACAGCTATGAGCTCTCTACATACAAAAAATTAATATTTTACACAAAATAGGGAAAACGTTTTAAAAAATACCATCCTTTCCCCTTAAGCAAATCAAGATAGATATAAAGTGAGTTTTCTTATGATCTAGAATCAGTGTCAGGTTAGGTTTGGTTTGTTTAGGATTTTGTTTGGTAAAAGCCTAAAAAAAACCTATAAAAACCAAACCTAACCTATCATTGATTCTAGATCTTACGAAAATTCGCGGGCAAATCGCAATATAGCGAACGTAGAAGCTCCGCCCACGACCCCTTCCACTTTTCCCCTACTAGCTCACCAGACTCTCTATGTGATAGGCGAGTGTTCTGTCGAATGCACATTTCATGTGGGGGGGGGGGGTAACTTCCCCTACTGGCGTTCGCTATATTGCGATTTATCCGCAATAAGAATTTAAATATGTTGTGTATGTGATAAAAGTGTTCAAAATTGCTTTATAGCGCCACATTGGGCATGATAAAAGTGTGCAATATTCGTTGCATTGGCGGGCGTATGCTCTATCATGACCATTATTATTATTATTATTATTATTATTATTATTATTATTATTATTAATTACTTACTTACTTACAAATGGCTTTTAAGGAACCCGAAGGTTCATTGCCACCCTCACATAAGCCCGCCATCGGTCCCTATCCTGTGCAAGATTAATCCGGTCTCTATCATCATATCCCACCTCCCTCAAATTCATTTTAATATTATCCTCCCATCTACGTCTCGGCCTCCCTAAAGGTCTTTTTCCCTCCGGTCTCCCAACTAACACTCTATATTCATTTCAGGATTCGCCCATACGTGCTACATGCCCTGCTCATCTCAAACCTCTGGATTTTAAGTTCCTAATTATGTCAGGTGAAGAATACAATGCGTGCAGTTCTGTGTTGTGTAACTTTCTCCATTCTCCTGTAACTTCATCCCGCTTAGCCCCAAATATTTTCCTAAGCACCTTATTCTCAAACACCCTTAACCTATGTTCCTCTCTCAGAGTGAGAGTCCAAGTTTCACAACCATAAAGAACAGCCGGTAATATAACTGTTTTATAAATTCTAACCTTCAGATTTTTGGACAGCAGACTGGATGGTAAGAGCTTTTCAACCGAATAATAACACGCATTTCCCATATTTATTCTACGTTTAATTTCCTCCCGAGTGTCATTTATATTTGTTACTGTTGCTCCAAGATATTGGAATTTTTCCATCTCTTCGAAGGATAAATCTCCAATTTTTATATTTCCATTTCGTACAATATTCTGGTCACGAGACATAATCATATACTTTGTCTTTTCGGGATTTACTTCCAAACCGATCGCTTTACTAGCTTCAAGTAAAATTTCCGTGTTTTCCCTAACCGTTTGTGTATTTTCTCCTAACATATTCACGTCGTCTGCATAGACAAGAAGCTGATGTAACCCGTTCAATTCCAAACCCTGCCTGTTATCCTGAACTTTCCTAATGGCATATTCTAGAGCGAAGTTAAAAAGTAAAGGTGATAGTGCATCTCCCCGCTTTAGCCCGCAGTGAATTGGAAAAGTATCAGATATTATTATTATTATTATTATTATTATTATTATTATTATTATTATTATTATTATTATTATTATTATTATTATTATTATTATTTAACAATAAATATACATTAAAATCTAGAGATATTTGTTTGAAAATCGCGGGTTTTCTAAAGTCATCTAGCGGGATTATACGAACAACTGTTGGCAACACTGCTGAAGACAACCCCAGTTGGTCTCGTGATGTTGAGATAGGCTGTAGGTTTCAGAAACGAAACACTAGCTAGAATAGCAAAGCCATTTTACAGAGAATTGGGAGAAAGTTTATAGTCAGCTGACAGTCTCCGAGATGTGTTTTGCGTCCGCCCCGTATTTTGTTTGGTCATTCTGGCGGTGCCCCCTTCCTCTCGCGTACGATGAGATGGAAATAAATTAACCCTCTTCCTTGACAGGTGTGCATTATCTAATTCAAAAGCTGTGTTCGATCTACGGGCGCGCCGACTTATGAATTCATTAGTGCAAGTACGTATTACTACGGAGAAACTCACATGAAGTCGCACACACCCTTGTAGGGTCATGCTTCGGTAGGTGTATTAACATTCTACTTACGTCACACGTTCCCATGGTGCAGGTATTCCTTAACTACCAGTTCAAAGCCTCAAACTCTCTCCTGTCACATTTTCATATTCTTCTAAACCACGTGTTAGACCAGTGGTATTGTATTGTATTGTATTGTATTTATTAACTTTCCATGGTATTCATACATGCTTACAGCTAGAATATGGAACAAGTCAAAAACTTAATACTACTATAAAGTCTTAATTTATAGTCACAGTCTAGATGAAATATATACAGACGAGATTTACAATATAGTCTACTAGTACAACACAATGATTTAGTATCAATTTCATGAAGCATTATTGAATGTCATGAATTCACCTACAGAATAGAAGGCGTGAGAAATTAGGTACTTCTTTAATTTGGCCCTAAATAATTTTATGTTTTGAGTTTCATTTTTTATATCGATAGGGAGGCTATTAAAAATTTTTACTGTCATATAACGCACTCCTTTTTGATAGCACGATAGACTTGCCGATGGAGTATGAAAGTCATTTTTTTGACGTGTATTTATGCTATGAATTGTTGAATTATTGGGCAAAATGAACGCAACCCACAAGACAGGATTTAAATGGCAACTACATACTGTGGGAGGGGTTGCACTGTACAGTACAGTGACGGATTTACAGACAGTTGCGCCACTACACTCCTACCTACCATATGTAATTAGAATAGTCCATTCACGTGATATTTAATTAATCATTTTTCAAAGTAATTTCTTCGAAATTGGGATTTATACCTGTGCATGCTATTTTCAGTTGCGCAAGGAGATGAGCATCGCATAAGCGGGATCTGTGGCTGGACTTTATAAATTTCATTTTAGAAAACAGCTGTTTGCACTGGTAGGTTAATGAATACATACCGTCATTTCCCATAACTATGGTCCTGGAACACAACTATGGTCCACGATACAACCATTCAAAGATCATTGTAGAAGTAACATAGACCGTTCGTGGATAGCTGCAGTGACTTGAATTCAAACTACAGTACAGCAAGAATATAGATAAACGAGGTACTACGTTATGGAGTACAAAATAATTTGAATAGTTGTATTGTGGACAATAGTTATGTTCCAGGACCATAGTTATGGGAAATGCCGGTACTCATTATTTTTGAAGCAAACTGTCTAAGCAGTGGATATGTAGTACTGGACATCTTTTAAAAAAAATTTAGCCCCCAGTAGACCTTGAAATTCTGCTTTCAAGAAGCCATCATTCTGCAAATCCAGTACCTCTAACTGCAATTCTGGGATAACATTTTCAATTTAAACATGAAAAGGAGTGACAAAAATATTTAAATCTTTCTTCATCCTTTGAAAATCACTGAATCTATGTTCTTTGAACTAGTATAACAGGTGATCTATTTTAAGAATGTACATATTTAAGTTCGCGTCCTATATATTTGTAGCTAATCCTAAACATGAGAAATGAAAGAACCGCCTTTCTTGTAAGTATGATATCCTCTCAATTCATAAGATTCTGCGAAAGACATTGTGTCACTAATGAAGCTCCGAAGTACAGCAGTCCAGTATAATCCGCCACGTACACGCGCAGTATTTTCATGGAGTGGGGGAAGGGGAAAGTAGGGGGTAAGTTTGATGCTTCGCTGAGGTATGACGTCACAATGCCCACTATTGTGATAGACTATGGATTTTATTTTTTTAATGAAAAGACCTCACGAGAACTCAGGCCCTGTCCTTCTATGTTCTAATAATCACCTCTATAGAGGATTGCACGTTAATAAAATAGCATTGAATATATTGAAGCTGTTCCATCAACTATTTATAAGTATTTTTCTTGAGAACTGGAAATTAATTAGTTTCCTTTAATTCATAAAATATAATTTCATTGAAAACTAGATCTATTTCGTGTGCTAAAATTGTGTTACACCTCTAAAAGTACCATATATTTAATTTACGAATAACGGGGTAACAGCTAAATTGATGGAATAGTCTTCTGCTCTCTTGCTGAACTTTCCCGCTGAAAAATTTAACAAACAAGTAGGGTGGTACAGTTGAGGCTAAGATTTCACACTGTTAAAACACATACATTTTCTGCGCTTATTTGAAGAAGTACACAAAATTTAACTGTCAGCAGAACAACAAAGGCATTAAGGTTCTTGTGTGATTATAATGTGAAATTAATAACGGAAAAATTGTGCTGCACAAAATCATAAATTTGTACTATAAGAACTTCTTAACATTTTTAATAACGGAAAAATTGTGCTGCACAAAATCATAAATTTATATTGTAAGAACTTCTTAACATTTTTAATAACGGAAAAATTGTGCTGCACAAAACCATAAATTTGTATTATAAGAACTTCTTAACATTTTAATAACGGAAAAATTGTGCTGCACAAAATCATAAATTTATATTGTAAGAACTTCTTAACATTTTTAATAACGGAAAAATTGTGCTGCACAAAACCATAAATTTGTATTATAAGAACTTCTTAACATTTTTAATAACGGAAAAATTGTGCTGCACAAAATCATAAATTTATATTGTAAGAACTTCTTAACATTTTTAATAACGGAAAAATTGTGCTGCACAAAACCATAAATTTGTATTATAAGAACTTCTTAACATTTTAATAACGGAAAAATTGTGCTGCACAAAATCATAAATTTATATTGTAAGAACTTCTTAACATTTTTAATAACGGAAAAATTGTGCTGCACAAAATCATAAATTTGTATTGCAAGAACTTCTTAACATTTTTAATAACGGAAAAATTGTGCTGCACAAAATCATAAATTTGTATTATAAGAACTTCTTAACATTTTTAATAACGGAAAAATTGTGCTGCACAAAATCATAAATTTGTATTGTAAGAACTTCTTAACATTTTTAATAACGGAAAAATTGTGCTGCACAAAATCATAAATTTGTATTGTAAGAACTTCTTAACATTTTTAATAACGGAAAAAGTGTGCTACACATAATCTTAATTTTGTATTATAAGCGCTCCGTAACATTTAATAACTGAAAATGTGTGCTGCAAATAATCTTAAATTTGTGTTATAAGCGCTTCTTAACCCAATGAAATAACAGTTTTACTATTATTATTATTATTATTATTATTATTATTATTATTATTATTATTATTATTATTATTATTATTATTGATAGACTATTATTTGTAATTGCAATAACATTTTAGGTCCCTAAAACTGTATTTTAATGCCTACTTTCGATCATTATGGAGCCCAATTGATGTGTCTAAAAGTTGGTTAATGGCCTAAATATCCGAAGTCTAGTTGTAATATAATAATAATAATTTATTTTAGCTGGCAGAGTTAAGGCTGTAAGGCCTTCTCTTCCACTCAACCAGCAAAAAGTATACATACATATGTATGAACTTACAAAGAATTCAAAAATTTGATTTAGATTAGAGTTTCATGTATACAAGAGTTATTTACGAATTAAACAATTAATTAAACACTGAAATACAAACTATGTAGCAGAATTAAGCTAAAATACATAGAATGTTATATATTTCAAATAATGTTAGGTAATAGAAAGAGATTATTATGAGACAATTTTGAAAATACAGCGCTATCAGGATGATGTCTAAAGGAAGAAGTAACAATGTAGGCAGTGATAGTTTAAATCAGTAAGATTGGAGTGAAATGCTGATAAGGTTATCTTTTAAGCTGTTTTTGAAAGTGTTTATTGTCTTGCAGACCCTAATACTTTCTGACAAGGAATTCCATTGTCGCGAGGTGGATATTGTAAAAGATGATGAATAACAAGATGTTCTATGAAGAGGTATACTTAGCGTGCCACAGATAAGGGATCTGGTATTTACGACATGGTTGGAGTATAGATAAGAGAAACGAGACGAAAGGTAACTTGGTGTTGAGGTGTGCAGAATTCGAAAGAGTAAAGACAAAGAGTGTAAAGTTCTACGTTCTTTAAGTCGGAGCCACGAAAGACTTGCGAAGGACGGTGATATGTGATCATATCGTCGGATGTTGCATACGTATCTGACGCACATATTCTGAACTCGCTGTAACTTGGCTGACAGTTCAGAACTTAGGTCACTTAGGCCCAATTGTATAAAACTCCCTGACTAAAGATCAACTTTGATGGAAGATCGAAAAGTAAACCGAGTTCAGACACTTCTTCTATTGTATAAAACTTTTCTGCGATCAAATTACCTTGGTTCAAATGCAATCTAAGTTCACGTGAAAAGGATTTGGTAACATCGCATAAACAGGTGAAATACGTGATGCGCGGACCTTGTTATACAGGTTTGTTCAGTGTTGCCAATCTAGCGACTTTAACTCTTTTTCAACAACAATTTCTTTTAACTTTTATATTGCTTTAGTGACCTTTTTAGCACCCCATAGTGACAAAATTTAATCTTTCTTTGTTGATAATGAGAAATCTAGCGACTTTACAACCACTTTTTCGCAACTTTCCGTATTACACTCTGTTGGAGACACTGTTTTTTTTTTTTGCAATGTAAATAATGGCGGACAATAAGAAGAAGGTTGACTGTTCTCCAAGTTGTTATCATGTTATGGTGTTTGATACTGCTAAACATAATAAAGCTTTATAAAACGACAATTTTCGTTTAGTAATGCAGTTAATTGAACATTTATGAATGTACCTATCATGTCCATTAATAATTAATGGTTGTTATAAACATAATATAATTATAGGTTATGTTATTTGATACTGCTGAACACGATAGAGCCTTATAAAATATAAGAATGTTTGTGTATTAAGGCAAGAACTTGAAAGAAATATATATAAATGTACCTAACATATCTATTAATATTAATAATAATGGATATTTTATTTGTACAATCTGTCACTCGTATATTTCAAACAGAAAAGAAATAACTGAACTTGGATCATCTAACTTAATCGGAGAAATTTCTTCAGTCAAAGTTGACTTTAGTTTGAGACAAATTAATCTCAGATTAGACTTCATACAACACAAAATTCCAAGTTCAGCTGAAACAAGGATCAATTTAACCTCTGATCTAAGATTAAATGGTTTATACAATCGGGCCTTAACAAAACGTCACAATAATCGAAATGCGGCATTACTAGGGTTTGTACTAGGGTAAGCTTTAGTTGCTGGGGCAAGAAGTTTCTTAAGCGACTCAAACAGTGAATGGAGGAACAGATTTTTTTTTTTATCGTTTCTTTAACTTGAAAATTCCAGGATGTTTCCGAGGTGGTGTTACAAACTTTCAGGGGCGATGGCGAAGGGCACGTGTATTAATTTGAGATCAGGAACCATGGTCCGGAAATGACTGAGTCGAAAGTTATAAGCAAAAATAGTTGTTAGGTCCTTTACGAAATTGTGTATATTATTTTTCAGAGGTGGGTCATTCTGATACTGCGGAATATTCCCTTATATAAATCTTCTTCCGAGTCTTTTTTTTTTGTAGGCTCGCGCCCCACCTGCTGTGAACTCCTCGCAGCTTATGACACGGCGGTATGGAATGTCACGTCACTCCGCATCGATCTTGTAATTATTGCGTCGTGGCGTGTGCTAGCTCTCGTGCGGCGTGACATGTTCTTCTCTATATCTGAAGCTATCTCCTCCCATTTTACGATTTCCTCTATAAAAGGGGAGGAATGGTAATGCAAAATCCCTGCAAATGCGAGGGCTGCAACCCGAGGTGCTTACCAATCACTGCGCGACTGTGGCAGGATCGGCAATTAAGCATAGTTCCTGTTTAACGACTGTCTGAAACAGAAGAGACTCTCAAAGCAAAGGACAGAACGGTAGGCCGATGATAAAGAAAGGACGGCATCAGAATGAAGGCAGTAGAGCATATATGGGCACAATTTTCGGTTACGTGAGGCACTCGATTTGAAATAGTTTGTTTACTAGGAGAGGAGACTGCAGAGTAGGATGGGAAATATAAACTGCTGTGACCTGCGTCACCTTATCGTAATCGCTAAGGCAGTCAGTGGCGAATTATTAGGAAAGCGCTTGGTTAACGTGAGAGAGTTGAAAACTTTTATTCAATTTGGCAAATTACTGTTTCTCCATCATTGAACTGATTTAAATCACAGGCGAGAAATTGCATAACTAGCCAATAATATTCCATCACGTTGTCTACGTTTATTTTCTTGAATATTCTGGCGTTTCTCAAGATTACTTAATAGATTTGCACGTTCTTGACCTAAACTAATTTCAGAAACTCATATTTGGTTTTCTTCGCACATTTGATATTTTTTTTAATTTCTTTTGCAAATAATACGTACAAACAACATTTAATTCCTCGTAGGCTACCTTTTAATGCAGCGTGTTTAAGGTATAATGTCGTATTTAGTACACTATGCAAATGTTAAGATCATAAATTTTCCATGGAATAGTACGAAAAATAACATTTAATTTGTCTTACCTTCTAATTCAGCATGTTCTTTATGACATAAGGAGTAATGTCGTTGTATATTAAATTTATTAACGCCTAATAGGAACATAACATACATCGTATGTTCTCCCCTTCTAAACAGCAAAAAAACTCTTCCTCACATTTCTCATGAAATAATCGTTTTCTAACGCGTACACACTACTTTGATAATGCCATTATGCCACCACTGATATTGCTTATGAAACTGACATAGAACCTGCCCACGCCTAGGAGCTGCGTGAGGGAGGAACGGGGACTGTGAAGATGATGTCACTCAGAGCCATAAGCTCTGTGAAGGTCAGTGAGGCACAAATTCTCTACTGAGGCACGATGCCCATCTCTGCAGTAGAGGTACGGAACACTATGTACAGTATATGTAGCGGGAATTGTCAGGAAGCGAACTCGGACCGGTTTGGTGAGAAGCTGATTGATGTGAATGAATAACAAACAGGTGGACGCGCTCGTATCAGCGCTCTTGATGATTGCTGATCGATGAACTGACCAACAGGTCGACCGGGTAAACCTGATTTACTGGCTGAGATACTTTTTGATTTACCTTGGTTCCTCGATTCATTTACTGCATAATAAATTCTACTGATTGGTGACTTAATAATTGATTGTTCATTCACTACACTTTCAAGATTGACTTACTGATTGACGGGATTTTCTATTGGTTGATTGAAGTGTTCAAATGATTGAGTCATTGATTCATTTAACTGTATAATTGGTTGATTTATTCGCTTGTCTAATTTCAACTACTGGAATTGTTCATTAGCACACATAAACTAGGTGACTGACTTGTTCGCCGACATTATTTATTTATTTGTTTGTTTGAATTCTTTGTTTGTTTGTTTGCTTGTTTCTTTGTTTCTTTACTTATTTATTTATTTACTTACTTATGTATTTATTTTTTATTTATTTACGAAAAAAATCGAAAAATCGAAAGAGAATTGGGAGAACAAATTTAAAAGGTACGCAAAACGCGTCCTTTCCAAGGGGTTGGGGGCTGTACAAAACTAAATATGTGAGCTCCAAGCCTGTTGGCCACTAGTCTCACTCCGGGTTACGCTGCTCCACTGAAGGAGCTCTAGAGAATTTTGAAGGGGATGCCGAAATTGGACGTAACCTCTTAGGTACCACATACGCGAGGGGGACGGAGATTTGATCAAGTGATCACGGAACGGGGCGAGGAGGAGATGGCTGTTTGCCGTTAGGATGACAAGACGCTGTCATCTGTTGTTCGATGGCAAGGCATGTTATTTATTTACTTACATATTTATTTATGTATTTATGTATTTATTTATGTATTTATTTAAGTATTTATATATTTATGTATTTATTTATGTATTGATTTATGTATTTATTTATGTATTTATTTATTTATTTATGTATTTATTTAATTATTTATTTATTTATGTATTTATTTAAGTATTTATATATTTATGTATTTATTTATTTATTTAAGTATTTATATATTTATGTATTTATTTATGTATTGATTTAAGTATTTATATATTTATGTATTTATTTATGTATTTATTTAAGTATTTATATATTTATGTATTTATGTATTGATTTATGTATTTATTTAATTATATATTTATTTATTTATTTATGTATTTATTTAAGTATTTATATATTTATGTATTTATTTATGTATTGATTTATGTATTTATTTATTTATTTATGTATTTATTTAATTATTTATTTACTTATTTATTTATTTATTTATGTATTTATTTATTTATGTATTTATTTAAGTAGTTATATATTTATGTATTTATTTATGTATTGATTTATGTATTTATTTATGTATTTATTTAATTATTTATTTATTTATTTATGTATTTATTTAAGTATTTATATATTTATGTATTTATTTATGTATTTATGTATTTATTTAATTATTTATTTATTTATGTATTTATTTAAGTATTTATATATTTATGTATTTATTTATGTATTTATTTAAGTATTTATATATTTATGTATTTATTTATGTATTGATTTATGTATTTATTTATGTATTTATTTAAGTATTTATATATTTATGTATTTATTTATGTATTGATTTATGTATTTATTTATGTATTTATTTAATTACTTATTTATGTATTTATGTATTTATTTATGTATTGATTTATGTATTTATTGATTTATGTATTTTTTATGTATTTATTTATTTATGTATTTATTTATTTATTTATTTAAGTATTTATATATTTATGTATTTATTTAAGTATTTATATATTTATGTATTGATTTAAGTATTTATATATTTATGTATTTATTTATGTATTTATTTAAGTATTTATATATTTATGTATTTATGTATTGATTTATGTATTTATTTATTTATTTATTTATTTATTTATTTATGTATTTATTTATTTATTTATTTATTTATGTATTTATTTATGTATTTATTTATTTATGTATTTATTTAAGTATTTATATATTTATGTATTTATTTATGTATTGATTTATGTATTTATTTATTTATTTATTTAATTATTTATTTACTTATTTATTTATTTATTTATTTATGTATTTATTTATTTATGTATTTATTTAAGTATTTATATATTTATGTATTTATTTATGTATTGATTTATGCATTTATTTATTTATGTATTTATTTATTTATTTATTTATGTATTTATTTAAGTATTTATATATTTATGTATTTATTTATGTATTGATTTATGTATTTATTTATTTATGTATTTATTTAATTATTTATTTATGTATTTATTCAAGTATTTATATATTTATGTATTTATTTATGTATTTATTCAAGTATTTATATATTTATGTATTTATTTATGTATTGATTTATGTATTTATTTATTTATGTATTTATTTATGTATTTATTTAAGTATTTATATATTTATATATTTATTTATGTATTTATTTATGTATTTATTTATGTATTTATTTAATTATTTATTTATTTATTTATTTATTTATTTATGTATTTATTTATTTATTTACTCACTTACTTATTTACTTACCTGTTTACTTATTTATTTACTTATTTACTATATGAATTTTTTGAAAATGATGTAGTATTTTAGTTAAATTTTATTATTTTTTACTGTTTTAATATTTTAAATATTGGCACATTGTTTTTTTTATATTATCACATTGACGAGGCCTCTTGTATTCTTGTACCTTCAGGCAAATAAAGAATATGAATATGAATTTATTTATTTATTTACTTATTTATTTATTTATTTATTTATTTATTTATTTATTTATTTATTTATTTATTTATTTATTTATTTATTTATTTATTTATTTATTTATTTATTTATTTATTTCCATGATGCTGGGTGGGCACCACTCCCATATACTAGCTGAAAATTCATGATAAAATTTCTTCCCCCATGAGGACTCGAATCAGAGCGCATTCCGTAACGCGAGTCCTAGGCAGGACCACGACGCCACGGCGCGGGACAATGGTATGGTGCACAGACATTAAATTTTAACCATGATTACTTTTAACCTGGTTTCTTAACCCATGGTTACTACATTTTTAACCGACGTTGATGCACGTGGCCATAAGTATTCTACGCCTACTCTTGTTACTATTTTACTGCATTTTTTTAATTTTCAGTGCATATTTTAACAAATTTAAGCGCATAAATTCATGTATGTTTTCCAACTTTTAGTGTATAAATATCCGCAGTGCATTTACCACTTTGGCTTATTTTTCGTTCTAAAATTCTAAGATCTTATTTAATGTTCGATTTTTCATAACTGAACTCCTTTAGAATTGTCTTTTGCAGTTGCAATGAATTTATTTTGTATTTCATAACTGTCGACGTTCTAAGAGACCTCCCTGTATAGCGTAACTGTTGACGTTGTGAGTGCGTGTGTATATATTCAATGATTATAATGTGGTACCCATGTATCTGTCGCCACAAACTGGATACTCACTGTTGCCATAGCTACGCTTCCACAAGACCTGTCTTGCCACAAGATGCATCACAGTAATTGGCTTCATGCTGGAACACAAATGTCCGATTCGCTTTGTTCAGTGACTGTTAATAGCTGCAGTCAGTCTGGAAACAATTCTAATCAACAGATATACATTAAATCTATTATGTGATACGCAGAAAGGTAGACGAGAGCGTTACGGAGAACTTGAGAGAACATTAAAGTTCTTCGGGAAGATTTTTACACGTACGAGCAGTACATACATATACAGTGAATCTTTAATTTCAGGTGGTTATTGTTTGATATTTTTCAAACAAAAAATTTTAACACAATTTTGCTTGTTTTTCCTTCCTTTTCGAGATAAAAAGGTTTTATATTAAACATTTTGTAGCGTGCTTTGGGAAAACCATTGATTTAATTCCCGATATGCTCTGTCAATTTAAGAGTGAAGAAATACATAGCACAAGAAAATGGTTACAACCCAAACTAATAGATAACATCATAAGAAAGAAAAAACAAAAACTCAACAAAGACAAAAAAAAAACAAACAAACACAAGAACATATGAAATACATCACACTAACATACGAAAACAAAAACACACACAAGATCGCATCCTCATTCAGAAAACAGAAATACAACATATCATACAGAACAGAAAACACACTACAAAGACATCTCAACACACAAACAACACAAACAAATAAATACAACCACACAGGCGTATACAAACTCACAAGCAATATTTGCGACAGTTTCTACATTGGACAGACAGGCAGATCATTGCAAACTCGATACAAAGAACACATTAAAGCAATAACCAGAAAAGACAATACATCTACATATGCCGAACACATAACTAATGCTAACCACACATACAATAACATAAATAAAGACATGGAAATCCTACACATACAACCCAAAAACCAAACACTCAACACACTACAACAATGTGAAATATACAGACACACTAAAACACAACCTAATCAAATTCTCAACACACAGATCAATTTCAGAACACACACACTATTTGACACAACTCTTAATCACACGAACGCACCCACACAACAGGCAGCGAAGTTGAGATAGCGCCGAGATCTAGTAGTCTCTGAGGATGGTGTCAAGTAGCACCGAAACAGCTGCAAGCCACACATGCTTACATAATTAACACGAGTAAGATCGCCATTTAATTAATTATTTAAAGACGTTACTTATTGTTTACCCTGTATATCACAACGTATCGTAGGGTAAATCTACCTTATTTATTTTGAAGATGAATCCAGGATTATCTTTGCATTACAACCTTTACAAAGGAATAAATCCAGTCGGATTATGTAAGTGGATTTAGTATTCTGCTTTCCTGGCTGATATTTTCCTTAAAGACAAAAATACATCCAACCTTCAGAACTTCGTTACCTCAATATTCTAACCAGGAATGGAAGCGCGTAATCCAAATCTGTCTTAAGTAATCCGCCATTCCTTTAGCTTTTCTGTGAATTCTATATCAGAAACTTCCTCCAACAGAAATAGACCATCGCAGGAGTTCTAAAAGGAAATGTATAAAAAGAAGAAATAAGAAATTATGTAACAAGAAAAAGAATGATGTAAGTTGAAGCTTCGAGGTGAGTGTCACATACAGGATTGGCCATTGTCGTTTGTAATACGGCTACTAAGTGTAAAATCACAAATATTGATAGTTTTTCTGTAATTTAATTGATCTTAACCGAAATGTTTCCTGGCATGATAATTTAATCATGAATAATTGCAGAAAATTTTCAAGTCAAAATTTTTTTTTTTTTCAAATCAAGTTCTTTATATGGTCGTAATATTAATACAAAGGCATTTCAAGTGGTGTATAAATCCCATACGCCCAATACTCAGTGTATATTTCACAGCGGCAATAAGTTCACCTCGCCAAGAAAAAATAATCTTGTACGAGTAAAATGTTGACTTGTTCCACATCTTATTGGCTTCAGTGTTAATGTAAAATCTATGGAATATACTAAATGAAATGAAAAAATGAAAAGTTGTAAGAAAATGCATGAACACTAAGGGCCGTATTCATAGACATTTTTAGCGCGGGCTTCCGGTGGATGATCAGCGTTTTTCGTATTCATAAACCAGTATTAGCGATAGGATATGATTTGAATTCTGTGGACCAGTGGATAGCCGGGGCTAGCTTAGTACTCTCGTAGCGCGTGCTGCGAAATGTCTATGAATAGCACCCAGTGAGCCCAGCGCATGTGGAACATTTTAGAAACTAAAAAAAATTCAGGTTGCTTTTCTTTGTTTTTTTTTTTTTTTTTTTGTAATAGAATTAAAGGAACTTGAAGAATTAAATATGCTAATTCGAAATTTTCTCGGGCTTCCAGCCAGGTCATAAGTTGGTGATCCACCGACGTTTCGAGGATGTTCATCTTCCTCATCTTCAGGGTTAAGTGATATGTGAGGGAATCGAAAAATCGAAAGATAATTGGGAGGACAAATTTAAAGGTACGCAAAACGCGTCCTTGCAAGGGGTTGGGGGCTGTACAAAACTAAATATGTGAGCTCCAAGCCTGTTGGCCACTAGTCTCACTCCGGGTTACGCTGCTCCCCTGAAGGAGCTCTAGAAAATTTTGAAGGGGAAGCCGAAATTGGACTAACCTCTTAGGTACCACATACGCGAGGGGGGCTGAGATTGATCAATTGATCTTAGTGCGGACCGCGGCGAGAACTAATAACAGCCAATCGGCGCACAGTTCCTCGGCTGACTCCCTCTGGCACTATAAATTAAGGAGCTAGGTACCCTCAGATATCACTTAACCCTGAAGATGAGGAAGATGAACATCCTCGAAACGTCGGTGGATCACCAACTTATGACCTGGCTGGAAGCCCGAGAAAATTTCGAATTATCACGTCGCCAGGAAAGCTTCAGTAGTTATTTTAAATATGCTGTTAACGTAATTTTCCATTTTTTGTACGCAAATTTGTATACTCTTTTGACTTTCCTGCCTTAAATATATGGGGTTATTCAAAAGTAAGTTACATTTTGAAATAGATGTAACATTTAAAACAATTAACGTATACATAAAATGGTAACATATTTGTATGTATCGAACAACGGGATTTGTTCATATATACCACACTCATTTGTTTTGGTTAACATGGTAACAGGTTCTATGACGCTCGACGTATGAGGAAAAAACTGCGAGAAAAGGAATTAGAGGCGTGGGCTAAGCTACCTCAGAAAGGTCTTGGCGTAGAGCTATACAGCGAGATTACTCCGGCGAATTCCTGGATACGACATCGTGAAGGCCTAACCTCTAGCGAGTGGCGCGAAGCTATTAAAATGACTGCACACGTGTCTTCCGTACGTTCCCTTCCGGGCAGGACTCGGGACAACATCCTCTGTCGGCGATGCCGCAGAGAGCCAGAAACACTTGCACATGTCCTGGGCTCTTGTCCGCACGGTGAAGTACTCCATAACTCACGACACCATAGAATTCGTTCGATGATCGCCGAACAGTTTAGATCAATAAATTTTCAAGTGTTCGGAGAAGTTCACGGACTGGCAGACAATGGCAGTACAAGAAGAATAGACATGACTGCCATCCCGCCAAATAACAATAATGGCTACATCATCGATCCCACCGTTAGATTTGAAAAACAAAAGAGCCAACCTGAAGGTGTAAATAGGGAGGAAAACGACATCTATGTACGTACCGTTGCATATTTCATGGACAAATACGGTCTGCAACAAATTGAAGTAATAGGCCTTATGGTTGGAGCGCGCGGAACTATTCCCGGTTTCTTCTTCCAGACCTGGCAACGTTTCGGCCTACAGAGGAAGGCAATTGATGACATCGTTCTTGCAGCTCTGAGAGGATCAATATTTATACTCCGCAACCATCTCTACGGTCAACAATGATCTTCAACTAATTAATTAGTAGCTACTTATTTATTCAGTCATTTCTTGTCGTTGTTGTAAGACTCCCTTCAACTTAAACATATGTATGTTATTTATACTTCCAACTGCCTATTGCACAATATGCTCTGTCTTTGTGACAGCCTGTTAATACAGGGAGCTGTTATCGTTTAGATAAATAAATAAATGTGCCAAAAATAAATGTCTTATTGAATTTTTAAATCAATGTCATTAACAGTGTTTTAAAATCGTTTTGACTTCACAAGATCGAATTAGTTTTTTCAATGTTATTATGAATGTAATGCCTGCCTGCCTGCCTGCCTGCCTGCCTGCCTGCCTGCCTGCCTGCCTGCCTATCTATTGGTTCGTTTATTTATTTATTTATTTATTTATGTATTTATTTATTTATTCAATCTTTCATTTATTTGTTCATTTTATTATCTGTTTAGTTCTTTTACACATTAATTACAGTGCCAGTGCTTTATCTTCACTTATTTCTGTCGTCGCTCTATCGTAATGTTATTTTATTATATTTTGTTGCATATATGTTCAAATATTTCAACTAGGGACGGAACTTGTTAATTTTCCCATCGGAGAGGCAAAATTAATTAAAATAGGCAATTAATGCTTTATGAGCGGCTCCACCTACCTCCCTGTAAAAGTGGTGCTTATAAGCTACATCATTTTCGATTTCAAAAGTTATTTGGTATTTTTTTAATTATTGTTACTTCCGTCCATTCTCCTATAACAAAATTGCCTCTGTATCATTCAGACTCTAATGGCTGCCCAAACTCGAATTTCAAAATGTCACTCAATTTAGAAGCAGTAATTAATGTTTGCCTGTTAGTTACATGTGGAAGTTCTTCCATTATACAATTTCGTTTTTTCCTGGTAGAAACAGTCACCCTGACGTCATAACCATGACTGTGTTGTAAGAGGTGTTTTTACACAGTTTCGCTTGTATACATACATATAAAAGCAGGGGTGTTAAATAGTTATATATATATTTTTTTCTTTTTGTATTTTTTTAGTTGTTTATTTCTGTATCAATACTGGGTTATTTAGCGTCGATGGGATTGGTGATAGCGAGATATTTAACGAGGTGATGCCGAGGATTCGCCATAGATTACCTGACAGTCGTAATTTTGGGGAAAACCTCGGAAAAAACCCACCCAGGTAATGAGCCCAAGTGAGAATCGAACCCACGCCCGAGCGCGACTCCGAATCGCCAGGCAAACGCCTCATCCGGCTGAGCTACACCGGTGACTCTTTATATTTGTTCCCAGCCCTTTATTAAAATAGCTCGCAAGATAAAATCAATAAAATAAACACGCTTTAGCTGCTTTTACAATGCCTCTTGGAGATTCTCTATATAATTCAAGACTAATAAATCTATATATATAATTTGAACTGGTAATGGAAATTACGAGAAAACGGCTGTACGGATTTTAATGAATGACCCGTCATTTTGAAGCTTGGCATCCAAGGATTTTCAGAAAAATAGTAACTTTCAGTGAAAGGTTAGTTTTCCTACACAATTTTCCTATTTTCCAAACTCCATCTTTCGTCAGTTTTGAGAACTAATTTCATTTCAGAATAAAACAAAACACACACTACAATAAACAATAGGCTATTACACGAAGGCCATGACCTGCAGTATTGCTGACATATTTAGAGCTCAAATTCAATTGGTTATTAAAACTTCAAGACTTGCTAAAAATAACTTACAGGTCTGATTCTGCGGTGTGTAGGCCTAATTTTCTGAGTACAGCTGTGTATTGGATATTAAAATCTACAAACCTTGAGGTGATTTGATGGCATTAGTAGCATTAGAAATGAAATATTATTATAGTTAATGCCATGTTGTGACTATTTTTCATTAATTATACATATCAGTGCTATATTGATGATATGAAAGTGAAACGTTTTGGGGTTATATAAATAGATTTAGAGAATATCTTAAATTAGATCTTCATTTCTATAATTTACTGAGTGGCGGCTATATAGTATATAACTACAAAACTTACGTAAGACAATAATATTGTTATTAAAATCAAATATTTTATAGTAATTATTAATCAAGTGGAGTTGGGTCTTTCTCATATATTTAATGGCGGTGTGGTATAGATGTTTATATGCGTCATTCTCTTCTGTATTGGCTAAAGAAAGCGAAAAAATTACAGTGCCTAAGGAAAGACCAAAAGGTATTACTTACTGATAAAATAAGAGGCCTACAAAATTTTGTAGTCTCCCGATCATTTTCATCAAGATCTCTTAGCAGGATAAAATGATTTTACCCTCTACATTTCAAGCTCTACATGCAGCAGCTATACCAAGATGTTATGTCTATTGTTCGAAAGCATAGCAAACCAGAGTTTTTTTAATTTTCACCTACAATCCACAATGGCCTGAAATAGCTATTGCTTTATCCCACATGAAAAACCCACACTGATCGTCCTGACATTGTTACTTGCGTTTTCGCGTTGAAACTCAAAAACTGAAGGTGTATTTGTTCAAGAAAAAGTATTTGGCATAAAAACCATTCAGAGGGAGTATGTTTCATTATTATGGAAGCAAATAACTTTCAAAATGTCTGGTATTCTTCATTGAAAATAAATCTGAAAAATTTTTATTTGAACGTCTAATGAAAGTTTGCAGCATTTGCTGCACAAGCCACTAGTTAATATTGAATGCTATTCTCAATCACCATTTATATACGCTATTAAAGGCCCTTCCTACAACGGAAATATTTTCTCAATATCTACTTATATAGGCTACAATTTTTTTCACGGATAAATGACTTAATTTTGTTACTTTGAAGTGTAAGTGGATCCACCATTTTGACGCGTCTGCGTTACTATAGCAACACGGATAATAAGTGAAAGTACGATGTTATTCGCAGTCAGAATGTGATTTTGGCGTTCCTAAATAGGATAAAGTGGATAAACGGCACCGTACATGCAAAGAAGCTTTAAAATATTAACTCGAGGACTTTTATGTGAGGCGCGCTAAAAGCTTGTTCAATACGGTACAAATTTTCTAGCCTCCAAAGAGACACAAGTGTCCCCAAGCATTAGAAGGTGCTTTGCGCTGACAGGGTTGGGACGGGGCGAGCAAGGGAAGGGACTGATATCACGTGATCAAGAGTTAGATACTCCGGGTGCTATGCATAGACATTTCGCTAGCCTGCTCTACGAGCGTGCTAAACTAGCCCCGGTTATCGACTGATTACTTGTATAGGATTCATATCATATCGTATCGCTAACACTTGTTTATGAATACGAAAAACGTTAGTTCGCTGGTCATCCTCCGGAAGCCCGCGCTAAGAATGTCTATGAATGTGGCCCTATAAGACTGTGAGTTGGCTATGTAGCACGCAATGTGTAATAGCAAGAAAAGAAATTGGCTGTGTCACTGGTTGAGAAGAAACTGTCTTCTGAAGGATGCACTGGAAGTAATGGTGAACGGAAGAAGAGTTCGGGGTAGAAGAAGATGTCAGATGATAGACGACAGTAAGATACAGGGTGGTAGGTAACTTTTTACAATCCTTCTGGGATATGATATCTCGAATTATGACAAACAAGGAAGTCTAATAATATTTTCTTCTCAGAACGGCGGTTTTCGAAAAAAAAAAAAAAAAAGATCTTTTGTAACTTGAAATTATGATTAAGTTTTTCATGAAACTGCTCAAAATTGGATTTTTTATGTCAAGTAGGATGATAGAGTGAGCCAGTGATGTCAAAGCAAGCGCATTTTTCTGACCTTGACGTCGTGCGCGGGCAGCAAGCGCAAAGTATGGAAAGAGGAAGGATTATGTATATGAATATCAAAACAGTGGTGCACAAACTTCAAACGGAACGTGAAATTTTATGTCGTTATTTTTATATGGCTGCTTTCTGTTTGATATTATCTATATTGTCTGTAAAACAAAAGTACTAACACTGATTTCTTAATATTGCACTTGGGTTTTATATGTTAATAACATAATAGAGAGTTAAGAAGGAATATTCATTTAAATTCCATAGTAGTATAATTATACTGTATTAAGTGAATGAAACACATCATTCATAAAGAAAGTGATATTCCAAAGAAAGAGCTTGAGTATGACATGATAAGTTGGAATTGATATTGATGGTATCTTTAGCCTTACAAAAGTAATCAATAAACTAATCGAAACAATATTACAGTACAAAGCAAAGTTACCTAGGTACTGTATCTGTTTTAAGTGTAACTAATATTACATAACAAAACTCTTATCGCATTATGCTTTTAAGGTGATATTTGTGAGCAACTTCCTATCATCAGAATATTAAATTATTTTCTCGAAATGTGCTGAAGCTATAGAGCTGACATTTTTACAACACATGGGCACGTATCTTTTGCTTATGATGTAACAGTAGTTTCTTTTTTAATTCATTTCCTTACAAACAATTTCCATGCGAATATTTTCAAAAATTTCAATACACTATCTTCAGTAATACTTATTTACGGTTTATTAGATTTACGAAAACATTCTGTAAGGCTACTAAATAAATAGGCCTATATCTGAAAATTTCACGTTTCTATAAGAAAAGTTGAGAAAATATTTCTTTTGAATAAAAAAAATCAAACTTGTGAAAATTGAGCATTAAAATTAAAACTTACATTCTTATAATGCATTTATACTTCTCAGGCAAATCTAAAAATTAACAAGGATACAGTTTCAATAAGTTCTCTTCCCTTTATCTATTGAATCAGTGCTGGCCATCCCTGAATATAGCTCGACCAAGCGGCATATACCACCTCTTTCGTCTGTCTCTTTCCTTTCCCCTGTAAAGCGCTCAGGCTCTCCTGGGCTCTAAAGCGCGCGCTTGCTCCTATGGGCATCAATTGACATGACTGAGGTAAGCTTTGTATGGCCATGTTACAGTAGTATTTGCATGGAAAATAACACACATTTCGAATAAATCGCGTTAATAGTCGTGTACACATTGCATGGGAACAGGGCTGTGACACGCTGGCAACACTGTTTCTGACGTACGCAAAGCATGTGGCCGAGCTAGGTGTACGTGTATTGTAATTGAGTTGGAGTGACATCAACTGGGTGATCCTCAGTGTAAAATCATACTGTATTTAAAGGATTAATTTTGTTTTATGCATAATTTTTCATTCTACTGTATTATTGATGAAATTGCCTTAAAATGTAACGGAAATTAGGCCTACGCGTTTGTTTGTACTAAATTTAGTGATGAAAGGATACAATAACGAACGTTTCATCATTGATGACGAATAACATAGTTCATGTAATTAACATGTTACGATAACATAAATTTTGATTTGACTGCATTCCCAACAGATGGTTTTTGTTTACAAAACGGTATGTGTGTTGTACATCCTCTCAAAACCCCTACCAAGTAGATCAGCCGTGTCGAAAATGTGACTCACGAGCACATTGTGGCTCGCAATAATAGCTATGCGCTTCCTACCTCCCCCAACCCCCACTTTCTCACTCACTGGAGTCAAACTCCGTTCCATTTGTATTTGTCTCTGACCTGCGAGTGGCGTATCGTCACAATGTCTCTCTCGAAACCATGTACCTCTACAAAAACGAAAGTTTCAAGTAGGATGGGAGGACGCATTTTTTTGCTGTCAATACGATGAGAATATTAAATGTATGATTTGTTCACAAGTATTACGAGGAAAACGGTTGTATAACATAACACGGCATTATACTACATGTTACTGATGAAACATTAAAAGGTTAAATATTATTATCATCATCTCTGTACGTCGATTCCTTTTCAGCAGATGTACGAATAATCCTGCGGGACAACATTCCGGCACGTCCTGCGACGCTGATATAACCTCTGCAGTTGCGAGCGTCGTAAAATAAAACATAACATGTACGAATAATGCGGTTAGATCTTCAATTTAAACTCACAGATGTACAATGTGATGTTAAATGAAAGCTAGATGTAACGACTTGACAAAAGTTGAAATTTTCAAATCTTTGCTTCGTTCTTTCGCTTGCTCTGTTGAAGCCATGTTCGCTACAACTTACGTTTGTGAAAAATTACTTTCAACAATGAAAATAGTAAAAATCAAATTTAGATCACGACTGACAGACAAATACCTTCGTGATCAACTACGACTGGCAGCAAGTGACATAATTCCTGATTTTGAAACTCTGTCGCAGAGACATTCTGAAGACAGTTAATTTTAGGTTGTGATGATGTGTCCTATGTCTTCTTGTTCATTTCTTTCTTCGTTACACGTACTAAACATTAGTTTGTAGCCTTATACTGTATAAAATTTTATCTAAGTGCTTGACGTAAGGAAAATGAAAATCCGTTAATAAGTCAGACAGTTGCTTCACTTCCCCTTGGGGTGTCCGCCTCCCTCCATAGGTGCTATGCACGTTGCAGGTTACACAGTGGCTCGGCAGGGCTGAAGTAGATGATTGGAGCGGCATTCAATATACTGGGGTGCAATGATCTCGCGAAGTAAACACTGCTACTGTCAACAACGTTGCAACATTGCAACATTCGTTTTCTCGAAATATTATAAAGAATATTGGTCGTATGGAAAAATATTATTTGACAAAACGTTCCCAAATGACATGATCTGTTATGTGTGTGAAGGATTGTATAAGGTTACTTTCCACCCTGTATGTGAATCATATGCGGAGACTAAGATAAGGCAGAAAATAGGAAAGACTGGAGAATGCTGGGTTTGCAGTGAAAGACCTGTACTTCGGCAGAACACTATGAATGAATGAAAGAAAAGTACCGACACATCACGAATCGATAACGAATCAAATATTCCGTACTCTGTCACTAATTAAGACAAAAACTTGGCTCGACACTTGCAGTGAGACTGGCCTCTCAGGTGTCCACGCAGCATGTAAGATCCATTTCAATCATGGATTTCCTCTTCTCCGTACCGTGGGACTTATCGTAACGTTCCTGACCACATTCTAATAGCCATGAATAGTCAGGACTCCCAAGTTTCTCGAAAACACATATTGATTACGGTTTTGAGTTTCTGCCCGTTTATGAATAGCTAGGAGCAGCGCTCTCTTTCTTCCACGTAACTGCCTTCTTCTATTTCTGTATCCATAGTAACGTAAAATATAGCCGTACATCTCAGGGCACCTTGCTACATACAACAGCTTTCAATGATAGGGATAGAAAGAATAGCATATGGCAGCGATGTCGAAACAAGCTCATTTTTCTCACCTTGACGTTGTGCGCGGGCATCAAGCGCTGGGTATTGAAGGAGGAATAAGCAGCCTGTTGGATTAAGAAAACAGTGGTGGACAAAATTTCAAACGGAACGTGAAATTTTATGTCGTTATTTTATATGGCTTATTTCTATTTGATATTCTCTATATTGTCTTTAAAACAAAAGTACAAACACCAATTTCTTAATATTGCAGTTGTGTTTTAAACGTCAATAACATAATAAAGGGTAAAGAAGAAATATTCACACAAATTCCATAATAATTACAACTATACTGTACTAAGTGAATTAAACACATCATTCATAAAGAAAGTGTTATCCCAAAGAAAGACACTGAATATGACATGATAAGTTGAAATTGATATTGATGGTATCTTTAGCCTTACAAAAGTAATCAATGAACTAATCAAAACAATATTACAATACAAAGCAAAGTTACCTAGGTACTGTATCTGTTTTAAGTGTAACTGATATTACATAACAAAACTCTTATCGCATTATGCTTTTAAGGTGATATTGGTGAGCAACTTCCTATCATCAGAATATTAAAATTATTTTCTCGAAATCTGCTGAAGCAATAGAGCTGACATTTTTACAACCATGGGCACATATCTTTTGCTTATGATGTAACAGTAGTTGCTTTTTTAATTCATTTCCTTACAAACAATTTCCATGCGAATATTTTCAAAATTTGTAATACACTATCTTCAGTAATACGTATTTACTATATATTACATTTACGAGAACATTTTTCACTACCTGTAAGACTACTAAATAAGTAGCCCTATATCTGAAAATTTCACTTTTCTATAAAAAAAATAGTTGAGAAAATATTTCTTTTGAATAAAAAAATCAAACTTGTGAAAAATGAGAATTAAAATTAAAACTTACATTCTTATAGTGCACTTATACTTCTCAGGCAAATCTAAAAATTAACATGAATACAGTTTTAATAAGTTCTCTTCCCTTTATCCATTGAATAAGTGCTGGCCATCCCTGAATATAGCTCGACCAAGCAGCATATACTACCTCTTTCGTCTGTCTCTTTCCTTTCCGCTGTAAAGCGCTCAGGCTCTCCTGAGCTCTGAAGCGCGCGCTTGTTCCTATGGGCATCAGTTGACATGACTGGCATATGGAATTAACAATTCATACAGGGACATCAAAAATACATGTAACGGCTACGAGTTGATGTTTGTGCCGAAGGGGCGGGTAAATAATACGGGGAACGCAATGTTGCAACGCTTCCTTCGATTGTCAAGTATTTTATGTTCAGCCAGCTTTCAGTCTCCTTCTTTGTGGCTCTTTGCCCAGATTGTTTGATAGCTAGATTGATTCCTAGCAGCTATGTAGGTAGGAACACAAGCGAGTTTGTGTGTACTGAGGTAGAGATTGTTTGATGGCAATGTCATAGATAGATAGGTGGGTTATTAGTGTAATTAATACGTAGAGTAAGTGGGTAGGCCTAATAATTGAATTGCTATAGATAGCTGGATTGGTAATTATATTGATGCGTGCATGGGTAATAATATACAGGGTGATTCATGAGGATTTACCGCCACTTACGGAGCTTATTTCCGAAGACAAAAAAAAATTCATATAAACATGTGTCCTAATCTCAATATTTTCAGTCACACTAATTTGAAGTTGTTAGTAAAATACCTTTTCTCTTTAATTTTAAGAGTAAAAGAATATTACAGATTATCTATCTATATATCTATCTATCTATCTATCTGTCTGTCTGTCTGTCTGTCTGTCTGTCTGTCTGTCTGCCTGCCTGCCTGCCTGCCTGCCTGCCTGCCTGCCTGCCTGCCTGCCTGCCTGCCTGCCTGCCTATCTATCTATCTATCTATCTATCTATCTATCTATCTATCTATCTATCTATCTATCTATCTATCTATCTATCTATCTATCTATCTATCTATCTATCTATCTATCTAATCTATCTAATTTATCTATCTAATCTAATATATCTATCCTATCTAATCTAATCTATCTATCTATATATCTATATCTATCTATGTCTGTCTATCTATCTATCTATCTATCTATCTATATATCTATATCTATCTATGTCTGTCTATCTATCTATCTATCTATCTATCTATCTATCTATCTATCTATCTATCTATCTATCTATCTATCTATCTATCTATCTATCTATCTATCTATCTATCTATCTAATCTAATCTATTTAATCTATCTATCTAATCTAATCTATCTATCCTATCTAATCTAATCTATCTATCCTATCTAATCTAATCTATCTCTCTATCTATGTATGTATATCTATCTATCTATCTATCTATCTATCTATCTATCTATCTATCTATCTATCTATCTATCTATCTATCTATCTATCTATCTATCTATCTATCTATCTATCTATCTATCTATCTAATCTTATCTTATCTCTCCTATCTAGTCTATCTCTAATCTAACTATCTATCTAATCTATCTAATTTGTCTATCTAATCTAATCTATCTAATCTAATCTATCCTATCTAATTTATCTATCCTATCTAATCTAATCTATCTATCTATCTATGTATCTATATCTATCTATCTGTCTGTCTATATCTGTCTGTCTATCTATCTGTCTGTCTGTCTACCTATTTATCTAATATGTTTTGTTTGTGCTATTTTCATTTTAATCTGTGTGTTCTTTTGGAGAGTGGTTGGAGGGGGGGGGGTGAAACCTACAAAGTAGGACTTGTTTTACACAGTACAGTCAGAAGACACGTGCATTATATTTAAGAGAAAATTCTGATAATATAGTACATCTGTATGTATAATATTGCTCAATAAATCCATCTGTTTACTACTCTGATACCAATACTTTTCTTCAGCCCTACTAACTACTAATAATATTAGCATTCGGCGGTGGCTCATAATGTCGTTACAGAAGCAATTGAAATTATCATCTTTTGCTTCACCACAATCCCGGAAAGGTTGCCAATACTCGGCGCGGGGAAAAACTCATGAGAGAGGAGCTTAATAGCATCACCACTACGGAATAACGGTTGATTACGTAGACAGCTTTGAATTCCTGCTTAAGAGTCGTTTCAAATACTCGAATCTGCTTAACGTAGCCTGGGTAGAGAGCTGCATAATTAAAGAAACTGTGTGGGGCCCACACACTACTACTGCTGCGTCTTGGAGTCGATAAAGTAACCCTCGGCACATGAATTGCACCGCAAGCTCTCTTAATTAATTGAAAGACGCTTAGCAGAATATAAACGAACGCAGCGGGTGCGCTATCTCATTAACTTTTTTTTTAGAATAACTTTTTACCTCACATATCGATCGCAACACCAAGTATGACGTAACCAGCAGTATTGCCTACGCATTCCACATTTTAGACCCCTTATCATATACAGAGTGTAGAAAAATTCGACCGACAGATTTGGTGAGGTCATAAATGCATTCAAGTACTATGTAACAGTAACCCATATTTGGAAGTGTCACATTTCGCCGATAACGATAGTTGAAATCCGTAGTAAAATGCCCCTTAAAATAGAGATGGTTTAACTCTTTTTATGGAAGCTGTAACATGCCCAGCTGGAACAATCTGTTACTTCAGCGAGTGAACTATTGTCGAGCTGTAATAAGCTCAAGTTGGTTTTCAAACGAAAATTTATTTCTACAGGTGATGTTTTAAAAATTGTTTCTTTCATGAAAAACACGAACAATAAAGATTATTATGATCTTTCTAATAAACAAACAAAGTATTCGATTATTGTAGATCCACTGACTGCTTGTATTAACGATTGTGTTAGCACTGTCGTGTTTCTTGATGCTTTAAACATTTCCAAGGTGATTCCCATTTTTAAAAAGGGCAAAGATACGGAACACCTGTAGCTATAGGCTAGTTTCACTTATTCCTGTTTTTCCTAAAATATTTGAAACTGTATTAAAAATCAAATTTGTGAATACTTTGAATCTAATAACATGTTTTCTAATTTCCAATATGAATTCAGATCTAATTATAATACAACCAAAGCTGCTATTAGTTTTATTAGTTATATTTTAGAAGCTCTTGAGGACCACAAGTTTAGCTCTGCTACATTTTGTGATTTAAGTGAGGCTTTTGACTGTGTTTCGCATGATGTTATATTAGAAAAATTACAATATTATGGTATTATAGGGAATGAATTGAAATTGTTTGTATCTTATTTCAGTAACGTCAGCGGTGTATCTTCATTGATGGCAATAAATCTAAGCTCATGAATGTAAAATATGGTGTGCCTCAAGGATCAGTGTTGGGTCCTATCCTATTCTTAATAATGGTTAATGATTTGATGTGCAATGTGTCTGCTTATTCTGTGGTATTCGCTGATGATGCCACTTTTTTGATACGTCAAAGTGATATTAATGAATTGAAAACTCTTACTAATTCAGTTTTTAATGAAGACAAGAAATGGTTTAGTTCCAATAAATTTCTTTTAAATGAAAGTAAAACTGCATCTCTGTTATTTAGTAGTACAGTCATGGAAAATAATAACTTCAAACTTCTTGGTATTACTGTGGACAGCACAGTTACCTGGGCAGACCATGTTGATTTTGTTTGTAAAAAATTGTGAAGAGTAATATTTCTTCTGCGAAATTTGAAAATGTGTGTTCCGAAGAATTACATTACAGTTATTTTCATAGTATACTTTCCTACGGACTATTTGTATGGGATAATAGTACTCATATTAATAAGGTTCTTATGCTACAAAAGAAAGCTATTAGAATTATAACAAATTCATCAATGAAGGCACACTGAAGACCGTTATTTGTGAATGAAAAAATAATGACTGTAACATCACTGTATATTTATCAAGCCCTAAATTTTGTCAAAGCTAATTCACAAATGTTGACACATTTACACCTATACAACACCAGAAATCGTGACCTTTTTGATATACCTAAGAATAGGCTAAGCAAAACAATGAATAATTATTTTATTATGTCTTTAAATATTGCAAATAATTTTCCGACACATGTTTTCAATCTGGAAAGAAAGTCTTTTAACAGACTTGTCTCTGGTTGGTTGATCAACAAACCCTCTTATGATATTAATGAGTTTTTTAATGTTAATGTTGTGAGAGTTTTTGATACAATTTTATTGTTTTTATGTCTCTGTCGTTTATTTTATATGCATTATTTGACCTTGTCAATTGCACAAATTTGTGTTCATTGACTGTACGATACTCAATAGAAATTCCGTAATTTGTCGCTTTGTGGGCGGATTGTGCTACCTGTGTTACCATGGGTTTGATGTAAAGAGATTGGTTATAAGTGTTGTCAATCTATTTTAATAGTTATTTACGACATGAGTATCGTAACGTTTCATATTACAATACGAGTTCGATAACTAGTGGAGTATTGCAATATGAAGTTACGGTAAGTACAGGGACATTATTTCATTTTTACTTCAATTTTTATTGTACCTGAGTTTTTTAATGTACTTCACTCCCACCCCTTCTACTAGTAAACTTCCAACCGTTCACGACACAGAGCCGAGGGCGCGTAAGCAGTACTGAGTTAGTGAGTATAGTACATTCCAGAAATATGTTCGCGTTTTCCAGTGACGAAAGAGCTTTCAAAATTGAATCTTATTTTCGCACAAGTACTGTCGTCCGTTTGCCTACATCGCATCCCGATTTCCCCCACCTGCTTCTGTTCCCCCCTCTGTAAAGTCAAGTAGCTGGGCTATCTTAGCTCTTTCTGAAAACATTAATTTCTGTTAGGACTTGGACGTCTACGTAATATTATACAAGTGTTTAAAATAACTTAAATAAAAGGGCCTCGTTAAGTAATTAACTGTCACGTGATTCCCTCCCCCTTTCTACGACCCTGCTACAAAACCACTTGAACTGACAGTAGATAGCATTTCTGAGTAATTTTATCTTTTCGGATCGACCAGAAGTGAAGATTGAATTTACAGTACGTAAGGTACTCTTTTATAGAGTAGGTACAGAATTATTTCAACATGAGTTACTCGCACGAAGGACGAAACTGGTAATTGGAATTAGGTACAATAGTCTGTAGTGTGATAATATGCACAAAAGAACTGAAGCCTGTATCGAAATGAACGGCCACCATTTTCAAAAATGTGTTTAAGTATCCATATTATGATTATTTTTCAATTTAACTTCATTCTCTATATTGTACGCTAATGTGCTGTAACAGTACAATATACATTGCATAATTAATACATCCGAATGGATAACTCAGTTCGTGAGTAAAAACACTAAGTGTTAATACAGTAGGTACTGTATTTTGATTAAACAAAAACCTAATGAAAATTATCAAACTCAAAATTGCGATATTTCCTAGTTTACATAAATGGATGAACTACTTTTCTTCCCTCGTATACCTAGTAAAGTGATTTGTATTTTACGCCAGTATCATCGAACTCCAGTCGTGGAAGGGTTAGCAAACGGTGTTTCCTGTTTCAATCGTTAATCCAAAGGTATAGCCAGATTAATATTAAAAATGTTAGTAAAAATAAAATGATGTCCCTGTATATAGTGCTGAGGTAAAGAGAAAGATGAAGAAGGTGAAAAGCAAAAAGAATGCAATAATTGATGTGAGCGGAAACAAAAGTTTCGAAGGAAGAAGGAAGATGATGAATATGAGAAAAAGGATGAAGATGATGATAACAAGCATCGTAAGCAGAAAGGCAGTGACCCCGCCTGGATCCGAGCCCGCGCACCACCGCTAAGCAAGCAGTGCGTGCGGTCGGGCGCCGCATAAGCTAAATGGTGCGTGCCGAATGGATAATTGAGTGATCAGTGATAGCATCTACAGCGCGACAGTGGCGCACCACGCTAGGCGGCGTGCGTGCTGCCTAATCTCAGGGACTGCTTTGTTTGCTGAGATATCACCGGCGGCGACGGGGAATTCTGAATGATAAAGTGGGCTGCGAATGCATTGCGAGGTTCAGCTAACGTGACTCGCTTTATCGCGTCCGAAATATTTGCTCCACTTGCTTAATGTTGAAAATTTATTAAAACGAAAATAAAGAAGGCACTTCAAGTAAATCAGCCCATTATTATTACTGTGTGCGGAAATTATCCAGGTTATTTCCGAATGCAGGCAATATAGTTCTCTTTTCTGGGATCTTCAGATTTTTATGAATAGTTCTAGGACTCGTCGAGCTTCCTGGAATATTACTATTTACTTACATACTTACAAATGGCTTTTAAGCAACCCAAAGGTTCATTGCCGCCCTCACATAAGCCCGCCATCGGTCCCTATCCTGTGCAAGATTAATCCAGTCTCTTTCATCATATCCCGCGTCCCTCAAATCCATTTTAATATTATCCTCCCGTCTACGTCTCGGCCTCCCCAAATGTCTCTTTCCCTCCGGTCTTCCAACTAACACTGTATATGCATTTCTGGATTCGCCCATACGTGCTACATGCCCTGCCCATCTCAAACATCTGGATTTAATGTTCCTAATTATGTCAGGTGAAGAATACAATGCGTGCAGTTCTGTGTTGTGTAACTTTCTCCATTCTCCTTTAACTTCATCCCTCTTAGCCCAAAACATTTTCCTAAGAACCTTATTCTCAAACAACCTTAACCTCTGTTCCTCTCCCAAAGTGAGAATCCAAGTTTCACAACCATACACAACAACCGATAATATAACTGTTTTATAAATTCTAACTTTAAGATGCAGACTAGATGATAAAAGCTTCTCAACCGAATAATAAGAGGCATTTCACATATTTATTCTGAGTTTAATTTCCTCCCGGGCGTCATTTATATTTGTTACTGTTGCTCCAAGATTTCAATTTTCCCACCTCTTCGAAGGATAAATCTCCAATTTTTATTTTTCCATTTCGTACAATATTCTGGTCACGAAACATAATCATATACTTTGTCTTTTCGGGATTTACTTCCAAACCTTTCGCTTTACTTGCTTCAAGTAAAATTTCCGTGTTTTCCCAAATCGTTTCTGGATTTTCTCCTAATATATTCATGTCATCCGCATAGACAAGCATCTGATGTAATCCGTTCAATTCCAAACCCCCTCTGTTATCCTGGATTTCCCTAACGGCATATTCTAGAGCAGCCGTGGCGAGAACGTGACTCGCGAGACAGTGTGGCTCGCAGTGATTCGCTTGCTTCTAACCTCCGCCAACCCCCACCCTCTCACTCACTGGAGTCAAACTCCGTTCCATTTGTATTTGTCTCTGACCTGCGAGTGGCATATGTCTCTCTCGAAACCATGTACGAAAGTTCCAAGTAGGATGGGCGGACGCATTTTTTTGCTGTCAATATGATGAGAATATTAAATGTATGATTTGTTCACAAGTATTGCGAGGAAAACGGTTGTATAACATAAAACGGCATTATACTACATGTTACTCATGAAACATTAAAAGGTTAAGTGTTACTGTTGTCATCATCATCATCATCATCATCATCTCTGTACGTCGACTCTTTTTCAGCAGATGTGCGAATAATGCGGTTAGCTCTTCAATTTGAACTCACTGATTTACTATGTGATGTCAAATGAAAGCTAGATGTAAGGACTTGACAAATGTTGAACTTTCAAATCTTTGCCAAAAAATAAATATCCGAAGCTTCGTTCTTTCGCTTGCTCTGTTGAAGCCATGTTCGCTACAACTTACGTTTGTGAAATAGTAATATGCGTTACAAGAGCGGTATGTTGATGTTTACATGTTCGAGGAAAATATTGAAAAAGCGAAACGTAGTTGAGCTTTTTTAATTTCCGAGAACATGAAAACAAACATACCGCTCGGGTATCGTACATTATTTTGTGCGAAGATCGTTTATTACATACCTGAAAGAGAAATTTCTAATTAGTTGCAATGAAATCTCCATCTTGGTTTCTGTTCAATGACGCCAACTTTTAAAAACTAAAATATCTATCTTCAACATTGTTGCTATAAAATATTTTCTGTGTTTACTATACTCCAGCAGGCCGTGATATACGTCTATCTTTTTTTTTCCCCAGTCTATAAATGCGAACTTAAAACAAACGGTAAGGTTATATAATGATTTATTTTTCATTTTAATATTTTAACAATATTATTTATATAACATATTGCAGTAATAACATCGGCATCTGGAATCTTGTTGATTTTTTCACAGCTTTCTTAATGTTATTTGCGTTACAAATGCAGTAACTTTTGTGGTGTTGTAGAGTTTACTTAATTTTTGCAAATATTTAAAAACAATAATTAACAGTGCAATTTAGGTGAAATTGCAGTGGTAAGTTTTCAATTTATCATTATTACTATGTTAAACGTCTCTAAAAATAATATGTTAAAAGCCTAAAGCAGTAAAATGAATATGGCGCTTAAGCGGTAAGAAGAGGGAAATTGTTATGTGTGTTACGTTGGGAATACTGAATGTGGTATTTTACACTTACCGCGTATTGGTTCTGTGCGGAAAGCAAGCAAATACGCACGATCTCGCACAAAATTATTTTCAACAATGAAAATAGTAAAAACCAAATTTAGATCACGACTGACTGACAAATACCTTCGTATTTCACTTCCACCCTGTATACTCTGTATAAATAACAATCATACAGTAAAAAAAAAAAACAAAAACACCTCGTCGTCTTTTCATAAACTTTTTTACTTTAAAAGGTACGTAAATAAGAAAAAGCTATTACCATTATAAAACTGAGCAAGTGGTACCAAGGATGGGCGTCATGACGAAACAACTGACAGGTTCACTCGCCGCTTGGCGGCGCTGTCACCCCTGGAATTTGATTATGATTAATCTTCGTAACCACGGTGACCGAGTAATGTTATGCAACCGCAAGCACATCACAGGTCCCCCGAGCCCTGTGTTCCGGCTTCGAGACGGGGCGATGTATTAGGATCAAATGACTGGTTCATCTGGCAAATTACCAGGCGCATTCCTCGCCTTGTATCGGGGTTGCACTGCATCAGCCGGATTTCTCCTTAATCCAGCTGTGAAAATTGTGTGTGTTTGTAAGGGAACAGGGTTGCTATGGTGTATGAAAAATTAGAAGAAAAAAAATTGTCTGAATTCAGATTGCCATAAACTTGGGCTTAATGATGGTAGCTTTTCAAGTTTTTTGTACTGGATGGAGAACTTTTGGCTGTTGAATTAGCCTAGAATGGTTGTTATATTATACTGCATTTAAGATACGATAAGAATGAGGGACAACAGAATTGACAAAGATGTTTAATAAAACAATAACTAAAAAGACGACGAAGATGACAAAGACACCACAGGGAGGACGATAATGACAAGAATAAGGAAGACGAGAAGGAACGCAACAATGACAGAAATGACGAGTACGAAAAGAAAAATAATAACACGAGAAGACAACAACAAGAATAAGGAAGATGAGAATAACGATAAGGCTGGCGACTACGTTAAGAAAGACAATAACAACAGGACGGCAATAACGACAAGAATGACAGATATGATACGGATGACAAATAGCGAAAGGAAGACAGTAATGAAAAAGTGACAAATAGCCTACTACAAAGATGAGGAAGACACAAAGAAGATAACAACAAAGATGGCGAATATGAAAACAAAAATAGTAAAGACAAAGAAGATAATAACGACAAGAATGAGGAAGACGACAAAAAAGATAACAAGGATGACGAATATGAAAAGAAAGATAGTTACGACGAGGATGACGAGTATGAAAAGAAGGATAGTAACGACAAAGAAAACAATAACGACAAGAATGAGGAAGACGACAAAAAAGATAACGATAAGGATGACGAATATGAAAAGAAAGATAGTAACGACAAAGAAAACAATAACGACAAGAATCAGGAAGACGACAAAAAATAATGACAAGGAAGACGAATATGAAAACAAAGTTAGTAATGACAACGATAAATAAGACGGCAAAAAGATAACGATAACGATGACGAATATGAAAAGAAAGACAGTGACAACAATAAGTAAGACGACAAAAAGATAACGATAAGGATCACGAATATGAAAATAAATATAGTAACGACAACGATAAATAAGATGACAAAAAGATAATGATAAGGATCACGAATATGAAAAGAAAGACACTGACGATAACGATAAATAAGATGACAAAAAGATAACGATAAGGATCACGAATATGAAAAGAAATATAGTAACGACGCCGATAAATAAGATGACAAAAAGATAACGATAAGGATCACGAATATGAAAAGAAAGACACTGACGATAACGATAAATAAGATGACAAAAAGATTACGATAAGGATCACGAATATGAAAAGAAAGACTCTAACGACGAGGATGACGAATATAAAAAGAAAAATAGTAACGACAAAGAAAACAATTACGACAAGATTGAGGAAGACGACAAAGAAGATAACGATAAGGATGACGAATATGAAAAGAAAGATAGTAACGACGAGGATGACGAATATGAAAAGAAAGATAGTAACGATAAAGAAAACAATAACGACAAGAATGAGGAAGACTACAAAAAAGGTAACGATAAGGATGACGAATATGAAAAGAAAGATAGTAACGACGAGGATGACGAATATGAAAAGAAAGATAGTAACGACAAAGAAAACAATAACGACAAGAATGAGTAAGACGACAAAGAAGATAACGATAAGGATGACGAATATGAAAAGAAAGATAGTAACGACGAGGATGACGAATATGAAAAGAAAGATAGTAACGACAAAGAAAACAATATCGACAAGAATGAGGAAGACGACGAAAAAGATAACGATAAGGATGACGAATATGAAAAGAAAGATAGTAACGACGAGGATGACGAATATGAAAAGAAAGATAGTAACGACAAAGAAAACAATAACGACAAGAATGAGTAAGACGACAAAGAAGATAACGATAAGGATGACGAATATGAAAAGAAAGATAGTAACGACGAGGATGACGAATATGAAAAGAAAGATAGTAACGACAAAGAAAACAATATCGACAAGAATGAGGAAGACGACGAAAAAGATAACGATAAGGATGACGAATATGAAAAGAAAGATAGTAACGACAAGGATGACGAATATGAAAAGAAAGATAGTAACGACAAAGAAACAATAACGACAAGAATGAGGAAGACGACAAAAAAGATAACGATAAAGATGACGAATATGAAAAGAAAGATAGTAACAACGAGGATGACGAATATGAAAAGAAAGATAGTAACGACAAAGAAGACAATAACGACAAGAATCAGGAAGACGATAAAAAATAATGACAAGGAAGACGAATATGAAAAGAAAGATAGTAACGACAACGATAAGTAAGACGGCAAAAATATAAGCAGTGACGACAACGATAAGTAAGATGACAAGAAAGATAATGAGCTAATCTTGTCGTACTTTAATTTTTATTGTAATTGTAAAATTTAATGTTAATTGTAATTTTATTGTTTATTTTATAGTTGTAATCCCCTGGTAGAGGGGCAGAGAAGGCCTGACGGCCTTATCTCTACCAGGTTAAATAAATAAATACTAATACTACTACTAATAACGATAAGAATGACGAATATCAAAAGAAAGATAGTAACGACTAAGAAGACAATAACAACAAGGTTGAAAATAACGAGAAGGATGACGAAAATGGAAAGAAAGGTAGTAACGACTAAGAAGACGATAAATACAAGGATGAGGAATTCGAAAAGACAAGAACGACTAAGACAATAACCAGAAGGATGAGAAAAACGACAAGAAAGGAAATAACGACAAGGATGACAAAAATGATAAGAAAGCTGGTAACGACAAAGACGACAATAACGAGAAGGATGAGGAAGACGACAAGGAAGGCAATAACGACAAGGAAGACGAAGATGACAGAGTAATGTAGGCAGTGAAAATATGGAGGAATGCACAGACGACAACGGCAAAGTTGAAGGTGTTATTTTCACATTTCTCGCGTGCGAACTTCGTCTCCAATCGACTTCATTCACACTTCTCTTCTCGATACAAAAGCTGCAGAGGGCGTATCAGCTGATGTGCCCTGCGTGCGTCTGTCAATTCCGCGGGTATCTCCCGTCTTGCTTGCATCTCCCCCTCCTGTCAGCCTGGCGCCCGAGACTTGAGTCGATTTTATTTGTGAAATTAAATTTCATTGTGCCGAGGTGATGCCATCGCCTGAAACCCGACTCCACCCAGAACAGGAACAATGAGAGCGCTTATCGCCACGGTCCTGAGAGCACAGGATTCGTCACTTGACCTGTCTGCACCTGTTAGGATTCTCAAACAGTGGAGCGCGAGTCACAAACCTATTTGTCCGTAATGATAGAAGTATGGAATCGTTTCCTTATTTATTTATTTATTTATTTATTTATTTATTTATTTATTTATTTATTTATTTATTTATTTATTTATTTATTTATTTATGTATTTATTTATTTATATATTTATTTATTTATTCATTATTTTTTTATTTTTTATTTATTCATTCATTCATTCATTTATTTATTTCTTTATTTATTTATTTATTTATTTATTTATTTATTTATTTATTTATTTATTTATTTACTTATTCTGATTGCAAATCTATTTAAAAAGTTTTTAAATTAAAGTTTTAAAGGGGCGTGGCATTTAAAGAGCTGTTAAAATAATTTTGTGCGAGATCGTGCGTATTTGCTTGCTTTCTGCACATAACCAATACGCGGTAAGTGTGAAATACCACATTCAGTATTCCCAACGTAACACACATAACAATTTCCCTATTCTTACCGTTTAAGCGTCATATTCATTTTACTGCTTTAGGCTTTTAACATATTATTTTTAAAGACGTTCAATATAGTAATAATTATAAATTGGAAACTTACCACTGCAATTTCACCTAAATTGCACTGTTAATTATTGTTTTTAAATATTTGCAAAAATTAAGTAAACTCTACAACACCACAAAAGTTACTGCATTTGTAATGCAAGTAACATTAAGGAAGCCGTGAAAAAATCAACAAGATTCCAGACTCATCACAGACTGGGGGAAAAAAAGACAGACGTATATCACGGCCTGCTGCAGTATAGTAAACACAGAAAACATTTTATAGGAACAATGTTGAAGATAGATATATTTGTTTTCCAAAGTTGCCGTCATTGAACAGAAACCAAGATGGAGATTTCATTGCAACTAATTAGAAATTCCTCTTTCAGGTATGTAATAAACGAACTTCGCACAAAATAATGTACGATACACGAGCGGTATATTTGTTTTCATGTTCTCGGAAATTAAAAAAGCTCAACTACGTTTCGCTTTTTCAATCTTTTCCTCGAACATGAAAACGTCAACATACCGCTCTTGTAACGCATATTACTATTTTTCATCAAGGAATTCTTTTTTACAAATTTCTGGTTACAAATCCAGTAACTTTTCTTTCTAAAGTTGGCTCTCTGAAGTTACTACATGAATGTAGCGGAGGAGAATTTTAACAGGTATCTGTTACATAAATATTCATTTTACTTTCAAATCCATTTTTCCGTAAGTTTATTTTTATTAATCTTAGAATGTAAGCTTTCACGGCCGGCGTTGATAGGATGCGTATTTTCAGGGTTAGAGGGCCGTGGTCTGTCGATTGATTCAACACCAACTTTTTTATGCCAAATATTAATCAATCTAGATGAAATTTTTACTGCAAGTATTTATGAGGTAGCTGCATGTTTCTATGCATTTATTATGTAAGAAATGCTGCTAGTTTATTTTATTAATTTTTATTCATTCAAAATTTAAAAAAAAAGAATTTCAAAGTGAATAAATGAGATATTACATAAAAATGAAAGCACATAAATGTTTCTCTATGTCTTGTGAATGTAACAGAAAATAAGCTTAAAAATTGAGATCTTCTACTAAAAACTTGGGTTTGAAGGTATTCTAAAGAAATAGAAAAAAAGAAAAAGTCAAAAGCTGAAAGCATTGAGTTCAAAATTTGTTTTAAAAAATGATTAGGAAAAAGTTATCTTTTTAGTGGAGTGCCCTCTTAATGTTATCCTCCCATCTACGTCTCGGCCTCTCCAAAGGTCTTCTTTCCCTCAGGTCTCCTAACTAACACTCTATATGCATTTCTGGATTCACCCATGTGTGCTACATGCCCTGCCCATCTCAAACGTCTGGATTTTATGTTCCTAATTATGTCAGGTGAAGAATACAATGCGTGCAGTTCTGTGTTGTGTAACTTTCTCCATTCTCCTGTAACTTCATCTCTCTTAGCCCCAAATATCTGCCTAAGCAAATTATTCTCGAACACCCTTAACCTCTTTTTCTCTCAGTTATTATTATTATTATTATTATTATTATTATTATTATTATTATTATCTTCTTCTTCTTCTGCCTGAGAAGTGTTAGGCCACAAGGCCTGTTACGGTCTCACATAAAATTTTCACGCCATCTCTTAGCAGGACGACCCACAGATCTTTGGCTATGTGGTACGTAATCATAAAATGCCTTTGGGAGTCTACTGTTGCTCATTCTTTGCAAATGATGTTTCCAAGTAGACTGATATTGAGCAATGTAATCTAAAACTGGTTGAGTTTTTAGTTTCTTTAAAATTTCACAATTTCTTTTCAGATCCCATTTAGTATAGGCCGCTGTTCTTCGCATGAATCTCATTTCACAAGCCGTTATTCTGCTTTTATCTGCTTTCCTCAGTGTCCATGCTTCGCTGCCATAGCTGAGCATCGGTCGTGCCAATGTGTTGTAGAGCCGTATGCGGATGTGTTTCTGAACCAAGGATGGTTTCATCACACTATTTATAATGCCCATAGCTCTTGTGTATTTGTTAATTTTCTGTGATATGTCCAATTCTTCAAAACTGGAAAGATTGTAGGCCTAAGCTAAATATGGGGAACTATTACATCTTTCTAAAGTTTTATTATCGAGACAAATTTTACTTTGTATTGGGTATTCCCCACAGAATGCCATAATTTTTGTTTTATCTGTTGAAATTTCCATATTGTGTGGCTGCTACTTGCTGCAAATTATATATTGACCTTTGGAGGTCGTCTTCTGAAAATTATTATTATTATTATTATTATTATTATTATTATTACTACTACTTGCTTACTTACTTACTTACTTACTTACTTACTTACTGGCTTTTAAGGAACCCGGAGGTTCGTTGCCGCCCTCACGTAAGCCTGCCATCGGTCCCTATCCTGAGCAAGATTAATCCATTCTCTATCATCATATCCCACCTCTCCCAAATCCATTTTAATATTATCCTCCCAACTACGCCTCGCCTCCCCAAAGGTCTTTTTCCCTCCGGCCTCCCAACTAACACTATATATGCATTTCTGGATTCACCCATCTCAAACGTCCTGCCCATCTCAAACGTCTGGATTTAATGTTCCTAATTATGTCGGGTGAAGTACACAATGCGTGCAGCTCTGCGTTGTGTAACTTTCTCCATTCTCCTGTAACTTCAGCCCTCTTAGCCCCAAATAGTTTCCTAAGAACCTTATTCTCAAACACCCTTAATCTCTGTTCTTGTCTCAAAGTGAGAGTCAAAGTTTCACAACCATATAGAACAACCAGTAATGTAACTGTTTTATAAATTCTAACTTTCAGATTTTTTGACAGCAGACTAGATGACAAAAGCTTCTCAACCGAATAATAACAGGCATTTCCCATATTTATTCTGCGTTTAATTTCCTCCCGAGTGTCATTTATATTTGTTACTGTTGCTCCAAGATATTTGAATTTTTCCACCTCTTCGAAGGATAAGTCTCCAATTTTTGTAATTCCATTTCGTACAATATTGACATAATCATATACTTAGTCTTTTCGGGATTTACTTCCAACCCTATCGCTTTACTTGCTTCAACTAGAATTTCCGCGTTTTCCCTAATCGTTTGTGGATTTTCTCCTAACATATTCACGTCATCCGCATAGACAAGCAGCTGATGTAACCCGTTCAATGCCAAACCCTCTCTGTTATTCTGAACTTTCCTAATGGCATATTCTAGAGCGAAGTTAAAAAGTAAAGGTGATAGTGCATCTCCTTGCTTTAGCCCGCAGTCAATTGGAAAAGCATCAGATAGAAACTGGCCTATACGTACGGACTCTGCTGTATTATTATTATTATTATTATTATTATTATTATTATTATTATTATTATTATTATTATTATTATTATCATCTTGTCCCAGTGTTATGTTCGCATCAATTATTTTTTAAAACAGACTCAGGTGGATGTCTGTTTGTAAGGAAGTAGAGCTGTCTGGGCTCCCCGGTGCACCTCGATTCAGCAGGTCTCTGTCTCTCCCAATTCACGGCTCTGAGCACATGACTGACGTCCTCGTTATCAGTATGTTCAGTCCATTTCGTGAAGCTTATGGCCACATTCGACTGGACGTGGTGACCGCGTCAATTTCAGCCAACCGGGTCGCAACCCTCTTGCTAAGCCTGTACTGCATAACACTGGGGTGGCAAAAGAAAGGCTACAAATCCAGTAGCAGCAACCAGGACGACACGGACGTCCATTAAAAAATGGACAGCTGCATAGCTTTACTACACTACATATATCTTTATGAACAACTACGCGTGGATACGATTACACAGGAAAAATACTAGAAAACAACGGGAATACTAGGAGAAAGGGAAGACAATGGGAATACTAGGAGAACAAGGAGAAGACAAAGAGAACAAGAAGAGTGCAAGGAGAACAAAGAGAGTACAAGGAGAACGAGAGAAACACTAGGAAAACAAGAGGAATACAAGGATAATAAGGGGGATACTACAAGAAAATGAAAATACTAGAAAAAGGGAGATGAATATAAGAGAACAAGGGGAATACAAGGATAATAAGGGCGATACTAGAAGAAAATGAAAGTACTAGAAAAAGGGAGATGAATATAAGAGAACAAGGGGAATACAAGGATAATAAGGGGGATACTAGAAGAAAATGAAAATACTAGAAAAAGGGAGATGAATATAAGAGAACAAGGGGAATACAAGGATAATAAGGGGGATACTAGAAGAAAATGAAAATACTAGAAAAAGGGAGATGAATATAAGAGAACAAGGGGAATACAAGGATAATAAGGGGAATACTAGAAGAAAATGAAAATACTAGAAAAAGGGAGATGAATATAAGAGAACAAGGGGAATACAAGGATAATAAGGGGAATACTACAAGAAAATGAAAATACTAGAAAAAGGGAGATGAATATAAGAGAACAAGGGGAATACAAGGATAATAAGGGCGATACTAGAAGAAAATGAAAGTACTAGAAAAAGGGAGATGAATATAAGAGAACAAGGGGAATACAAGGATAATAAGAGGGATACTACAAGAAAATGAAAATACTAGAAAAAGGGAGATGAATATAAGAGAACAAGGGGAATACAAGGATAATAAGGGGGATACTAGAAGAAAATGAAAATACTAGAAAAAGGGAGATGAATATAAAAGAACAAGGGGAATACAAGGATAATAAGGGGGATACTAGAAGAAAATGAAAATACTAGAAAAAAGGAGATGAATATAAGAGAACAAGGGGAATACAAGGATAATAAGGGGGATACTAGAAGAAAATTAAAATACTAGAAAAAGGGAGATGAATATAAGAGAACAAGGGGAATACAAGGATAATAAGGGGGATACTAGAAGAAAATGAAAATACTAGAAAAAGGGAGATGAATATAAGAGAACAAGGGGAATACAAGGATAATAAGGGGGATACTAGAAGAAAATGAAAATACTAGAAAAAGGGAGATGAATATAAGAGAACAAGGGGAATACAAGGATAATAAGGGGGATACTAGAAGAAAATGAAAATACTAGAAAAAGGGAGATGAATATAAGAGAACAAGGGGAATACAAGGAGAACAAGATGAATGTTAGGAGAATAAGGAGAATATAAGGCGAACAATGGCAATGTAGGGAGAACAAGAGGAAGAAACGAGAACAAAGGGAATAGAAGGAGAATAGGAATACAAGGAGAACTAGGGGAAGATAGGGGAAATAAGTCGAAGACAGGGATAAAACGGGGAAGACAGTGAGAACAAGGGGAATACGTGAGGAGCAAAGGACAAGAGGTAAACAAGAGAACAACAGTAATCAAAGAGAACAAGGAGGGTACTAGGAGAAAACGGTAAATACAAGTCGAAGAAGGGGAATACTAGGAGAACAATGTGAATATGAAAACAAGGGGAATACAACGAGAAAAAGCGGAATACGTAAAGAAAAGATGTAACACCAGATACAAAGTGAACAAGAGGATACATGCAGAACAAGGGAAATACAAGGAGAATAAGGGAAGTACTAGGAGAAAAGGAGAATACTAAGGGAAAAGAGGAATACAAGGCGAACAGTGACAATACAGCGATAACAATAGGAAGGCAAGGAGGAAAGGGAGAATAATGGGTAGAACGAGAATACAAAGAGAATACAGGGAGAACAAGGGAAAAGACGAGGGTAACAAAGGGAATAAAAGGACAAGCGGAATACCAGGAGAGCAGCGGGAAGGCGAATAGAAAAGGGAGAAAAAGGTGTTTTCATATTTACGTGGCGTTTAATTCCCAAGTTAACGTCTTCCATACGTAGTTAAAAGAGACTTTGTTTTACGTCAGAATTAAATGAACCACATATACTTACCGGCACTAGTACTATCACCATTATCACCATGAGCGCAGTATCACTGGTATAGAGCGGCGCCAGCTTGATATTCTTCATCCTACACAGTTTCAGTTGCTAGAAATTGAAACTCGCTTCCGAGTGATGTAAGGGGTTGTTGGACAATAACTTCATTTAGGTCAAAATTACATAAATTCTTGCTTAACAGATTAATTACTGATTAATATTTGTTACTTATAATGAAACTAACATCTGTCCATTCTTATTATTATCATTAATTTCTCTAAATAGAATACAGAATCTCTAATGGAAAAATCTCATTAAATTAATACTGTATTATTCTCATTATATCAATATATATTAGATTTATATTTTGCTCCCTCTAACATACTTCTATTGAACTAATTTTCATCATTTAACCAACTAGCTATCTCAACTTAATTATAATTCTTTACATATAGACTGAACTGAATTACATTAGCTCATAAATTATCACTTTACCTTATAGGTTTATCTCAATTTAAATAAAAATGTACTAGTCGTTAAAACGTAACTGAAGAATATTGCTGGAGAATCTTTAGTGTATTGTAAATATTCGTAATTTAAATATGTATTGTATTGATTAAGGCTGGTTGAATGGAAAAAAATACCTTATGGTCTTAACTCTGCTAGCGAAAATAAAACATTACTAGTGGCTTCTGCAGCAAATACTGCTGCAAACTAAGTTCGTTGGACGTTCAAATAAAAATTGTTCAGATTTATTTTCAATGAAGAATAGGCCTACTTGTCTTTTTGATAGTTATTTGCTTCCATAATAATGAAACATACTCCCTCTGAATGCATTTTTTTAGGCCAAATACTTTTTCTTGAACCTATCCAACTTCAGTTTTTTAGTTTCAACGCGAAAACGCAAGTATCAATGTCAGGACGATAGCAGTAGCTATTTCAGGTCATTGTGGATTGTAGGCAAAAGTTAAAAAAAAAAAAAGTCAGGTTTGCTAAGCTTTCGAACAATAGCATTTTTGTATAGCTGCTGCATGTAGAACTTGAAATGTTGAGCGTAAAATCATTTTATTCTTCTAAGAGATCTTGCTGAAATGACCTGGAGACTACAAAATTTTCTAGGCCTCTTATTTTATCAGTAAGTAATACCTTTTTATCTTTCCTTAGGAACTGTAATTTTTGCGCTCTCTCGAGCCAATACTGAAGACAATGACACATATCAATATCTATACTACATCGCCATTAAGTATATGAAAAAGACCCAACCCCACTGGACTAATAAGTATAAAAATATTTGATTTCTAATAACAATATTATTATCTTACTTAAGTTTTGTAGTTATACATAGCAGCCACTCAGTAAATTATAGAAATGAAGATCTAAATTAAGATATTCTCTACATTTACTTACATAACCTCAAAACGTTTCACTTTCATGTCATCAATATAGCATCAATATTATGTACAATTAATGAAAAATAGATGCATCATGATATCAACTATAATAATATTTAATTTCTAGTGATAATAATGTCATCAAACCACTTCAAGTTTCGTAGATTTGAATATCCAATACACAGTTGTACTCAGAAAATTATTATACACTGCAGAATCAGTTTTTAATAACAAATTGAATTGAGCTCTAAATATGTCGGCAATCCTGCAGGTCATGGCCTTCGTGTAATAGCCTATTGTTTATTGTAGTGTGTGTTTTGTTCTGAAAGTCAATCAAGTCGGCCTTGTTTCGATAAAATAAGTCCTCAAAACTGACAACAGATGGATTTTGGAAAATAGGAAAATGTGTAGGAAAATTGACATTTCACTGAAAACTACTACTTTTCCGAAAAACTTTAGGTTCCAAGCTTCAAAATGAGGGGTCATTTATTAAAATCCGTTCAGCCGTTTTCCCGTAATTTCCATTACCAGTTCAAATTTTATATATATATATATATATATATATATATATATATATATATATATTATTCTGTTCTATTCTATTCTATTATTATCATCTTCAGCTGCAGTGCCGTAGCTGCAGTAATCTTTTTAGCACTCCCATTATCACCAGCATAATCAGAAGATGCGCCTCCAAATTCACCATCGTCAGTCATTATAATCACCTCCACTTTAAGCGATGTTAGTAACAATAGTGTCCCCAGAATCATTATTACTATCATCATCATCATCATCATCATCAGAATCATTACCATCAGCACGCTCACCATCTCTACTGTCATCACTACAATCACACATCGCCATCATTGATAGCGTCATTGTCATAGTCACCAACCCACTACATCTCGATTGAACTTGTCAGATTACAGGACTCGAAAACTCAGTTGTATGGTTGAAATTTCTATTATTTCAGACACTGTAACTGAATAGAGAAAAAATACATTATAATGGATGATGTTCGCTTACTTAGTAGACATGGCAACACCGTGCGCCATCAATGTAACGTTATGAATCTTTATTACTTGATTTTCTCTTCCCCGTGGATTGCTTTCAGTCTAATGATGTCTGGAGATAATGATGGTTACGGCAATGGAAGAAAATCAGACGCCCGACATGAAGCGTAGTTCACCTTACGTGCGGTTTCGTTTTAAGGCGCTTAACTAATTCAGGCTGATTTCAATTAACAGTACTTGCTTTAATTGGACCTGCTTGGCGTTCGATCGAGAGGATGCAGAAAGGAGAGTTAGTGCCGCTTGCTCGAGCTTACGTCATTACGACATTCATGTGGTACAAAAATTAAATAATTATGGAGATGAGGGGTATTACGTCAGACAGAAGAAAGCTTCAAGTCGGATCGCAAAAATAATTGGAGATGGTATATTAGTACAAATTAACAAGGGAAGAGTGCTAGAACTGGGAGAAAAAAGTTTGAAGACCTGCGAGATTCATTTTGTATGGAGTAATAATTCAAGATTTGGGTTAAGAGTAGGCGTTAAATATAGTAGGAAGAAGAAAGGTAAAGAAGGTGAAGCAGAATAATTTCAAGTAAAAATATATAAGCCTAAATAAATATTCCGGTGCAAGAAGACAACTATAGAATTATTTTTTATTACTTATCTGCGTATTTATTTATTTACTTATTAGCTATTTATTTATTTATTCACCTATAATTGATTTATATGTTTATTTATCTATTTATTTATGTATCATATTTTATTTATTTATTCATCTCTAATTTATTTATATGTTTCTTTATCTATTTATTTATGTATCATATTTTATTTATTCATCCATTCACTTTTTTATTTGTTTGCTTACTTATTTATTTATTTATCTATAATTTATTTATCTGTTTATGTAACTATTTATTTATGTATTTTATTTATTAATTCATTGATTTATTTTTTATTTATTTGCCAACTTACTTGTTCATTATTTATTTATTTATAATTTATTTATCTGTTTATTTATTTATTGATTTATTTATTTATTTACTTATTATATTTTATTTATTTATTCATTCATTCATTTAGTTTTTATTTATTTGCTTACTTATTTGTTTATTACTTTATTTATTTATTTATTTATCTTTATTTATCTGTTAATTTATCTAATTATTTATGTATTATATTTTATTTATTCATTCATTCATCTACTTTTTTATTTATTTCCTTACTTATTTGTTTATTATTTATTTATTTATTTATCTATCATTTATTTACCTGTTTATTTATCTATTTATTTATGTATTATATTCTATTTCTTTATTCATTCATTCATTCATTCATTTACTCATTTGTTTGCTTATTTGTTTATTATTTATGTATTATAGTTTATTTATTCATATATTTGCTTACTTATTTGTTTATTATTTTTATTTATCTGTTTATTTGTCTATTTATTTATGTATTACATTTTATTTATTTATTTATTTATTCATTCATTTATTTACTTTTTTATTTGCTAACTTGTTTAATATTTATTTATTTATTTATTTATGTATTATAGTTTATTTATTTATTCATTCATTAATTTATTTTATTATTTATTTGATTACATATTTTTATTACTCATTTATTTATTTATTTATTTATTTATTTATTTATTTATTTATTTATTTATTTATTTATTTATTTCAGTTACATACTGTGCTATATTATGAATAAAAACTCGTTTATTATGTACATATCAGGAACATCTTTCTACATCACTGGGTCCGATCTTTGTCCCTTGGTACACCAAATTTTGACAAAAAATTAAATTTTGGTTTTTATCGTTTTTCAGTAGTTTAATATCTGTAAAATAATAATATGACTTTATTTATTTTTAAGCCCTATCTTTAAGAAAAATAAAAATAAAATTTGTAGTAATTCTTAATGCAAAAAATGTTATTAATAAAAAACTTTTTTTTGCTAACCGTTCAGTGGAATTTTAAATTTATTTAACCGGTTGTATACATAAAGATATGCTACATATGTCCTTTTTTTCTAAATTTGTATCTTTTACAACTTCTGAGAAAAGTGCACCTAAAATTTGAGAAATTTAACTTTGTAAGATATGAAAACTCCGACACTTTTTTTCTGCACTTTCTTATTTTTTGTGACGTTTGTGCACTTTTCCCAGAAAGTATTGAACCCAGATGGCTGAAATTAATATACAATATCAATGTGGTGGCATTTTACACAGTAGGCTGAAAAAATTTGAGATTATTTCCATCTTCAGCAGAAATAAAATGTGGTGATTCTTAATCCAAAAAATGTTATCAATGCAATTTTTTGTCAACCGCCCAATGTAATTTTAAATGTATTTAGTCTGAAGGTATATTACATATTCCCCATTTTTTCTACATTTGTATTTTTTGTAACGTTTTAGAAAAATGCAACCAAAAATTGAGGAATTTAACATTGTAAGATATGGAAGTACAGTTTCTCTTAAGATTACTTACTTACTTACTTACTTACTTACTTACTTACTTACTTACTTACTTACTTACTTACTTACTTACTTACTTACTTGTCTCTGTACTCAAGTTCTTTCTCAATAGCCATGGCCCGCTCATGGAATTCGCTGCCGCTGGAAATCAGGGGTAGTCTTAGTCCCCAGTTGTTTAAAATTAGGTTGTTTAGAAATATTTTAAATGCACAGAATTAGTTTTTAGGTATAATTTTTATTTATTATTATTACTATTATTATTATTATTATTATTATTATTATTATTATTATTTTACACAGTCATTACTTTATTTTTCCATTAACACTAATATCCAGGTAATTGTCATTGTCTCAATGTAACACGTGCTGTGCTGATCATACTAATTGTACTATTCCTTTAGTTGTGAGATTATATTCATATGTATTAATTCTTTTTTTTCTTTTAACTTAATGCTTGTATACTAGAATGTATTTTTCTGTTTGTGATTATGTATTCAGACTCTTTTTTTTTATTACATATATTTTTTTTATTATTGTTATTTCAAAGTTAATACTGATTGTGTATATGTATTCAATCTCTCTTTTCTACTTAATTATGTTTATTATTATTTTTAAGTTCATATTTGTATACCGGTATGTATTTTTTCTGTATGAGATTTGATCCTGGTTGAGTGGAAGAAAAGGCCTGATGGCCTTAACTCTGCCAGGGAAAATAAAACTATTATTATTATTACTTGCTTGCTTACTTACTTACTTACTTACTTACTTACTTACTTACTTACTTACTTACTTACTTACTTACTTACTGGCTTTTAAGGAACCCGGAGGTTTATTGCCGCCCTCACATAAGCCCGCCATCGGTCCCTATCCTGAGCAAGATTAATCCAGTCTCTACCATCATATCCCACGTCCCTCAAATCCATTTTAATATCTTCCCATCTACGTCTCGGTCTTCCCAAAGGTCTTTTCCCCTCTGGCCTCCCAACTAACACTCTATATGCATTTCTGGATTTGCCCATACGTGCTACATGCCCAGCCCATCTCATACGTCTGGATTTAATGTTCCTAATTATTTCAGCTGAAGGATACAATGCGTACAGCTCTGCGTTGTGTAACTTTCTCCATTCTCCTGTAACTTCATTCCTCTTAGCGCCAAATTTCCCTTAAGATTACAGGATCAAAAAGCGCATAGCGCTCTCATTCTCCCTATTATACCGATTTTTTCTTACCCGGGTGTCTTCGGGCCGTATCGTCCGAATAATCGTGATTCTACTATAGTCGAAATCACGAAAAGTATAACAAGAATGGAGAAACATAGATTGATGAAAATTGTCAAGGAAGAAAAGAAAAACACAAAAATTGAATAAAAGAAGTACCGGAAAACTCCTTGATAGAGAGTCAAATACGAATATATATTACTGTTCTAAAGCCAGAAAACGACCATGAAGTCAATTTTATTGTAATAAGAGTGAGAGAAGATAGATTGATGCAGTTGTGTTGTGGAATTCTATAATAGTATGTACGGCCGGAATACTGTCCTCCTCTAACATCATCCATGTTAACGATCGCAATCGATTATCAACTTTTCCTCCATCGCTTTTGTTGCTATGGTAATTTTTTCTTTGCCTAATACATTCTTCTTCTTTTGTGTAGCAGGACCATTAAAGAAGGCAATAGATACCGAGATTAATAATGAATCGCTGTTTGAAACAATGAAGCAGCGCAAGACGCGTAGTTTTAATTACCATAGCAACGCGAGTGGTTGTCCTATCTTCCAACGATCCATCACGCAGTGGAACGAGTCTTTTTAATGATTACCAAACTTTGTAAGGGGGATTTGATTTGTTAAACTACAATTTTGCTTCCAGGCCAAAGTACTCGATGATAAATGATGTAGGACATTAATTAATTACGGACCGAAGGATGTGTCAGTTCTGATCAGCTGGAAGAGCCCGGCTAAGTACGAGTCTGGGGCCAGTGTGAGAAGGTTCGTTCTTAGCGGTAGAACCGGAGATTTCTCTTCTACCATTTACTGAAAACTTTCCATTAAAACAAGTTAGGGATGAAACTATTTTTTCATCTTTCTCAAGGTTTAGGTCACAATATCGCATTTTAAATAGTCGAAAATATGTTGCACAATGATGGCTGTTACATGTTACGGAGCGCCAGTTCGAATACCGCCAAGGTCTAGAGTGTAGAAAGTTTTCAATTTCTCATTTTATGGCCTATCTTATCTCAATTGGAGGCCCGTCGTTGTGCTGATTTAATATCAAAAGACTTCGAACGTGCGTCCGATAGTACAGTTCGAAACACCGCCAAGTGTATAACAACTCTTAATAGGTATAGTGGGGTTCACGTAAGATTCTTTCCTAAAAAGCTATTGTAATAGGGCCTACTTTTCAGTTTTTCCAACTTTTACCATATATTACCAAAACAAGTTAAATCATAACGATACGTACTGAAGTAATAATATTTATTTATTTGTTTATTTATTTATTTATTTATTTATTTATTGATCTACTTATTTGTTTACTTGTATATATTTATTTATTTATTCATTTATATATTTATTAATATATTTGTTTGTTTGCTTTCTTGGTCAATCTCTTGTTCGTTTGTTTGTGTGTTTGTTTTCCTATCTAATCTATATCTATCTACCTATCTGTCTATTTATCTACTCTTATCTATCTAGTGTGTATGTATTATCTACTCGTATCTATCTATGTAGTCGGTCTGGTTGGCGCAGTTGGTATAGCGCTGGCCTTCTGTGCCCGAGGTTGCGGGTCCGATCCCTAGCCAGGTCGATAGTACCGGTATTTAAGTGTGCTTAAATGCGACAGGCTCATGTTAGTAGTTTTACTGGTATGTGAAAGAACTCCTGCGGGACAAAATTCCGGCACACCGGCGACGCTGCTATAACCTCGACAGTTGCGAGCGTCGTTAAATAAAACATAACATAACATTCTATATATATATATATATATATATATACTTATCTATCTGTCTGTCTGTCTGTCTGTCTGTCTGTCTGTCTGTCTATCTATCTATCTGTGTATCTATCTATCTATCTATCTATCTATCTATCTGTGTATCTGTCTGTCTGTCTGTCTGTCTGTCTACCTATCTGTCTATCTACCTATCTGTCTATCTGTCTATCTATCTATCTATCTATCTATCTATCTATCTATCTATCTATCTATCTATCTATCTATCTATCTATCTATCTATCTATCTATCTGTGTATCTATCTATCTATCTATCTGTCTATCTATCTGTCTATCTATCTATCTATCTATCTATCTATCTATCTATCTATCTATCTATCTATCTATCTATTTATATCTATCTATCTATCTATCTATCTATCTATCTATCTATCTATCTATATATCTATCTATCTATCTATCTGTCTATCTATCTGTCTATCTATCTATCTATCTATCTATCTATCTATCTATCTATCTATCTATCTATCTATCTATCTATCTATCTATCTATCTATCTATCTATCTATCTATCTACCTATCTGTGTATCTATCTACCTATCTGTGTATCTATCTATCTATCTATCTATCTATCTATCTATCTATCTATCTATCTATCTATCTATCTATCTATCTATCTATCTATCTATCTATCTATCTATATGTATCTCTCTACTTATCTATCTATCTTTCTGTCTGTCTACCTATCTATCTATCTATCTATCTATCTATCTATCTATCTATCTATCTATCTATCTATCTATCTATCTATCTATCTATCTATCTATCTATCTATCTATCTATCTATCTATCTATCTATCTATCTATCTATCTATCTATCTATCTATCTATCTATCTATCTATCTATCTATCTATCTATCTATCTATCTATCTATCTATCTACCTACCTACCTACCTACCTACTTATCTACTCGTATCTATCTGTCTATCTATCTATCTATCTATCTATCTATCTATCTATCTATCTATCTATCTATCTATCTATCTATCTATCTATCTATCTATCTATCTATCTATCTATCTGTCTATCTATCTATCTATCTACTCGTATCTATCTATCTATCTGTATATTTATCTATCTATGTATCTATTCGTTTATTTAAAACGCAATATGTGCTTGAACCTTCAACACGGTGAAGTATCCGTTTGTAGGACAATAAATTGGGGACTACCGGAAGTCTGTTTTTTTTTTTTGGTTTGGTTACCTTGCAATGCCTCCTATCCGGACAGCCCGTATATAACATGGTGGTGTATTACTCTTTTCAGTCTCTCTCCACACTTCACAAAAGCTAATAAAATTCTAGTTCTACACAGTTAATAGAGTTGAATGTAATGAGCTTTGATGTAAAATTCCACTCTACTGTGCAGTAGTAGAGGGGATGAGTATGCAGAAAAATAAACCCCTCGGACAAAGAATTAATTATTGTTTCTGTTTCATTTGTTTATCAGTGTGATGTTATTGAGTTCGTGGGAATTTTATTGTTAACATCTGTGGATTTCGGATTTCAGAGTTGGTACTCCAGTAATACTGCCACAGCAAACATACAAATCTATACATTCCAGTACATTCATAAAGAAAGCATCAAAACAATCTAAACGTGACTCCTGACAAAAAAAAACACAACAACGCTCCATTTCAAAAGAAGTCTAGCGATTTTCTTCGTAATAGTTTAAACAGTCGTTGCTAAAAGAGGCTATTTCACAGCACATTGTCGTGCTTAAAATTAACTGTTATGGGAAGCTTGTTAAAATTTTATGCTTTTAATAATGCTGTTAAAAATAAAGGCTTTCAACTGTTTAAACATTTACAAGAGTTTTCAACTGTTCAAACTGTTGACAAGCGATGCAAGGCCTGCATTTAAAAACAGCTGTATTAAAATACTAAATTCTCAATTTATAAAAATTTTATTCAACATTTAAAAAAATATTATATTAATATGAGTGTTTTAGTTAGTATAATCGTAATAATTGATAGTAATTCCTTGCGTAGCACGTGTAGCTATTTGTATTAACAATAAATTATATTGTATTAAACGGTTAGTTTGGATAACTCACAAACAGCTTTCATTTGTTAAAAAAGTTGACAAGCGATGCATGGCTTGCTTTAACAAACGCTGTCTGAAAATTGTGTATGATTTATATTATATTCCATGAACCTGTGCATGAACGCATGAAAAATCATCATAAATATTGTATAATATTTAAACTGCAAATTCACAGAAATTTGTAGCCATAATTTTTTGTACGTTTTACAGCGTTATAATGCATTATTGATGAATATTTCATGGCGTGAGACAAACTTTCAGGAGCATAGTTTTTCCTTACTCACTGTTACATGTTATGTTAAAAAAAGTTAAATTTCATGTAATACGATTGTACAATCTCAAAAGTGCATTTAGTTTTATTTTGTTTTACTTTACTTTATTTTTATTTTAGTTCAGTACATTTCGTTTTATTTTGTTTTAAGTAATTTAATTTCGTTTTGTTTTATTTTGTTTTAAGTAATTTAATTTCGTTTTGTTTTATTTTGTTTTAAGTAATTTAATTTAGTTTTGTTTTATTTTGTTTTAATTTATTTTTTAATTCAATGTATTTCGTTTAATTTAATTTAATATTTATTTTTATTCAAATACATTTCGCTTCATTTAATTTATTTTTATTTTTATTCAAATACGTTTCGTTTCATTTAATTTATTTTTATTTTTATTCTAATACATTTCGTTTCATTTAATTTATTTTTATTTTTATTCAAATACGTTTCGTTTCATTTAATTTATTTTTATTTTTATTCTAATACATTTCGTTTCATTTAATTTATTTTTATTTTTATTCAAATACGTTTCGCTTCATTTAATTTATTTTTATTTTTATTCAAATACGTTTCGTTTCATTTAATTTATTTTTATTTTTATTCTAATACATTTCGTTTCATTTAATTTATTTTTATTTTTATTCAAATACGTTTCGTTTCATTTAATTTATTTTTATTTTTATTCTAATACATTTCGCTTCATTTAATTTAATATTTATTTTTATTCTAATACATTTCGTTTCATTTAATTTATTTTTATTTTTATTCAAATACGTTTCGTTTCATTTAATTTATTTTTATTTTTATTCTAATACATTTCGTTTCATTTAATTTATTTTTATTTTTATTCAAATACGTTTCGTTTCATTTAATTTATTTTTATTTTTATTCTAATACATTTCGTTTCATTTAATTTATTTTTATTTTTATTCAAATACATTTCGTTTCATTTAATTTATTTTTATTTTTATTCTAATACATTTCGTTTCATTTAATTTATTTTTATTTTTATTCAAATACGTTTCGTTTCATTTAATTTATTTTTATTTTTATTCTAATACATTTCGTTTCATTTAATTTATTTTTATTTTTATTCAAATACGTTTCGTTTCATTTAATTTATTTTTATTTTTATTCTAATACATTTCGTTTCATTTAATTTATTTTTATTTTTATTCAAATACGTTTCGTTTCATTTAATTTATTTTTATTTTTATTCTAATACATTTCGTTTCATTTAATTTATTTTTATTTTTATTCAAATACGTTTCGTTTCATTTAATTTATTTTTATTTTTATTCTAATACATTTCGTTTCATTTAATTTATTTTTATTTTTATTCAAATACATTTCGTTTCATTTAATTTATTTTTATTTTTATTCTAATACATTTCGTTTCATTTAATTTATTTTTATTTTTATTCAAATACGTTTCGTTTCATTTAATTTATTTTTATTTTTATTCTAATACATTTCGTTTCATTTAATTTATTTTTATTTTTATTCAAATACGTTTCGTTTCATTTAATTTATTTTTATTTTTATTCTAATACATTTTGTTTCATTTAATTTATTTTTATTTTTATTCAGATACATTTCGTTTCATTTAATTTATTTTTATTCAATAACGTTTCGTTTCATTTAATTTATTTTTATTTTTATTCTAATACATTTCGTTTAATTTTGTTTCATTTTATTTTCTTATTTGTTTTATTTTATTTTTATTTTATTTTATATTTTTTTTTTTGTTTTTAGTAATTTCATTCCGTTTTATTTTGTTTATTTTATTTCATTTCTATTTTAGTTCAATACGTTCGTTTTACTTTTTTTCTTTATAATTTCATTTTATTTTATTTGTTTTGCTCCATTTTGCTATTTTATTTTATTTCATAGTAGATTTAAACTACCCTGTTAGACTACCTTAACAATCTAGGAGTTATTACCCTACCAGTACCTATTTCAATTACATTTTATTATATCCACATGTTATTAAAATTTCCGGAGTAGGCTATACAATTTCAACCCATTAACCAAATTATATTCTGGCCGGCCGTTAAAGACGAAGAAGTGATTGGTAGCGCTGTCTAGGAATGTGTTCTGATAATATGTGTTATTTTTCCAAACATTTCATTTCCTATGGAACTATTCAGTTACTTTTCGCCTATCTCCAACGCACAAGCATCCTCGAGCTAAATAGCATTTTCAGCATTAATTTACGTACAGATTTTGACCCCATTAATAGCCTATGGGTCAGCGCTCAATTTGCGGGGTATGCCATCCAATTCTCAACGGCTTATTGGTACAGCGCCTGGTTTTCTTGACAACGCATTCTGGGCCTTCATGTCTTACGTGTGCAAACTACCATGAAGATCCCACGCCGGGATATGACCGTTATATCGCCTTCATTTTTAAATTACGCCACATCCATTATACACGCTCGGTTTACAATGATATGTGTTCGGCCATCTGACAGTTATGCACAATCAATAATGGGGAATATCCACTATATTCTTTTATTGTCTAGGTAGACTCTGCGAACTTTAATTAGTAGGTACGGCCACATGATTTTATCAAAATATCTCTTTGTTGGACAAAATAACGTAAGTACTTCAACTATTCTTTACGTTGTAGCATAAGATCTGTTTATACAGGGTGTCCCAGTGGAAAAGCAGAGGTCTCCATTTGCCGGATTTAGGCGGGTAAGGTGACGGCCCACCCAAGTCAGGATCTTACTAAGCCGGGTTCGTACCCGATCAGATATGCACTGCCTGAACCCGTCCGATTTCTACCCGACACCCGACAGGTCCCTACTAATCAGACTCTACGGCAACACGAAAAACACATGATGTCGAAGCGTGTCTGTATTGGGTTATTTTACGACGCTATATAAACATCTAGGTTATTTAGCGTCTGAATGAAATGAAGGTGATAATGCCGCTGTAATGAGACCGGGGTCCAGCACCGAAAGTTACCCAGCATTTACTCGTATTGGGTTGAGGGAAAATCCCGGAAAAAACCTCAACCAGGTAACTTGCCCCGACCGGGATTCGAACCCGGGCCACCTGGTTTCGCGGCCAGACGCGCTGACCGTTACTCTACAGGTGTGGACTCTGTACACTCATGCTGCTCGCGTCATTTCTCTGCTAGCAGACTTCTGAGGAAGACATCAATGGATATTTAAAATTCAGGAGATCACACTTTTAGGATAGGAGACCATTTCTGGTCAAATATCATTTTTCCGTTTTAATGCGAAAAATAAAATAAGGAAAACCAAAGATTCTAATGTTTGTGTCATCAAAGTTTCAGGACCCAACTACACTTACAATTAGATATGTCAGTAATGACGTCATATTTAAATGGCTACGCTTCTTAAATACTTCGTTCTTTACTTCGAAATTATTTTTGACACATTTTTTGCACTTTTATACATATTCAAGGATTCTATAGTTTTAAATCTTTCAAGCTGATTTGTTCTGCATGCTTTATTAGAATATGGTTAATTAAATAGCATACAAGATTTTTTTGCATTTTCATAACTTATTCAAATAATAGTACATTATGCAACGAGCCTATAATGAAGGTAATTAAGAAGCGAGTATGGATATTTATGAAACTTGATATTATTAATTTTATTGTATCTGACCTGGAGCAATGTCCCGTATGTTGTGAGATGTACGCAGACGCGAAAGTATTGATTTTTTCCGAGGAACAGATATCCACATTGACCTTGCTAGGCCATAAGAACCTACAGAGATAACATTGAAATTAAATTAGACATTGAAAAACGAGATGACAAATTGAATTTATTTGAATATTATTTACAATTAACGCTAATTATTATAGTAACAGAACATAACCTTCTGCGACAGTATTGGATTTCCAGCCTCCGTGTCTTTTCGCTAATTCTCTTTCGATTGCATATCCGAGAATAATCGATACTTGCGGTTTTATAACGGTAGAAAGCTGACCTGTCATTGGCTGAACAGTTGTAACCTGAGTCGTCATTGGCTGAAAGACCTGACCTTTAATGAGTAGGTGTACTTTAATGACATGCATTAAAGGTCTGCTACCAGGTGTATAATTACTACATTTCGGCATGGTCGAGCATAAAAATACATTATGGAGTAGGTAATAAAAACTTGACAATTCAAGACTTTCCCAGAATAAGTATGTAACCAACAAAACTGTAATTCGTATTTGAGGAGAAAGAAAAGTAATTTCAGGGACATAGGTATTTCATTAGATCTGTATTTACTCTCGCAACAATTTGACTAAACAAGGATACAAGTTTATTCAGTCATTAAGCGCAAGAATTTATTGTTATAAATAAATACTTTAAAATTACTTTTTCCACCTAAATCACACATTTTAAGAATCTGATGCTGCTTCCTTTCTCCGTAAGGTCTTCAGTTATGTCTTGAGCAAGTAAATATTTCTTTTCTTAAGAATTTTTTTTAAATATGGATTCTCAGTGTAGTTAAATTTCAATTGTAAAAATTCATTTTCTGAGCCATTAATATGTTCTTTCTTAATTTATGGAAAAATGTTTTCTATTTCATACGTTTTGAGACCTGAAGAATCAAATAATAGGAAAATAAAGCGGTGGTGCCATTAAAAAACTCATTGGCACCACATTCTTTATAAATAAAAAAGGACTTCTCTTAAACATGTTCAAAATATTCATTTTTTACTACATAAAACTTTCGTAAATGTACAGGTGAACCCTAAGTAATTTCATTAATTTCAGGTGGTTATTTTTTCATATATATGAAACAAAAAGGTTTCTATTTTGCTTGTTTTTCCTTCCCTTTTAATTAAAAATTGTTTTATATTAAACAGTTTATAGAGTATTTTAGGAAAGCCATTGATTTAACTCCCGATGTACTCAGTGAATTTAAAAGAGCAGTGTGTTATGATAATAAATGATTGAAATAATTTAAGTTTTGTTCTTTAAATATGCAGAAATTGGATCCGAACAAATCTAACATTTTAAAATTTCTTTTCAGAACGAAAAGTTACATTTGGCTTTTTTCATTTGTTAACTCATGCATTGTTTAAAGCATTATTATTTATGTGTGGTGGTATAGTAATTCATGTTATAAGGGATTCTCAAAATGTAGTGTTTTGGTGTTGTTAAACTATATAAATTAGAAATGTGAACGGAATTTAACGGCTAAAGTAATAGGTTAGCTTTTACTTGTTCTACACATTTCCTTAACTAGAATATACAATTCAATTCTATTATTAACAGTAATATACCTCTTGGTTCGGATCAAATTTCTGCACATTTAAAGGACAAAACTAAAATCCTTTTAATCATTTATTATAATACCCTGCTCTCTTAAATTGCATATCGGAAATTAAATCAATGGCTTTCCCAAAACAAGCTCTGAAATGTTTCTTATAAAACAATTTTTATCTGCAAAAGGGAGCAAAAACGAGCAAAATTGTATTAAACTTTTTTGATTGATATATCTCAAAGAATAACCCCCTGAAATTAACGACATTACATAAGGTTCACCCTGTATAGACTTTCTTCATAAAATAAAAAAAAATAGGAAAATCACAAGCATTGTTTCATACTTTTTTCTCACGTGGTATAAACTGCTTACAGAATATCTAAAAATTGTATGACTAAAGTAGACAGAATATGTGATAATTTTACAGATACAACATTTCCTAGCATTGTTAGGTTTCCGAGTATTTCCCCAACTGTAAGAAGAATGTCGGGTAAACACTTGACAAATCCTCGTCTTCATCTCGCCGCATACCATCTCGCTATCACAAATTCCATCCACGTTAAATAAGCTAGTATAGCTCGACCAACTACAAAAAGACCTTCGACTTTTCCAATACTCACGTGGGCATGGAGGGGGAGATGTCATCACTATACGAGCAGCTCGCTAGGCCGGGTTACACTAGTCGGACTCCAACTGTGGTAGACTATGTCACTGCCTTTTCCTTCAAAACGTTTTTATCAAGCTCACCGAAACTCCTGTAGCTTTTTTGTTGATGTGACAACATTATATTTCAACTTAAATTGATTTTTTTTCTCCTTTAAATACTTCGCAACGTTATAAATAATTTTGTGCGAGATCGTGCGTATTTGCTTGTTTTTCGCACAGAACCAATACGCGGTAATTGTGAAATACCACATTCAGTATTCCCAACCTAACACACATAACAATTTCCCTCTTCTTACCGCTTAAGCGCGACATTCATTTTACTGCTTTAGGCTTTTAACATATTATTTTTAGAGACGTTTAACATAGTAATAATTATAAATTGGAAACTTACCACTGCAATTTCACCTAAATTGCAATGTTAATTATTGTTTTTAAATATTTCCAAAAATTAAGTAAAGTCTACTACTCCACGAAACTTATTGCATTCCTGATACAAGTAACATTAAGGAAGCTGTGAAAAAATCAACAAGATTCCAGATGCCGATGTTATTACTGTAATATGTTATATAAATAATATTGTTGAAATATTAAAATGAAAAAATAAAGCATTACATAACCTTACCGTTTGTTTTAAGTTCGCATTTATAGACTGGGGGGGGGGGGGGAAAGACAGACGTATATCACGGCCTGCTGGAGTATAGTAAACACAGGAAACATTTTATAGCAACAATGTTGAAGAAAGATATTTTGGTTTTCCGAAGTTGCCTCATTAAACAGAAACCAACATGCAGATTTCATTGCAACTAATTATAAATTCGTCTTTCAGGTATGTAATAAACGATCTTCGCACAAAATAATGTACGATACACGAGCGGTATGTTTGTTTTCATGTTCTCGGAAATTAAAAAAGCTCAACTACGTTTCGCTTTTTCAATCTTTTCCTCGAACATGAAAACGTCAACATACCGCTCTTGTAACGTATATTACTATTTTCACCTAAATCACACATCTTAAGAAACTGATGTTGCTTCCTTTCTCCAGAAGGTCTTCCATTATGTCTTGAACAAGTAAATATTATTTTCTCAACACAAATTTTTTAAATATGGATTCATAATGTAGTTAAATTTCAATTATAAAAAATCATTTTGTGCGAGATCGTGCGTATTTGCTTGTTTTCCGCACAAAACCAATACGCGGTAAGTGTGAAATACCACATTCAGTATTCCCAACGTAACACACACAACAATTTCCCTCTTCTTACCGCTTAAGCGCGACATTCATTTTACTGCTTTAGGCTTTTAACATATTATTTTTAGAGACGTTTAACATAGTAATAATTATAAATTGGAAACTTACCACTGCAATTTCACCTAAATTGCAATGTTAATTATTGTTTTTAAATATTTGCAAAAATTAAGTAAAGTCTACTACTCCACGAAACTTATTGTATTCCTGATACAAGTAACATTAAGGAAGCCGTGAAAAAATCAACAAGATTCAAGATGCCGATGTTATTACTGTAATATGCTATATAAATAATATTGTTAAAATATTAAAATGAAAAATAAATCATTACATAACCTTATCGTTTGTTTTAAGTTCGCATTTATAGACTGGGGGGGGGGGGGGGAAAGACAGACGTATATCACGGCCTGCTGGAGTAAACACAGAAAACATTTTATAGCAACAATGTTGAAGAAAGATGTTTTGGTTTTCCGAAGTTGCCGTCATTAAACAGAAACCAACATGGAGATTTCATTGCAACTAATTAGAAATTCGTCTTTCAGGTTTTCATGTTCTCGGAAATTAAAAAAGCTCAACTACGTTTCGCTTTTTTCAATATTTTCCTCGAACATGAAAACGTCAACATACCGCTCTTGTAACGCATATTAATATTACGCGCGTCACTTTTCAAAAGCCTGCCGCACACATTTGGTCTCCCTTCCATTATTATAAATTACGATCTGTCCTACGTATATACAATACGTCGAAATGGAATATTAATAATTGATTGAAAAGTGAAAGATTGGACGCGGACACGAGTGCTGTTTCCAATAGTTTAGATTAGAACGTACTCGCTGCGAGACGTCGATCAGGGAGCGCTTCTACAACACAACAGATCCCCCACTATGACAACCTGCGCACGAACGAACACTGGTTTGTGGCGCAGGTTTTTCATGTCAGTGGTGGGTCTATAGCTGATACAGCGTCGCTAAATAACGTACAAAAAATCATTGCCTAAACATTTCTTTCACCTTCAGTTTGTGATTAGGCAGTCTACCAGGTCGTTCCCCTTGTTTGCCGCAACATGTTCGGCCTGTCAAACTCTGATGTCTGAATATACCATAATGACTTGATTCACAGGCGAGATTTTGAATGTCTCTCACTTTTCTATTCAGTTCGCGTGGGCGAGACACAACACAATCCACCCACTTACGGCTGCGAGGGGAAAAGAGGGGGTTAACAATCTGTGGCGCTCATGCTATTGTCTGGGGGTTCACGCATTAATTGGCTCGCTCGCTGATGCGTTTATGTTTCGTTGCTATGCTCGCACCAAGACTGTGACGTCATGAGCGAGGTATTTGACGAAAGGAAGATACTGTCTGTAGCTCTCGAGATCAAAGCTGATTAAATCAGTAAGTGGGGAAAAGAGCTGCGTTATTGCATTGTGCCATGCACCAGTAGATGTGCGAATGCATGGTGCTGTGTATTTGACGAGCTTCTGTCGAATTACAGTCTTCTGCTGCAAATTAAGTGTTAAGAAGTCGCTGTACTGAGCATTGCCTTCAGTTGCTTTACATGTGAGTGCCTTTCAGAAACCTGTGTAACACTGCTTTAAACTATTAAGGGTGTTTTCGGTATTTGAAATATTTCTTGCATGTTCGTTGTTATTACGTATAATAAATTCCTCTTTCTAGAAGTTTCTCTCTATTCGAGCATCATATACAGGGACATCATTTTATTTCTACTTCAGTTTTTATTGTACCTGAGTTTTTGAATGCACTTCACTCCCACCCCTTCTACTAATGAAGTTCAACCGTCCTCCACACAGAACCAAGGCCGCATATACAGTCATAGTAGCCTTACGGTCATAGTAAACAGTACGTTCCAAAAACATGTTCGCGTTTTCCAGTGACGAAAGAGCTTTCAATATTGAATTATTTTCGCACAGGTACTGTCATCCATTTGCCTACGACATACCCCAGTTTCCCCCCCACCAGCTTTTATTCGCCAGCTAGTACCTGGGCTGTCTTAGCTCTTTTCTGAGAACATTAATTTCTATTAGGGATTGGACGTCTACGTAATATTATAGAACTGTTTAAAATAACTTAAATAAAAGGGCCTCGTTAAGTAATTAACTGTCACATGATTTCCTCCTGTCCACACCTGTGGAGTAACGGTCAGAGCGTCTGGCCGCGAAACCAGGTGGCCCGGGTTCGAATCCCGGTCGGGGCTAGTTACCTGGTTGAGGTTTTCTCCGGGGTTTTCCCTCAACCCAATATGAGCAAATGCTGGGTAATTTTCGGTGCTGGACCCCGGACTCATTTCACCGGCATTATCACCTTCATTTCATTCAGACGCTAAATAACCTAGATGTTGATACAGCGTCGTAAAATACCCCCAAAAAAAAGATTTCCTCCCTTTCTATGACCCTACGACATAACCACTTGGACCGACAGTAGATAGCATGTCTGAGTAATTTTATCTTTTCGGATAGGGCAGAAATGAAGATTGAATTTACAGTAAGTAAGGTACTCTTTTATAGAGTAGGTACAGAATTATTTCAACATCAGTTTCTAGTACGAAAGACGAAACTGGTAGGCTAATTGGAATTAGGTACAATAGTCTATAGTGCGATAATATGCACATTAGAACTGAAGCCTGTATCGAAATGAACGGCCACCATTTTCAAAAATGTGTTTAAATATCCATATTATGATTATTTTTCAATTTAACTTCATTCTCTATATTGTACGCTAATGTGTTGTAGACAGTAGGCTATAATATACACTGCATAATGAATACGTTCGCATGGATAACTCGATTCGTGAGTAAAAACACTTATTCTTAATGCAGTACTGCATTTTGATTAAACAAAAACCTAATGAAAATTATCGAACTCAAAATCGCGATATTTCCTAGTTTACGTAAATGGATGAACTACTTTTCTTCCCTCCTATACCTAGTAAAGTGATTTGTTTGTATATTACGCCAGTATCTTCGAACTCCAGTCGCGGAAGGGGGTAGCGAACGGCATTGATCCAGAGGTATAGGCATGTTAATATTAAAAATGTTAATAAAAATAAAATGTTGTCCCTGTACTTCTTGCATATTCGTTATTATTTTACTGTATAATAAATTCCTCTTTGGAGAAGTTTCTCTCCATTCGAACATCATATGTTTAAGTACGCTACAAAACTAAAAAATGTACAACAAAATATGAAATACAATATTTTTTGTGAACAATAATGGACCTTTTTTATAATCACAGAGCATTTATTGGTTAGGAAATGAATAATCGAACTGAAGCATACACAGCATACGTCAGGCCTAAATTCAGCTGTCTGTTATGCAGTAAGGGGTTAGGTACAGCTTACAGCAGTAAAATTTTTTAAAATATTCAACATTTTTTTCCTCCACTATTGTATCTTGTACAATAATTAAAATTGGTATGTGTAAAACACTGTGCTTCCACTATATGAAAAAATATTTTTACTATTTAATTTTTTTTTCAAAATTCAAAACGGTGGCAGTTCACTGTGCAGTGATGAAGCGTTTCTCTCATAACTCATAAACTTGTTAACTTTTTCATGTTCTCTCTATTTTATTTTATTGCTGAAACTCATGTTTACAATATCATGCTTTTTCAACTACATTTCTTAATATGTAATATTTTTTTTTATTTTGCGTTAGAAGAAAATACTGATATTTGAATTTTTAAAAAATGAATTTATTTTTATCAGACAATGTATCAAAGGTAGAGAAGTGATCTTGCATCATATTGTAGATATGACATGCATAAATACACAGAAAAAATGTCATCACAGAATGTTGGATAGCTTTTTTAATTATGAGGGAAACGCTTCATCACTGCACAGTAAATTGCCACCATTTTGAATTAAAAAAATATATAAATAATTTTTTTAAATCGTAAAAATATGTTTACCATATTGCAGGAGGACAGTGTTTTACACATACTAATTTTCATTATTGTACAAGATACAGTAATGGGAGGAAAAAATGTTTATTATTTCCAAAATTGTACTGCTATAAGCTGTACCTAACCCCTTAAGATCCCTTTTCCTCTATTAACGATATGTATGTCCTTAAAACATACTTTCCATATTTTCATTTTATAATGAAGTTTGGATTAATAAGATGAAATCTTTGTACAGAGTTTCGCCAAATAGGACAAAAGAATGACTTTTGTTCAGAGTGTAACGAAATCAAAAAACACAATGGTACTTTTTTCTGAGTGTCACCGAATCACATAGTAGAATACCACACTTAAAGGGTTCCCTGCAAACAGGACGTTGCTCCACTTTTGCAAAATTGTGGAAAACAACAAAAACGTTCTAAAAAAATTTCCAATTTTAAGTGAGCTTCTTTTCTTCTTCAGAATATGTCCTAGGTACCTAGGAGTTTCATTTTATCACTCAGTCATTTATTATAATCAGAAATTGAAGGGGGTAAAATATAAATAAATAATGCAGGTACTCCCTTTTGCAATAAAGTTGGATATAATTAGCCTCATTTTGCACAGAACATTCATACTGTACATTGTGTGAATATCATAAACTACAACAGAAAAAGTTTAATATAGTTTTGTCATCAATTGAGATCACAGGTGACACTTTTGTTCTGAGTGGCAAAATGACAGCTTCCTTCAGTTTTGTCATCAGTTGAGATCACGGGTGACAATTTTGTTCAGAGCGGCAACTTTGTTGAGATCACAGATGACAATTTTTTTCTTAATACCAAATTGACGTCTTCTTTGCTTTGTGATCAATTGAGATCACAGGTGACACTTTTGTTCTGAGTGTCAAAATGACACCTTCCTTCAGTGCTGTGATCAATTGAGATCACAAGTGAAACTTTTGTTCCAAACGACAACTTTGTTGAGATCACAAGTGACACTTTTGTTCCAAGCGATAACTTTGTTGAGATCACAAGTGAAACTTTTGTTCCAAACGACAACTTTGTTGAGATCACAAGTGACACTTTGTTCCAAGCGACAACTTAGTTGAGATCACAAGTGACACTTTTGTTCCAAGCTACAACTTTGTTGAGATCACAAGTGACACTTTTGTTCCAAGCTACAACTTTGTTGAGATCACAAGTGACACTTTTGTTCCAAGCGACAACTTTATTGAGATCACAAATGACACATTTCTTCTGAGTGTCAAATTGACACCGTCCTTCAATTTTGTCATCAATTCAGATCTCAGATGATACTTTAGTTCTGAGTATCACAAACTGAGAACAAAGGGCTACCTACAACTTAGTTCTGTCACCATGTCAGAGAATAGTGACATCTTTATTATCACCAAATCACAGCACAAGTCGGTACCAAGTTGAGGATCTAAATGTGGGGATTGCGGTATTGAAAATGCAATTTACTCTGGGAGTTATACTTGGCGCACATCACGCGCTGTGCATTATGGGTGCCCGTTGTATTTACATAATATCTCACGGACACATCTCGGCCAATAAGCCGTGCACAAAACACAGCGAGACCCACTCCTTGTTTGTCTCTTGATTTATATCTGCCTCCCCCGCCCACCGTTTCTTTTTCCGTGTACGCTGTAATATGATACAGTCACGTTCATTGTGAAAGGATAGCGAACACTTTTTTATTTCCAAGCCCACCAGCGTCGGACTGGTTTTTTATTTCAAGTATTCTCACAGATGCGAAGAGTGCTACGAAACAACTGCAGAAGTGTGAACGGAGAATTTCTCATAGAGTTGTAGAATATTGTCACCAGTTTTCTGCAATCACTGAAGAATTACAAGAATTCGTTCTTTTTTCTCCTATTTTCAAAGTATGTTTTACTTCTTTTCTTTCTTCTTAGTTCTGTATCTTTTTCTTCTTCCTTTATTCGTAATTTTTCTTCCAGTCGCACTCGTTATTCAATCGGTTACATATTTTTAGTCTGTTACTTTTTATTTTGTTTTTATTTATTTATTTATTTATTTATTTATTTATTTATTTATTTATTTATTTATTTATTTATTTAATACTTTACACTTGAGCTACATTTGGCATTGCAGCCCGAAAGAGCAGAAGCTCGTGCTCGGGCGCAGTTCAGATCAGTTATACAAAATATATCACAAAATTGAAAGAGTTCATTGAGCACAATAACATTAATAAATGGTAAAATAATACAGCATGTAATAATAGGGTCTATATACAAATACAAAAGTACATAAATATTAGAGTATCAATTTTTTACTCAATTATCTTAAACAATTACATAATTAATCTGATTTGTATCTTAAATCTATGTGTGTTAAGTGTACTTAGCTTTAATTAATTCATTATATATTTTGGGTCCAAAATTTCTGCTGTGTTTTAATCCAGCAGTTGTGTGGCATTTGGGAGTATTTAGAAAGAAACTATTGTTTTGTCTCGTATGGTATTCGTGAGGATAAAATTTAAATTTATTGTGGTTTTTATGGAAGTAAATCAGCAATGTTTGTTTATAAATTTGTTCTAGATTTGATACACCAAATTCCTGAAAAATTAATTTTGTTGGGTAATCAAAAGGTTTATATAGACAAATTTTGATAATTCTTATCGATGCTATATCAACTACAAAATTATTTAACATCGATGGACTTGGTGATAGCGAGATGGTATTTGGTGAAATGAGGACGAGGATTCGCCATGTGATTACCTGACATTTCCCTTGCAGTTGAGGAAAACCTCAGCAAAAAAACCCAAACAGGTAATCATCCCAAGTGGGAATCGAACTCACCCCCGAGAGCAGCCCTCGATCAGCATTGAAATACGCCTACCACCTGAGCTACGCCTTAATTTTCTAGTTGTTACATTAATTCAATTCAATTTATTTGGCCATTAGACATACAGTTTTAGGCTTCGTCAGAATACATTGGAAAACATATAAATACGTTTTTAAAAACACTAATAAAAGAAACAGTAAAATTTAAATAATACAATGAAAGCATGAAATAATTTGAAACTTTTAAATTAAAGACAACTAATTAAATTGCAATTAAACTTATTTATTAAAATACAATTTCATACAAATCTGTGTTGAATAAAAAGGATTATTTAATAACCAATTGTAAAATCTAGTTTTGAAGCTATTGATTGGTAATTTATAATATTGACTGGGGAGCTTATTATATAATTTTATCAACAGTAATCTCACTAGAGGTTTTGATTTATCTAGAGGAAATCAAAACTCGAGTGGGATTTAATTGATTATTACACGATTAGAAGAAAGTATATAAAGATTATAAGTAACAAAGTACTCCGATACAATAAAATATTAATTGACTTACGAAAATAAACCTGTCTTCAAATGTATTATTGCACCATTACGCTAGATGGCAGTTGTGCCAACTATGGAATCTTCATTGAACTCTGTAGACGGTTACTAGTCAAGAAAGCTTTGTTGATTCAGTTTCATTTTTATTAAGACAGTTGCATTCCACTTCAATTATCCGAATCCCAGTAATCAACGTCACTTGACAGATGATTTTCAATAAATCTTAATATTAAACAATCTCTGATACGTGACTATCCATAATATCATATAGCAGAAGCTATAACATAACCTAACTAATATACACAATTGTTAGAAAAGTTTTAATTAACGAGGACGACATAAAAAATAAACATGAATAATTTTAAAAGGAATAATTATTGAATGTACAATTTTCAAATTTGAATGTGGTTGGTGGTTCAATTGATATTATATTGGACGTGTGCGTAATAGAAGTGGAACTCGTTGATTTAGGCCTACATGGTGTATTCAACTTATTCAGGATTTCAGAATGAATAATTTTAAAAGGAATAATTATTAAATGTACAATTTTCAAATTGGAATGTGGTTGGTGGTTCAATTGATGTTATATTGGACGTGTGCGTAATAGAAGTGGAAATCGTTGATTTAGGCCTACATGGTGTATTCAACCTATTCAGGATTTCCGAATGGTGCTCTTCATTTATTTGTAAATCGGATTTCAGAAGATGCATAGGTATGATCAGTGATTTTTATTAATTCTTGTTCTTGAATGCCAATGCGAGTCATATTTGAAACTGCTGTGCATCGACTGGAGTGGTTTGTAATTATATATATATATTTTGTTGTTTCTTTTTTTTTTTTTTTTTTTTGACGTTCAGGCCAGCGCAGTTTCAAATGTTGGCAAACAAAGAAACAAATGCTAGGGACGCGATAAAATTAAACAAATGCTAGGGACGCGATAAAATTAAACAAATGCTAGGGACGCGATAAAATTGTGCGATAAGCAGCCATGATTGGTCGAAATACGTCCTTTCGTACCGTTTTATTGGTCAAAAGTAGTATGACGTAGTAAGAGTGTAGTAGTCCCCATAATTAAAAAGTTTGTGTTGCTCTTGTGTAATCTACAATATGGAATATTAATTTGTTCACTATTTCTAATTTCATGATCATGCTACAATGGATTTTAGGATTCAAACACGGCGAGTGGTAATGGATTATAAAAGTTGATAAAATCTTAAAATTGATAATTTCGAGAGGAATGTAAAGCTCTGGGTTCCATGTTGTAGAGTTACGGCATATAGAAGAATCTGTCCCTGATAGACTGGTCCAGGTAAAATTCGTCAGCGATTAATGAATCCTCTAGATTCAAAACACCCTAAAGACAATTTTGTTCAGAACTGAGTTTTGCCCATATACTGCTTGCTAAGAATAAATTCTAATGATTTAAATAGTCTAAATTCAAAAGGCCACTAAATTTAAAACAAAAGGTTTGTTAAAAGTCACTGTTATGTTGAAAATTCCCTCTGTTTGCCACCAGTTACTGTAAGAATCCTTTAATTTGTTAAAGTGTATATAGGGGATTTTGAATTTGTAGGATCCATCTCTCACCCACGTTGAATTTGGACGCTAAATGATTTCTACAGTTGGAAGCATTGATAAATAAAACACTGTCAATAATAATTGAATAATACTACTGATTATTCGTATTTTGCGTGTTTCTTCTTCACGATTTTCCTTAAATGTTCTCTTCTAATTATTTTTTCTTTCTTCTCTTTTTATTCTAACTTTCTTCCTTTCACACACAGACTTGTCTTGATTAATTTTCGTTGCTCCCTTGGAAATCTTCTTTCCATAGAGTCGCATGTAACCAAGTCGTGACGATGCCAGAATATAACTAGATGACATTATATTGATAACGGAAATGTTGCATGACAGGAAGGATTGAAACGCGTGACCCTGGTTTCCATACTATTACGTGAAAAATATGCACACGATATATTATTATTATTATTATTATTATTATTATTATTATTATTATTATTATTATTATTATTATTATTATTATTATTCGATTTCGTTCATCACAACTTAATTTTATCAAAATTGGAATTTTATGGTATTCGAGGGAATACACTAAATATTTTTAGAACCTATCTTCATGGCAGAAGGCATTTAGTCTCAATAAGTGAAAATTGGTCAAGTCTCTCCAGTATACATTATGGTGTTCCACAAGGCTCAATAATTGGTCCACTACTATTCATTAATAGCAATTAATGACCTTTCTGAATTCATTAAAGCTACAACAATTATGTATGCTGATGATACTACATTCTTATGTTCTAGCTCTACTCTGAATGAATTACATGCTGTAATCAACGATATTCTATCACAGATGGCCTTATGGTTTGAACCTAATGGTTTTTTGCTTAACCAAAAAAGACTATCAACATATTTAGCCTAAATCACCTAATAAAAGAGACAACATACAAAACTATACCAAATTTCTAGGACTTTTTATAGACTCCAGTTCAACATGCGAACAACATATCGAATATATGTACAAAGTTATCAAGAGTTATATATTTATTAAAGAAATTAAATTTTTCAAAATTATTTAAGATGTGTCTACTTTTCGTACTTTCAGTCGATAAAAGGGCGCAAATAGCCATAGTAGCTGACGCGCCCTTCTTAAACCCTACTACTACTACTACTTCAGTCGATAATTCGGTATGCCTTAATTTTCTGGGGAAATGGTAGAAAAATTGGGAGTGTCTTGATTTCTCAAAAGAAAGCTATTAGGGAGGCCGAGAGGTAGAAATGTTATGATTTATTTAACGACGCTCGCAACTGCAGAGGTTATATCAGCGTCGCCGGATGTGCCGGAATTTTCTGCCGCAGGAGTTCTTTTACATGCCAGTAAATCTACTGACATGAGCCTGTCGCATTTAAGCACACTTAAATGCCATCGACCTGGCCCGGGATCGAACCCGCAACCTTGGACATAGAAGGCCAGCAATCCGAGAGGTAGATGGTAAGATAATATTAACATGGATTTGAGGGAGGTGGGATATGATGATAGAGAATGGATTAATCTTTCTCAGGATAGGGACCAATGGCGGGCTTATGTGAGGGCGGCAATGAACCTCCGGGTTCCTTAAAAGCCAGTAAGTAAGTAAGCTATTAGAATTCTATGTCAATCACACTATCTTGAACATTGTCGAACACTTTCCAAACAATCACAGATATTAACAGTTATAAATTTTTATATATATATATACACGACCTAGTTCTTTACACTCGACAAAATATAGACAATTAGTCATTAATATGCAATATACATGATCATGAAATTAGAAATAGCGAACAGATTAATATTTCATACTGTATATTACATAAAACTAGTACAAATGTTTCTGTCATGGGGATGAAATTATGTTCATAATGAGCTTCCCAGTCAATATTATAAGTTACCAACCAATAGTTTCAAAACTAGATTTTATAATTGGCTTTTAATTAATCCTTTCTATTCTGTAGATGAGTTTATTAACATAAATTCATATGAAATTGTTTTAATAAATAAAGTTAGTTATACAGTGAAACTTCCCAATAGCGGACACCGCCGGGGAAAAATTAAATATCCGTTATTGAGAAGTGTCCGCTATTTAGAAAATCGTTAGTATGTATACAGTACATTAAAACGTTTACGTTTTTGTGACATTTTTAATGTGACTGTACTTCCGAACACTCAACTTGACAAACTAAGAAAGTACGGACTGCTCACGTACAGTTTCACAACTAACAACTGTGCTGCTTACCTTCAATAAAGTACAAGAACGTTCAAATGCACGATAATGATTGTTGCAAAGAATTCCGTTAGAATTCCGTTTAATTTACAACCGTCTTTTTCTTTTTTTCTTTCACGCTATCCGTTATTTGGAGGTTTTAATTGTTGTTGGTAGGTACATTTCAGTGTCCGCGTCCGTTATTGAGAGTGTCCGCTATTTGGAAGAATTTTATCATAAGGGCCAATGTTATTTTGCAGGGGAATTTTAAAATGTCCGCTATTGGGAAGTGGACGTTAAGGGAAGTTTCACTGTATTTAGTTACAAATAATACATTAAGAGTGAAGCGTTTTTCTTAATTTTTAGAGTTTCAAAATGTTTTGTGTTTTCATTCTAGTTAAACTTTACTTTTTTTTCAATTATATGTACTTTATATTTTCAAATGTATGTTTTTTTCCTCCTTCAGTATTTGTGACGAAACCTATCACTGTATGTCTAATAGCTTAATAAATTGAATTGAATAGATGCGTCATCATCGTCATCATCATCATATCAAGTAAGTAGGTGCATGAACGAAGTTATACAAGACACAATGAAATATAACGAAAATTACATTTATCTACGTATTTGCAGCTGAAATTTGAAAGGAAACGCACTCGTACGCCTCTAGAGTTCTTTCATGGATCTCTGCCAACACATCCCCTGAAGCAACGAGACTTTCAAGTAAAACTTACAGGCATTAACAGAAGATATATGCCATGCGTCATTCCTCTTGTGGTCTCTTCTAAATTAATTCATCTGAATTTTGTTATTCGTTTTCTTTTCTCGTGGCTCCTTTGCCGTATAAACTCGAGATAAGCCAATTAATTTTCCTCCCTAACTTTATTTTCCTTATATGTATTTTATGTTCTTGTGATTGTTCTTCGTAGCTCTGCTCTCCCCAAGACGTGCATTAAAAACTTCCTATTTTATTCTCTTGTTTAAAATTGTCTGAAGTGCAAGTCTATTCTTCTATGGCGGCATTCACTCGTCTGTGTTTTCTTCTAAAAATCAAATAAAATACTTCTTACATAGCCGGAGATAGTTCGTACAACGTGCAAACTGTAGTCATGGGTTCAAATCTCGTCTTCAGCTTGGATGTTTGCGAGTTGTCAGTGTGAAGTACGTTATCTCAGAGGAGGAGCTGTGTCCTGTCGACCACATCACGTGTGTCTGATTTTATATTAAGGCCTGAACAGTAGATAAATCTCAATAGTTTTTTACTATTTTAGTGGATTGGTGAGTAGATAGACTGGAAAGCATATGCATGGATGGGTGGATCGGTAAATGGACGGATGAATGAATATGGATGGAAAGATGGAAGATGGTTAGATATGTATAGATGTATATATATTGGTGGATGAATGGCTATGGCTAGATATGGATAGTTGAATAGATATTGGTGGTTGGATTACCTATGGATAGCTATGAATTGCTGGATACGTATTTATGGATGTATATATAGCCTATATGAATTGATGTGCAGATATTGATAGATGGATATATATGTATAGATATTGATGGCTGGATAGCTATGGGTTGATAGGTGAATAGATATTGTTGAATGGTTAACTATGGATTTATGGATAGATATTGATAGCAGATATATATTGACGGTTGGTTATAGCTGTGGATAGATATTGATGGATGGATAACTATAGATTGATAGATATTGGTAGGTGGATATATATTGACGGTTGGGTATAGCAGTGGATAGATATTGGGGATGGATAGCTTTGGATAGATATTGGTGGATGAATAACTATAGATTGATAGATATTGGTAGGTAGATATATATATATATATATATATATATATATATATATATATATATATATATTGACGGTTGGGTATAGCTGTGGATAGATATTGGTGGATGGATAGCTTTGGATAGATATTGATGGATGGATAGTTATGAATAAATATTGATGGATGGATAGCTATGGATAGATATTGGTGGATGAATAACTATAGATTGATAGATATTGGTAGGTGGATATATATTGACGGTTGGGTATAGCTGTGGATAGATATTGGCGGATGGATAGCTTTGGATAGATATTGATGGATGGATAGTTATGAATAGATATTGATGGATGGATAGTTATGGATAGATATTGGTGGATGAATAACTATAGATTGATAGATATTGGTAGGTGGATATATATTGACGGTTGGGTATAGCTGTGGATAGATATTGATGGATGGATAGCTTTGGATAGATATTGATGGATGGATAGTTATGAATAGATATTGATGGATGGATAGCTATGGATCAATATTAGTGGATGGATAGCTGTGGATTGATAGTTATTGATGATTGGATATAACTATGGATAGATATTGATGGGTGGAAAGTTATGGATAGATATTGATGGATGGATAGCTATGGATAGAAATTGGTGGATGGATAGCTATGAATTGATAGATAGATATTGATGGCTGGATAAATATAGATAGATATTGATGGACGGATAGCTATGCATAGATATTGATGGGTGTTTGGATAGCTATGGATAGATATTGGCAGATGGATAGTTATGGAATGATAGATATTGATAGGTAGATAGCTATTGATGGATGGATATATGTCGATGGGTGGATACTTATGAATAGATATTGATGTATAGATAGATACTGATAGATATTGGTGGAGGGATAGCTTTGGATAGATATTGATGGATGGATAGTTATGAATAGATATTGATGGATAGATGGCTATGGATCATTATTGGTGGATGAATAGCTGTGATTGATAGTTATTGATGAATGGATATAACTATGGATAGACATTGAATGGTGGAAAGTTATGGATAGATATTGATGGATGGATAGCTATGGATAGAAATTGGTGGATGGATAGCTATGAATTGATCGATAGATATTGATGGATGGATAGCTATGCATAGATATTGATGGGTGTTTGGATAGCTATGGATAGATATTGACAGATGGATAGCTATGGATTGATAGATATTGATAGGTAGATAGCTATTGATGGATGGATATATGTTGATGAGTGGATAGTTATGAATAGATATTTATGTATGGATAGATACTGATAGATATTGATGGATGGATAGCTATGGATAGAAATCGGTGGATGGATAGCTATGATGAATTGATAGATATTGATATGTGGATAAATATTGATGGATGGTTACATATAAATATATGGATAGGTATTGGTGGATAAATAGCTATGTATTGATGGATGGATAGATATGAACTGATGGATTGATATGGATAGATATTCATGAATGGATAGATATGAGTATATGGATAGATACTGATGGGTGTATGGATAGCTACGGATAGATATTGGCGGATGGATAGATATGGATATATATTGATGGATATTGGTGATTGGTTAGCTATGGATTGATGGATAGATATCAATAGCTCAATAGATAAATCTGTAGATGGATGAATATGAAAGTAGGTTCATAGGTAAGCAGGGACTGAGAAAAGAACATTGATACAGAAAGATGGAAGGGTGATACATTGATGGATATATGTTAACAGTAGAGAGACTGGTAAATGGGTAAAACATTGATAGATAAAAGAGGAAGAAAGGACAGGTTACTACTGACAGATATGTAGGTAGTTCGATGGCTGGATAGATGGATGGATGTGTGTAATATGGATGGATGGATGGGTCAATCGGAAGATAAGAAAGACGTATGAAAGCTCGAAATATAGGGTGGCGAATAAAGAATGAATAATTTAATGGTACGCAAGTAGGTGAGTAGGGAAATGTAAAGACGGATAGCTGAGGGCTATGTAAATACTTAATATGAATTATAATTGAAATGCTCTGAATTATAATGGATTCAATTGGCTAATTGTATAGTAACTCTGTTATTAACTTCTCCATGGAGGATAACAGCCAGTCTGAGGAGGAAAGGGAATCATTCAGGGCAGAGAGCAGCCCTATGCCTATGACATATCCCTGGGGGTTTGCGGTTAAACACTTATTCATTGAGTGTAAGTTATTGGCTTTGGTACTCTGATAAATGCTCAGCTATGTGCAAAACCTGAACACAGTGATCGCAGACGGATTGTTGGGGGCTTTTGAAACCGAAATCATGAAATATAAATGGAGCAAGAAGAAGTTAACGGAGAGAGAACCCTGCTGAACCACTGTCGTTAGAAGTTCGCCTTCTGTCTTCCTTTGTAGGACACAGACATTAACAGTCAATTAAGTCCTTCGCTATGGTTCATGTGTGGCTACAAATGCAACGGATATGTTTGTTGTATGGATATTCCAAACTTTAGCCTTGAATCATGGCTGCCGCTTGATGATGCACTATCACTTTCTCTTTCAGTTGTCTATCCCAGACATGGATGGTATATGAATATTTTCTCTCTTGAGTGGAAATTTTTTTATCGTTGCCAAACAAGGGTAGAAAAAAATTCCTGTTTATTTTCATACAATTCGGGAATAATTCTTCGTTTTGGAATTTACACAAGAGTAGAAAAAGAAAATTCTTGGAAATTTTTCATGCAATTAGGAAATTATTCTTCGTTTTGTAATGCACACAACGGTAGAAAAAGATTATACAATATTTTTCATGCAATTCTGGAATTAATCTTCATTTTGGAATATATATAAGAGTAGAAAAAGAAAACTCTTGAATAGTTTTCATGCAATTAGGGAATTATTCTTCGTTTTGGAATATACACAAGGGTAGAAAAAAAGAAAACTCTAAGGGTGCTATTCATAGACATTTCGCTATCCCGGGCTACGAGCGTGCTAAACAGGATTCATATCATATCATATCGCTGACACTGGTTTATGAATACGAAAAACGTTAGTTCGCTGATTATCCACCGAAAGCCCGCGCTAAGAATGTCTATGAATACGGCCCTTAAATATTAATCTTGCAATTCGGGAATTATTCTTCGTTTTGGAATATATATAGAAGAGTATAAAAAGAAAACTCTTGAATATTTTTCATGCAATTAGGGAATTATTCTTCTTTTTGGAATATATATATATATATATATATATATATATATATATATATATATATATATATAGAAGAGAAGAAAAAGAAAACTCTTGAATATTTTTCATGCAATTAGGGAATTATTCTTCGTTTTGGAAACACACAAGGGTAGAAAGAGAAAACTCTTGAATAATTTTCATGCAATTAGGGAATTATTCTTCGTTTTGGAATATACATAAGGGTAGAAAAAAGAAAACTCTTAAATATTAATCTTGCAATTCGGGAATTATTCTTCGTTTTGGAATATATATAGAAGAGTAGAAAAAGAAAACTCTTGAATATTTTTTATGCAATTTGGGAATTATTCTTCTCTTTGGAAACACACAAGTGTAGAAAAAGAAAACTCTTAAATATTAATCTTGTAATTCGGGAATTATTATTCGTTTTGGAATATATTCAAGGGTAGAAAAATAAAACTCTTGAATAATTTTCATGCATTTCGGGAATTATTCTTCGTTTTGGAATTTACTTAAAAAGATTTAGGTCATTTTTCCAGTCGCTTTAACTGCAATATCATATCGCGGTTGTCTGTTTGGAATGATGCGTCATTAATATAGTACATGAAAGACCCAGGATCACTCGAAAAAGTGCGGTTGAGAGCGTAAAAATATATTTTTTGATAAATTATTTCCAAAAATTGTAATATTAAAATCATCGACAAATTGAAGAGATGGATTCCAAACTGTCCAAATGACAATTTATGAGAATAATGACAAAAACTGGTGAAATAAACTTGAAAAAAAAATATGCAGATACTAATTCAAGACTTAGGGGAGTCTGTTAAATGCGTACTGTTATAAAGGATAAATTAAAACGTGAATAAAACAAGTTAAAATCTTAATAAATGGACTTAAGACATTTTGTAATCCACCTCTTCAATTATGAATCAATATCGAATCATTTTTTGGGTAATCCATAGTAAACACTTTTGAAACAAAATTGTGTATTTTTTTTAGTGAAACAACATATTAGTATTATTGTTGTTATTATTATTATTATTATTATTATTATTATTATTTTAAAAGGGTAATATAATATCATTATCTTATAATTGTTGTTAGTTATCTTATCTATATACGCAACTCCTTTGTGGAATGTAACACTTCTTTTCTCCTTGTTCCAGGTAAGCTGTCCTACGTTGAGGTACATTTCTTCCATTTATGGACCAAGGACGTTTGTCTCACCATAAAGTAAGATCCAAACTTACATGAAGTATTTTGTAATTTTATATCTGTTTATGTATATAATCTTATTTATTACAAACAAGGCTGGCTGCTTCAGGGACATGCTGCAAGCAGAATGATGAATTTTATGTTCTATGTGCATGAAAATTGCACATAGAAAAAACTCTCATATCTGACATTCTTATTGGTTTCTATGATGTAAATCAGAATAATAACTAGTTAATTCATTAATTTATATATTCATTCACTCGTTCATTAATTCAGTTATTCATTCAGTCAGTTATAAGCTAACATTATTCCATATAACCACGAAAATTTTATATATAGCTTATAACTGCATCTAGATAAAAATATCTCGTGTTAAGAAACTTGGAAACAGAAATGTAAAGTAACGGGAAAAGAGTTTAGGAGTAACGGGAAAAGAGTTTGCAAAACAAATATACAGGGTGATTCACGAAGATTTACCGTCACTTACGGAGCTTATTTCAGAAGACATTCTGAGCAAAAAATGTCATATAAACATTTGTCCTAATCTCAATGTTTTTAGAGTTACACTAATTTGAAGTTGTTTGTAAAATACCTTTATTCTTAGTTTTAAGGGTAAAGGAATATTACGGATATAGGCCTAGAATGAACTATTCAGGAGTACTATTTCTTTAATTAGCTAGTATTCTGAAGCTAAAAGTGTGTAGAGAAATATATAAAAATAGTAAATAAAGAACGAAAGAAAGTAAAAAACAAACAAAAGAAGAAAGTAGATGAATGGATGCACGGATGGAGTTAATGAATGTAGGGATAAATTAATGAGTGGATAGTTGGATGAATGAGTTGCTAGGAAGGTGGATGCATGAACGGATAGGTTAATGAGTAGATGGATTAAAAGAAAGGTGAATGAATGTACGGGTGGATGGATGGATGGATGGATGGAAGGTACATGAAAGTACGGATGGGTTAGGCCTAATCATTGGTGGATGGATGGATGGTTGGATTGATGGATTAGTAAGAAAGTGGATGAATGAACATACTGGATGGATGGATGGATGGGTTGGCAGCTAGAATAGGCAAATGGGTTAAGAAATGGGTGGATGGATCATAGATGAATGGACGCGTGGGTTGATAGGGAGTTAGGTAAGTGGACGGATAGATGAATGATGGATGATTGAATAGGTTGATAGATTCCTGGATGGATGTACGGATTGGTCGAATAGTAAATGGATTGATGAATTGATGCCCCGTTCGATAGATGGATACATAGATGATTATGTGGGTTAGCGGGGCGAATGGATTTGTGGTGGATGTATGGACAAATTGATGATTTAGTGGGAAACTGAATTCAATAAATTAATGATTTTGTGTGTGTGTTTGTCTATTGGTGAATGTGAGTGAGTGAGTGAGTGAGTGAGTGAGTGAGTGAGTGAGTGAGTGAGTGAGTGAGTGAGGTGAATAGAAGCGAAAAAAATGAAAGTAACGAACATAAATAATTAAGGAACGAAGAAGTAAAGAAAGAAACACGGAAACCAACAATGCAAGAATTACCTATCATATATTTTGATGAATAGTAAACTTGCGCAGGTTCAGATCAAAGCATTACAATACAATGGATGAAATGAATGCCTTGACGCGTACTGGCTCGACGACCATAGCAATAAACAATTGAGAGTGTGGAAGCGATATCTGATATGCCTGGTATGCCTTTTCTGTACTCCTGCGTTTCGGATAGCATGGAGGGAAAAATAGTGACTGTCACTGAGATGATAAATTCTTGTGGCTTCAGCACTGACAGACATGAGTCGTGGATTATCTAATGGTCAGTCCAGCTAGCTGGAATCAGAGCTGTTTGAAGTGTAGCCTACGCTCAGGGGGAGAGCGGCAACCAAAACAGTTGCAAAGTACTGAATCGAATTTACTGCGAGGGGTGAAGCCCTATCTCCCAGAATAAAAGTTTGGTAATTTTGTGTCTGATGTGGTCAGGGCGTTAACACCCCCTTGCGTCTCTGAGGAATTGGGGGTTGAAGTTAAAGATGGACGCAGTGAATGGCAAATGCTTCTTAGCCTGATTTCCGGAGAGGAAACAAGCGTTATAAGATGGTCGTCTATGTGAGAGTGTCTGAGTACCCTGTAATTCCTGTATGATTGTACCGATTCTGATGCCTTACACAACACTATACTCGTATTCAAGGACATCTGAACAGCCAGAGCATTATTCCATAGAAGTACAAATTACAGGCACCTGTTTTACAAATGTGTAGGCCTAGAAGTAACCTGGTAGAGTGTAAGAGAAAGCCCTATGGCCTTAACTCTGTCATTGTAAATAAATTATTATTATTATTATTATTACTTATTATTTATTATTATTATTATTTATTAGTATTATTACTATTATTTTTAATTATTTTTGTTATAAGTAATAATAATTATAATTATTATTATTATTTATAATTATTATTATTTATAACTATTATTATTATTTATAATTGTTATTATTTATAATTATTTACTGTTATTTATTATTATTTATTATTTATAATTATTATTATTTATAATTATTTATTATTATTTATAATTATTATTATTTATTATTATTCTTATTATTATTATTTATTATTAGTATTTATTATTATTATTTTTTATTATTATTATTATTATTATTATTATTATTATTATTATTATTATTATTATTATTATAAGTACATTTTTTCCATTATCTTCGTATAAAAGACAGTCACTCAACTGCTTTTAGAGACAAAGAAAGCTTTTCCCTTTGATCTATCCACTTGTTTACAAGGATATAAAAAATTATTTCACAGTTTTCTAAAAATAAAAATTTTTAATACACAGTCATAATAGAAATATAGATAGCCACGATGAGATACACAACTCTGAAATAATAAACAGTAGCAGTAGTGGTAGTGGTAGTGGTGGTAGCAGTAGTAGTAGTAGTAGTAGTAGTAGTAGTATACCTTATTTTATTTCAAGGAGTGCAGTTCGGTGGCTCCTTTGAACACCCATTTACAGATTTATGACTTTCTACACAACAGCTCTGACAATTCCATCCTGTCCCCTAGTCCCAACATTGCACAGTTGTCACAATCCTGATGACCTTCGAAATTATGCAGTGAAACTGACGGGATTCTTGGAATTCGGAAACGATGCGGCAACTCTGCCTCCACGTGGATTTGACGGGCACCTGTCAATTCTTCTGAACGAGGGTTGTGATTGGTTGCTAACAAGAGAAGACAAGATTTCCGTCATAGTAAGGAAGACATTTATTTATGACAACCAATTAGTAGGGGGCAGTAGAAGGTCTGTCGGCAAAGTCCTTTCTATGAAACTGCACTCCTTGAAAAAAAATAAAGTATAGTAGTAGTAGTAGTTACCTATCGGGAATCGAACCCAGGACCTCTCAGCTTTCTGCGCTAAGCGCTCTTTCCATCTGAGCTATGCCGAGACTCGATTCACGGCGCCGGCCGAACTCCCCTCCTTTGTATCCTACTGCCTGCAGTTTGGACATATAAGTCATATATGCAGGAGCGCATATTTAAATGACTTTATTGCCATTTTCAACAACAGTTTTTAATGTGTACTGTTAACATTGATATATATTCATATAAATGAGGTTTCACAGTCTTCATTGAATAATCTCGCAACATTCCCTGAACAGCCTACTCGTACCAACACGATATTTCGGTCGTTTCCCTCAACATTCCCTGAACAGCCTACTCGTACCAACACGATATTTCGGTCGTTTCCCTCAACATTCCCTGAACAGCCTACTCGTACCAACACGATATTTCGGTCGTTTCCCTCAACATTCCCTGAACAGCCTACTTATACCAACACGATATTTCGGTCGTTTCCCTCAACATTTCCTGAACAGCCTACTCGTACCAACACGATATTTCGGTCGTTTCCCTCAACATTCCCTGAACAGCCTACTCGTACCAACACGATATTTCGGTCGTTTCCCTCAACATTTCCTGAACAGCCTACTCATACCAACACGATATTTCGGTCGTTTCCCTCAACATTTCCTGAACAGCTACTCGCACCAACACGATATTTCGGTCGTTTCCCTCAACATTTCCTGAACAGCATACTCGTACCAACACGATATTTCGGTCGTTTCCCTCAACATTTCCTGAACAGCCTACTCGTACCAACACGATATTTCGGTCGTTTCCCTCAACATTTCCTGAACAGCCTACTCGTACCAACACGATATTTCGGTCGTTTCCCTCAACATTTCCTGAACAGCCTACTCGTACCAACACGATATTTCGGACGTATCCTTCAACATTTCCTGAACACCCTACTCGTACCAACACTATATTTCGGTCGTTCCCTTCAACATTTCCTGAACAGCCTACTCGTACCAACACGATTTTTCGGTCGTTTCCTTCAAAATTTCCTGAATAGCCTACTCGTACCAACACGATATTTCGGTCGTTCCCTTCAACATTTCCTGAACAGCTTACTCGTACCAACACGATATTTCGGTCGTTTCCTTCAACATTTCCTGAACAGCCTACTCGTACCAACACGATATTTCGGTCGTTTCCTTCAACATTTCCTGAACAGCCTACTCGTACCAACACGATTTTTCGGTCGTTTCCTTCAAAATTTCCTGAATAGCCTACTCGTACCAGCACGATATTTCGGTCGTTCCCTTCAACATTTCCTGAACAGCCTACTCGTACCAACATGATATTTCGGTCGTTTCCTTCAACATTTCCTGAACAGCCTACTCGTACCAACACGATATTTCGGTCGTTTCCTTCAACATTTCCTGAACAGCCTACTCGTACCAACACGATATTTCGGTCGTTTCCTTCAACATTTCCTGAACAGCCTACTCGTACCAACACGATATTTCGGACGTTTCCCTCAACATTTCCTGAACAGCCTACTCATACCAACACGATATTTCTGTCGTTTCCCTCAACATTCCCTGAACAGCCTACTCATACCAACACGATATTTCTGTCGTTTCCTTCAACATTCCCTGAACAGCCTACTCGCACCAACACGATATTTCTGTCGTTTCCCTCAACATTCCCTGAACAGCCTACTCGTGCCAACACGATATTTCGGTCGTTTCCCTCATCATTCCCTGAACAGCCTACTCGTACCAACACGATATTTCGGACGTTTCCTTCAACATTTCCTGAACAGCCTACTCGTACCAACACGATATTTCGGTCGTTTCCTTCAACATTTCCTGAACAGCCTACTCGTTCCAACACGATATTTCGGACGTTTCCCTCAACATTTCCTGAACAGCCTACTCATACCAACACGATATTTCTGTCGTTTCCCTCAACATTCCCTGAACAGCCTACTTATACCAACACGATATTTCGGTCGTTTCCCTCAACATTTCCTGAACAGCCTACTCGTACCAACACGATATTTCGGACGTTTCCCTCAACATTTCCTGAACAGCTTACTGGTACCAACACGATATTTCGGTCGTTTCCCTCAACATTCCCTGAACAGCCTACTCATACCAACACGATATTTCGGTCGTTTCCCTCAACATTCCCTGAACAGCCTACTCGTACCAACACGATATTTCGGTCGTTTCCCTCAACATTCCCTGAACAGCCTACTCGTACCAACACGATATTTCGGTCGTTTCCCTCAACATTCCCTGAACAGCCTACTTATACCAACACGATATTTCGGTCGTTTCCCTCAACATTTCCTGAACAGCCTACTCGTACCAACACGATATTTCGGTCGTTTCCCTCAACATTCCCTGAACAGCCTACTCGTACCAACACGATATTTCGGTCGTTTCCCTCAACATTTCCTGAACAGCCTACTCATACCAACACGATATTTCGGTCGTTTCCCTCAACATTTCCTGAACAGCTACTCGCACCAACACGATATTTCGGTCGTTTCCCTCAACATTCCTTGAACAGCCTACTCATACCAACACGATATTTCGGTCGTTTTCCCTCAACATTTCCTGAACAGCCTACTCATACCAACACGATATTTCTGTCGTTTCCCTCAACATTCCCTGAACAGCCTACTCATACCAACACGATATTTCTGTCGTTTCCCTCAACATTCCCTGAACAGCCTACTCGTACCAACACGATATTTCGGACGTTTCCTTCAACATTCCCTGAACAGCCTACTCGTACCAACACGATATTTCGGACGTTTCCTTCAACATTTCCTGAACAGCCTACTCGTACCAACACGATATTTCGGACGTTTCCCTAAACTTTCTCGTAACATTGTATCTGTCCTTCTCTGACTATATTAATATAGTTATATTTTCATTCAAATGTTGAAGTCTTGTCCTAGATCTATTATTATCGGTTATGTGACCTAATTTTCCTTCTCTATTTTTATTCCTTTGTGAATTACGTATTCATTGTTAAAACAGTTGAATAAGAAGACTATTTTCAGCCGATACATATACTGGTAGTGTATTCTTCTCTTTCCTGAGCTGTAATATATTGTTTATTACGGAAGAGGGGAGATTCGGAGGCACTAACATTGTAGTTAAAAGTTTGTCTGCATAGCTATTCTAGCAAATGGTTGGATTGAGGAAATGTACGGCATAAATTTACAGTTATTGCATGATCCCTCTCCAGTTATTGCTTTCAGAAACATTATCCAGTTTCATAATAACAGATCTGCAGTCATTTCGTTTAATGCAACCAGTGCTTAAATCGATCGAATTAAACATCTGGACGACTCGACGTCAATTACATTTGCTTTGCATTATACATAACATAGAGTTAGTGTACATAGCACGCAAGGTGCTTTCCCTTCAGCTGATACAGAAGTTGGTCGTTTTCTAATGCCAGGCATTTGAGTACAGCGTGTTTAAATGTAAGAGCTAATTTTAAATTATTAATATATATAAGAACAGGTGAAATTATTGGGGATCATCAATGTGGTTTTAGGCGTAATAGATCAACTATTGACCAGATATTTTATATTCGACAGATAATGGAGAAAAAATGGGAATATAAGGGTACAGTGCATCAGTTATTTATACATTTCAAAAAAGCATATGACTCGGTTAAGAGAGAAGTTTTATATGATATTCTTATTGAATTTGGTATTCCCAAAAAACTAGTTCGATTAATTAAAATGTGTCTCAGGGAAAATTATAGCAGAGTTTGTATAGGTCAGTTTCTGTCAGATGCGTTTCCAATTCACTGTGGGCTAAAGCAAAGAGATGCACTATCACCTTTACTTTTCAACTTTGCTCTAGAGTATGTCATTAGGAAAGTCCAGGATAACAGAGAGGGTTTGGAATTGATCGGGTTACATCAGCTGCTTGTCTATGCGGATGACGTGAATATGTTAGGAGAAAATCCAGAAACGATTAGGGAAAACACGGGAATTTTACTGGAAGCAAGTAAAGAGATTGGTTTGGAAGTAAATCCCGAAAAGACAAAGTATATGATTATGTCTCGTGACGAGAATATTGTACGAAATGGAAATATAAAAACTGTAAATTTATCTTTTGAAGAGGTGGAGAAGTTCAAATATCTGGGAGCAACAAAAACAAATAAATGATACTCGGGAGGAAATTAAACACAGAATAAATATGGGAAATGCCTGTTATTATTCGGTTGAGAAACTTTCAACATCCAGTCTGCTGTCGAAAAATCTGAAAGTTAGAATTTATAAAACAGTTATATTATCGGTTGTTCTGTATGGTTGTGAAACTTGGACTCTCACTTTGAGAGAGGAGCATAGGTTAAGAGTGTTTGAGAATAAGGTGCTTAGGAAAATATTTTGGGCTAAGAGGGATGAAGTTACAGGAGAATGGAGAAAGTTACACAACACAGAACTGCACGCATTGTATTCTTCACCTGACATAATTAGGAACATAAAATCCAGACGTTTGAGATGGGTAGGGCATCTAGCACTTATGGACGAATCCAGAAATGCATATAGAGTGTTAGTTGGGAGGCCGGAGGGAAAAATACCTTTAGGGGGGCCGAGACGTAGATGGGAAGATAATATTAAAATGGATTTGAGAGAGCTGGGATATGATGATAGAGAATGTATTAATCTTGCTGAGGATAGGGACCAATGCCGGCCTTATGTGAGGGCGGCAATGAACCTCCGGGTTCCTTAAAAGCCAATAAGTAAGTAAGTATAAGAATAGGTTTTCAAATGCTCAGGCATGTTCCTGTGCCTAAATTATTTTCCGTCATTCTTCTCTATCCTCCAGTCTCATTCTAAGCCCCTCAGTTTCATCTCTTTGGCTTCTTAAACTGGCTTTACTTGCTGATATACTTTTCGAACATTTAAACACTTTTGATAGGAATCTTGCAAGGCTAACATGTTAACATAAAAACAGTCAAAGATAAAATCGACGGATTTATAAGGAAACTTCATTTCTGATTGACATTACTTGACGAAAATAAATTTCATTCATTCTATTGCATTAAAAAACTCATGGAAAATTTAAGCTGAGTTTGTTTTTGTGGACAATTAATTAAGTTTACACAATTTTAAACAGCTTTTTGAGTATTTTCTTGAAGAAGCGCAAAACATTATGGCAGCTACAAATGGATACTGAATCCGTTTTTAGACATTTGCGTTCAACTAGCTGTAATTAAAAAAAAAAGTATTAAGGAAGGCTCATTGAAATATATATGAACAGATGAATGTTGAAACTATGGAGGGTGTTAAAAAAAAGTATACAATATTTTAGGAAGTGATAGTATGCATCAAAACAAGAAAATAATGTCTAATAAACATGGGTAATACAAAACATATTTTCTGAGATCTGAACACTTGTTCATAGGAAATGCTCAATATGACGTCCATTCATGGCAATGCATTTCTCTGCCCTACAATACAGCATACTACCAGATGATCATACCGTAGTTGACATCCCTGGCAAGGAATACTGATACGTCGTAAGAAATACTGAAAACAAAAGTTTGGTTGCGGATATGAGCGGGATTCAGCAGAGATGGTGTTGTGAATTTTCGTTTTCAACATGTGTGGACTGATGAAAATCCTCATGCAGTTGAAGAAACAAGGCATCAGCACCGATTCTCAGTCAACTTATGGGCAGGCGTTCTTGGTGATAGATTAATAGAGCCATACGTGCTACCACAGAGATTAACTGGGATCGTTATCAGGAATTTCTTACTAATGTATTGTAACAAAATTCAAAAATTGCATGATTCCTTACGCCGAGGGGCAGAGCAGTACATTGCCATGAATGGACGTCACATTGAGCACCTCCTATGAACAAGTATTCAGATCTCAGAAAGTATGTGTTGTAGGACCCATGTTTATTAGACATTATTTTCTTGTTTTGATGCGTATTAGCACCTCCTAAAATATTGGATACTTATTTCTTAACACCCTGTATATTTTTTCGCAGACCGTAGATCAGTTTTGGATATAAGGAATCCAAGAATACCTCGAACTTCCAAAAGAAGCTTCTGAATTGTTTATAGTATTTGAAAATTCGTATTTATGTAAAATAAGTTTCTAGTCTGTCATTACCATTAAAACAAAAGCGAGAAATTGAAAATGAAAACATTATCTGAATATAGAGTTCACATGTGAGAAGTTAATTTCTTAAAAACAGGCGCATTTATTGCATTTTCTTATGTTTACTTTATAACTACTGAAACATTTGTTTTTATTTTATGTTCAACGTTGTTTATGTTTCTAAATGCAACGTAAATTTATGTATACATCTTGATTACACAACTTTTAACACTATATCACTTCGGAAAACGTATTATGTGCCTTTCATGTGTTAAATTTTATATTACCTTGTTAACATGTTTCGGCCTGCTATTGGCCTTCTTCAGAACTGATTGTTGCTGGTCTTGGCGCTTTTTGTTTTGCTTCCTGTGGAGGTGTGTTTGTGTGGTGTAATGTAGAGTCAAAGAATGTGTGTGTTCTGAATTTGAGTTGTGTGTTGAGAATTTCATTTGGATGTGTTTTTGTGTGTCTGTATATTTCGTATTGTTCTAATGTGTTTAGTGTCTGGCTTTTTGGTTGGATGTGTAGAATTTCCATGTCTGTTCTGATGTCTCTGTAGGTGTGGTTAGCATTTGTGATGTGTTCTGCATATGTGGAGGTGTTTTGTAATTTTGTTATGGCTGTGATGTGTTCTTTGTAACGTGTTTGAAATGATCTGCCTGTCTGTCCTATGTAGAAGTTGTTGCAGGTGTTACATTTGAGTTTGTATACGCCTGTGTGGTTGTATTTGTTTGTTTGTGTTGTTTGTGTGTTGAGATGTTTTTGTAGAATATTATTTGTCCTGTATGCGATGTTGTAATTTAATTCCTTGAATGAGGTTGCAATCTTGTGTGTGTTTGTTTTCGTATGTTAGTGTGATGTATTTTTTGTGTTTTTGTGTTGTATTCTTATGTTTTTGTGATTATGTTTTGTCTTTCGTATTATGTTGTCTATTATGTTGGGGTTGTATCCGTTTTCTTGTGCTATGTATTTGATTGTGTTTAGCTCTTCGTTGTAATCCTGTTGGTTCATTGGTATGTTGAGTAGTCTGTGTACCATTTTTCGGAATGCAGCTTGTTTGTGTTGTGTGGGGTGGTTGGATGTGTTGTGTATGTGTTTTATTGTTTTTGTGGGTTTTCTGTAGACTTTGAATGTGTGTTTGTTGTCGACTTTTGTAAATTTATGTTAATAACGCGTGTTTTTGTAGTATTTTGTAAATCATCTTTACACGACCCCCACCAAGGAGGGAGTCGCGACTCCCACTTTCGGAATTACTGGTAGAGACTAATTGTCGTTTATGCTTGTTGAATTAATCTGCTTCCTATGTGTTACATATTTTGTATAACTTTTTACTTATTCTATTTTAAAGCAGAAATGCTGATTTAATATCATCATCATCATCATCATCATCATCGTCCTTGCAGGTATTAGGCCTAGTGGCCTGTTACGGTCTCCATCCCATCTTTTCAGGGGGCGTCCCAAAGATCGTCTTCCATGTGGTATATAGCGGAGAATTTGTCTTGGGAGTCTGGAACGGTCCATTCTATTGACATGGTTAAGCCATTTTTGTCTATAGTGTTCATAAACAGGTATAATTTCCAATTTTTTTGTAATTAGTTCATTCCTTTTGTGGTCGAGCAAGCTGTAGCCGGCAGTCCTCCTTAGAAATCTCATTTCCGCAGTTGTTAGGCGTTGAACATCTTGAGTTTCGGACAGTCCAGACTTTACTACTATACATGAGGACAGGTCTTGCTAGAACTTTATGTGCTTTTAACCTGGTATGTTTTTGGGTTTTCGTGGTTGTGAAAACCTGGTTGATGGTTCTTAAGGCGCTGATTTAATATCCTACATGAAATTAATAACTTACTGCAGAATATTGAAGGAATTTCTACAATTACATATATTTCAGAAGGATCATTACAAGAAGTTCATGAGTGACTAATCCATCCAGTTTACTGGGTGACGATAGCTTCATTTCATGACGTAGAGAAATGAGCTCTATTCTGTAGTGGCTCATACTGGAGTCCTTTCTGTGACATTCACCTGCTGGAATGCGGCGAGACAGGGCGCGTCTCCCTGGCTCGAAGAATAACCTTTCCACGCAGTGTCAAGGGATCAGCCTATCCCCGTAATCGTCACACAATGCTTCGTGTCGCACCGGGTCACCACGGCAACGCATACTACCAAGTTCATCACTACAGCTTGCGGGATGCAAATAAAATGTGCAGTAATACTAAAGCTGGTCTTAATTGACTTTTATGACAGTGTAGATGTTAAGGATAGGCCTACTGTGCTCCCTTATAGGTCATATTTATCACATTCCTTTTAAAGACGACTAAATATTAATTATATGTATTCATATCTCAACTTTATATTTAACTTTATTTCAATCGGTAATTATAGGATGGGGTATCTCATTTAAATTCAATTTTAATCCACTTTATTTATTACAGAAGAAAATAATTAAAATATGTCTTCATAAACCTATCGATTTTCCACCTCAAAAATTGTTTTTAGACCTTTATGTTCTTAAAATAAGATGAATTTATTATATTGTATTAAAAAGTCCATACATTAAAATCGAAATAATTTTGAATTGTATTCTCATAGTTATGAAACAAAAGGTATGAATTCTTTAAGATTGTTTGAACAAAAATGCAACACTGCTACAGTATTTAGTCGTAGTAGTAATTTAGGCCCAAAGAATATATAACAAATTTATATTTAAATATCCTAATCTTGTCAATTTTAATAGTTCTAGTATTAAATTTAAGGATTTTATAAAATTTGAAAAATTGTAAATTTAAATTTATATATTCTTATTGCGTAGTAGACATAAGACAAATTGTATTATATAGGTACTTCTCAATTTCAATTCAGAACTCCGCCCCTGAGCAAGAGTTTTACTCTTTCAGGGGGAGCTAAATTTTTTCTGTTTATATTATATTTCATATTACAATTATTAGCAAAATAAATAAATATCTATCTATCTATCTATCTATCTATCTATCTATCTATCTATCTATCTATCTATCTATCTATCTATCTATCTATCTATTTATCTATCTATCTATCTATCGTCCACATCTGTGGAGTAACGGTCAGCGCGTCTGGCCGCGAAACCAGGTGGCCCGGGTTCGAGTCCCGGTCGGGACAAGTTACCTGGTTGAGGTTTTTCCGGGGTTTTCCCTCAACCCAATACGAGCAAATGCTGGGTAACTTTCGTTGCTGGACCCCGGACTCATTTCACCGGCATGATCACCTTCATTTCAATCAGATGTTGATACAGCGTCGTAAAATAACCCAATAAAAAATTATCTATCCATCCATCCATCCAGTCGACCTGGTTGACAAGTTGGTATAGCGCTGGACTTTTATGCCCAAGGTTGCAGGTTCGATCCCGGGCCAGGTCGATGGCATTTAAGTGTGCTTAAATGCGACAGACTCATGTCAGTAGATTTACTGGCATTTAAAAGAACTCCTGCGGGACAAAATCCCGGCACATCCGGCGACGCTGATATAACCTCTGCAGTTGCGAGCGTCGTTAAATAAAACATAACTATCTATCTATCTATCTATCTATCTATCTATCTATCTATCTATCTATCTATCTATCTATCTATCTATCTGTCTGTCTGTCTGTCTGTCTGTCTGTCTATCTATATGTCTGTCTGTCCGTCCGTCTCTCTGTCTGTCTATCTGTCTATCTGTCTGTCTATCTAGCTATCTATCTGTCTGTCTGTCTGTCTATCTATCTGTCTGTCTGTCTATCTATCTGTCTGTCTGTCTATCTATCTCTCTGTATGTCTGTCTATCTATCTAGCTGTATGTCTATCTATCTATCTATCTATCTATCTATCTATCTATCTATCTATCTATCTATCTATCTATCTATCTATCTATCTATCTATCTATCTATATGTATGTCTCTTTACCTACCTGTATGTCTGTCTATCTACCCACCTATCTATCTACCTACCTGTCTGTCTCTGTCTCTGTCTGTCTGTCTGTCTGTCTCTCTGTCTGCCTTCCGTCTGGTTATATATCTTGAAAACGGCAGGGACCAATAATTATTCTAGCAGAAACAGTACACCATGCGGTCATCTTTTCACGGTGTATTGAACTTTATGCTGTGCCTAGACAACGTTTAATAATTGTTGCTGCTCTCAGTTATGTAAGTATGTATGTATGTATCATCTATTCAACTCCGTAATTATATCTATTTACTTCTATCAGTTTTATATTAATCTATCTTTTATCGGTACGTCTGTATATGTTCATCTGTCTGTCTCTTTTTCTGTCTATCTCTCTCCATCTATCATCACCACCATTGTGAACAGCAGCATCCTCTGTTTCTCCCCTCCTGTGTAGTTACCATGGGTTACGATCAGGACTTCATGCACGCACGATGACTTTTCAATTTACCGCGGGATATTTTATCAGCGGATTTCCCAGAGAGTTATACGATCCCCTGCATGACCGATGAGGCCTTAATAAAAAAAAACTCCTCGACCAGAATGTTTATGGGAGGCATGGGAATGGCGGAGGGTGGGGGTGGTGGTGCTTCACCTGTGGAGTGGGGGTGGCGTGAGAAGCAATTTCCTCCCCCTCTGAACAATAATTTCCGCGCTCGCCCTTAACTGGGCGGGGCACTTTTTATTATTAGTTTGGTATCACCGCCGAGGGAGGTCGTTGCAGGCCGGAGCACCTGCCTCGTGTATTGTTGCTTCGTTCCCAGGGGTGTGCAGTGACAGCGTAATGACAGTCGGTCACTCTGCTCGGCCCCCGTACAAAAGTGACGTATGTGCCATTGAATAATTTCAAGGGAAAAATTGTTCCGGGGCCGGCTATCGGTCCCAGGACCTCTGGTTGAACGTACCACTCCCGGGATCTCCACCCGACACCGTCTCAACTTTTCCCTTTATATCCACACAACTCGCGTGGGCTGACGAAACGCCAGAGACCCACATCGAGTGCACACAATCTCTGTGTGACTTGGAATTGTGGTTTTCTGTTAACGTACACAGTGACGTATATATTATGCAAATCTAGTCTTTCAGGTGTGGATATAAAGGGAAAAGTTGAGACGGTGTCGGGTGGAGTTCCCGGATAGCTCAGTTGGCAAAGCGCTGGTACGTTCAACCAGAGATCCCGGGATCGATACCCGGCCCCGGAACAATTTTTACTAGATTTGCATATGTGCCATTGTTTATACTTGCCTATTACACTTTTACTACGTCACACTACTTTTGACCAATAAAACGGTACGAAAGGACGTCTTTCAACCAATAATGGCTGCTTATCGCACAATTTTATCGCGTCCCTAGCATTTGTTTAATTTTATCGCGTCCCTAGCATTTGTTTATTTTTATCACTATCCTAGCATTTGTTTCTTTGTTTGCCAACATTTCAAACTGAACTGGTCTGGACGTGAAAAAAACAGAAAATTACAAACCACTCCAGTCGATGCACAGCACTTTCAAATATGACTCGCATTGGCATTCAAGAACAAGAATTAATAAAGATCACTGGTCATAGCTATGCATCTTCCCTGAAACCCTATTACAAATAAATGAAGAGCACCATTCAGAAATCCTGAATAAGTTGAGGGATCAACGAATTCACTTCTTTTACGCACACGTCCAATATAACATCAACTGAACCACCAACCACTAAAACATTCAAATTTGAAAATTATACTTTCAATAATTGTTTCTTTTAAAATTGTTCATGTTTATTTTTTATTTCATCATCGTTAATTAAAACTTTTCTTGTTTATTTCATCATCCCTAATTAAAACTTTTCTAACACTCGTTTATATTATTTAGGTTATGTTATAGCTTCTGCTATATGATATTATGAATAGTCACGTATCAGAGATTGTTTAATATTAAGATTTATTGAAAATCATCTATCAAGTGACGTTGATTACTGGGATCCGGATAATTGAAGTGGAATGCAACTGTTCTAATAAAAATGAAACTGAATCAACAAAGCCTTCTTGACCTGTAACCGTCCACAGAGTTCAATGAAGATTCCATAGTTGGCACAACTGATAAGAAAACAGCTAATCATAACACACTACTGCCATCTACTAGCGTAATATTTATAATGTTGAGATGGTACGAATTTCAAGACAGTTTTGTAATTTCGTAAGTCAATTAATATTTTATTGTATTGGAGTACTTCGTTACTTCTAATCTTTATATACTTTCTTCTAATCGTGTAAAAGTCATTTAAATCCCACTCGAGTTTTGATTTTCTCTAGATAAATCAAAACCTCTAGTGAGATTACTGTTGGAAAAATGTTTCTTAAGATGTGACTACAAGGAATGAATATCTTGAAAATTTAAGTTATGACAGATTTGTTACAGATAATTCATGTTTGTAATCCGCGCACCTCAGGCGGTAGTGCGTTTGCCTGCTGATTTAAAGTTGCGCTCGGCCGTGGGTTCGATTGCTGATTGGGCTGATTACCTGGTTTGGTTTTTTCCGAGGCTTTCCTTAACAGTATGGCGAATATCAGGTAACCTATGACGAATTCTCGACCTTATCTCGCTAAACACCAAGTCGCTCTCATAAATTTCGTTGACGCTAAATAACCAGTACTTGATACAGCATCGTTAAATAGCAGTAAAAATTTCATGTCGTGTGTTTTCATTACTTTTACTTTACATTCCTTATTTATTTCTGTATTTAATTATGTACATTTTCTATACTGCACTCACTTCGACGAATAAAAAATTTACTTCCTCTTAAATTAAAACAAATCTTAGTGCAGATACTTAACATGCCACAGTTCAACTACTGCCACGTTCTACTAAATGATCTCAGCTATGACCTGACCCAAAAATTACAACGTGTCCGTAATGCCTGTCTTCGGCTTATACAGGGTGATTCACGAGGATTTACCGTCACTTACAGAGCTTATTTCCGTAGAAATTCTGAGCAAAAAAACATTTTCCTAATTTCAATATTTTCAAAGTTACATTAATTTGAAGTTGTTAGTGAAATACTTTTTTCTTTAGTTTTAAGGGTTAAAAAATATTACAAATAGAGAATGAACTATTCAGAAGTATCATTTCTTTAATTGGCTAGTGTTCTGAAGCTAAAATGTGTTGTTAATTGCTTTGTACAGATTTTACTTTTCAATTTTTAACTAAAAATTACATCATTCTTACGCACTTATCACAAAAATTGTTACAAATCATACGACTTTAGTAACTCGATTCTTTACAGTTTAATTATGCATTCCAATTCATAATTTCTGTAAAAATATTTGAAACTCTTGCACGAACAGCATAATATTAACCTACTTTTAACGTACGAGGGTGATTCAAAAAGTAAGGCAACACATTCCCACTCTTGTTCGAATTTTTCACTAGGATAACAGCAGCAGTCCATAGATTTAGCACGCAGCCATTAGATGGCGCATATATTGCGTCAGATCCTCACAATATCAGTTGTAACTTGGCTGCGCGCACGGAAACATGGTCACACGTGGAATTGTGTAGTGTGATCCGGTTTTTATGTCTGTAGGGCAGCTCACCAGCAGAAATTCATCGTTAACTTGTTGAGGTGTACGGTGCGAATGTAATGTCACGGAAACGGCGATTCTGGTGGTTGGTACTAGACCATCCTCCCTACAGCACCAACCTGGTTCCCAGTGATTTTTATCTCTTCGGACAGTTGAAGAAGCATCTGGGTAATAAGCAATTCAACACCGATACGGCCGTTCAGCGCCATTGACGCAGATTTCTTCAATGCCTATTTGGATGCCTTGGTGTACCGTTGGAGCATGTGTTTGGATAAGCATGGTGACTATGTTGAAAAGAAATGGTATCAGTGCTCTACTACTATGTATCAGAGTATCTGCCTGTGAAATAAAGTTTGTCCTTAAGAGCTCTTGTTACCTTACTTTTTGAAGCACCCTCGTGCTTGCGTTCTAAAAGTCTATAAAAAAAAGTCTGCTTTCTAACATTTTGTAAGGTTTGTGCACCCGTATTGACATAAAATTTCAAAATATTTTAATATGAAAAGTTTATGCGTTTGACATTGGAGAAATCTGATAACTAGGGCTAGGATTTTGATGAAACTGCATCTTTTTTCTAGTAAGCCAGAAACATAGCTGCTTTAGTATTTATATGTTATGTGATAAACTGAGTGTTTTAAGACACATTTGTTAGGGCATTTTTTTGCATTTTTTGCCTGTTTCAACTCAAGAGCGCATCTTTTGTTTTATTTGGACATTTTTAAGGCATTTTCATTTAATTTTGGCCATAAATCCCCATTATTAATATAAAATAATGTTTATTTCCTTTGATACTTTGTCTACATTTTTTGTCCATTAATACCCATTATTTTTTTACTTGGTTATTCCACGACGCTGAATCAACTACGAGGTAATTTAGCTTTGATGGAATTGGTGATAGAGATAAGATATTTGGCGAGATGAGGCCGAGGATTCGCCATAGATTGCCTGACATTTGTCTTACGGTTGGGAAAAAACTCGGAAAAAACCCAACCAGATAATCAGCCCAAGCGGGAATCGAACCCGCGATCGAGCGCAACTCCGGATCGGCAGGCAAGCGCCTTAACCGACCAAGTTACGCCGGTGGCTAATACTAATTATTTTGTATAATATTTTAATCGTTTTTCTACACAAATATTACCATTTTAACGTAGTACACTCCAACCACCCCTTCAATATAGACTCCCCTATACATGATAATTCCGGATAAGAGTGACCTTGTGGTGGACTACATGGAAACTACATCAGGTAAAATAATTAATTAAAGTGTACTACTTGGAAAAAATTATGTAAAATTAAATAAACTTAAATGTTGGTACTAGAATTTAATTTAATTACTATAGTCGCGACGCTGTTACTCCCGGCGTGACTCCTCCTCTTTGCTTACGTCTTAGGAAGTGAAGGCTCTATAAAGTCTAGGTAGGTAGTATCGTTCGCCATTTTTGTTCTTTCGTTCCCGAGCTACCATACGAGGAATCTATTTGCCACACCGTTAAACATTATCATGTTGTAGCTCCTATGATAATAAATCAAACGCACTGTAATTCAAAAATAATTGAGCGGCAAATAACGTCTTCGTGTGCTTTCTGCGAACGCCAACGAAAGAGCTAAAATGGCGGGCGATTATATTAAGTATCGAGCCTTAAGAAATGTATAACGTCTTCATAAGCGAATCACAAGACGCACACGTTTAAATGTAGCCGATCTGCAACGCGATTGGCTGCCGGAAATAGAGCGACGGGACTACAGTCTAAATATGAAGTAGTACAAAACCTCTTTTCTTACTCAGATAATTATGTACTAACAATTTTAGGGCATTTTAAGGGCATTTTTTTTTAGATTTTTAGGTCATAAATGCATTGTTTTTAGGACATTTTTTCATGATTTATAGGTCATCAAAATCCTAGTCCTACTGATTACAATTTCTGTTAGATGACGTCATCCAAATTGCTACGTCACGCAAACGATAAGAGATATTGTAACTTCCAGTATATGAAGCATACAAACAGGAGATGCCGCACTTTAATTATCGGACGTTCAATTAAAACTGTACAGGCGATAACACTCATCTGTATTAGTTTTATTTCCTATGAAACCTCTCTCTATATACTTCGCCCTGTTCACGTAAGCCTATTTCCAGGGATTTATCCCGGTTCACAGGATGTTAATGCGTTAATTGCAAAATATTTGTTTTCTGCTACTGTGAAACGTTTTTATCGACGTTAAAATGTATTATACATATTTCCATATAATAACATAAAATTAAAACATTATTATGTAATGATTGGTAGGTGGGTGAAAAGAAGTTTGCACGAGCCATTAGGTAAATATGTATAAACGTGTACACAAAGTCAAGCATGGAGATAGACTTCAAATTTGTAACACTTCCTGGATCACATCGTCATTACAGCTGAGATATACAGAGTGATTTATATAGAACTGACACATTTCTTTCATTAATTGTTTCAAAACGAATTGTGCTAGCGACAACTTATTATACCTAAAATGTAGAGGAATTTTGGGATATTATTTACCCCTAAAGCAAATGTTGAAAATATCCTCCATCCTGCATAAGGCACAACTCAACACGTCGTTCCATGTTACTGGCCACTCGTTGGAGGACTCTGTTGTCAATAGCTTGAATCTCCTGTGTGATGTGCTTCAGATCGTCCAATGTCTGGGGACGTGTGGCGTAAACCCTGTCTTTTAAGTAACCCCATAGAAAGAAGTCCGGTGTTGTCAAATCCGGAGATCTCGGTGGCCACAGGTTCCTGGAAATTATTCGATCGTCAAAGAAACTTGCAAACAAACTTGCTTCATATGTGAACCATGTGATGGACAATATGGCAGGATTTTGAACAATGAACGTCTGAAACCAACGGCAATAATTCAATCTTTTATCCTTATCTGGTTCCTGTAGCTGATGAACAACCGTAACTCTATATGGCTTTAGGCTCTCTGACACATTGAGTAGGTGTACCCTGTCTCCTGCGACAAACGTCTTAATGATTTTTTGGGTGACTGCTCCAGTCGCGCTCTTACGTCAACAACAACCGTGGGAAGCCTAGATGAACGATGCTTGCCCCTTTTCACTCACCAGAGATCCAGTTGTTTCCAATTTGTTTACCAGTCCCAGTATTGTGTTTCTTTTGGGAGAATTGCGAACACCAAATTCTCTCTGGTATGCCCTTTGAGTAGCTGTAATTGAATTCGTAATCCAGTATTGCTTCACAAGGAAGAGTCGTTGATTTAATGTGTACTGCATTTTCACGTTGACACAAAATGTCGAAAACAGCTGCCAACAATAGAAATAAAACATAAACATCTGCGCATCTAGTGCTGCCAACAATAGGAATAAAACATAAACATTTGCGCATCCAGTGACAAGGAATCGAAACTCCAGAACATTCTGCTTAATTTGGTGCTAAAATTGGGTCAGTGCTGCCAACAATAGGAATAAAACATAAACATCTGCGCATCTAGTGACAAGGAATCGAAACTCCAGAACATTCTGCTTAATTTGGTGCTTAAATTGGGTCATTGAATGAATTTCCAACGGAATAATTAAAGAAAGAAATGTGTCAGTTCTATATAAATCACTCTGTATAAAACTGAGAGAGATTGTTTGTCGTAAATATTTCCCCATTGCCTAGAATCAAATAACATTAAGGAGAATATTTTAGTTTAGTTGTATTTTTCTACCTTCTCAGATTTTCCCTTCGTCGTTATTTCTTCAATTTCAATTATATGATATATATACACAATACAATACGAGGGTGGTAAGTGCATTATAACAGATTCATGGAAATGTTAGAAAAGTGACGAAATAATAGTCTTTTCTATTTCCGATATTTTTTACGTACTTATGACATGTGTATTACTTACTTACTTATTTACTTACTTACTTACTTACTTACTTACTTACTTACTTACTTACTTACTTACTTACTGGCTTTTAAGAACCACGGAGGTTCATTGCCGCCCTCACATAAGCCCGCCATTGGTCCCTATCCTGAGCAAGATTAATCCATTCTCTATCATCATATCCCACCTCCCTCAAATCCATTTTAATATAATCTTCCCATCTACGTCTCGGCCTCCCTAAAGGTCTTTTCCCCTCCGGCCTCCCAACTAACACTCTATATGCATTTCTAGATTCGCCCATACGTGCTACATGCCCTGCCCATCTCAAACGTCTGGATTTAATGTTCCTAATTATGTCAGGTGAAGAATACAATGCTTGCAGTTCTGTGTTGTGTAACTTTCTTCATTCTCCTGTAACTTCATCCCTCTTAGCCCCAAATATTTTCCTAAGCGCCTTATTCTCAAACACCCATAGTCTCTGTTCCTCTCTCAAAGTGAGAGTCCAAGTTTCACAACCATACAGAACAATCGGTAATATAACTGTTTTATAAATTCTAACTTTCAGATTTTTCGACAGCAGACTGGATGATAAAAGCTTCTCAACCGAATAATAACAGGCATTTCCCATATTTATTCTGTGTTTAATTTCCTCCCGAGTATCATTTATAATTTGTTACTGTTGCTCCCAGATATTTGAACTTCTCCACCTCTTCAAAAGATAAATTTCCAATTTTTATATTTCCATTTCGTACAATATTCTTGTCACGAGACATAATCATATACTTTGTCTTTTCGGGATTTACTTCCAAACCTATCTCTTTACTTGCTTCCAGTAAAATTCCCGTGTTTTCCCTAATCGTTTCTGGATTTTCTCCTAACATATTCACGTCATCCGCATGACATGTGTATTGCATGGGTATATTATACAATGATCATGCACTGATATTAAGACACGAGTACGAAGTACAGTATGTAACGATGCCAGCTTTGGTGAGCATCACAAACTTCGTAAGAGTGTATTAATAAGCATACTTTAGTAATAGGTAAAACCATACATTTATTTTTGCCCGACCGTACTATAATAGGCTCATTACATGTAACGTAACATTATGTTACTTTGTTGTTCTAAGAAATATTTTTTGGGCAATTAACTGTTTACGTATAATTTATTTAGCATTATTTTAATCTATATTTATGTATGGTATTATAGTTTGGGGTGGAACTTATAAATCCAACCTATATCCGTTAATGTTACTACAGAAAAAATATTAAAAATTTGTTTAAAAGAGCAGAAAGATTACCCAACTGAATTGTTGTTTAAACATTTCAAAATTTTCAACATTAAACAAATGTATTATTTTATTTTATTAAAATATTTTTTTTAGAAATTTTAATAACTTTGAAAGGTATATACATAAATATAGAACTAAAAATATGAATTCTCTGCGTTTCTCTGAACCAAAATCTAAAACCAATGCAGCTTTTTATCATAGCATGAGTCAAGGTCCCAGATTATTAAACAAATTTTATTCCAATATCATTTTAACCACGAATCCTCTCCAAATTAATAAAAAAATTAAAAAATTATATTTATTTATTTGTTTATTTATTTATTTATTTATTTATTTATTTATTTATTATTTTGCTAATAATCGTAACATAAAATATAAAATATACAGAGAAACTTTAGCTCGCCCCTGAAAGAGTAGAACTCGTGCTCAAGGGCGGATTCTTGAATTGAAATTAATAATTATACAATACAATTTGCAATTATAGTATACGTGTATCAATTTAAATTTACAATTTTTCAATTTTTATAAAATCCATACATAACTTTTTAAATTTAATACTAGAACTATTCGAATTGACAAGATTAGGATATTTAATATATAAATTTGTAGTATATTCTTGGGCCTAAATTACTACTATGATTAAATACTGTAACAGTGTTGCATTTTAGTTCAAACAATTTTAAAGAATTCATGCCTTTTGTTTCATAACTATGAGAATACAATTCAAAATTATTTCGATTTTTATGTATGAATTTTATTAATACAATATAATAAATTGGATTGGATTTATAGTTTGGGTTTAAACATATTAAACACTATTTAATCTGTATTCACTCTCAGTTTTAATTTTATTTTTGTCTGTATTGGAATCCCCTCCTAAGCACGAGTCTTACTCATTCAGGAGTGGGCTAGTTTATCTTTCATTGTATTTATTAACTTGTATTCATTTCAAACTTACTAACAACGAAATAAATAAATAAATCTATCCGTCCGTCTCCCTGCCTGCGCTGAACACACTTCAAAACTTATGTGGGATGTGTCACGCCCAGAGATTCTAGAATATTGAAATTTAATTTGCATCTCACTGTCCTGTTATATTGAGGGGCCTCAAGATTCCAGTCACGTGGCTGAGCTCTTCCCGATATCCCTCGCGTGGACTACATCAAGTTGTCAACACGATCGCCGCGTCGTAGCGGCAACTTCTCTGACGCGATTGCGCAGCGGGTAGTCTAACTGGAGGGATGTATTACTTGATTCACCAGATACCAGGATACTACAATTTGCACACAATACAGTGAACTCTCATAAGTTCGACAAAACAGAATTGAAAGTTCAGTCCAATAAGGATAGTGGGTGTGGCAGGTGAAATGAATACAAATTCTTATTGGTTATCCATCAACGAATACAGTACTGTACTTGCATTTCCTGCCCGTCCCGAGACTTTTATTTATTTATTTATTTATTTATTTATTTATTTATTTATTTATTTATTTATTTATTATTTTGCTAATAATTGTAACATAAAATATAAAATATATAGAGAAACTTTAGCTCGCCCCTGAAAGAGTAGAACTCGTGCTCAGGGGTGGGCTCCTGAATTGAAATTAATAATTATAATAATTATACAATACAATTTGCAATTATAGTATATAAATTTAAATTTACAATTTTTCAATTTTTATAAAATCCATACATAACTTTTTTAATTTAATACTAGAACTATTAGAATTGACAAGATTAGGATATTTAAATATAAATTTGTTATATATTCTTGGGCCTAAATTACTACTATGATTAAATACTGTAACAGTGTTGCATTTTGGTTCAAACAATCTTAAAGAATTCATAACTATGAGAATACAATTCAAAATTATTTCGATTTTTATGTATTAATTTTATTAATACAATATAATAAATTTGTCTTACGTTAAGTACATTAAAGTCTAGAAACAAATTTTGAGATGGAAAATCAATAGGTTTATGAAGACATATTTTAATTATTTTCTTCTGTAATAAATTAAGTGGATTAAAATTGCATTTAAATGAGCTACCCGATCCTATAATTCCATACATAATTACCGATTGAAATAAAGTTAAATATATTGTACGTAATAAACTTATTGACAAGTAATTCCTCAATAAAACAAAATAATATACTATTTTACGTAATTTATTACAAAGGTAAGTAATGTGTTGGTTCCATTTTAAATGATTATCGAAAATTATGCCTAAATACTTAACTTCAGAGGACTCTTTGATAATCGGACATTTACACTGTATAAGACAACAATCAGAATTATATAATTTAATACTAAATATGGATGTAGGAGGTTTGTTACATTTTTCAGATAATGAGAATGGAATAATGATGGTTTTATTTTCGTTGATAGAAAGTACCACAGTGGATTTCGACAGTTCCGTCTCACAAACGGCACAATTCTCAAATAGAAAAAGAAGAGTTCATTAATTTAAAATCAGTGATCAATATGGATGTCCTAATCAATAAAATATTGTTTTCCTTTAACAAAATTATCACTACAAGACACAGGACCAATTCCCATTCTAATAGCAAACCCATTTCTTAGTGCCCGTATAGGGGCGTGTCTAATTCTCCTACGTAAGCAGTCGAACTATAGGATGTCGAACTTGATTTCTGTCGAACATAAGAGCTTCCACTGTGCTCTTACATTTGAATGACAAAGTGTGATTATCAGGCAATTAGCCCACTTCGAAATTTCCACTGAAAAAATGTCCATCATCATTAATTTCCAGAATCAAAAATGTCCCCAGTCATCAAATGTCCAGTATAAAATATGTCCAAAGTCATTAAGGAGAGTCTGTACTTCCATATCTTACAATGTTAAATTCCTCAGTTTTGGGTGCACTTTTCTCAGAAGTTACAAAAGATACAAATGTAGAAAAAATGAGGGCATATGTAACATACCTTTATGTATACAAGCGGTTAAATAAATTGAAAATTCCAGTGAGCGCTTGGCAAAAAAAATCATTGATAACATTTTTTGCATTAAGAATGATTCCAAGTTATTTTTTATTTTTTCTGAAGATAGAAATAAACTCATTTTTTAACCTACTATCTAAAATTCCATCTGCAGTTTCTGCACTTTGAAGTAATAAATTGTCTTCAAAAACTACATTTTTCGCATCATTGTGTATTAACTTCCATAAGATTTTAATTGAGCCTCAAAAACATAATAAAAAGTCTTGCTCATCTTTAAAGTCTGCTCTTTCCAACAGTGTATTCATTATAAATTAATCCTACTCAGACTACTCAACATACCAATGAACCATTCATTCATTTTATTCCATAGATCTTGCATGAGCAATGAAGCTTTAAGATGTGGAACAAGTCAAAATTTTACAATATTATAATTACAATTTTTACAGATTTTTACAGTTTTACAATTTAGTAATTTTCTACAATTTTTACAATTTTGTGCAATTTTTTACAATATTTTGGCGAGATGTAGTGAGAACCAACAGGATTACAACGAAGAACTAAACACAACCAAATACATGGCACAAGAAAACGGATACAACCCCAACATAATAGACAACATAATACGTAAGACAAAACAAAACCACAAAAAACAGAAGAATACAACACAAACACAAGAACACAAAAAAATACATCACAGTAGCATACGAAAACAAAAACACACACAAGATTGCAACCTCATTCAAGAAATTAAATTACAACATCGCATACAGAACAAATAACACTCTACAAAAACATCTCAACACAAGAACAACACAAACAAACAAATACAACCACACAGTCGTATACAAACTCAAATGTAACACCTGCAACAACTTCTACATAGTACAGACATTCAGATCATTTCAAACACGTTACAAAGAACACATCACAGCCATAACAAAATTACAAAACACCTCCACATATGTAGAACACATCACAAATGTCAACCACACCTACAGAGACATCAACACAGACATGGAAATACTGCACATCGAACCAAAAAGCCAGAAACTCAACACACTAGAACAATATGAAATATACAAACACACCCCAACGATATTCTCAACACACAACTCAATTTCAAAACACATACACTCTCTGACTCTTCACTACGAACGCACCCCCACAGGAAACAAGAGGCGCCAAGACCAACAACGACCAGTTCTGAAGATGACCTAAAATAGGTCGAAACATGTTAACAAGGTACGTTAAAATTTAACACAAGAAAGTTCTTATCATACATATTCCGAATATAAATTAATGTTATGTATTTCCGAAAATAGAGTATTTCTAATTTTGTGTCGTTTTGCCACTGTGTACTGTTTGTTAAACCAGCTCGCAATTCTACTGCTTATTACGAAATTATATGCTTCTTTCATGCTAGTGACGTACCAGGTCTATCGTGACGTTGAGTCAGGCTTCGATCACCGAAGACAAACATACTATTTAGCATCCTTCTCATAAAGAAATTCCATCCGGTCACAGAGTTCTGCAAAGCGGATAATCCCACTGTCTGCCTGTCTGTCTTCTGTCTGTCTCTCTCTCTCTCTCTCATTCTCTTAAAATTCCTCTGTACGCTCTCAGAGTAATCTGGAAGGAGGCCATAGCACGGTACTGGACTCATTCTGATACTAATTCCCAGTTTCTTTTTCTTGTGCTCTTATCCACTAGGGGAACAATTTTTAATTGGAAATTAATGAATCGTAGGTCGTCGGGTTTAATGTAACCGCACACAGATGTCGTAACAACTGGAGCTGAAATGATGGCAGCGATGCGCAACTGTTTCTTTTCTTCAGCATCAGGGCTTCCCAAAACTGAATTCTATCTCCCACCTCAAAGTGAATTACGATATTCTTTCCAGATCTATTACTGTGAAATGTCTTCGGCGTTACATAATGGTTCCATCTTCTAGGTTTTCGAAAAACGGGACAGATATTTCTCTTAACAAACATTTGAACTGACACGGGATAGCCTTAAGGAGTTAGGTACAGTAAAATTTTGGAAATATTCAACATTTCTTTCCTCCGTTACTGTATCTTGTACTTACTTACTTACTGGCTTTTAAGGAACCCGGTGGTTCATTGCCGCCCTCAAATAAGCCCGCCATCGGTCCCTATCCTGAGCAAGATTAAACCATTCTCTATCATCATATCCCACCTCCCTCAAATCCATTTTAATATTATCTTCCCATCTACGTCTCGGCCTCCCTAAAGATCTTTTCCCCTCCGGCCTCCCAACTAACACTCTATATGCATTTCTGGATTCGCCCATAAGTGCTACATGCCCTGCCCATCTCAAACGTCTGGATTTAATGTTCCTAATTATGTCAGGTGAAGAATACAATGCGTGCAGTTCTGTGTTGTGTAACTTTCTCCATTCTCCTGTAACTTCATCCCTCTTAGCCCCAAATATTTTCCTAAGCACCTTATTCTCAAACACCCTTAACCTATGTCCCTCTCTCAAAGTGAGAGTCCAAGTTTCACAACCATAAAGAACAACCGGTAATATAACTGTTTTATAAATTCTAACTTCCAGATTTTTTGACAGCAGACTGGATGATAAAAGCTTCTCAACCGAATAATAACAGGCATTTCTCATACTGTATCTTGTATAATAATAAAAATCAGTATGCGTAAAACACTGTCCTTCTGCTATATGAAAAAAAAGAAATATTTACTTTTTTTTTAATTCAGTTCACTGTGCAGTGATGAAGCGTTTCCCACATACCGCAAAAACTATCCAACATTCTGTGCTGAAATTATTTTATGTGTATTTTTGCATGTTATATCTACAATATGACGCAAGATCACTTCTCTATCTTTGATAGATTGTTTGATAAAAAATAAATTCATTTAAAAATGGTCAAATATCAATATTTTCTTCTAACACAAAATAAAAAAATAAATTATTTATAAAGGAATGCAGTTTAAAGAGCATGATATTGTACACATGAGTTTCAGCAATGAAACAAAAGAGACCACCTCTGTGGTGTAGGGGTCAGCGTGCTGGTCTCTTACGCAGAGGGCCCGGGTTCGAATTCCGGTTGGGTTGAATTTCCAGGTTGAGGTTTTTCAGAGTTTTCCCTCAACCGTAAGGCAAATGCCAGGAAATTCGGGCCATAATATCCCTGAATATCACCGGCCTCATTCATCACCGAAATCATATTCATAACAAATCAGTAATACATATACAGTCGCCATCTAGTTCATAACAATAGAACCAGTCTCAACAATAGTACACAGGCCTTCGGATTTCACCCAGAAGATTAACTCGCGATATGACCAAAGGTGTTAAAGCGAGTATAAATAACTGCGAGAGAAAAAAAAGAGAGAGAGAACATAAAAACGTTAACTGAAAGGTAAACTGCCATCATTTTTAATTTTGAAAAAAAATATATAAATAATTTTTTTAAATCGTAAAAATATTTTTTTCATATTATATAAGGTACAGTAATGGAAGAAAAAATGTTGAATATTTCCAAAAATTTTACTGCTGTAAGCTGTACCTAACCCTTAATCTTTCATCAGGTTCTTCTTGTAAAACGTGAAACATATAATGCAGTGTTTTACTTCATGCTCTTACTTACTTACTTACCTACTTACAAATGGCTTTTAAGGAACCGCCTCATTGCCGCCCTTACATAAGCCCGCCATCGGTCCCTATCCTGTGCAAGATTAATCCAGTCCCTATCATCATATCTCACCTCCCTCAAATCCATTTTAATATTATCCTCCCATCTACGTCTCGGCCTCCCTAAAGGTCTTTTTCCCTCCGGTCTCCCGACTAACAATCTATATGCATTCCTGGATTCGTCCATACGTGCTACATGCCCTGCCCATCTCAAACGCCTGGATTTTATGTTCCTAATTATGTCAGGTGAAGAATACAATGCGTGCAGTTCTGCATTGTGTAACTTTCTCCATTCTCTTGTAACTTCATCCCTCTTAGCCCCAAATATTTTCCTAAGCGCCTTATTCTCAAACACCCTTAACCTATGTTCCTCTCTCAGAGTGAGAGTCCAAGTTTCACAACCATACAGAACAACCGGTAATATAACTGTTTTATAAATTCTAACTTTCAGATTTTTTGACAGCAGACTAGATGACAAAAGCTTCTCAAGCGAATAATAACACGCATTTCCCATATTTATTCTCTGTTTAATTTCCTCCCTAGTGTCATTTATATTTGTTACTGTTGCTCCAAGATATTTGAATTTTTCCACCTCTTCGAAGGATAAATCTCCAATTTTTATATTTCCATTTCGTACAATATTCTGGTCACGAGACATAATTACTTCATGCTCTAATAAATAATAATAATAATAATAATAATAATATAACAATAATGGTTAATTTAACTTGGCAGAATTAAGGCCATACAGCTTTTTCTAAAACTCAACCAGGCCTAAAACTGCGATACAAAGAACACTACAAATTTACAAAATATACGGTAGGCCTAACTTTTTTTATTGGGTTCTTTTACGACGCTGTGTCAACATCTAGGTTATTTAGCGTCTGAATGAAATGAAGGTGATAATGCCAGTGAAATGAGTCCGGGGTCCAGCACCGAAAGTTACCCAGCATTTGCTCGTATTGGGTTGAGGGAAAACCCCGGAAAAAACTTCAACCAGGTAATTTGCCCCGACCGGGATTCGAACCCCGGGCCACCTGGTTTCGCGGCCAGACGCGCTGACCGTTACTCCACAGGTGTGGACAGGCCTAACTTAGTGTAAACAAAAAAATTGAAGGAGATAATCACAATACAACGTAAACAACTGGGCAGTAGAATTGTGGCATAATTCATTCATTCATTCATTCATTTATTTTATTCCATAGATCTTACATGAGCAATGAAGCTTTAAGATGTGGAACATGTCAACATTTTACAATATTACAATTACAATTTTTACAAATTTTTATAGTTTTACAATTTAGTAATTTTCTACAATTTTTACAATTATGTACAATTTTTTTACATTTTTTTACATTTTGGCGAGATGTAGTGAGATGAGATGAGGTCCGAGGATTCGCCAAAATATTACCCGGCATTTGCCTTTTCGGTGGGGGAAACCTCGGAAAAACCCAACCAGGTAATCAAATCAAAGGGGTTGATGTCAAGGACTCGCCATAGACCATCCGGCTTCAGTCCCACGGCTGGGGAAAACCTCCGAAGAAACCAAAGTCCAAAGGGGGGTCCAACCCAAGCCCGAACGCAGCTCCGGATCAGCAGCCCAGCGAGTCTGTCGACTGACCAACATCGATGGCTCTACTAAAAGTATACAATACATAGCCAATCAGATTATTAAATTTACAAACGCAAACGATCATTCATAAGTTGAGCTATATTATAATACAAAACAATTTAATTAAATTTAAGGCATAAACAATTCAACCAGTTATGATATACAGAAATTGATAATACATATCATGCAAACTACTTCAAATTACAAACAAACAATTTATCAGTAGAGCTATATAGATTACTATTCAATTTAAAGCATATACAATTCATCGGCCAAATCTATACAAATATATACAATACAAAGTAGCATACTTTCATTAAGCTATACAAATTTGTGCAATTAATATCAAGTAGATTAATTCAATTTATAATCATAAACAATTCATCAGTTGAGCTATACATATTACCATTCAATTTACAGTAGGTCTGTATACAATTCATCAGTAGAGCTACACTGACTAGTAATCATTTACAGAATAAAGAAATATAATTACAAAACAAACAAAGAGAAATACAAATAAAATAATAAAAGCAATATAAAAAGAAGATACAGTAGTATTAACAAAATTTGAGACCGAATGAGCAGCGTTCGTGCTCGGTCGCAGTTCAGATATAATATTAAAATAAATAATAATAATAATAATAATAATAATAATAATAATTTAAATGAATAAGTAAAATAAAATAGGAACTAAAATATAATTACAGCGGCAATGGAATTATATAATATAATATTAACACTAGAGAAGAATAATATCGCACGTGAAAAGTAGGACTAATATATATTTCAAAATTATAGAATACAAATATAATATAGGTTGATTAATTCATACACATAGGCTATAAATTTATTTAATCAAATTGAAGATATTAACACGTTTCTAATTTTCTTGTTATATGTTAGTGGGTTACATATTAGAAGTTCTTCGCTGCGCCTCCAATATTCACTATTTGTTTTTAAAAATATTTTTCAGGGGAAAGAAAAACTATTATCACTCTCAATTCCCTTGATATTCAAAGCTACTTTACCTATATTTTCATCATTTATCATGTTATGTTCGAAATTATACCGAAAGTAGCTTGGTTTAATTCTTTACTGTCCCGCCAAAATCGGGTCGTCTGGCATTCGCAGCTAAAATGCAATGCTAGGAACATCGTTCTTTTTGTGACAAAAATGTTCTACGCAAAACCCGTGCTTAGTGGCTGATGTAAACAGTTGGCAGCGCTGTATGCTAACAATGCTTTAATGATGGAGTTACATTACTTTTGATACCCATTTCACATGTTTTGGAAACGATTGAATAATTCAAAAATGCGTTTGAGCGGTATATGGACAAAGCTGTGGGAATTCGAGTGGATTACCAGTAAATGCGAGGCATGTGATGGCGATGTGCGAGTTCGTTTCACTTTGTGCGCAGTCGCTGTTTATGGCAGTTTTCTGCGATATTCCGACGGTCGCCGCGTCAAGTGCGTTCAGAATCGATTATGCACTAGCTCGCCCCCTGGATCCATTTCCATGAAGTATCGATTAGCCTATCGATTACAACCACCACTTGTGTGTAATACAATTCTAACAAAAGAGTAATTTTCATTGGGCCGAACAATAAATTGATGGATTAATTAGAAGTTCTGGGAATCCGCGTTGCATACTGTAGCCCGCAGTGACTGCCCACATTAGCATGTGGCATGCATGGGACAGAGCAGCTCTGTTTGTAAACACGAGTCGGTTTATGGCTCTGTCGTACGTCAACCAACCGACGGTTTCTCGTAAAAGATATTGTTTTGCTCGTTCACTACTGGACACCAGTTATGTTATGTTTCACTTCTGATACATGTGCCTAATAGTGATATGCGTTACAAGAGCGGTATGTTGATGTTTTCATGTTCGAGGAAAAGTTTGAAAAAGCGAAACGTAGTTGAGCATTTTTAATTTCCGAGAATTGAAAGAAAACATACCGCTCGTGTATCGTACATTATTTTGTGAGAAGATCGTTTATTACATACCTGAAAGAGGAATTTCTAATTAGTTGCAATTAAATCTCCATCTTGGTTTCTGTTCAATGACGGCAAATTTGCAAAACAAAAATATATATCTTCAACATTGTTGCTTTAAAATGTTTTGTGCGAGATCGTGTGTATTTGCTTGTTTTCCGCACAGAACCAATACGCGGTAAGTGTGAAATACCACATTCAGTATTCCCAACCTAACACACATAACAATTTCCCTCTTCTTACCGCTTAAGCGCGACATTCATTTTACTGCTTTAGGCTTTTAACATATTATTTTTAGAGACGTTTAACATAGTAATAATTATAAATTGGAAACTTACCACTGCAATTTCACCTAAATTGCAATGTTAATTATTGTTTTTAAATATTTGCAAAAATTAAGTAAAGTCTAATACTCCACGAAACTTATTGCATTCCTGATACAAGTAACATTAAGGAAGCCGTGAAAAAATCAACAAGATTCCAGATGCCGATGTTATTACTGCAATATGTTATATAAATAATATTGTTAAAATATTAAAATGAAATAGTAATATACGTTACAAGAGGGGTATGTTGACGTTTTCATGTTCGAGGAAAAGATTGAAAAAGCGAACCGAAGTTGAGCTTTTTTAATTTCCGAGAACATGAAAACAAACATACCGCTCGTGTATCGTACATTATTTTGTGCGAACATCGTTTATTACATACCTGAAAGACGAATTTCTAATTAGTTGCAATGAAATCTCCATGTTGGTTTCTGTTTAATGACGGCAACTTCGGAAAACCAAAATATCTTTCTTCAACATTGTTGCTATAAAATGTTTTCTGTGTTTACTATACTCCAGCAGGCCGTGATATACGTCTTTCTTTTTTTTCCCCCAGTCTATAAATGCGAACTTAAAACAAACGGTAAAGTTATGTAATGATTTATTTTTCATTTTAATATTTTAACAATATTATTTATAAACATATTGCAGTAATAACATCGGCATCTGGAACCTTGTTGATTTTTTCACGGCTTCCTTAATGTTACTTGCATCACAAATGCAGTAACTTTAGTGGAGTTGTAGAGTTTACTTAATTTTTGCAAATATTTAAAAACAATAATTAACAGTGCAATTTAGGTGAAATTGCAGTGGTAAGTTTCCAGTTTATAATTATTACTATATTGAACGTCTCTAAAAATAATATGTTAAAAGCCTAAAGCAGTAACATCAATAAGCCATTTAAGCGGTAAGAAGAGGGAAATTGTTATGTGTGTTAGGTTGGGAATACTGAATGTGGAATTTTACACTTTCCGCTGATTGGTTTTGTGCGGAAACCAAGCAAATACGCACGATCTCGCACAAAAGTAATGTAAATCTGCAAATAAAATCGTAGCATTTTATTTCAACACATCACATAGACGTATTTTTTACTTCTTTATTTAAAGACGCGTTATCAACTACTAGGTTATTTAGCGTCGATGATATTGATGATAGCGAGATGAGGCCGAAGATTGGGGAAAACCTCAGAAAAAACAAAACCAGGTAATCAGCCCAAGCTGGAATCGAACCCACGCCCGAGAGCAACTCTGGATCGGCAGACCTCAACCGACTGAGCTACACTGGTGCCTACATAGACATATTAACGCCTAAAACACTTGCTGGTATATCCGATACATCCTGAATTCCTGACCCCGTTTTTTTTTTCTTCTGTTATTAGTTATTTTGAACATTTCATTCGAGTATAGGAAATGAGTGTGCAAGTATTTTTAGTAGCTGGGAATTGCTGGCTCTAATTATATTATATCTTATATTAGGAAGTTCTTAAAATTAATGCTTAAATATAATAACCAACTTATTCCGTAATTGAGTTCTAAAAGCCTACAGAAAATTTCAAGTATCTAACATAGTAATTATTTGAGATATGTGTACCATATTCTAATTTACTAATATTTTTCCATGTATTATGCAATACTGAGTAAAAATACCATCCACCTGAGGTTACGCAAAACAGCTTTATTTAAAATAGCCCATTACAACGCAGTATTAATAAAACATCATCAACATTTTCTCCATCCGCAGTTTTGAAATATCAGCAAAATTATGTTTTTAAATGCATTCACATACAATCCTCTTAATTCATTCATAGTTGAAGTGAATGCAAAATTATAGTCGTACTCAAAACACCTGACTTTTGCCAGTGTGTCAGCTTATCGACGATAGCCAATAGCGGCAGTGCTGCGTTGCAAAATATGGGCACGCAGTCTCTCCGCTTAGAACGTCTCAAAATCAAATAAGTGCTCTCGGAAAATTGGTATGTTGTAGGGACCCTGCATGTATATATGATGAATGTTTAATGTTTTCTGAACACACAGAAACAAAAATCACATTTCTACTCCCAGTGGTTCCAATTTTATGAGTTAATACAGTAAAACCCCGATAAGACGCTGTTCAAGAGACCGCATGTAAACCCCGAACTATACGGGTATACTAATTTTGACTTGTATATAGTATCTATTAGCATTTTTCTTTATTGAAATACATGATTCATGAAAGGTAATACAGTATTACTCTATTATGTAATTACTGTACTGTACGTCAAAGACATTTGTGCGAGATCGTGCGTATTTGCTTGGTTTCCGCACAAAACTAATCCGCGGAAAGTCTAAAATTCCACATTCAGTATTCCCAACCTAACACACATAACAATTTCCCTCTTCTTACCGCTTAAGTGACATATTGATTTTACTGCTTTAGGCTTTTAACATATTATTTTTAGAGACGTTCAATATAGTAATAATTATAAATTGGAAACTTACCACTGCAATTTCACCTAATTTCACTGTTAATTATTGTTTTTAAATATTTGCAAAAATTAAGTAAACTCTAAATCATTACATAACCTTACCGTTTGTTTTAAGTTCGCATTTATAGACGGGGGGAAAAAAAGACAGACGTATATCACGGCCTGCTGGAGTATAGTAAACACAGAAAACATTTTAAAGCAACAATGTTGAAGATAGATATTTTTGTTTTGCAAATTTGCCGTCATTGAACAGAAACCAAGATGGAGATTTCATTGCAACTAATTAGAAATTCCTCTTTCAGGTATGTAATAAACGATCTTCGCACAAAATAATGTACGATACACGAGCAGTATGTTTTCTTTCAATTCTCGGAAATTAAAAAAGCTCAACTACGTTTCGCTTTTTCAAACTTTTCCTCGAACATGAAGACTTCAACATACCGCTCTTGTAACGCATATTACTATTACAATGTGTATTGTACTTAATTCTTTCGAAAAAAAAAAGTCATTTATAGTTGTTTGCCGTGTGCGTGTTCTCCAAGTCCTCATGTTTACCACGCTTCACTTTCCCGCGTTTACACTCTCCCGACATCGCAGCTGCAGTGATTGAGTCGCGATTTTTTATTATCGTCCTTAATGTCGATGGTGAGATTCCTAATGAATCAGAGAGTTGTTTCTGATTAAGTGTACTGTTTTCATCGTACTTTCGTAAGATTTCCAATTTTTCCGACATAGAAAGCGCTTTTCTTATAACACTTATTGTAATCACACTCACAGACACTTCAATACACTAAAAAAACAACAAACTGAGCAGAAAAAATTTCCATTCAATGGTCAAAATGTTTCATTGCTGTTACAGTACATTTCTGAAAATTACATCGAAAATATAAAAAAAAGCGTATTATGCGGGACTTAAGCGCAACAAATGGGGTATTTTATAAAGGCGTGAAATATGAAATGTATAGGTATATAATAACCGCTATTTTTTTGCAACAATATGCTTTTACAGCATGGACATAATGCTATTTATGGCAATTTCAAGTTAGTGTTGAGGTTATGTTTAGACATCTGTATGTTTAATTTTAGACACACTGTATAGAACGTCAATATTTTCCTTTCACGCTGTTTCTTTCGACTTTTTTTACGTTTCTTAGTCCATTATTATGACATAGAAGCTTGTAGAGTTAATTTTTAGATATACTGTAGAGAATAGAACCTCGGCTCATTAAAAGCAAAAATTGAGTACCTTTCGGTGCTGAACTCTGGACTCATTTTGCCGGCATTATCACCTTTACCTCATTCAGGCGCTAGGTGACCATAGCACTTGATAAAGGGTCGTAAAATAACCGATTAAAAAGTTCATTTAATTTTCAGACATAGTGGAGAATATTTTAATTATTATGGGAAATGCCTGTTATTATTCGGTTGAGAAGCTTTTATCATCCAGTCTGCTGTCAAAAAATCTGAAAGTTAGAATTTATAAAACAGTTATATTACCGGTTGTTCTTTATGGCTGTGAAACTTGGACTCTCACTTTGAGAGAGGAACAGAGGTTAAGGGTGTTTGAGAATAAGGGTCTTAGAAATATATTTGGGGCTAAGAGGGATGAAGTTACAGGAGAATGGAGAAAGTTGCACAACACAGAACTGCACGCATTGTATTCTTCACCTGACATAATTAGGAACATTAAGTCCAGACGTTTGAGATGGGCAGGGTATGTAGCACGTATGGGCGAATCCAGAAATGCATATAGAGTGTTAGTTGGGAGGCCGGAGGGAAAAAGACCTTTAGGGAGGCCGAGACGTAGATGGGAGGATAATATTAAAATGGATTTGAGGGAGGTGGGATATGATGATAGAGACTGGATTGGTCTTGCTCAGGATAGGGACCGATGGCGGGCTTATGTGAGCGCGGCAATGATCCTCCGGGTTCCTTAAAAGCCAGTAAGTAAGTAGAGAATAGTTTCTTTTCACTGAGATCTTACATGCTGATTCTTTCCTCTTTTTTACGTTTTCTATTTCAATATTGTGACTTAGACATTTGTTTGCTGAATTTTTAGGCACACTGTAGAAAACAGAACCTCGATATTCTCTTTTAATCTTTCACGCTGTCTTTCGATATCTTGATTACGTTTTCTACTCTATGAATTTAACTTAGACGTTTTTATATTTCAGTTTTAGATACACTGTAGAGAATAGAACCTCGATATTCTCACGTTACACACTCTTCTCAGTCCATTTTTAGGACATAGACGTTTGTTTATTTAAATTCGCGACATCCTGAATAGATGGCACTTCTATCGGTAGTGCATCCATAACGCATTCGAGTGGCATCTCATTTTCATACCAGTTTTCGACATCGCTTCTCACCTAATATAAATTGTTCTTGCATTGTTCATCTCTCCATATCTCAAACGCTTAAATATATGCTGATGCCATGCACGAGGCTAGGTTAATAGAGAGATTGCTTATGCAGTATCCCGCTTGCTAGTTCTTGCCGCTCCCACGCAAAAGCTAGAAGGTGGTGTTTCAATTCTTTGTGAATATGACGTATTGCTGCGAGACTTTGAGGAAACAACGGCGCTGCTGTCTTCCCCTTTTCATGGCAACATCCTCGCGGTTTTAGGACCCATGATTGATGGCTGGTTTGTAATATCGATTGTTGCGCTATAGAACGACTTTTTTTTTATGTACGCCAAGTTATGCATTTAACATCACGTGTCAGCCATCCATGCCATCTCACACAAAACTGAATTCTAGTAAAAGTGTTCTTAATGTTCTGCCCGCGGAGCCATTCAGTTGTACTTCCGTTTGTTCTCCATTACAGTATGAATAATTCAAGAGCTCGACTCCTTTTTCTTTCCCTATGACGTACGGGATCCAATTTCTGGAACTGCACTGGATTTCCGCGGTGAAGACATATTGCTACAACATGCCGGCAATCTCCAGGCCATTTCCCATTTGCAACTAATTGGCGCACACTGTCTTACCCGTAACTCTGCAAGAAGCAGCGAGAGCGTCCCTGGAGGGGTGAGCGATGCCTGGGGCGAAGCTCTATAGAGTGCACCCTGCCCCTTGAATTTTACAAGAAAAGGAAATCAAAGCCGGTGAAACCTGCTCTAATATTAATGGCTTCAGCATGTGTACTCAGCTTCCTCATGTACACAGAACGACACTGCAAGAAGTAGATTGTGACAAATGCTTCCTCCGTTTGAACGAGTGGCCTTAAAGCAGTGTTGTTCCCGAACTCTGGCTCTGAGAATGCAAATATTTGAATTACATTTTTACTCCACTCTTACACTAAGTTTGCTCAATATAAATGTATTATATTTGAGCGTGTGAATAATGATACGATATTCGTTGATTGTGAATTCGAGGAGAAACGAACTTCAACAGAACTGCTTTTCTCGTTAGATATGTCAGAAATTAAGATATTTCTTTGTATAGAAATGTTGGATAACTTATCTCCTGATAAACTTAGTGACTAACTTATTTATAATCTTATTCACTACCTCATTTCCACACTTAGTTTACTGATGAAATTACTTAAGTTATATATAGACAGGTTATTGAAAAACATACCAATTGACATACTGACAAACATTCTGGCTACTTTACCGAAAAACATATTGTTGCTTTGTCAAACTTATAGTATTATTGAGTTCATGTCAAGATTATTTATGATACGTCAAACATCGATTTAATATCAGAATTACTGACTTCATATCGAACTTAGACTTTGTCAAACTTACCGACTTCAAGTCAAGCTGCATTTCAAATGTATTGACTTCATGTCAAACGTACTGACTTCATGTCAAACATATTGGCTTCATATTGATGGCATTGTCTTTTCGTATGTTTTCTAATTGAAAGAGTAGGAATTAATAAAAACGTTTCCTATGAAAGTTGTTTGTTTTGAAGATCTCTATCAAATAGTATCAAATTTGAAAATTTGACTCCCATTTGAAATTTTAAAGTGATACGCCACTGACCCTACTTCCTGTTAAGATTGTTTGATGAAATCAAGCTGAAGTGAAAACTCACATATGTTTTAGTTAAAAATATTTTAGTCTCGAAAATTTTAATGCACTAGTTTCCGAAATAAATGACCAAATCGATTCAATAGAAAAGGTCCAACGCAAGGTAGCAAAATATGTCAAAATGGGGAAGGGACATGGTGAAGAGATAGTAAAAGAATTAGGGTGGGAACCTCTCAAATCAAGGCGACGAAAAACCAGACTCACCGCATTGTTTAAGGCACAAATGGGACACAAAGCATGGACCGATATCAATGCTAGATTAGCAACACCATCATACTTAGGAAGGACTGATCATATTAGGAAGTTTAAATGTAGAAAACAAAGAACGGACGTGGCAAAATTTTCCTTTGTTAACCGCACAATAGTAGACTGGAACAGCTTACCTGCGGCAATCTTTCAGGGTGGTCCTCATCAAATCAATACATTTAAGGAAAGGTTGAGAAGATTAGACTGAAAATGTAATTGGAGGTGCAGTGTAATTATTTAAGTTGTGTCATGTAACTAATTGAGTTGATATATAATTAATTAAATTGATATGTAATTAATTAAGATGATATGTAATTTAGTTGATATGTAAATAAATTAGGGTGATATGTAATTAGTTAATATCATATGTAATTAAGTTGGTATGTAATTAATTAAGGTGATATGTAATTATTTAAATTGGTAATAGTTGGGTGAAATAGAAGTACTTATAAGTTAGATTTACTTTTGCTTATCGTAGGCGTTATTATAGAATAGTTTTTATTTATATTCCTAGGTTTATTGCATCTAATATTTATAGATTTACGTTTATTTTATTTTATTTCATTTACGTTTATTTTATTTTATTTTATTTCTGTAATTGTAATTTTTGTATATTATATATCACTGCCACCTAGGTTTATTGCATCTAATATTTATAGATTTACATTTATTTTATTCTATTTCATTTACGTTTATTTTATTTTATTTTATTTCTGTAATTGTAATTTTTGTATATTATATATCACTGCCACCTAGGTTTATTGCATCTAATATTTATAGATTTACATTTATTTTATTCTATTTCATTTACGTTTATTTTATTTTATTTTATTTCTGTAATTGTAATTTTTGTATATTATATATCACTGCCACCTAGGTTTATTGCATCTAATATTTATAGATTTACATTTATTTTATTTTATTTTATTTCATTTACGTTTATTTTATTTTATTTCTGTAATTGTAATTTTTGTATATTATATATCACTGCCACCTAGGTTTATTGCATCTAATATTTATAGATTTACATTTATTTTATTCTATTTCATTTACGTTTATTTTATTTTATTTTATTTCTGTAATTGTAATTTTTGTATATTATATATCACTGCCACCTAGGTTTATTGCATCTAATATTTATAGATTTACATTTATTTTATTTTATTTTATTTCATTTACGTTTATTTTATTTTATTTTATTTCTGTAATTGTAATTTTTGTATATTATATATCACTGCCACCTAGGTTTATTGCATCTAATATTTATAGATTTACATTTATTTTATTTTATTTTATTTCATTTACGTTTATTTTATTTTATTTTATTTCTGTAATTGTAATTTTTGTATATTATATATCACTGCCACCTAGGTTTATTGCATCTAATATTTATAGATTTACATTTATTTTATTTTATTTTATTTCATTTACGTTTATTTTATTTTATTTTATTTCTGTAATTGTAATTTTTGTATATTATATATCACTGCCACCTAGGTTTATTGCATCTAATATTTATAGATTTACGTTTATTTTATTTTATTTTATTTTATTTCTGTAATTGTAATTTTTGTATATTATATATCACTGCCACCTAGGTTTATTGCATCTACTATTTATAGATTTACGTTTGTTTTATTTTATTTCATTTGCGTTTATTTTATTTTATTTTATTTCTGTAATTGTAATTTTTGTATATTATATATCACTGGCACCGGGTGTATATCCAATTGTAGTGTTAATAAATACATACATTAGGCATTAGGTTACGGTGGTCTGAATCACCCTCTATACGTAAATTATCTGATATAGAAGAGAAGCATTGATAACAATATCATGTGGTTACCTTCGCATCATACCTGCATACCTCCTGCTTTAATATTTGCTTTAGTCCTTTGAGAACAATCTGTTTCAAACATGACTGCTGCATTTATGACACTGGCCGTGAAAGAATGTCCCCCGTTATATCCGCCCTTATCTCCACCCGTTGAAGCACGAGCTGACAAATATCCGCATCTAAATGCAGTTTACGATAGCCGTCCCCTCGCGGCTATAAAGCATATTGTTACTTCAAAAGCGATCTTCTGTCACTCTTGACATCCCCTTTGACGGCAGCCATCTTCATTTCCGTAATAGCGCCATTCGTTTGTTTTGAATGGCGTTTCTTTGTTTTAGACCGTGTTTATCTGCCCTCGTTTGCTTCAGTTATCCCCTTTTTCATATCCTCCCGCTGCCTCAATAATTAATTCTGGTTGTTGTAGCTGAGATGATGATGTCATCAAGTTCGGGTGACGCCCACTTCATCGCGAGGCAGGCAATAGGGGGAAATCACGTGTGAAGCAGATTTGGCGGGAAGAGGGGAGATCACGTGAGAGGAACCAATTACGGAACTCCCCGCCAGATGTAGCTCGCGCACTCCGCTGAACAAATTTCACTTGATTTAGTTATTGAAACTAACGCAGTACAGTCGGTTACGCCGTCAAATTGCGTTGTTAATATTGCAGCGAACGGGAATTCATAACAGCGAGAAAGTAAAGCACGGCTCAGAGCCATGCAGTTCGTGCACTGGGGAGCTGGACCACGTTCAACTCACCATCAGACTCATAGGCAAATCATAAAGAATACATTATTTCTTCTCTTCCTGTTGATTTATTCTTTATCGTCTTCTCTCTTTCACATCTCCATTTTCCTCTTATTTCCTCTTTCTCTGTCTGGCTTACTCTATTCTCCCTTCCGTTCTTTTTCTCTTCTACCATTTTTATTCCTCTTCATCTCTTATGCTTTGTAATTTTCTTCATCTTCCGTGATTTGTGCTTCTCTTCATCTTCTTTGAGTTGAATTTCTCTTCATCTTCATACCTTGCACTTCATCTTCTATGCTCTATATTTCTCTTCATCTTCTGTGTTTTGTATTTGTCTTCATCTGTCATCTTTTGTACTTCTCTTCATCTGCCATCCTATGTATTTTCTTCATCTTTTGTTCTATCTCCTTTTCTTCATCTTCTGTTCTCTGTTCTTTTCTTTATCTTCTCTTTTCTACTTCCCTTCATCTTATGTGCTCTGCACTTCCCTTCATCTTGTATGATTTGTACTTATCTTGTGTGCTTTGTACTACTCTTCATCTTCTGTCCTTTGTACTTCTCTTCATCATCTGTGCTCTTAACTGCTCTTAATGTCTTGTGTCTTATATATCTCTTCATCTTTTGTACTTTGTACTTCATCTTTTGTATTTTGTACTTCTCTTCATCGCCTGTGATTTACTGTATATTCTTTTTACCCTCTGTGTTTTGTATGTATCTCTCTTCATCTTTGTGCCTTGCACTTCTCTTCGTCTTCTGTGTTCTATATTTCCCTTCACTTTATGTGCTTTGTATTTCTCTTCATATTGTGTGCTTTGTAGTTCATCTTCTGTCACTTGTATTTCTCTTCATCTTCTGTACTTGATACTCTCTTCAACTTCTGTGCTTTGTACTTCTCTTCATCGTGTATGTTTTGCACTTCTCTTCATCTTTTGTGTTTTGCACTTTTCTTCATCGTCTGTGATAAATATTTCTCTTTATCTTCTGTGATTTGTATGTATCCCTCTTCATCTTTGTGCCTTGCAATTCTCTTCGTCTTCTGTGTTCTATACTTCTCTTCAATTTCTGTGCTTTATATTTCTTTTCATCTTCTGTACTTTATACTTCTCTTCGCCTTCTACGCTTTGTACTTCATCTTCTGCCCCTCGTACTTCTCTTCATCTTTTATGCTTTATATTTTTCATCTTCTGTACTTGATACTTGTCTTCATCTTTTGTACTTGATACTTGTCTTCATCTTCTGTACTTGATACTTGTCTTCATCTTGTGTACTTGATACTTGTCTTCATCTTTTGTACTTGATACTTGTCTTCATCTTCTGTACTTGATACTTGTCTTCATCTTTTGTACTTGATACTTGTCTTCATCTTTTGTACTTGATACTTGTCTTCATCTTTTGTACTTGATACTTGTCTTCATCTTTTGTACTTGATACTTGTCTTCATCTTCTGTACTTGATACTTGTCTTCATCTTTTGTACTTGATACTTGTCTTCATCTTCTGTACTTGATACTTGTCTTCATCTTTTGTACTTGATACTTGTCTTCATCTTCTGTACTTGATACTTGTCTTCATCTTTTGTACTTGATACTTGTCATCATCTTTTGTACTTGATACTTGTCTTCATCTTTTGTACTTGATACTTGTCTTCATCTTTTGTACTTGATACTTGTCTTCATCTTCTGTACTTGATACTTGTCTTCATCTTTTGTACTTGATACTTGTCTTCATCTTTTGTACTTGATACTTGTCTTCATCTTTTGTACTTGATACTTGTCTTCATCTTTTGTACTTGATACTTGTCTTCATCTTTTGTACTTGATACTTGTCTTCATCTTTTGTACTTGATACTTGTCTTCATCTTCTGTACTTGATACTTGTCTTCATCTTTTGTACTTGATACTTGTCTTCATCTTCTGTACTTGATACTTGTCTTCATCTTTTGTACTTGATACTTTGATACTTGTCTTCATCTTTTGTACTTGATACTTGTCTTCATCTTTTGTACTTGATACTTGTCTTCACCTTTTGTACTTGATACTTGTCTTCATCTTTTGTACTTGATACTTCTCTTCAACTTCTGTGTTTTGTACTTCTCTTCATCTTGTATGTTTTGCACTTCTCTTCATCTTGTATGTTTTGTACTTCTCTTTATCTTCTGTGCTTTATACTTTTCATCTTCTGTACTTGATACTTGTCTTCATCTTTTGTACTTGATACTTCTCTTCAACTTCTGTGTTTTATACTTCTCTTCATCTTGTATGTTTTGCACTTCTCTTCATCTTGTATGTTTTGCACTTCTCTTCATCTTGTATGTTTTGTACTTCTCTTCATCTTCTGTGCTTTATACTTTTCATCTTCTGTACTTGATACTTGTCTTCATCTTTTGTACTTGATACTTTTCTTCAACTTCTGTGTTTTGTACTTCTCTTCATCTTGTATGTTTTGCACTTCTCTTCATCTTGTATGTTTTGTACGTCTCTTCATCTTCTGTGCTTTATACTTTTCATCTTCTGTACTTGATACTTGTCTTCATCTTTTATACTTGATACTTCACTTCAACTTCTTGTAGACTACTTCTCTTCATCTTGTGTGCTTTTACTTCATATTCTGTGATTTGTGCTTCTCTTTATATTTTGTGCTTTATACTTCCCTTCACCTTCTGTCATTTGTACTCTTCTTCACATTTCCTCCTTCGTATTAACCTACTCTTCATGTTCCCTTTGTGACTGTCCACCACAAATGTCACTATTAATTTTCAACGAGAAATCCCAGCCCCGACCGGGACTTGAACGCGGTCCGCCTGTGTGACAGGTTTCCCAACGTACATGCATACTTGAAAACTTAAGAATGTTATTCGACTATTTTTGTGTGCGTATTCATGGCAGCTACTTGAACAACAATCATTATTAAAGTTGATTCAGCACACCCTGGCCTGGGTGATGCAACCAGACGTTACAGCCGCGCCTCCTGGAAATGGGCCACGCAGCACGCAGTCAGAGCTCAAAGGAAATTTGCAATGGCTTGTTAATATCTAGGAAATTGCAGAATAAATTTAATAGTGTAATGAGATATAGATTCATCATCATCAGGCATTACCATAAACTGTTTATTGTAATAACTCGCTTTCCTATAGTAATTCGCTTTGATGCAGGCTCACTCTGTTGCCTGCTTACTGAACTACGTAACGAACAAAAGAGCATCTGGTTTGTAATCCCATTCGTACAGAGATAGAGACAAATTTCCCTCTCTAAACTGTTAACGCATGTTAATACTGTGTGAAAGGTTCTTTTCTCTTAATGGCATAATTACTTTTAATAGAAGTAATGGCAGCTGCTATTTTAATTTATCACTTGCGATTATGGACTATAGCCATAAAATACGAAATTGTTGTTATGTAGACTTTAATATTTGGGATTCTGTAGTACAAAATATTATAATATATTATTATTCGGTTGAGAAGTTTTTGTCATCCAATTTGCTCTCAAAAAAGCTGAAAGTTAGAATTTATAAAACAGTTATATTACCGGTTGTTCTGTATGGTTGTGAAACTTGGACTCTCACTTTGAGAGAAGAACAGAGGTTAAGGGTATTCGAGAATAAGGTTCTTAGGAAAATATTTGGGGCTAAGAGGGATGAAGTTACAGGAGAATTAAGAAAATTACACAACGCAGAACTGTACGCATTGTATTCTTCACCTGACATAATTATTAGGAATATTAAATCCAGACGTTTGAGATGGACAGGGCATGTAGCACGTATGGGCGAATCCAGAAATGTATATAGAATGTTAGTTAGGAGGCCGGAGGATAAAATACCTTTGGGGAGGCCGAGACGTAGATGGGAGGATAATATTAAAATGGATTTCATGGAGGTGGGATATGATGGATTAATCTTGCTCACGATAGGGACCGATGGCGGGCTTATGTGAGGGCGACAATTAACCTCGGGGTTTTTCAAAAGCCATTTGTAATAATTATAAAATCCAATAAGCCAGTAATTAGTGAACACGCTGTACAAGACAAAATAAAAACCTATTCACGCAATCCATATCTCCTTTAAATGACTTGTTGTCAATAAACAGTGTTGCCAAGTGTTTTTCAGATTGAACTCCCTATAGGCCTAGACGTTTAAAACAATCCCTGAATCAATAAAGAAACCTACGTTGATCAAATCAAAACTCAGCAGTCCAATTTGGTATTCATAGTTTAATTAGGACAGTACAAGATGATGATATAGAAAAAATAGGCTATATATATTCCTATTTAGTGATAATTTGAATTGGGGTTTATAGTTTTTTCCACCTTTCTTTCACCCACTGTAAGTTCAGTAATTTCGTCCTTTCTTTTGTCCCGTTTGTACATACGTTCATCAAATAATTTAGGCATTTTCGGTGTTACAGAATAGTCAAGCATACCTTTTTCGAGCTTCGCATGTCTTGTTTTATATGCACATGTGATTAAACATTGTCTGCAATTATTTATTTATTTATTTACCAGCCGTACACGTGCGCTCCGCTGCACCCGTTAGAAATAAATATAAAGTAATTTCATAATTAAAATAGGACATTTGCTCCAGGGAACATTCGTGTTTGATAGAAGGATAAATCGTTTATTATTTTACTTAATTTAAATTTCATTAAAAAAATTAAAATGCGATCATTTTGATCCAGAGACAACTCATTGGGTCATAAAAATTATTTTAGAAAATACAGGAAACGAATGTACAGAATAGCCTATCAAGTTTTCTGTGCATAAGAAGCTATTTTAATCTTACCTGTCCTCGATTCACTCAGAAGTTACTGTAATAACATTATAGCATTATGTCCATCTAGAGAAACTACACTTTCCAATGGTGAATTAATAATTAATTATACAAATCGATTAATTTAGCTTCCGATATTACTTCATACAAACACAGAAACATTCTCTGTAGGCTATGTTTCATAGCTTTCGATTGTTGTTGACCAAGACCCCTTATAGATGAAGTCATTTGTTTTTTATTTCATTACACCGCCTTAGATGGCGTTGTTATTGTAATTTTGAAACTCATTTATCTCATTAAATATCAGTCCTATCAAAATTTTGCATAGAATAAAACTTATCGCAAATTATTTTTAAAGAAACTTTTGTTATCTAATATTTTTCGTGAAAAGGTAACAAACATCCAGACAGACAGACAGACATACATACAAACAAAAATTTCAAAAAAGCGATTTTCGGTTTCAGGATGGTTAATTATACATGTTAACACCAATTATTTTTGGAAAATCAAAAATTACCAGAAAAATTTTGGCTACAGATTTATTATTAGTATAGATTTATTATTTTATTTAATTATTTATTTATTTATTCAGTTATTCATTTATACATTTATTTATTCATTCATTCATTCATTCATTCATTTATATGTAAGACACTATAGAAAATATACGTTCCACGGAAGCATTAGAGTGCGAGAGAGAAAAATAAAGTTTGACAATTTTCGCTTTATTTTGAAACATGAATTGATAGTTAACATTTTTGCATTCCTCAATTTGTGTCCAAAATTCCAGAACTGGCAACTTTAAATAATCACAGCGAATTTAAGGAGGGGGAAAAATTGGGCAAAAGCATAAATAAGACAGTTGAAAGATCAAGCATTCACTTGAGTTCATAATTAACAGATTTTAGTCCAAATTAATTCTAAAATGGTACAAAATGACTGTAGTCTGTAACTGACTCTGTGAATAGAGAAGCAGAAAAGCTCTTATGTGACTGATAATGAGTGAGAAACAGAGAGGGAAAGATTCCTAAAAGGCTGGTGAATCGACGAATGCTTATTTCATCACTATTTAACCTAAAAATGAAGATGATTGTGCCCACAGAACAATAGAATAATAGCAATTTCGCATCACAAGGTTTGGATTTTCTCAGTATGTTAAGCTCCTTGTTTTATTTTTATTTAGAGTAAATAATTGTCAATCATTAATAAACAGGCAAAAAAAAAAACACTGAATATCCCTATATTTTTGCAATTATTTAAAAAAATTCTTACATCCCCTTTCATGTGAAAAATCCCGCCGAGAGATAAATCCCTATACATGGCAACACCGTCAATGAATGTTAAAAATGTTATGTTTTATTTAACGACGCTCGCAATTGCAGAGGTTATATCAGCGTCGCCGGATGTGCCGGAATTTTGTCCCGCAGGAGTTCTTTTACATGCCAGTAAATCTACTGACATGAGCCTGTCGCATTTAAGCACACTTAAATGCCATCGACCTGGCCCGGGATCAAACCCGCAACCTTGGGCATAGAAGGCCAGCGCTATACCAACTTGCCAACCAGGTCGACCCGTCAATGAATGCTGTGATTCTAGATTGCATTTTTTTGTCTGTTATTTCTCGTGATACAATCACGTGATCTATACTTGATCTTCATGGTATGGATACCGTTTGAAAAATTTTACAAACAGTTCATAGTAATGAAGATTCTGTTTGAATTGTTATGAAAGTGAAATAAATTTTCATGAATAGAGAGAAATATGCCTTGAAGCAATCGCATGGGGTGGTATAAAACAGTTTAGAAATATTCTGCATCTTATGAATAAAACATCGTTTTGAGTTTATGACGGTTAGAAGCATTTAAATAAAATTGCTCCACCTCCTTTGCCTGGGGAAGTGTTGCCAACTGAACAAATAGAGCAAGGAGTTGCAGACAGTTATAGCCGAGTGTGCGATCGTATTTTCATTTGCGAAGATGGCGTTGTCTTGCAAATGCACATCGTATCTATTGTTTTTATTTGCAAATGGAGTCCATGAATTCCGACAACTGCAGAAGACGTGCGAATGGCAACCGGAGAGCTATTACTGAACGCTTTTCAAATTGAACCTTAAACCTGTAGTCGATAGAAAGCCGTCCGTACTCTTCTCTCCCGTTCTCGATTCCCGGTTAGTTTACATGTTCACAGTTGGTAGCCGTTGCTTTCGTTATGGAATTCAACTTCAGAATAATTGTTGCAGCAAAAGTTTTCAGAATGTTGTTAGTTCTATGAAACACTCTTTGCGTAGGCCTATGCTGATGTATAACAAAATGAGAAAACACATTTTTTTTCGCATTTAAATTCTTTTCTACTGAAATGGTTGGTCAGATATGAACCCCCCCCCAGACAGTCTTGTCAAGGACACCGACCACTACGAGAGGGTTGTGGCGAGCATTTGTTTACGATGGATCGTTGGACGGATGAACAACGTGATTTTGCTATTAATAATAATTATTATTATTATTATTATTATTATTATTATTATTATTATTATTATTATTATTATTTATTTATTTAATCTGGCAGAGCTAAGGCCAGTAGGCCTTCTCTTCCGCCCAGCCAGACTCTAATTCTAATTAAATACATTTGCTTACATAGTTATTACATTAATATCTAGATCATAAAGCAACATGAAAGTAAATAATGAAAACTGGATAACTAATGTCAGTGTGACAATAATAAACACTGGTAAGAAATAGTTATAACAATAATGATGATGATAATAATAATAATAATAATAATAATAATAATAATAATAATAGTAATAATAATAATAATAATAATGAGATAATTTAGATATTTATCTGTGATATATATAACCATTAAACATTGAGAAGCCTGAAACAGCTATTATTGTTGACAATAATTGTTAGAAAAATATCTCGTTAGCCTATTCTTAAATTGGTTTGATGTCTGACAGTCCCTGATATTACTCGGTAGGGAATTCCAAAGCCGAGGAACAGCCACAGTGAAAGAAGATGAATATGAGGATGTTCGGTGGGAGGGAATGGATAATATTGAGGAGTGTTGTGATCGTGTGTCTAGGTTATGATGGGTGGATAAATTTTGAAAACGAGACGCAAGATAGACAGGAGTGGAGAAATGCAATATGTGAAAGAGACGAGAAAGGCAGTGGATTTTCCTACGATCTTCTAGACGGAGCCAGGACAACATTTCGAGGGATGGTGTTACGTGATCAGCCCGGCGAATATTGCAGACGAAACGGACGCACATATTATGAACACGTTGTAGTCTCTGCGCCGAAGTAACGCTTAGGTCAGTAAGCAGAATATCACAGTAATCGAAGTGGGGCATCACGAGTGTTTGCACTAACATTTTTTTCATGGAAAAGGGTAGAAAATTCTTCAATCGTCTAAACGAGTGGATTAATGAGAATACCTTTTTGCAGGTTTCTGCAACTTGAATGTTCCAATTTAAACTTTTATCTACATAAATACAAATTACAAAAATAATTATTGTTTCATTGCTGCACAACGGCTATTTCGACGTCATTACAATATCCATCTCAATGATAATGACTTGAACAATTTTTCCCTTGAAATTATTCAAATCAGCTTTATAGGGAGTTAAACCTGAAAGCTAGATTTACATAATACACGTTACTCTCCGTTAACAGAAAACCACAATTCAAGTCACACAGATTTTGTGTGCATTCAATGTTGGTTGCTTGACGGTTGTCAGCCCACTTTGAGGTCTGTGGATGTACTTACTTACAAATGGCTTTTAAGGAACCCGGAGGTTCATTGCCGCCCTCACATAAGCCCGCCATCGGTCCCTATCCTGTGCAAGATTAATCCACTCTCTATCATCATATCCCACCTTCTTCAAATCCATTTTAATATTCTCCCATCTACGTCTCGGCCTCCCCAAAGGTCTTTTCCGTCCGGTCTCCCAACTAACACTCTGTATCATTTCTGGATTCGCCCATACGTGCTACATACCCTGCCCATCTCAAACGTCTGGATTTAATGTTCCTAATTACGTCAGGTGAAGTATACAATGCGTGCAGCTCTGCGTTGTGTAACTTTCTCCATTCCCCTGTAACTTCATCCTTCTTAGCCCCAAATATTTTCATAAGAATCTTATTCTCAAACAACCTTTATCTCTGTTCCTCTCTCAAAGTGAGAGTCCACGTTTCACAACCATAGGCCTACAGAACAACCGGTAATATAACTGTTTTATAAATTCTAACTTTCAGATTTTTTGACAGCAGACTGGATGACAAAAGCTTCTCAACCGAATAATAATAGGCATTTCCCATATTTATTCTGTGTTTAATTTCCTCTCGAGTGTCATTTATGTTTGTCGCTGTTGCTCCAAGGTATTTTAATTTTTCCACTTCTTCAAAGGATAAACTTCCAAATTTTATATTTCCATTTCGTACAATATTCTGGTCTCGAGACATAATCATTTTTTTTTCTCGAGATTTACTTCCATACCTGTCTCTCTACTTGCTTCAAGTAAAATTCCCGTGTTTTCCCTAATAGTTTGTGGATTTTCCCTTAACATATTCACGTCATCCGCATAAATAAGGAGCTGATGTAACCCATTCCATTCCAAACCCTCTCTGTTATCCTGAACTTTACTAATGGCATATTCTAGAGGAAAGTTAAAAAGTAAAGGTGATTTCCTTGCTTTAGGCCGCAGTGAATTGGAAAAGCATCAGACAGAAACTGACCTGTACGGACTCTGCTGTACGTTTCACTGAGACACATTTTAATTAATCGATCTAGTTTCTTGGGAATACCAAATTCAATAAGAATATCATTCTCTCCGTATTTAATCTGCGTTTAATTTCCTCCCGAGTGTCATTTATATTTGTTACTGTTGCTCCAAGATATTTGAATTTTTCCTCCTCTTCGAAGGATAAATCTCCAATTTTTATTTGACTATAATTATTTATTTACTGTGCCACCTTTGCTTATCTTAAAAGTTAATAATTTACATTAACTTTTTCGATACATTTCTATCATCTTCAGATGTAGAGTGTTAAATGGACATTTATGATGAAAACCTTGCCTTATGGTATGGAATTTATTATGATTTTCGGATCTTGCTAAAGTGAATTGCTCTAACTTAACCTAATTTGGTCTATAATACACATGTTGCATTAAGTTAAAATCATTTGCAGTTCATATAGTACAATTTAAAAGATTTAAAATTATTTAAAAGTGATATAAAACTATAAATATAATCATAGGAATATAAAACTTATAGGACACTTTAAAACACTGTAAGCACTTGTTGGCTGTGTTTGCCAGTTTTTAACATCGTTAGATGGGGCTGCTTCTGTTGATCTTGATTTTAACAACGAACTATAACGAAGTACTGTTTATATCACTAACATGTCTATAATTATTAACAATGTGTATTATTAAAGCATTTCATTCGATTTTGGTCAATAGATTGATGTGAAAATCATAGATATATGTTGCTACGTGTCGGTGGTTGGACGTTATTGGTACAAGATGGATGTTGTGGAGTCCATGAGTTTAATACAGCCTTGCGTGTGATTTGATGTGTGACGTCCATTTCGTACGATATTGTGGTCACGAGACATAATCATGGTCTGTGGATATAAAGGGAGAAATTGAGTCAGGGTCTGGTAGAGTTCCTGCGTAGCTCAGTTGGTAGAGCCTTGGTGCGTTTAGCTAAAGGTCCCGGATTCGCGGAACAATTTTTCCCTTGAAATTATTTGTAGTCATTTGCCTGCCCTTCCATAAGTAAGGGCCATGGAACCCATGCACTTTCCGCATTGATATAGCGGTTCAGTTCTTTTCATCGAAACTATAGGTTCGTTCCAACAAGCGGTTCGTGGATCAGTTCATGTACTGTCCCTGTACCATCTTATGCGCATGTGCTAGTTGAGCATCTGCTATGGGATTGAAACTGGACTGGACGCTGTTGGAACACTTTCGCGGATCGTTATGTACTAAATCCAGAGATGCTATAACTGTGATCATCTTTGCTAAGAACGGGATGCTTAATTATTATCGTTTCGCAGCTAATTCTAATTGCAGAAAATAGAATTTCCATCATTTTCTATAAAAAGATGACAAAAAATATGGAAAGCAAGAATTCCGACAATTCAACGTCGTGTACTGGGGGACTCTTCTTTTTTTAATTATTAATGTATGTACTTTATTTATTATATTTTTAATCAAAGCTGCATGTTGAAATTGTAATTAACTGTTTCAATACCCAAATAATTTCCATTCCCTTTCTTTTTGGCGAAAATTTAAATTAAATCTCTAGTTTTATTATTCGTCTGAACTGTCACTTTTCATCTTTAACCTCAATGATGTGAACAGTCGATCATGTCTTTCTTCAGTATCCAGGAGACGTTGGTGAGCTTATGCGCATGCGCGTCTTGCGTACTCTTCCGTACATGCCTCAATCCACGGACTATTTCTGACCGTTCCGGACCCGTGTCAAAAGCTTGTTGGAACGCCCGACTGCAGTACATGTTTCCGGTTCAGGACTGGTTCGGATTGTGTTGGAACGCTTTTTCTGTACTGCGCATGCTCACGATGGTTACGGACGGTTCCTGACTGCTGTTGGAACGAACCTTATGTAAGTGGCAGTGGCGGCTCCTGCTGCAACCTGTTACACGCGGCACTACGTCATACCGCGCCGTGTCCTGAGGCCGAGTCCTTCAAATCCCCGAGGGTCAGGCTCCCTGCTGGACTATTGCTCTGCAACTGACCCTTCCCCTCAACATCAGACGAACGATAATGGGCAGGCGGAAGCCACAACAGTCCCCAGGCGGTTCTCGATATATGAACTCCGTGGCTGCCGTGCTGAAAGTATTTCCAAGTACGGGAGTCCTGAGGGGATTGATTTCCAGTCCCTGGGACACGAGGGCGTTGAATAAAAGTGCATCGCTTAGCTCCACTAAGCGACTTCTGAGAACGAGCGTCTTCTCTTTATTATTATTATTATTATTATTACTACTACTACTACTACTACTACTACTACTACTACTACTACTACTACTACTACTACAAATCCCCAGGTATCGATCAAGTTCCAGCAGAATTAATACAAGAGGGTGGAAGCGCATTGACTAGCGAAATTTATAAACTTTGCCTACTAGCTGAAATCACTCGTCGTTGCCTGTGTTTTCCTTTCCGCTTCTATTTTTAATTAAACTGGTTGTTAGGCTTTTCGGAAATCTCGAAAATCCAACTACAGACAACCAAAACGAATTGTCTTTACTAAGCTTTTTCCTCATCCCTAAAAGATTAATCTTTCTATAGCGTTCACGTACATGAATTAATGAACTTCTTAGCCAAATGCCTGCCAGGGTTTACTCAATTTAATCACCTGTAGATCAGGCATCGAAAGGAAAACATTTCGTCATGTGCCTTACGTTCAACTGTTTTAATATATGTTTATTTGTTTATTTGTTTGCTTGTTTATTTATTTATTTATTTATTTATTTATTTATTTATTTATTTATATTCTGACGTAGTTAAGGCCATTAGGCCTTCTTCCACACCGCCAGAAATATGAATAAAATAATAGAAAATCAAATTATAAACAAAGTAAAACCAAAGGAAAATACATACAGGCTACAGTCACACAACCTAGTAGATTGTCTAGATTTTGGCCTTCATGATGTGTCAACAATCTTATTTCATGTCGTGTTATTTTTCCATGGCCTCATGGAAGTTGATGTTGAATACAACAGACAATAATAAAGAACAATTGACTGTATAAGATTGCATTTTAATATTATACATCAATGTTTCATCGTACTTATTTTTATTTTTTATCTTTTTAATTAATTTAACGTCCATTTGTCCGATTTTAATGTAGCCTATGTTCTTCTCCTAGTTATGAAGGTTAAATGTGGAAACTTTGACAAATATCGGTCAAAGCGTGTAGATTTTTATAGAGTACATACATACATACATACATACATACATACATACATACATACATACATACATACATACATACATACATAGCCACATTGACTTTTATGTATAAGATACTTGCTATTTGGAAAAAGGAAATTGTACCAGAACAATGGAAGGAGTTCATAATTGTATTTATTTTTAAGAAGGCGGACAAGACTAACTGTAGTAACTTTCGAGGAATATCACTTTTGTTGACGTCGTACAAAATTTTGTCTAATATTCTTTTGAGAAGATTAACTCCATACGTAGATGAAATTATTGGGGATCATCAGTGCGGCTTTAGACGTAATAGTTCGACTATTGAGCAGATTTTTTGTATTCGACAGATATTGGAGAAAAAATGGGAGTATAAGGGAAAAGTACATCAGTTATTCATAGATTTCAAAAAGGCTTATGACTCGGTTAAGAGGGAAGTATTATATGATATTCTTATTGAATTTGGTATTCCCAAGACACTAGTTCGATTAATTAAAATGTGTCTCAGTGAAACTTACAGCAGAGTCCGTATAGGTTAGTTCCTATCTGATGCTTTTCCAATTACACTGTAGGCTAAAGCAAGGAGATGCACTATCACCTTTACTTTTTAACTTCGCTCTAGACTATGCCATTAGGAAAGTCCAGGATAACAGAGAGGGTTTGGAATTGAACGAGTTACATCAGCTGCTTGTCTATGCGGATGACGTGAATATGTTAGGAGAAAATCCACAAACGATTAGGGAAAACACGGAAATTTTACTTGAAGCAGGTAAAGCGATAGATCCCGAAAAGACAAAGTATATGATTATGTCTCGTGACCTAAATATTGTACGAAATGGAAACATAAAAATTGGAGATTTATTCTTCAAAGAGGTGGAAAAATTTAAATATCTTGGAGCAACAGTAACAAATATAAATGACACTCGGGAGGAAATTAAACGCAGAATAAATATGGAGTCGAGGGAAAACTGTTGAAAAAATATATATTATTTCAAAATATGCAATATCCTTCAAAATATGTAATATATGCCAAAATATTTACTATGCTCCAAAATATGTAAAATTATGTAACTTAAAACTTCGGAATAATGATCTCTTTGGTGTGATTTGCCGACATTTTAGCTTTTCTTATAGCAAAGCATTTTAGGGATTTTTTAGTCTAAACAGGTTGACAGCACTGTTCGATATAGTTCCATTGTTTGTTCGACAGTCAGATCTGCTCAACTTCAAGATTGTGAGTTTGTTTTAAATACAGATTCTGATATTATTTTGTATTATGACAGAGTGTTTGCCGATATCATTTCAAACAAGAACAGATATTGATAAAATATGTTAAGAGAAATTTAATACAATTCCCAATATATTCAACAACTTAGACCAGTTAATTACGACAAGGTGAATTTTTTCCTGTTATTTGTTTGCAGTCTCTTTTTTTAGCATAATATGATTGACGTTCCAAGCTGTGGGCTGTATTATACGGTTCTTTTATCATGCGCACATTTTTAACGTGAAATATTTATGCTCGAGGGTAAATTGAAAAAAAAAATCGTTACGGAAATTTTAGCATGTGACGTTACTTAGCAACTGATCAGACTCTCTCTTGTATTGATATGGTGCTTGCTAGAGGGATGGACTTACTTTCTTGTATGAATTATGTTTCTTTTATCTTACTATAGATCCATATTAACGACTCTCCAAGAAACCGATTCAGATGAACTACAGTAATGTCATTGAAAATACACAAATCAAAATTATCTAAGAAACAGATGAAATGTTATATAATAGTAATATACGTTACAAGAGCGGTATGTTGACGTTTTCATGGTCGAGGAAAAGATTGAAAAAGCGAAACGTAGTTGAGCTTTTTTAATTTCCAAGAATATGAAAACAAACATACCGCTCGTGTATCGTACATTATTTTGTGCGAAGATCGTTTATTACATACCTGAAAGACGAATTTCTAATTAGTTGCAATGAAATCTCCATGTTGGTTTCTGTTTAATGACGGCAACTTCGGAACACCAAAATATCTTTCTTCAACATTGTTGCTATAAAATGTTTTCTGTGTTTAATATACTCCAGCAGGCCGTCATATACGTCTGTCTTTTTTTCCTCCAGTCTATAAATGCGAACTTAAAACAAACGATAAGGATATGTAATGATTTATTTTTCATTTTAATATTTTAACAATATTATTTATATAACATATCGCAGTAATAACATCGGCATCTGGAATCTTGTTGATTTTTTCACGGCTTCCTTAATGTTACTTGTATCAGGAATGCAATAAGTGTCGTGGAGTAGTAGACTTTACTTAATTTTTGCAAATATTTAAAAACAATAATTAACATTGCAATTTAGGTGAAATTGCAGTGGTAAGTTTCCAATTTATAATTATTACTGTGTTAAACGTCTCTAAAAATAATATGTTAAAAGCCTAAAGCAGTAAAATGAATGTCGCACTTAAGCGGTAAGAAGAGAGAAATTGTTATGTGTGTTACGTTGGGAATACTGAATGTGGTATTTCACATTTACCGCGTATTGGTTCTGTGCGGAAAACAAGCAAATACGCACGATCTCGCACAAAATTCTTTGTATAGCCAAAAAATCATAAACGGTGGATGTACATAAATGAGTTATTCATTTCTCAATCTACTAGAGACCATGACAACAAGTGTTTTAGTTTTTCGACATTATTACATTGGCCTACTGTTACTAGGTATAATAACTTAAATTTTATGGATAGGCTAAGTCTCAAAGGCTTCTTAAGAGCTTCGCCACTGATTTTTTCACTTTTATACCTGCATTCTACGTATTATATGTCGTACTTTCATTATTATCTTTGTGTTGTGTCTGGCCCATTGTGTAAGTTATTGTATTTGTTCTGTTTTTATTATGTTCACTTTCTATTACATTTTGCCTTGGTATGGGATCGACAGAGACGTGTAGAGGGCTGTCACACACTAGTTTCGATTCCAGACGGCAGACTTCTACGACACAGGGATACAAAAAATTGATTCCACGGTATGACATATGTCGCAATTCCGGTGATGAATATGTTGAAAAATAGCTCAATAATTGCTGTATTTGTTCCAATAAATCTTTCAGTGAAATTGTGTTTCTTTTCTGTAAGCAGCCCAGGGAACCTTATTTTTACGGCCCTCGTAATTGCTCTGAAGTGGCCAAAATTTGCACAAGCACCTGTTTTGACATTATTAATATGATGGAAGAAAAAAAATAACTTTTTCATTTCCTCTCAATGAGAAAGTTCCCGTGATAATTTAAGTTTACTTACTTACGGCTTTTAAGGAACCCGCAGGTTCATTGCCGCCCGCATATAAGCCCGCCATTGGTCCCTATCCCGAGCAAGATTAATCCAGTCCCTACCATCATATCCCACTCCCTCAAATTTATTTTAATATTATCCTCCCATGTACGTCTCGGCCTCCCCAAAGGTCTTTTCCCTCCAGCCTCCCAACTAACACTCTATATGCATTTCTGGATTCGCCCATACGTGCTACATGCCCTGCCCATCTCAAACGTCTGGATTTAATGTTCCTAATTAGTCAGGTGAAGAATACAATGCGTTCAATTCTGCGTTGTGTAACTTTCTCCATTCCCCTGTAACTTCATCCCTTTTAGCCCCAAATATTTTCCTAAGAACCTTATTGTCAAACTCCCTTAACATCTGTTCCTCTCTCAAAGTGAGAGTCCAAGTTCCATAACCATACAGAACAACCGATAATATAGTTCAAGTTTTGCGCTATAAATAAGCCTTGAATCTTAAATTACTTATAAATTTGGTATGCTGTTATTCTTATGGCCAGTTTTTCCAAGTAATATTTAATTTGGCTTAACAAATGTTAAAGTAACAGCTGGTTTATTTTTAACGTTTTGTTAAGATATTTTCCATTTTTCCAACATAATTTTGTTTAAAATAACCAACAGTTAACTTTAACTGTCGTTAATACTATTCTAACTACTCAACAGCAGTTGGTAATGATTCTGCATATATAAGACAACTTCTTATTGGCTGATATTATTGTTCAAATTCTGTACTGTAGAGTAAGTCATGAAACATATGTAAAATCGTAACCTATTACAGTAGCCATGATTCATACAGTACAGAGAATTGATAAATGAAAGTTGCATTGACTGCTATTGAATAATAATTATTATTATGTATGGTTACATTTTATAATGCTAAATATGAATTTCTGTTTAGAAAAATCTCAGCATTATGACCACCAGGTGACAATAATTACACGAATGTGTGTGTAGTCAACTGTACAGAAAACCCCGAGGAGAATTCCGTATCATATAAAATTCTCTAATTTAGGTTCATGTATAAATTATATGTAATTTCGTCCTAAAGAAGCAATTGCTGCTGAAACATTTTATTATTTACTCACTGCGTATTTTGAAGCACTATTGACATCGGCTATAGTTGAAGAGCTAGTAACATAGAATCTAGAGTTAATAGTAGCTGGTGAATTGGAACAAGTGGCCTATATCAACTAGGTAACATACAACTGAGTTTTATTTTAAGACATAAAAGTGATTATTATAACTACATACCGGTACCTAAGAAATATTAGTAAATTAATACATAATGTGCATTCAAACATAACAAAACTTAATTGGTATATTAACTTTCATTTATTAGAATTATATTATAGCTAGCGATAAGATATGTTTGCACTGGCTTTAAAACAGAAGCGAAAGAGCTGGATTCTTGGAATTTATAATCGTTTTCTTTCCGATGGAAATTTAATTTTCCAGCAGGATAATCACCCCGCGCACACCGCCATAAACGTTCAAAGACGGTTCACGGAAAAGCATGAAAAAGAGGATTGACAAATATCGAGACATCCCACCTCAAAATCGAGATCAGTTCTGGGATCAAGTTCTGGTTACCTGGGAAGATTTCGCTAAGGACCAGAACTATTTCCGCGATGTGGTGCACTCAATGCCCCGAAAATGCCAGGCAGTGATAGACGCCGATGGCATGTGGACAATGTATTAGATCCACATGTGTATTTATTTTATTTTTCTTTAATTTGTTTGTTTATCTTTGTTTTATTTCGGGAAGAAAATTGATCTCCCAAGAGTTTTTTAAATTCTCCTAGTGGAGCCAGTGTTGCGAAATAATAAGTTCCACTACACAAAATTATAAAAATGAAGAAAGGTAACATGTATAAAAATTAGTTACGTTAAAAAAAAAAGTTACCGCCAAGAACCGAACACGGGCTCCTGGGATAGCAAGCCAACTCGCTACTGACTTCTCCATCTGGATACCATGACGTAACCAGCGTGACGAGGCACATATAGCTGCTAGGCTTGAAGTCTACGGACACAGCTCACATACAAACGTAATCATGTAAATATTTCAATGTTCAGTACTAGTTAATGTTTCATTTGGACTGATTTACTGAAGCTTGGTGAAACCGGCCCTTACTCTAAACATTCCTCAAAGAGAAACATAACATGTTACTTTCACAACTTTTGTCTGAACAGCTGTGGTGTTATCCGCCATGTTTAACTGTTTGTTAAATGAGTTAACGGCCTGAAATCCTACATTTAAAGTTAACAAACGGTTAAGAATCTGTTAAGCCAAACTGGTGTTGAACAAATGGAAAAACTGTATTTAACAAATTGTTGAAGGTTTAACAGTCGTTAAGTCTTCTAACAATACTTGGACAAACCGGCCATTAATGTGTTTGGTCCCGGTTTTTTACTTGCAAATATTCCAGAAACCGTGTAAATATTTGTATAAGGCTTGCCTTTCTTCACATTCTCAGGCTTTCACAAGTGTGATGTTTTTCGTTCACTCACTGTGTGTCCATTCATTTCAGTGCTCACCGTTGCTATGGAATCCCACACTTGATTCACTAATCTGTAGTTTTCCACGCTGTTGATGTGTTCGTTCCAATTTAATTTCCTACGCTTCATCCAACTGTTCTCTGGTTCAATTTCCAACACGTCTCCCATAATAAATTTGTCTCTTTGTCAAGTAATGTTTCATTGAATATTTTCTATAACATTTCGATTCCGCAGTTCGTTTTTCTGCTCTCGTCTTTGTTCTTCATACACATACCCGGGGCCTCGTATCTCTTGCGCTGAATTGTGAGATCTACATAATTTAACATCTCACCTCCAGTTTCCATTCTTCTTTATCTCAATCATATTTTCCCTCCTTTCCTTTCATCCAGCCATCGTTTCTTATTCTTCGGTTTATTCCCCTTCCGTTTATCTTCTTCCCTATCTCCTCTCGTCTTCTTCTTTGCTTTCTCTTAATCTTTCTCTCTCTTTGCTTTCTCTTCCTCTTGGTCTTCTCTTAATCTTTCCCTCTCTTTGCTTCTCTTCCTCTTTGTCTTCTCTTAACCTTTCTCCTCTCTGTTTGCCTTCTCTTCCCCTTTGTCTTCTCTTAACCTTTCTCCTCTCTGTTTGCCTTCTCTTCCTCTTTGTCTTCTCTTAACCTTTCTCCTCTCTGTTTGCCTTCTCTTCCCCTTTGTCTTCTCTTAACCTTTCTCCTCTCTGTTTGCCTTCTCTTCCTCTTTGTCTTCTCTTAACCTTTCTCCTCTCTGTTTGCCTTCTCTTCCCCTTTGTCTTCTCTTAACCTTTCTCCTCTCTGTTTGCCTTCTCTTCCTCTTTGTCTTCTCTTAAACTTTCTCCTCTCTGTTTGCCTTCTCTTCCTCTTTGTCTTCTCTTAACCTTTCTCCTCTCTCTTTGCCTTCTCTTCCTCTTTGTCTTCTCTTAATCTTTCCCTCTCTTTGCTTCTCTTCCTCTTTGTCTTCTCTTAATCTTTCCCTCTCTTTGCTTCTCTTCCTCTTTGTCTTCTCTTAACCTTTCTCCTCTCTGTTTGCCTTCTCTTCCTCTTTGTCTTCTCTTAACCTTTCTCCTCTCTCTTTGCCTTCTCTTTCTCTTTGTCTTCTCTTAATCTTTCCCTCTCTTTGCTTTCTCTTCCTCTTTGTCTTCTCTCAATCTTTCCCTCTCTTTGCTTCTCTTCCTCTTTGTCTTCTCTTAACCTTTCTCCTCTCTCTTTGCCTTCTCTTCCTCTTTGTCTTCTCTTAACCTTTCTCCTCTGCCTTCTCTTCCTCTTTGTCTTCTCTTAATCTTTCTCCCCTCTCTTTGCTTCTCTTCGTCTTTGTCTTCTCTTCATCTTTCTCCTGACTCTTTGCCTTTCCTTCCTCTTTGTCTTCTCTTAATATTTCTCCTCTCTCTTTGCCTTCTCTTCCTCTTTGTCTTCTCTTAAACTTTCTCCTCTCTCTTTGCTTCTCTTCCTCTTTGTCTTCTCTTCATCTTCCCCCTCTCTCTTTGCCTTCTCTTCCTCTTTGTCTTCTCTTCATCTTTCTCCTGTCTCTTTGCCTTTCCTTCCTCTTTGTCTTCTCTTAATCTTTCTCCTCTCTCTTTGCTTCTCTTTCTCTTTGTCTTCTCTTAATCTTTCTCCTGTCTCTTTGCCTTCTCTTCCTCTTTGTCTTCTCTTAATCTTTCTCCTCTTCATTTTACTCCTCTTCCTATTTGTCTTCTCTTAAACTTTATCCCCCTCTCTTTGTCTTCTCTTAATCTTTCTCCCCTCTCTTTGCTTCTCTTCGTCTTTGTCTTCTCTTCATCTTTCTCCTGTCTCTTTGCCTTTCCTTCCTCTTTGTCTTCTCTTAATCTTTCTCCTCTCGCTTTGCTTCTCTTCCTCTTTGTCTTCTCTTAATCTTTCTCCTCTCTCTCTGCTGTTCTTCCTCTTTGTCTTCTCTTAATATTTCTTCTCTCTGTTTGCCTTCTCTTCCTCTTTGTCTTCTCTTAAACTCTCTCCTCTCTGTTTGCCTTCTCTTCCTCTTTGTCTTCTCTTAATCTTTCTCCTCTCTCTTTGCCTTCTCTTCCTCTTTGTCCTCTCTTAATCTTTCTCCTCTCTCTTTGCCTTCCCTTCCTCTTTGTCTTCTCTTAATCTTTTTTCACACTCTTTCATCTGTTTCATACTTTCTTCCCCCTTTTCTTACTTTTTTTGTTCTTTTATTATCTATTTTCGTCCTTTCATTATTTTCTGTGTTTTTTTCTTATCTTCCTTCACCTTCTATCACTCTTTATCTTTTCTATACATATCTTCGTCTTTTTTCAATTCGTTGTTCTTGGTTTTGTTCTTTGTTGTGTCTTCTCTCCTATTTTTCCTACTGTTGCTTCCACTTCCCCTTCATCTGTCACTTCGTTTAACATCTTTTGTCTCCCTTTATTATTTCTTCTCAATCTCTACTCCTTAGTCGTTTATATTTTCTTCTCTTTTCTTTTCTGAACTCTTCTTCTATTACGTGTCTTCATTAATTCTTTTCATTCTTTTCTTCCATTCTCTTATTTTGATCTCTCTTTGTTACTTTATTCTCTCTTTATTATTTTTTTTGTTAAATTGTTTCATCTTCTTCTTCTTTGTATCCTTCGTTGTAGTCTGTCAGTGATTTGATTATTTGTTGTGATTTTCGTATGAAACTCCTACATTTTCTTTTTCCTCTTTTATATAACACTATTTACAAATCATTTTATTCCTTCTAGAAGGACTTCCACTTACGCGGCACACCTTAAGACGGATGGTCAGCGCAACAGGCGGTGTGGAGGAACGCTTTTCTTCGCGCGACGCAGTTTACGGCCGCTGCCGAATGTCGCATATTTCTAGGGCTGCACTGCGGTTGGGACCAGATTGTGATCAAGTCAGCATTGCCTTGGCCCACGGAGGAAGTTCGTGTCGAACTGAACTTAAGGAAAATATGTGGGGGACGGCCCGATTCTAGTTAACTGGGGGCCCATAAAATAAATATCGGCACGCACGAAGTGGGATGGCCAAATGTAGGCCCTGCCTACTAAGAAAGGGACGCTATTGTTCGGCATCCTGGCAGTTGGCAGCTACAACTCTTTCTCAGTTCAGGCTTGCTTACGATCGTATTTTGTTTACTGCTCTGTTTCCTTGGAGATTTGTCACAGATCTGATTTCATTGCTGTGTATGTCTGTCATGACAAGAGGTGGTAATGATAGTAATGCAGCAGTGTACGAAATAAAAGACTGCGATTTCTAACCAAGATTCTTTCCACAAACCCTCCTAATTATTATTAGCCCATTTCCTTTACTTAGGGCTGATTTCACCAACCTGTCACTAATCCACATCGAACTAAATGTAATTTAACTTAAATGCGGAAGTTAAATCATATTTAATTTGTATATTTAAGACTAACTAAGAAAAGGGTAGATTTGTATAAATGAGTAGCTCTACTGACAACCTGCTGACAAATTTAATTTAAATTAATCTTCCCTTTAAAACTGAAGCAAGTAAACCTTCATATGAAAAGTGTTCTTTGTATGAGAAGATGTTACTGTTTCATAATTCCAAAAATTTATAGTGATGGAAGGGAGATTAGGTATAATATTGGTAGTGGTGGTGGTGGTGGTAGTAGTAGTGGTGGTGGTGGTGGTGGTGGTGGTGGTGGTGGTGGTGGTGGTGGTGGTGGTAGTAGTAGTATTAGTAGTGGTAGTGGTAGTAGGTAGTGGTGGTGATGGTAGTAGTGGTGATGGCGGTGTGGTGGTGGTAGTAGTGGTGGTAATAGCAGTAAGTAGCAATTAGTAGTAGCAGGTAGTAGTGGTGGTAGTAGTTTTTGACTTGGTTATTTAACGACGCTGTATCAACTACGAGGTTATTTAGCGTCGATGGAATTGATAATAGCGAGATGATATTTGGCGAGATGAGGCCGAGGATTCGCCATAGATTACCTGACATTTGCCTCATGGTTGGGGAAAACCTCGGAAAAAACCCAACCAGGTAATCAGCCCAAGCGGGAATCGAACCCGCGCCCGAACGCAACTTCGGATTGGCAGGCAAGCGCCTTAGTAGCAGTAGTAGTAGTAGTAGTAGTAGTAGTAGTAGTAGTAGCAGTAGCAGTAGCAGTAGCAGTAGCAGTAGCAGTAGTTCTGGCAGAGTTAAGCCCATATGACCTTCTCTTCCACTCAACAAGGTTTCAATAATATACATGAAATACAAAATTATGTGATAGATTACAAAACAATTCAAAAAAGAAGATAGCCTACCTTAGAAATTACATAAAATATCGTAGAAAATTACAAATCGTCAAGATCAGGTACATAATATAAGGAGAATCTATACTAATAATAAATCTGTAGCCGAAATTTTTCTGGTAATTTTCGATTTTCCAAAAATAATTGGTCCTAACATATATAATTAACCACCCTGAAACCGAAAATCGCTTTTTTGAAATTTTTGTTTGTATGTCTGTCTGTATGTTTGTTACCTTTTCACGCGATAATGGCTGAACCGATTTATATGAAAATTGGAATATAAATTAAGTTCGTTGTAACTTAGATTATAGGCTATATGGTATTCAAAATACGTTACTTAAAGGGGGGTTATAAGGGGGCCTGAATTAAATAAATCGAAATATCTCGCTTATTATTGATTTTTGTGAAATATGTTACATAACAAAAGTTTCTTTACAAATGATTTCTGATAAGTTTTATTCTTTGAAAAATTTTGATAGGACCGATATTTAATTAGATAAATGAGTTTTAAAATTGAAATAACTGCCATCTAAGGCGGTGTATTGAAATTAAAAACAAATGACTTCGTCTATAAGAGGCCTTGGACACAACAATCGAAAGCTATGAAAGATAGCCTACAGATAATGTTTCTGTATTTGTATGGTAATATCGGAAGCTAAATTAATCGATTTGTATAATTAATTATTATTTCATCATTGGAAAGTGTATTTTCTCTGGATGGACATAATGCTATAATGTTATTACAGTAACTTGTGAGTGAATTGAGGACAGGTAAGATTAAAATAGATTCTTATGCACAGAAAACTTGATAGATTATTCTGTATATTCATTTCCTGTATTTCTTATAATAATGTTTATGAACATATTCATTTTTATCTCAGAGAATTAACGAACAACGAGAGTGTATTGATTTAGTATGCAGTAATAGTACGTTAGCTTAGCAATCCATTATTTTATAATTCAAATTTTAACTATGCTCAATTGAATCGTGTTAAAATACATAAAATACATATGCAATAAATGCAATGCAAAAAATTGGGTAATAAGCCAAGCAGATTATGTTGCGCTGTTGTAAAAGTTGTTCCTCCTGAGATTCAAGAGCTCCTACAACAAATTAAAAACTTTCTAATTCGAGTACATCCGTTATCAACACACTTTTTCATAATATAATATAATATAATATAAACATAATAATAAATCTGTAGCCAAAATTTTTCTGTTAATTTTCGCTTTTCCAAAAATAATTGTAATAACAATTACGAAACATGTTAAAGGAATTGTCATTGCACCAAATGAGTGGTCTCTGGATCAAAATGATCGCATTTTAATATTTTATATACAATTTAAATTAAGTAACATATTAAACGATTTATCCTTCTATTAAACACGAATGTTCCCTGGATCAAATGTCCTATTTTAATTATGTAATTACTTTATATTTATTTCTAACGGGTGCAGCGGAGCGCACGGGTACGGCTAGTTACAAAATAAAATTGATACATTTTTTTGTTAATACAATATGAAACGTAACTGGCCGTATATATCGATTGTAACAATGACAGTATCCATGTATAGTAAGGAAGGCTGTGGAATACCATATAAACTGCAGTTTCACTATTTTCGTGTAGTATTCTTATTAATATTGAAAAATAAAAGTATGTGAATAATTTAAAATCAATTTACATTAAATAATAACGTGAAAGTCGTATTGACATGTTTAAAAAAAAACTAATCTCTGGAAAATAGCTTTCCACCTCGCCATGTTTGCTAAAGTCCTCGGAAAACGATATAATTTCGTATCGGCATTTCGTTTGCAGCGAACATACTCTCTATATTCATCACCATTTAATTTCCTGACGTTAATACCCAATCATTTAAAATATTTGCAATGTGTTGAGTTGATGTTTCTCTTTTCATTTGAAAAGCAGGCACTTCACAGAACTGTCGAAACTGACTCCACACATATTTTCTACTTTTTTTTCTGTGTTTTGTAGCTATGCATTCGAAATTATTGAATCAATTTCATCATTTGACGTTTGACCGGAACGATTTGTAACGCCCATCATTGTCGTCATATTGCAGTGCATACTGAATACTAATCACGCCTGTTCAATGAACAGGAAAAGTTGTAGCTAATAAAACCCAAAATGATAAAGGTGAACCTGAGGTAGCGATTATTTCCTGAATAAGCTTGGCTGTGATTGGTTCATACTTGAAGCATTCTTTACCGTTATTGGTAGAAAGTAAGATGAAGTAACATATAGTGAGGATCATGTAAGAGCAGTTCCAAAAGGCTAATTTGGCCGTCTCTTCAGTGTTGCCAACTAATACCAGATATTACCAAAGAGGGTAAAATCAGAATGACATATACAACAACAACAATAATCATAATTTATTTATTTATTATTTATTTATTATTAATATTTGTGTGCTGAACAACAGCCAGAGGCCAATTATAGTTCAGCACAATACACAAACAGAAGATACAAAGGTGCAAAACAAAAATAAATAATATCATAAATAACAAAAACATACATGAATACAATTGAGTACAAACAGTAAAAACTAATAATCAAAACGAAACTAAACCTTAAAAGGATCTAAATTGTGCCCATGCAAATTGGCATATTTTATGCATCTACAGACTGGAGAAAGTGATTTTGAATTTCGGTTATAAATTTTTTTTTGAAATCTTAAACCTTTTGTAGGAATACGAAGGCTGATATTGTTTATGATAGACTCACAATCAATATCACCCTTGATAACTTTGCAAAAAAATTGATAATCAAGATTTAGACGTCTAGCATAAAGGCTACAACAGTTAAAATATTTACAGGTAATATCATAGTTAAAGTCAGTGGAATTGGGTATATATCGAAAAGCACATAAGGAAATAAATTTTCTTTGAATATTTTCCAATTTAACCGAATCGGTTGAAGTAATGGAATTCCAGGCTACAGATGCATATTCAAGTTTAGAGCGAACCAAAGTAAAGTATAGAATTAATAGTGACTCAGGAGTAGAAAAAGAATAAGTTATAGACCTTATTAAACCAAGCATTCTTATTGAATGATTATAAATATATTGAACATGATCGTGAAAGTATAATTTAGAATCGAGTAGTACACCAAGATCTTTTATAGAATTTTTCCTAATAATACAGGCGTTATTAAGAGAATAATTAAATTTAATGGAAGTAGTTTTTCGAGAGTACGAAATGACAAAAGTTTTTGTTTCATTAATTTTCATTCCATTAATGTCAGACCAAAGTTCAATGGAGTTAATATCATTTTGAAGAGTTTGGCAATCGGCAGAACTATTTATTGAGCGAAAGATTTTGAGATCATCAGCAAATAACAGGTAGTTTGAACTTATTCTTTTACATATATAATAATAATAATAATGATTTATTTTAGCTGGCAGAGTTAAGGCCGTAAGGCCTTCTCTTCCACACAACCAGCAAAAAGTGTATATACATATGCATGAACTTACAAAGAATTCAACAATTTGATTTAGATGAGAGTTACATGTATACAAGAGTTATTTACGAATTAAACAACAAAATACTATGAACTATTAATTAAACACTGAAATAAACTGGGTAGCAGAATTAAACTAAAATACATAGAATGTTAATATATTTCAAATTATATTAGATAATAGAAAGAGATTATTATGAGACAATTTTGAAAATGCAGCACAATCAGGATGATGTCTAAAGAAAAAAAGCAACAGTGTAGTCAGTAATATTTTAAATCAGTATGATTGGAGTGAAATGCTAATAAGGTTATCTTTTAAGCTGTTCTTAAAGGTGTTTGTTGTCTTGCAGCCCTTAATACTTTGTGACAAGGAATTCCATTGACGCGAGGTGGATATTGTAAAAGATGAGGAATAACAAGATGTTCTATGAAGAGGTATATTTAGCGTGCCACAGATAAGTGATCTGGTATTTACGTCGTGGTTAGAGTATAGATAAGAGAAACGACATGTGTCATCAATAAATAATAAAAATAATAATAATAATAATAATAGTGATAATAATAATAAACTATTAGCAATAACGATGTCTTGCTTATTTACTTATTTACTACATCTCATCTTTATGTTGGGAGGTATTTTCTAAATGGTTCAATAATTTGTGAAAGAGTAGGCCTATATTTTTCACCTTGACCTCCCGCACATTATATTGCAAATTAGTAGATTAATATGATCTCATATTAAAATGTATTTTGTCTGACAACATGAAATTCATTGCTTTGACTAAACAGTTTACGATTCACGAGACCTAACCTAAAAATGTATGTTGTTTCATCGCGTGAAATGATTAGTACAAACTCCGAAAACCGAATGCCACATTAAAATGTATGTTTAAGAATACTTACTCCTAATAATTTTGATATTTTATGCGATGTAAGAGTATATATATATTTGATATTTTAGTTATAAATGCTGCCTCCATGCGCATTTTCTATCGATAACCCAAGTGCATGTATCACACCACATGTTATATTTATTTACACTTATCGGACTATAATCTTGAATTGTAACCACAACACATAAGATAACTATTATGCCTTAATATAATTCTGATATCAATTAATTATTAGTATGTTCGAATTTCACTAGCTTCCAGTAATCGCCTCAGAAATCTAGAACAATTTGAATTTTCATAATTTCCACTACCGACAACAGCTGTTCTTGCTGCCAACATAACAGTTAGAAAATCACTACCAGTTGTAGTATTTCTCAGTATCGAAATTCGAAACGAAGTTGGCAAAAGAAAATTCAATCTTCAAACTAGAAAATCACCATAATTCACTAGCATATGTAGTAATGGGGGAAAAATGTTCAGGTTTCACCCTTAGGGTATTAAGTAAGCTGATCCGGACTATAGACAAAGAAAGTGAAACCAAAACCTAGAGAAGAGAAAGTATTTATACACATTTGGGAAACTCGCAGTAATTTCTAGCAAGAAATCTGTTTGACACCCTGTATTTAAGACAACAGGGTGCAAGCTGCGAACTTAGTCCGGACGAGTGACATCGGGAATCCGGCAACCCTTCCCTCCCCTCCCCTCCCCTCCCCCCTTATCACGCGCACCAGCCGCTCCCACTCCACTTATCGACGCCAGAGCGCTCTCGTGTCGCATGTCCATTAACTGGGGGCTTCCTCCATATCTTAAAGTTAATTAATTCTAAATTGGAATCCACAAGTTCTTAAATTGACATAATAATTATTTAGCCACTGGAGTGGAATTGTGAAATTCGCCCTCCTGGCGGCGACTTCCTAAATTAAAATTAACTTTAATCATCCTGATCGACCTACCAAATATTATTTTTTGCTCCATATTTTTATAGCTGCGCCCTAATCTGCTGCCCTTAGAGGCAGAGGGCCGTAAGCTATTTTCTTGCGTGACAGAATTTCTGATTCGGCACGTGTTATACTTTGCAATAGGGGATCAAACTTTTAAAGTGTTACGAAAATTTCAACTTCTGACGTTCAGTTGCTTGGCAACGGATCAGACTCTTAGGCCCGGTTGCAGAAATACCGTTCAAATATGATTGGCGATCAAGGAGGGTTTGATTGGTCATCGGTTCTATTTCTGTTGCAGAAAGAACAATCAGTATTTGATCGGAGATCAATCTTTCATCAGATTTGATCAACAGATTTCTGCTGTTAAGTGACTGATCACTGATCAAGTATTTATGTTGTTCTCTTTATAGTGCAGTTACTGCAATTTATATAGTGAATAGGGTAAACTAGGTAGTTATTGACCAGTATACGGTGATTGACCGGTTCCTTTTTTCAAGTATATTGTGAATAAACCACGATCGTGATTTCACTTTTTGCTGCATATACCTCTAGTAACAACCCTTATTTGTGGTTAGTTGTCGCTGTTCATCCCACTGAGTTAGTGTTTGTTGTCTGAGAGGACTGAAATCGATTGGAAATGCAACTGAACGTAAACAAGTGTAAGTAGCTAGAGGAATTGCTAAGAATAATGCACACAATAATTTATTTATTCTGCAAAGGATGCATAAATTCTGGTGCTCGTTTTTACACTCACAGTGTGAGAAAAGGTATAAGGTTTCCGTCCACAGAATATTATTTTGTTAAAGTTTTTATATGACATAAAATGCCCCGTGGTCAATCACTATAAAGTGTATGTCCGCAAACTACAGTGATTGGTCGTTCATAAATTATTTGTTGGAATAATGACCAATTTGCTCCAATTCTATATATGTTATCTGTTAAATGATGGGGATTTTTACAGGACTGATACTATATTATAATGCCTAAGCCAGGTAAAGTTCATTATACAGGGGAAACTTTACGAAACGCTACAGAACCTGTCCGCAGTGGATTTGGTTTAAATGAAACTGCCAAGAAGTTTGGTATCCTAAAAGCAACCTTAGCGTCCAGAAACAAATATCCCGTTGAAGGAAAAGTGTTCTTTGGTCCTCGTCCAGTGCTGGGTGAAGCCATTTGTAATAACATCAGAGTAATGCACACACTTGCTTCTGATAAGGCACAAAAGAGAAAAATGGAAGAAGAGACAAGAGAAGAAAGGAAGAAAATAAGAAATGAAAGAAAAGGCAGCGAGAAGAGTTCTTTTCTTATTTTTTTTTAACTTGGTTATTTAACGACACTGTATCAACTACGAGGTTATTTAGCGTCGATGGGATTGATGATAGCGAGACGGTATTTTGCGAGATGAGGCCGAGGATTCGTCATAGATTACCTGACATTTGCCTTACGGTTGGGCAAAACCTCGGAAAAAACCCAACCAGGTAATCAACCCAAGCGGGAATTGAACCCGCGCCCGAACGAAACTCCGGATCGGCAGGCAAACACCTTTGCCGACAGAGCTACGCCGGTGGCGAATAGTTCTTAATGAGAAAGATCAGAAGAAGAGAAACGAAACAGACAAGAAAAAAGTGAAAATTGTGAAAATGTGTTGTTCAATCACTAATAAATGAGTATTCAATAACTGTGCAGTAGACGGTCAATCACTAATAAGCGTGTGGTCAATAACTGTGCAGTAGACGGTCAATAACTGTAAAAATGGACTTGTTGTGTTTATTTAATTTATCTTTGCATTAAAATTTTATTTTTTCTTTTGTTTATTGATTTTGATTTGTTTCTGAATCTTCACTTGACCCAATGCCTTTAAAATTCTCTCAATAAATTACCACTGTTTTCCGCTATTTCATTGTTTTATTATTCATTAGCTTAAGTGGTCAATCACTATACAGTTTACCCTAGTTGCAGCGTAATAATATTGTTTTCGACATAATGTATTCTTCTGATGAAGAAATTTTAGAATGAAGGAAATATTATTAAAAAGAAGGCATTTCCGTGATAGACACGAATTATTTTTATGTATAGTGACAGAGAATTTGAGCAAAGATTTAGGTTAAGTAAGGATTCGTGTGTTTTGTTACTTTCAAAAATTGAAACAAATATATGCAGACAGACAAATCGAAACCTTCCACTTTCTCCTATGAACCAAGTCCTAATAACGCTGAGATTTTATGCTGTTGGAATTTTTCAGGCGGTCTTGTGTTTTCTTGTTAGGGTCCACAAATCAACTATTTGTCAAGTAGTTAGAAATGTTACGTATGAAATTGCTTTGTTATGGCAGGGTCTCATAAATCCCCAAACTTCAAACAAGGAACGATTTCAAATCCAGAGAGAATTTTCGGCCATGTCAGGATTTCCAAGAGTAGCCTAATATTGGTTGTATAGACTACTCACATCCCCATCCAATCACCTGTTGGAAATGATGCCGAACTTTATCGAAATAGAAAAGATTTATTTTCTGTGAATGTACAGGCAATATGTGCACCATAATTGAAATTCTGGAATGCTGTAGCCCGTTGGAAGGATTCTACACATGCCAGCACAATATTTTTAATGATTATGTTACGAGCTCAATTTGTAAATAGAGAGATGAGAAATGGAATTCTTTTCGGCTATGGAGGCTATGCTTGTTCCAATTTCTTGTCAACTCCTCTAGCAAATCCCACAACAGGAGCCCCATCACGTATTTTCTTTGCTTCATTTTCTTCACTGCATTGTAGTCTATATAGAAATAGAATCCGCCTCTTTCCTTTCTACAAAAAGTAACAAAACAGCAGAGTATTCACTTGTTTTCCTAGTCACCGCCCACTTGATGCATTCGTTTCGCGATTTTTAAAGAGCATCAAATTGGCTGTGGTTGCTAAATAGCGTTGTTGTCAAATGCACTTCTTTCTCAAATCAGCAATTAGTAAATTGAGACAAGTTTATTGGAGATTCATGTTTGTGCACGCAAAGAATAAATCAAATAAGACATCAACTGATTGGTGATCAGGGACTGATTTGATTTGCATTTCTGCAACCGGGCCTTATATTTCATTATAAATTATAACACGTAAAACGTATAATGATAAAGTATGTGTCATCTTCGTGTTATATGGATAAACAATAAACAGTAATGCATTTCACAACAAGATAAATTAATTTAATTGTTACGAAACACGTAAAACGTATAATGATAAAGTATGTGTCATCTTCGTGTTATATGGATAAACAATAAACAGTAATGCATTTCACAACAAGATAAATTAATTTAATTGTTACGAAACACGTAAAACGTATAATGATAAAGTATGTGTCATCTTCGTGTTATATGGATAAACAATAAACAGTAATGCATTTCACAACAAGATAAATTAATTTAATTGTTACGAAACACGTAAAATGTATAATGATAAAGTATATGTCATCTTCGTGTTATATGGATAAACAATAAACAGTAATGCATTTCACAACAAGATAAATTAATTTAATTTTTACGAAACACGTAAAACGTATAATGATAAAGTATGTGTCATCTTCGTGTTATATGGATAAACAATAAACAGTAATGCATTTCACAACAAGATAAATTAATTTAATTGTTACGAAACACGTAAAATGTATAATGATAAAGTATATGTCATCTTCGTGTTATATGGATAAACAATAAACAGTAATGCATTTCACAACAAGATAAATTAATTTAATTTTTACGAAACACGTAACACGTATAATGATAAAGTATGTGTCATCTTCGTGTTATATGGATAAACAATAAACAGTAATGCATTTCACAACAAGATAAATTAATTTAATTTTTACGAAACACGTAACACGTATAATGATAAAATATGTGTCATCTTCGTGTTATATGGATAAACAATAAACAGTAATGCATTTCACAACAAGATAAATTAATTTAATTTTTACGAAACACGTAACACGTATAATGATAAAGTATGTGTCATCTTCGTGTTATATGGATAAACAATAAACAGTAATGCATTTCACAACAAGATAAATTAATTTAATTTTTACGAAACACGTAACACGTATAATGATAAAATATGTGTCATCTTCGTGATATAATAAATTATAAACAGTAATATAATCCACAACACAATAAAGGGACAGAATTGTAACCTGTTTTTTTATAACTTCATATATTTTATATTTCATTATCAATGAAATTCTTCCTTTCTGAACCTGTTCTTTATAGCATCGTGTGCATTATATTTCATTACCAGTCCAGTTTAAGCCTATTCTTTGTAACGTGTTTTCTACGTTTTCTAATAAATGAAAAACTTCAGTCTAATCCTGTTGACAATCTTCTTAATCTGCAATGTGAAAAGGTCAGTCGAAAGATATTATTTTATATTTTAGTAGGCTAATTATGAAAATTGTGATATCGCAGTTATGATTGATGACTAGTGATGATCGTGTAAGCGATCTGAATCCGAATCTGCGCTGTTCTGACGCACTGTGACAAGTCTCCTTGCTAGGAGCTCCTTTCAACAGCATCCCGGGGTTTCTCTTAATGTATCTTTCAAGAACTCTAAACAAGTTTATAAAAAAAGAGACGTGAGACGTCTTACATTTGTATCTCACTCCATCTTCTGAGCGCAACTCTGCAAGACGAAGCCTTCGGATTCTTTACAAGAGGTTCTTCAACTCCTCCCTCCGACAGGGGTGACAAAACCCGCCCTCGGTTTAGGAAAATGTATTTTCTCATTATTTTAAGCACAAACACGCAGTGGTTTGTAATTAAGGCATGTCACAAGCCGAATGTTTGGAGTGTAGACTTTTCAAATCGCAATGAGACCAAATAGAATTTCTGGTGGCCAGGAATTGCGCAGGAGTAGATTTCCGTGGGACTCTCCGGTGTTTTATATCATAATTCTACCATTTTCCATTGAGAATAAATCATCCTGATTCATATTAGAGATTGGCGATAGTCACTTGCATTAGTATCTATTGTAGGCCTACTATAAAGTGTAGTTCCCACAATCGATGGTCATATCGATAGTTATAATCAGAACTATTGATACTAATGATAGTCTTTACAAATGTATATATGAAATTATGAAATGAAATGAAATGATTAGCCTAAACGTGTCCCGTTAAGGGCAAAGGCCTCCTCCTATAGAGAGAGAGAGAGCTCTGTTTGTCTCACGCGGTGGGCTACTCCGCGTAAGAGATGTTTACAACCTTGGAATTGTTCACTTGGTTCACATTCTGCACAGATTGGTATTGTTCTCTTGTTTCTGTCGCAATGGTTTCGGTCGCTGTTCACTTGTCTTCTTAGGTTTTTCCAGTCTTCCCTATGTCTTGCTCTGCTTGACCAATGGCTTCCTACTCGTTCACTGAAGAGGTCGGCCCATCTTCGTCTTGGTCTTCCGTGTGATCTCTTGCCAATGCGGGGATCCCATAGTGTGACTTTCTGCGTCCATCTTCCGTCTCTAAGTCGTGCAACATGGCCTCCCCACTTCCATTTGGTGTTGGTGGCTTGCAGTGCTGGATCTTTAATTGCTGACAGCTTTTGTAGCACTTCGTTTGGAACTCTGTCCCTCAGCGATAAGCCTAGTATCCTTCTCAGCATCTTTCTTTGGCATATTTGGAGACTGTTACGAAGTTTGGCCACGTCTGGCACCCATATAACAGTACAGGAGTTACGCAGGTCTCCAATATTATTTTCTACTCTGAGTTTCTTGCTGAGTGTTCTCTCCAGTACGATGAACTTGAGACTCCAGAATGCCTTCCATGCGAGAGAAATCCTTCGTTTTATTTCCTTCTCTGTCTTCTGGTGAAAGGAGACTAGCTGTCCTAGGTATACGTATTCAGACACGTATTGTAGTTCTGCACCATCAATTATTATGGGTGACTCCGGCCCGTTTGACATTACTTGTGTCTTGGTCATATTCATCAGGAGGCTTGCTGATCTAAATGTATATATATATATATATATATATATATATATATATATGAACTGAATATATTCTGAATTAATGTCTAAGGCAAACTCGGTTAATTAAGATTTTCTGTCCATAGTTATATCCAAAAATGCTTAAAAAGACTTTCTTCGTGCGGCAGTTAATCACTAGACATCATTTTAGTGGTTGGTTTAAAAATTTTATTTTTAAGTGTATCTCAACAGGGAAATATTCCATCTGAAACATGAGATCATATATGTTTCAGGAACTCGTGTAACTTCGCAGTATTGCTCGGGCAATTTCGCAGTAACACTTGTACAATTTTGAAGAATACTCTTTTTAGTTCAAAACATGTTTTAATGTAATCTAAACATCAGTACATGTTTACACACGTGAACTGAACACACTTTAACATACTAGGCAATAAATGTAGAACAACTAGGAGTGGATCAGGACAGCACGTTTGCACATCTCCTTCTTATATTAGATTAGGTTCTTTTCAATCTGGAATGACGAGTGAAGATTTTGTCACAGTTAAAATTGCTCTAACCTAACCTAACCTAACCTAACATAAAAAGGAGCTTTGAAAGTATTTTATCTTATATTTCCAGTGTTCCTGACCATCTTGAAAAATATGTAAGAATTTAAAATATACAATCTGGATATCCCTGCTTTGTTAAAAAAAAACATATGCATATTAAACGGTTAGGTTAGGTTAGAGTAATTTTAACTGTGACAAAATCTTCACTCGTCATTTCAGTTTGAAAAGAACCTAACCTAACATAAAAAGGAGATGTGCAAACGTGCTGTCCTGATCCACTCTTGAACAACAGGGAACAACTGGGCTTCGATTATTAACACTAACAGTAGCAGTAAAAGACTTTCATATTAATTATAAATTCATAAATTTATCTACTACATATACCTGCATTAAACATTATGCCAAAGACAGAAAAATCATTCTGAGAACTATTTAGGTATAATCCGAATCCGCTTCCGCTTGCAAGGCAATTGTTGTTCCGCCTTTCTCTGCCATTGTTTTGAAGGTGGACAGACTTTGCTCCTTTTGGGGACACAATTTTGTTAGGTTTGGTAATCAATGAAAACTCTGTTTCATTTAAATTCCAAATTATATTAGGCTTGGTACTCTGTTCTGCTTTCTCATGCACACTTCCTAATACATCATAAAAAATCGTTTAAATTCGAGCGAGTTGTGGCTGCTACTCTATGGTAGGACAGATTTTCAGGCTGGCGTATACTTAGCCCATAGCGCTTCTTAAAGGAAGTTAGAATCTGCGTGCCACTCGAACTGCTCTGCCGGCAACTAGCGGAAACTAGTTAAGAAATTGAGTACCGACAAAAGCATATTCCGAACTATATTAGATAAAACAACAAGCAAGGATTCAAATTAATCATAAGAATGTGGAGAATTCATTAATCATAGTGTGATACTTACAGTTCTGAATATTTCGACGATATAATGTCCAGAAACACAACACTGCAAATTCACTCACGATATCTCAGCAAACACAAACCTACTAAAGTAGATAGTTGTGTAACTTTCGCCAGCATGCGTTGCGATGGGATCTTCCTGCATCAAACATCCCCGACAGCTTCTGGCATTTATCTGTAATTTTTATAAGCTCAAAAGAACACAGACAACGCCGCAACTATTTAATATATGAGATACTGCGAAATTAGGCGCACTGCGAAATTACCCTAGTTTGCCTTATACACGTACTGAAATATTAATTTAATAATATGTATTATTTTAATGTACCGAAGTACATATGATATTTCCATGCAGATATTCTGCGTCATCATACGATGAAAGAGTAATGGAACGGAGAAAAAATTCTCTCCGGCGCCGGGATTTGAACCCGGGTTTTCAGCTCTACGTGCTGATGCTTTATCCACTAAGCCACACCGGATATCCACCCCGGTGTCGGACAGAATCGTCTCAGATTAAGTTCCAGCTCTTGGGTTCCCTCTAGTGGCCGCCCTCTGCACTACGTCATAGATGTCCATGAACGTAGGACTGAAGTCCACACATGTGCTGAGGTGCACTCGTTATGAGTGACTAGTTGGCCGGGATCCGACGGAATAAGCGCCGTCTTAAATCACGAAGTGATTTACGCTTATCATATATATCATTTTAATGTACCGAAGTACATATGATATTTCCATATTATTTTAATGTACCGAAGTACATATTTCGGTACATTAAAATAATATATATGATATGCGTAAATCACTTCGTGATTTAAGACGGCGCTTATTCCGTCGGATCCCGGCCAACTAGTCACTCATAACGAGTGCACCTCAGCACATGTGTGGACTTCAGTCCTACGTTAATAGACTTATATGACGTAGTGCAGAGGGTGGCCACTAGAGGGAACCCAAGAGCTGGAACTTAATCTGAGACGATTCTGTCCGACACCGGGGTGGGTATCCGGTGTGGCTTAGTGGATAAAGCATCAGCACGTAGAGCTGAAAACCCGGGTTCAAATCCCGGCGCCGGAGAGAATTTTTTCTCCGTTCCATTACTCTTTCATCGTATTAATAATATGTACTGAATTGAACCCGAATTACATACCAATAGTAAATATATGTAAATAAAAAGTCTGAATCCCATAAGGGCAACGGCCTCCTACAGTTGTGTAGGGTGAGCTGAAGGTCTACTACACTTGGGGAGCCAGTCCAAGAGAGCTTACACTATACACTTACAAATTAAACATAAACATATAAACAAGCTATAAAAACTAAACACGAAAATCTATACAGACTGAACACAAATTATACAAACTAAACACCCACAAAAACTATACAAATTTAACATATAAATTATATAGTCTAAACACACACAAACTATCAAAACTAAATTCACAAAAATATTATAAAAACTGAACACACAAATCATACAGTCTTAACACACAGACACACACACACAAACTATCAAAACTAAACTCACAAACATCTATAGAAATTGAACACCTAAATTATACAGTCTTGACACACAAAAACTATACAAACTGAACACATAAATTATACAGTCTAAACACACACAAACTTTCAAAACTGAACACAGAAATATCTATTGAAACTGAACACCTAAATTATACAGTCTTGACACACAAAAACTATACAAACTGAACACATAAATTATACAGTCTAAACACGCAAACTATCCAAACTAAACACACACTAAGAACAATACCAACTAAACACAAATTGTACCAACTAAACACACAAACTAACAATCGAAACTAAACGCACAAAAACTATACAATTAACACATAAGTTACACCAACTAAATACATAAATTATACCAACTGAAAACGGAAACAAACTTTACTATCACCATATTATAATCTTTTCGTAAAGTGTCAACGTTAGCCGTAATGTTTTTTAACCCTTTTAATGCCGACTCCCAAATTGGTATGCTTTTTAGCAAAAACTTTTACACTGTACAGGAATATATTAAATGTACGTAATTTTAATTAATGTTCATATAATAATTTTCATTTTCATGGAGCCTATTACAATTTTATATTATTTATTGGCTTTTAAACAAATTAAAGCATATATAATTAATTTCTTGTACTGTATAATTCTTCTTACGTATTAACAGTATGATTGCACTGTTTTTTATATAGAAATAATAATTAAAAGTATAATAATAATTCATGAATTTAGACCTGTCCTCCTGCATTCGATATTCAAAAGTACGTTCGTCAGCTATTCCACTGATCTAGAATTCTTCTTTTTTTCTTCGGTTGTTTGTACTGAAAAATTTACGAGACATTCTTTCAATATTCATTCCGCAAATGGGTTTCAGTCCTTTTTGTATTCTTTTCTCTTTTCCTGTAACCAGTGTAAGCCGTAAACCCTCTATTATTCCCATTCTTTTTGTGGTCCGTCAGTGCATATCTCGCTGCTTTTCCGAGGGATTTCCTTTCCACAGGAGCAGTCCCTTATCATGCAGCTTTCATGTAATCTAGATTTAACTTCCATTTGTCAATGTTGGAACTTCTTTACTATGTCTTTCTATTTTTGTTTTCATACACCCAATAACGTTTATACTAAGCCATTATTTCTGTTTTTATTTCGATTAGGTACTAAAGGACGCATGGTGAATCTCGAACGATAGGGATCAGCACGACACTGTGCCTCCACCTGAGACAACACAGAATATCACACACTAGTACTGAAATTATGATATTTTATATACATCGTTCCCTGATAAATTGACTTGTAGATACTGAATATGAACGAAATCCGTCCAATAGTTTAGAAGAAATCGCTGTACACAGACAGACTAGTACTAAAATTATTATATTTCATGTACATCATTCTCTGATAAATTGACTCGTAGATACTGAATATGAACAAAATCCGTCCAATAGTTTAGTAGTAATCGCTGTACACAGACAGACTAGTACTAAAATTATTATATTTCATGTACATCATTCTCTGATAAATTGACTCGTAGATACTGAATATGAACAAAATCCGTCCAATAGTTTAGTAGTAATCGCTGTACACAGACAGACTAGTACTAAAATTATTAGGCCTATATTTCATGCACATCATTCTCTGATAAATTGACTCGTAGATACTGAATATGAACAAAATCCGTCCAATAGTTTAGTAGAAATCGCTGTACACAGACAGACTAGTACTAAAATTATTTATTATGTTTCATGTACATCATTCCCTGATACATTGACTTTTATAAGCTCAATATGAACAAATTCGGACTAATAGAGTATGGGAAATCCCTATATACAGACTGGCAGTAGCGAATGTCGAAATCATGCAAGTATTGCGACATTTTTTTATAGGAAACTAACGGATTTAAATTGTTTGGGGATTTCTGGTGAGCTGTGTAACAGTTCATCCGTATCGTACTACAATCAGAGATTTTCATGACGGATGTTACGATAGATGTGTTAATCGATACTGAGCTCTGATTAATCAAATAAATCAAAGAGTCTATTGTACTATGCAGCATTTGAATGGGTATAAACTTCAGAGTGTTCTTCAAAAATACATTATTTTTGTTACGTACTTATCGTACGTTTAAACGTGGATCTCCTCAATTTTCACCGAATTTTAACTTTTCAGTATACATTATAAACATTTCGTTAAATTAAACTAAACATTGTTATAGTTGGTAATACGAATAGATCGTGTTTTGTTAACAAAATGTTGGAAACAAAGAAAAGAGCTAATTTCTCAGAGATCGAAAATAAGTTATTATTTTCTTGGACGAACATTCTTTTTCTTCACTTACCATTGATATTTGCATCCTTCGCAAGTTGAAAATACCGTGCGTTCTCTGGTTGCTATGCAAACAAAAGAATTCACAGTGATAATAATTAGTACTAATGGAGCCTTTATTTAGACAAATACACAATTTTATATCTTCTTTTAGACTTTTCCGGTATTAATAAATGCAATCGATCTTCCATGCTTCATCAATCTCTTCATCCACTAAATCCTCAACCAATTCTTTTGCCGTAATCATTAAATGATTACGGAACTTCTAATTAAACTCATATATCGATCATATTAATACAGGGACATCATTCTATTTTTACTTCAATTTTTATTGTACCTGAGTTTTTTAATGTACTTCACCCCCACCCTCTCTACTAGTAAACTTCCAACCGTATTCCACACAGAACCAAGGCCGCGTATGCAGTACTGAGTTAGTGAGTACTGTATAGTAGTTCCAGAAATATGCTCGCGTTTTCCAGTGACGAAAGAGCTTTCAATATTGAATCATATTTTCGCACAGGTACTGTCGTCCGTTTGCCTACGTCGCATCCCGGTTTCCCCCACCTGCTTCTGTTCGACCCTCTGTAAAGTCTAGTAGCTGGGCTGTCTTAGCTCTTTTCTGAAAACATTAATTTCTGTTCGGAATTGGACGTCTACGTAATATTATAGAACTGTTTAAAATAACTTCAATAAAAGGGCCTCGTTAAGTAATTAATTGTCACGTGATTTCCTCCCTTTCTACGACCCTGCGACAAAACAACTTGAACGGACAGTACATAGTATTTCTGAGTAATTTTATCTTTTCGGATCGGGCAGAAGTGAAGATTAAATTTGCAGTACGTAAAGTGCTCTTTTATAGAGTAGGTATAGAATTATTTCAACATGAGTTACTCGTACGAACGACGATACTGGTAATTGGAATTAGGTACAATAGTCTATAGTGTGATAATATGCACAAAAGAACTGAAGCCTGTATCGAAATAAACGGCCACCATTTTCAAAAATGTGTTTAAATATTCATATTATGATTATTTTTCAATTTAACTTCATTCTCTATATTGTACTCTAATGTGCTGTAGACAGTATAGTATAAACTGCATAATGAATACGTCCACATGGACAGCTCAGTTCGTGAGTAAAAACACTTATTGTTAATACTGTACTGTATTTTGATTAAACAGAAACGTAATGAAAATTATCGAACTCAAAATTGCGATATTTCCTAGTTTACGTAAATGGATTAACTACTTTTCTTCCCTTCTATACCTAATAGAGTGATTTGTTTGTGTTTTACGCCAGTATCATCGAACTACAGTCGTGGAAGGGGGTAGCAAACTGTGTTTCCGGTTTTCTAAAGGTATAGCCAGGTTAATATTAAAAATGTTAGTAAAAATAAAATGATGTCCCTGTACAAATTTCATTACCAGGAAAAAACAATCACTGTTTACACTGAAACAAAATAACCTACATATGTCTTGGCAACGACGTTCAAACTTTCTTGTAGGAGAAATTTTTACTTATCAAACAAATTTATGCAATATTCAAAATTGATAATATATTTATTTAAATGACGATCGTCCAAAAAATAATGTGCGATACTCATGTCCATTATGTCATTTCCGTTCGTGAGTACTTCAGTGAGGTTTTCCACAATGCTGGATTGGCCGTGAATCACCCATCTTACCAGTACCTTTCGACTGGCCACCTACCAGCCCTGACCTCACAATCTGTGAAAGTAATGAGCCGACCTTAAGTGGCACACAAGTCGGAATAGATTCGCCATCCCTGTCTTAAACTTAGTATCCATGTTTACTGGACTCTTCAGCACACAAACTAGCCACACACAGGGACAAAAGCATCAGAAACAACATAAAATTCAGAGAACAGACAACAATAAAGAACACTATAGACCTCGTCAACAAAACAAAACAACACATACCACACAGTGCAACACTAGCATCTTTCGATATCACTAACTTATACACTAACATACCGATACAGGACACATTACAGATACTAAAACAAATGGTCATAGATAACAACACACCACAAGAATATATCGAAGAAATCATCGAAATCACAGACATCATAACAAAGCAAAACTATTTCACACACAACAACAAATACTACACCCAAACAGAAGGATTGCCAATGGGATCACCCATATCCAGCATACTAGCAGAGATATTTTTACGCAACATAGAACAAACATACATACTCAACAATGAACACAACAAATATGCAGACAACATAATATACTGGCACAGATACGTAGACGACATACTCATACTATACAAAGGAAACAAAAGACAAATACACAAACTACACCAATACATAAACAAATTACACCCAAAACTAGAACTTGAAAACAACAACTCCATAAATTTCCTAGACATCACCATAACAAAAATCAACAACAAACACACCTACAAAATATACAGAAAACCAACCACACACACACACAACACATCTAACCACCCCATACAACACAAACATGCTGCATTCAGGACAATGTTACACAGATTACTCAACATACCCATGAGCCAACAACACTACAATGAAGAAGTGAACACAGTCAAATACATAGCACAAGAAAACGGATACAATCCAAACATAATAGACAACACCATAAGGAAGACAAAACAAAAACTTAACAAACACAAAAACACGCAAAACACAACACAAACACAAGAACTACATCACACTAACATATGAAAACAAAAGCACACACAAGATCGCATCTTCATTCAGAAAGCAGAAATACAACATAACATACAGAACAGAAAACACACTACAAAGACATCTCAACACACAAAAAACACAAACAAATAAATACGACCACAGATGTATACAAACTCACATGTAATAATTGCGGTAAGTTCTACATAAGACATACAGGCAGATCATTTCAAACACGCTACAAAGAACACATTAAAGCAATAACCAGAGGACACAATACATCTACATACGCCGATCACTTAACCAATGCTAACCATACATACAATAACATAAATGCGGACATGGAAATCCTACACATACAACCCAAGAACCAAAAACTCAACACACTAGAACAATACGAAATATACAAACACACTAAAACACACCCCGATCAAATTCTCAACACACAGATCAATTTCAGTACACACACACTATTTGACTCCACTCTTCAACATCTTTCAACAATCAAACACACCCACATAACAGGCAGAGAAGTTCGAGATGACGCCGTGTTCTAGTAGGCTCTGAGGATGGTGCGTGAAGCACTGAAACAGCTGTAAGCCGGACAAATCTTACATAATTAACACGAGTAAGTCCGCTAGTTAATCAATTAATCTTACTTATGTTTTGGAATGCAGTCCACTGTCAAAACATGCGAACCTTTGTGCTGTGTTTTTAAATGATAGACGGCAATAGACCACGTCAAAGAATGATCCATATCTCAACAGATACTGTATTATTTGTTTCTGGTGTGTGTTCGCGGGAACTTTCTTCTTGTTTCAGTCAATGCTATCTGGTGTGAAAATACTCCATCCTTTTATTTGAACACTCACCCTGCTCCTTCGGACGATCTCTTTAAAATGGAGTTCAGTTAGTGGGCTGTTACAACGCCAAACGCCAGACAGAGCAATCAGCGATCTGTGGTGACGGATTTATTTACTGTTGTAAATGTTCAGAGATGCGTTAAAATGACTAACAGATTATGTTGTCGCACATTATTTAACAGTTGTGCTTGTTCTAAACGAGGCAGAAAGCATTACTGGATTATTGAAAGCGGGAGCATTCTAGCTTGCACTCTCTGTTGCTGGTGATGATTAAGATTTCATAACTTTGTGATTCATCACCTGCAATGGATGCTGTTTGAAAATACTCTCCTGCCGATAAAAGTATGTTTTTGTGTAGTAAAGCAAGAAAGATTACTCTAAAAACGTGTATTCCATGAAAAATCTCCAAATCAATTTCCTCCAGCATAACAGTACATTTATTTTATATTTTCTACAGTGTGTCGGAAAATTTCCCCACCATACAACTATTCACCAGTATGTTCTATATTTACTTCCCAAAGCTCACATTCCTGTAAGCCAGCCGTGGCGAAAATGTGACTCGCGAGCACATTGTGGCTCGCAATGATAACCATGCATTTCTCTTGCTTCCTACTTCCCCCAACCTCCACCCTCTTACTCACTGGAGTCAAACTCCGTTCCATTTGTATTTGTCTGTCGTGCGAGTGGCGTATCGTCGCAATGTCTCTCTCGAAACCACATACCTCTACAAAAACGAAAGTTTCAAGTAGGATGGGAGGACGCATTTTTTTGCTGCCAATATGGTGAAAATATTAAATGTATGATTTGTTCACAAGTATTACAAGGAAAACGGTTGTATAACATAAAACGGCATTATACTACATGTCATTCATGAAACATTAAAAGGTTAAGTATTATTATTATTATTATTATTATTATTATTATTATTATTATTAATATCTCTGTACGTCGATCCTTTTCCAGCAGATGTACGAATAATGCGGTTAGATCTTCAATTTGAACGCACAGATTTACAGTGTAATGAACTTTTCAAATCTTTGCCAAAAAATAAATATCCGAAGCTTCGTTCTTTCGCTTGCTCTGTTGAAGGCATGTTCGCTACAACTTACGTTTGTGAAAAATTATTTTCAACAATGAAAATAGTAAAAATCAAATTTAGATCACGACTGACAGACAAATACTTTCGTGATGAACTACGATTGGCAGTAAGTGACATCTTTCCTGATTTTGAAACTCTGTCGCAGAGACATTCTGAAGACAGATAATTATTATTTTAGGTTGTGATAATGTGTTCTATGTTTTCTTATTCATTTCTTTCTTCGTTACACATACTAAACATTAGTTTGTAACCTTATACTGTATAAAATTATATTTAAGTGCTTGACGTAAGGAAAATGAAATCCGTTAATAAGTCAGACAGTTGCTTCACTTGCCCTTCGGGTGTCCGCCTCCCTCCATAAGTGCTATGCACGTTGCAGGTTACACAGTGGCTCGGCGCACGATCACATTTTCGCCACGACCGCTGTAAGCGAAACCGCATGTTTAAAGCACGGGTAACAAAGCCAGGTGATATGGCGCGACACTCATCCTCAAACTTTTGGCGCAGATATTGCACGCCTCCAATCTTGACATTTTGTAGACCCGTGACTTAACATCCCCAGAAAGCAAAGTGCAGGGAATTTAATTTGGCGAACGTGGAGCCCAATCAGCGGAATCTCTGCTATCAATTTAACGGGGAAAGTTATCGTCCAACCGTACAAAAAACACATACTATGATTTCACCATATGATGTGGAACTTTTCGGACACCCCGTATAATAAAGAAAAATAATAATAAATTTAATCTAGGTAACACATAATTTCTCGTTATTAGGTATCGGATTTTTAAGTAATAAAGGTAAACATGGCATCGAGTATATTTGTATGATTTTGATGTAAATTAGAATCATTATGGCGTTCTACATAGTTTTATGAAAAGAACTACGAATCATCAGCAACAAAGTGGCAATATAAAATGGACTCTTTCGCTTATATAATCAGTGACCAATCTCATATAAGAATTCGTTTATTTTCAACCAGTCACTGTCATTTATCATTGTAATATTGTCACAACTGATTCGCAGTTGTCTGCATATTGTCGAAACTGATTTGCAATTGTTTCTGGTTAGTACGGGGAATATTTAGAAGGCAGTGACAGCTCGTCCTCACTGAAATCCTGTATACAAATTAAAGAGGAACATTGTTGGGGTGTAATGTATTATAGTGTGTGATTTAGCTGCATGTGGCAGCACTAGTACAGTTAGTTTTTGTATTTGCCGCTACCGGATGTAGAATTGTCACAAACGCCTACAACCTTCTCGTTTATTCTGGAAGGTTGAGACAGGAAGTAATGCCAATTTAGACTGGCGTCAGTTGAACAAGAGACGCAAAGAACTATGGCTATGGAAGGGTCGACAGAATGTTGCTCTTGACATCGCTTACTAAATTGTATGGATATATATTCCACTGCTTGTATATTTTGGCAACAAATCTTTTAAATTCAGACGGCCTTGACCCCACAATCATCATAACCTCATAATAAACAAAGCACAATACAACTATCCAACGTCCTCATCATCAAACACTTCTACTTTTAAAGAATCACAATTCCATAATTTTACTTTAAATTAAAACCCAAATCTCTCTGCAGTGCATATGAAGAGAAGGCATATGTCACTTTTGATAGTGATTCGTCCGTCGGATGGGGACGTTAAGTCTGGCTACGTGCCGGCACCGGGTTTCCCCTTCTCCCTTCCTCATCATCGTCACTCATTCCAGACACTACACTTACACGAACACTTGCACATACACTCACACTAGTACACGACATAACTCTCCACAGATATAAATCATGTACAGTGTGGCCCGCCGAAGTGGTGTACAATTAGAAAATGGGCCACAGTCCTGCCATCTATCCGCAATATATGCGGAACACGAATCACGCAAGTGAAGTGGGTAGGCATTGGATACATACTTTAAATTACAAGAAGTAAGATCCATATAATGACAAAAGTGTGTGTTAAGATTCATATTATGACATAAGTAGTCTAGGCATTAAGATTCGCATCATAAAGTTTCAAACTTTTACTCAGAATTAACATGGGTTAAATGACAACTTTAATTGTTTATATTACATTCAGTTTAGTAAATTTCAATACTTCACACCATTCCGCTGTACACTTATTCACCTGTAGTTGAGAGTCTTAACACAAGATGACAAGAAATACTGAATTGTTAATGAAAATCAATAAATACTTCATCTGTAGTTCAGATTCTTAACACTAGATGCAAGTAGTATTAAAGCGTATAGGAGCCCGTTGCAACGAATGAAATTCGATATGCAAGAAAATTAAATCTAATAAAAAATGTTATTTTTATTTTATTACTACTGTTTATTGAATGTGCTATTCACGAAATAGTCTTAGCAAATATCATTTGTGGATTCATCTTTTCAGAAAATGTCCCTCATGCTTCGCATCGAGCTTGTGAAATTATCGACAAGACGAAACTCACTCGTGGTATTCCCACAGTCTAGTATATACAGTCACGAAGCTCAATACGTAGAGAATATGCATCCATAGACAGTTGCTAACCACTAGGTTCGCTACTGTCGCCTCATCACAGACAGTGCGAAATAGTATCGGCACAGTCTATTGTTCCTAGTACCCTCAAAAACTCAAGCTTCGTGACTGTATATACTATGTATGTATTTATTTACACTGCAAGTGGGCAAGCACCCGGTGGCAGTGGTATACGCAATATAAACAATACACAATAAAATTGCAATACACAATACAATTATACAATACACAATAAACAAAACAATACACAGTACAATTATATACACAATACAATAAGAATACACAATAATTACAATTAATAATACAACATAAAATACCAAATTTTACAATACAACCCACATTAGTTTCAATAGTCTTTCACTTTACTCTCATCTCACTCACTGTAGTGGCACTATGACGCATTTCACTGACACTTTAGGACACATTTCACTGACACTATAGAACACATTTCATTGACGCTATAAATTATCACTGATCGGAACTATTCACTGCACTGTAAAACCATAACTTCACTGACTCACCTCGCTTCACTGATACAACACTTCAAATAAGTCAAATAATTACACCCTTATGCATACTGTACTTATAAACAGAACTACATTTAAACTAAACATTTCTAGTCTAAGGCCCTCTTACACGCTATTTTTAAATAATTTACAATTCAAACCAAGGAAGTAACTCGTCAAGCTAAATAAATACATGTCACCTTCAAAAAATTAAATGTTAAATGTCACCTTAATTTTAATTTGCACTTTATACACAACTTTTTAAGTTATTCTTGAATCTCCTTAAGGAAGGACAGCCCTCAAAGACCGCTGCAGGTAGGTCATTCCAATCATTTATAGTTCTATTTAAAAATGAGAATTTACCTACATCCGTTTTCTGTTTCCTACATTTGATTTTAAAATCATGATCGTTCCTACCATAGTACGTTGGCTTTTCTAACCGAGCCGTTATGTCTACCCATGCTTTCTGACCTAGATGTGCTCTATACAATGATGTTATTCTAGTTTTCCTACGTCTGTTTTCCAAAGTTCCCCATTTAAGTTCTTTTATCATATCGTTTCCATCTTCTCTTTTACCTTTAACAAATTTAGCTGCCCTATACGGGATTCTTTCTAAGGAATTTATCTGATATATTCTATAGGGATCCCAACATGTAGTTCCGTATTCCATTAACGGTCGCACTGACGTTAGATATGCTATTTCCCTCGTTTTGGGGCTAGCCTTTCTCAAGATTCTCATAATAAAGTGAAGTGCCCTCCATGCTTTACCCGTAACATTATCAACATGCACTCCCCAAGAAAGATTGGAGTTTAAATACACTCCTAGGTATTTACAACATTGTTCTTGCGGAATTACAACACCACTGAATTCGTAATTTAGACTAGTTTCCTCTCGAGTTTTACAAAATGTTATTATAGATTTACTTTTAGAACCATTTATTTTCATCCTATGCATTAACGCCCAGTTATAAATTTTATTCAAGTCTGTTTGAATAGCATCCTCATCTGAATTATTTATAATCTTTCTATAGATAATGCTAGGTACTAGACTGTGATATTGCTTACGATAATCGTGCAGTGATAGATATTTACTGTTAACCCCTCAGTTTTTTTTTTTTTTTTTTTTTTTTTTTTTTTTTTTTTTTTTTTTTTTGCGGCGAAAAGATTTATATCTGCTCTTTTAATTTTAATCTGCGCCTGCGGTGTGAAACCGCGCCGAACCTGTTGCAGGTACTCCTGTTTAATGTAGGGGCTGAATTAGTGTGGCCTGTAATGCCTGTTTACGCCGCACTTGGCGCTGAAATCGCTCACTGCCTCCTGCACTCTATTATTTGTGTTGATTAGAGACTGATGAAGAGTTTGTTGAAAGTCAGGGCTATTTCATTCGTATGGAAAAAAAAATGACTGTGATTTCAGTGCATTGAACTGGACGCAACCCCGCGCTTTCAGAATAGGATTGTGCCGCACTTGATGCGCTAATCATAATCCGCTCTTCGCAGAACTGGCAGACCATTAAAACTAATCGACCTGGTAGCAAGTCCATTTACTCCTGTTGAATTCACTTTGTGTACTGTTAGCTGGAAAATATACTCGTACATATGTTATGTAATTGTTTTTATAAATTATATTATATTATATTATATTATATTATATTATATTATATTATATTATATTATATTATATTATATTATATTATATTATATTATATTATATTATTATATTATATTATATTATATTATATTATATTATATTATATTATATTATATTATATTATATTATATTATATTATATTATATTGTATTACAGGGTGATCCGTTTGGGTATGGATAAAATAAAAACACTGTAAAACATTTAGTACTGAACTTTATTTATTTAAAGCTTTGTGCGTACAACACTGAAAGATGGGAGATTCCTCAGAGCTCAACATGACCCCCATTGCGCACCCTGCACAACTCATAACGGTGATGCAATTCAGCCCATGTCCGTTGTAACATAAGAGGGGTGATTTGTTGAAAAGCTTGAGTAATTTTTACTCTCAGATCATCGATGTTCCTGGGTTTCTGTGAATAAACAATGTCTTTAACAAAACCCCACATGAAGAAGTCAGGAGGAGTTAGATCTGGGGAGTTTGGGGATCAAGCCAAGAGATAACTGCTTCTTGTACTGGGTTTTGCCTGCGACCTCCTGCATGTTTTTTTTTTTAATACAGAATCTGTTTCTACAAATGTTCGATACCACAACATTATGGAATCGTATTTAGGTACATTACGCACACCATACTTACGTCGAAATTCCCTTTGAACTCTTTTTAACACTCTCAAATTTAGCATACCAAAGAATACATTGTGCCCGCTATTGATTTGTAGTAGCCATTTTAATCATATACGATTTTCATTTGTCCTTTCAGATTATGCATTGTTCATTGTCATATATGGAAACTCCCATCTTTCAATCATATCTGCAGTGCTTGGGATAAGTGGCATAAGTCAGTTTGCACAAATATTTTTTATTAATTTATTGACAATTACGAAACATCTGCTCGCTTGGGAAAAGATACATAAGTATTTCTCCCATTACAATAATTCATAGAGAAGAAAATCAAATCGACATAAACAAGTGTGAAGACAGTGTTTTTCCTTCTCCTGTAAAATTAACATTTTTGACTTGTGCCACTTTTCCCGAGCACTACAATTATTTATTTATTTATTTATTTATTTATTTATTTATTTATTTATTTATTTATTTATTTGTTTATTTATTTATTTATTCTGATGTAGTTAAGGCCATCAGGTCTTCTCTTCCACAACACCAGGAATACAAATACAATAATAGAATTAAACAGAGAAAAAAAATACACTATATACAAAATAAAGCTACACAAAAAATAAAGAGAGAGAGAGAAAAAAACACTATAAACAAACTAAAGCCACACAACAGTTATAACAAGCAAGAAATTTTTCCTATTATCATAATAGCTTTGTAATAATAAATTCATATCTCCACACCCAAACGGATCAGACTAATATATTATATTATATTATATTATATTATATTATATTATATTATATTATATTATATTATATTATATTACCAGAACACTGTATGTATGTATCAGTAATATCACAATTTTGACCAGAAATGCACGTACAATATCCGTTCTCTAAAGACGTCAAAATTTCCTTTTCCTTCTAAGAATCGAACTCGAGTCTCTGCTACTCGAGCCACAGCGAAGAACAAGGTATCTACTATGTATAATAACGAAAATCTTAAATGTCCATACACTCTCCATTGATATGTGCAGGAGGTTAGAAGGTAGAGCTCCCACGCTTTTGGACTCTGCACTAGACAGGCGTGACACTGCCAGCTCCACGTTCCAGAAAAATGCTTGTCATCCCATAAATCCATAGCAACCGCATAGCCCAGTTTTACACAGGGCACGCTGTATAAATTCATGTATATTCGCAATAAAAAAGGGGGAATATTAATGTTGGTTTTTTGTCACGTTAAATGACTGAACAAGTGTCATTTATTGGTCCATTAAAAAGAGGTTATGCTCATGTTCTGCCCCCTTTTTTATACCCGTGAACTAAAATTAACTCGCAGCTTTGATGCTCTACTGTTTTGAAGCTAAATGAATTGCCTCGTATTAGTTGGCCGCTTCTTACCAGAGCGCCTCTAGCGGCAGCGGAGTGATGCATGTGGCGACTGTCATTGATTCTCTCCATGCATAAGAATGACGGGCGAGGCGGGGTTCTGTTCCTGCTTCCTGTCGCGAGAAACAAATGGAAAAACTTTTTTGTTTAATGACTTATAAATCCGATAAGAATACACAACGCGCTTTCTATATAACGATTCAGGTGCGTGCAGATTCAGTCGGTGTTCAACTGTTCCTCATTGAAGATGAATTAAACAGATGCTAGAATGTGCTGGTTACTATAGTGACAGGCTTTTGTTTAATTTACAGACCTGGAAACGAAAGAAAATTGATGTGGCCCCTCTTCTGCTCCTTTCAATTGCGCAGTAATTAAACCTGGGCGTAGTGCGCATGATGTCACTGTCGAGAATAATGCTGTGAAGACGAGAAAGAGTCCGTTTCTGGATAGCAAACTAAGTACTACAAGAAAGCTGATTTTTTTTTTTTTTTTTTTTTTTTTTTTTGGATACCTTTAGATAACCTTTTAACAGGACTTCCAGCATATTACTCACGAGGAACAGTCAAAAGTCATGAGATCATAACTCGCTTTGGTAAGTCACTCACAATAAACAACACTATATTTATTATTATAACATCGTCAGTAGGGTCGGCCTGGGTAGCGCAGTCCGTATAGCGCTGGCCTTCTATGCTTGAGGTTGCGGGTCCGATCCCGACCCATATCGATGGCATTTAAGTGTGTTTAAATGCGACAGGCTCATGTCACTAGTTTCACTGGCATGTAAAAGAACTCCTGCGGTACAAAATTCCTCCCAACTAACACTCCGTATGCATTTCTGGATTCGCCCATATGTGCTACATGCCCTGCCCATCTCAAACGTCTGGATTTAATGTTCCTAATTATGTCAGGTGAAGAATACAATGCGTGCAGTTCTGCGTTGTGTAACTTTCTCCGTTCTCCTGTAACTTCATCCCTCTTAGTCCCAAATATTTTCGTAAGAACTATATTCTCAAACACCCTTAATCTCTGTTCCTCTCTCAAAGTGAGAGTCCAAGTTTCACAACCATACAGAACAACCGGTAATGTAAAGCTTCTCAACCGAATAATAACAGGCATTTCCCATATTTAGTCTATGTTTAATTTCCTCCCGAGTGTCATTTATGTTTGTTACTGTTGCTCCAAGATATTTGAACTTCTCCATCTCTTCGAAGGATAAATCTCCAATTTTTATATTTCCATTTCGTACAATATTCTGATCACGAGACATAATCATATACTTTGTCTTTTCGGGATTTACTTCCAAACCTATCGCTTTACTTGCTTCAAGTATAATTTCCGTGTTTTCCCTAATTGTTTGTGGATTTTCTCCTAACATATTCACGTCATCCACATAGACAAGAAGCTGATGTAACCCGTTCAATTCCAAACCCTCTCTGTTATCCTGAACTCTCCTAATGGCATTATTCTAGAGCAAAGTTAAAAAGTAAAGGTGATTAGTGCATCTCCCTGCTTTAGCCCGCAGTGAATTGGAAAAGCATCAGATAGAAACTGACCTATACGGACTCTGCTGTATGTTTCACTGAGACACATTTTAATTAATCGAACTAGTTTCTTGGGAACACCAAATTCAATAAGAATATGATATAAAACTTCTCTCCTAACAGAGTGCTTATGTCTACTACACAATAAGAATATGTAAATTTAAATTTACAATTTTTCATTATTTATAAAATCCATACATAACTTTTTAAATTTAAAGATAGTTTTATTAGAATTGACAAGATAAGGATATTTAAATGTAAAATATAGTATAAATAAATTATTATATTGAGTTATACAGTAGGTAAAACAAATTATATGTTAGAAATATTATAAATTTGTTTACATCTTACCTTACGATACCGCAATCATCCGACTGAAAGTATATAACACACCTAATATTATTAAACTATTAAACTTGTACAGGCAATTTAAATCACGTACGCTCGACAGAAAAACCGTGTAGTATATCGACGCTTTCAACGGAAGAGTTTATTCCGCGTAGAAGTTAACACATGTGAAAAATGACAGACAAATTTTAGCAGGAGCCCCCTTATCACGTGTCCTAAATCTACGAAACAGGATCCAGAGCTTTACTTCTCTCCCGGAGGAAGCGATGCTAAGGATTTTACGGCTATTTAAAATTTACTGCCCCCGTCCTGGTTTAAACACACGGATCTCAAATATAACGGCTAGCACGGTAGCCACTAGACCACCGAGGAACTGATTTTGTAGAAGGTTTCGTTGTTAGTAGAGCCGCTTTGTGTACGTTGTTATATTATTTCATATTAACTATATACAATATGTTATCAAGCTAGATTATTCTTCCCGGTCAGATTATGTTATTGTGATTATTTTGGTTATTTTAACTAGCATATTATCACGAAAATTTAATTAACAGGATTGCCAGGTAGCGTAAATATATTCTGTGATCATAATCCGTGCACAATTGCTTTGTGGTTTATGTTCGCTTGTTTCAGATAACGTTTGCAGGTTATCGAACTAGGTTACTGACATGAATCAAGACACTCATATGTTACTGATTGTGGCCTTCTATTTTAGCGACCCTGCAGTGCTGCAACCCCAAATAAATCATCGTATCTATTCCACTAGTGCTCAGAACCTACGAGTTTTGCAGTGTCTGCTTAGAAAGAATGAAAAATATGTGACGTCATAGAGAATTTATTTGAAAATCATGTAGAATACTTCGTGACGTTTGTGTAACTGCGAAAGTTAATTTTGTAATATGCTTGAAGCTCAAAATCTACCCTACGTGTAATACTTGTCTCACACATTTTCCTAAGAATTGTACGCACTATCAACTATGATGTAAGTCCAGAAGGATTTTTGTCTGTTTCCTTCATACAAATACAGGGACATCATTTTATTTTTACTAACATTTCTAATATTAACCTGGCTATACCTTTGTATCAACGGTTGCTACCCCCTTCCACGACTAGAATTCGATGATACTGGCGTAATATACAAACAAATCACTTTACTAGGTATAGAAGGGAAGAAAAGTAGTTCATCCAATTACGTAAACTAGGAAATATCACGCTTTTGAATTTGATAATTTTCATTAGGTTTTTCTTTAAGTTAATCAAAATACAGTACTGTATTAACAATAAGTATTTTTACTCACGAACTGAGCTGTCCATGCGGACGTATTCATTATGCAGTGTATATTATACTGTCTACAGCACATTAGCGTACAATAAAGAGAATAAAGTTAAATTGAAAAATAATCATAATAGGGATATTTAAACACATTTTTCAAAATGGTGGCCGTTCATTTCGATACAGGCTTCAGTTCTAATGTGTGTAATTCCAATTACCAGTTTCGTCCTACGTACTAGTAACTCATGTTGAAATAATTCTGTACCTACTCTGTAAAAGAGTACCTTACGTACTATAAATTCAATCTTCACTTCTGCTCGATCCGAAAAGATCAAATTACTCAGACATGCTATCTACTGTTCGTTTAAGTGGTTATGTCGCAGGATCGTAGAAAGGGGTGAAATCACGTGACAGTTAATTACTTAACGAGGCCCTTTTATTTAAGTTATTTTAAACAGTTTTATGGGTATAATATTATGTAGACGTCCAATTCCTAAGAGAAATTAATGTTTTCAGAAAAGAGCTTAGACAGCCCAGCCACTAGCCTTTACAGAGAGGCGAATAGAAGCTGGTGGGGAAAACCGGAATGCGACGCAGGCAAATGGACGACAGTACCTGTGCGAAAATGATGCAATATTGAAAGCTCTTTCGTGATTGGAAAACGCGAACATATTTTTGGAACGTACGTTTACTATGACCGTAAGGCTACTATGACTGTATATGCGGTCTTGGATATGTGTGGAGGACGGTTGAACTTCGTTAGTAGAAGGGATGGGAGTGAAGTACATTCAAAAACTCAGGTACAATAAAAATTGAAGTAAAAATAAAATGATGTCCCTGTACATACATATACATATTAGAAAATGTTTTGCAAAAATTCAAAACATTCCTATTAAGTAAAAGCCCATATATTGTAACGCATCACAAGGAACTCCCTGTGTATAGTGAGATAATTGTACTAAAAATCGATATTTTTGTTTATATGGAGCAGTAAATTCCTTCTAGTATCGTTCTTTACGCTATATAATTATAAATGCGTGGGATGGGCCTATTCGTATTAGAAACTATCAAATGCCCCATCTAATCGAAACAAATTATTGAATTTCTTAAATTTTTTCTTCCTCCAGTATGACGAAAATATGTGCATAACTATACACATATTAAAACCGAAACACATTTTTCCTGTTTTATATGCATTTTTTCTCTAGCAGTAAGGCTACATTATAATTTATAATATACGCAGTTAAGCCATCCCTTACCGATTAGAAAACACCAAGTGACCATTATTTATTTATTTATTTATTTATTTATTTATTTATTTATTTATTTATTTATTTATTTATTTTTGTTTATAACATGGCAAAACCCCAATTACAATAGACAGTACAGGTATTTGCATAGAACATAAAATTGGATATAACATGAAAAAAAAGAGATAAAACAGATACAAATGCAAGATACAAGTGTAAATACAAATTAAAAATTGAAAATGAAAAAAAAAAAAAAGACAAATAGATACTACCTAAATAAAAGAGACAGATATAGATATCAATGAAAAATAAAACTAAAGAGACAGATATAGATATCAATGAAAAGTAAAAATAAATGAAAAATAGATAAGTATAGATATCATAACCAAATGATGTAAAATGTAGCTATAAATGGCAAATTATAGAGTAACATATAGATAGCAATATTATAGTCGCGACGCTGTTATTCCCTCCTTGCTTACGTCTTAGGAAGTGAAGGCTCTATAAAGTCTAGGTAGGTAGTATCGTTCGCCATTTTTGTCCTTTCGTTGCCGAGCTACCATACGAGGAAACTATTTGCCACACCGTTAAACATTATCATGTCGTAGCTCCTATGATAATAAATCAAACGCACTATAATTCAGCAAATAATTGAGCGGCAAATAACGTCCTAGTGTGCTTTCTGTGTCAACGAAAGAGCCAAAATGGCGGGCGATTATATTAAGTATTTATCGAGCCTTAAGAAATTAAAAACGTCTTCATCAGCGAATCACAAGACGCACACGTTTAAATGAAGCCGACCTGCAACGTGGTTGGCTGCCGGAAATTAGAGCGACGGGACTATAGCTCCACAGATTTTTGTTATATGTTACAATTAGGGAAAGGATTTTTAGTTTCGTACTTTGTTTACCAAGTCCTAGACGTATGTTATTTAGATATCTCTAGGTTTAATTTATACAGGATCCCGCTATTAAAATTCTATAGAACCTAAAATGCCTAAATGAGTCATAAATGCCTAAAAACTATGTTTGTGTATGAAAAGCGCATTTTTAGTTTTGTGCGTATATGAAAATAAAAATACCGTTACTAAAGTGCAAAAATGCCCAACTCTTGCAGATAAACACTGCTCTGACAAATTAGTTCCTTATTAGTCTTGGAAGGTGAGAGAACAAGATTTTATCTAATTTCCTGGAACAGAATTTCGTTTTAAAAAGTCGATCTTAGCATGAAAGGAGTGGTAGGTTGTTCACGTTAGGCGAGAGCTTACAAATTACTTTTCGCCTCAATGCATCCCCGTTGTGTGAAATGAAAGTGACCAATCAGCAATCAGTCTCTTACTGATAGAATTTGAGCCTTCAGTTCAGTAGCACTCATTGTCAACACCAGTTCTTTACACATAAATTTCACCTAAAATGGAATACTTGCTTGCTTACTTACTTACTTAGTTACGGCTTTTAAGCAACCCGGAGGTTCATCGCCACCCTCACATAAGCGAGGCATCGGTCCCTATCCTTAGCAGGATTCATCCAATCCCTGCCATCATATCCCACCTCCGTCAAATCCATTTTTTTTTTTAGATGAGCAGGGCATCTAGCACGTATGGGCGAATCCAGAAATGCATATGGACTGTTATTTGGGAGACCTGAAGATAAAAGACCTTTGGAGAGACCGAGGCGTAGGTGGGAGGATAATATCAAAATGGATTTGAGGGAGATGGTATATGATGGTTGGGACTGGATTAATCTTTAATCTTGCTCAGGATAGGGACCGATGGCGGGCTTATGTGAGGGCGGCAATGAAGTTAAAGCCATTTGTAAGTAAGTAAACTACTACTACTACTATTACTACTAGTAGTAGTAGTTTTACAATTAAGGTCCATTCACAATGAAAATTAAACATAATCGTAACATAAACATAGAAGTTTGCGGTCAGGTTATCAAATGGGATCATTCACAATGATTCACATAAACATTGCCGTTAGACATTAACATGAAAGTTCGCAAACCCCAAACTTTCATGCTTTTGCTTATTATCTCCGCGCTTTCATGGTTAACATTCGGCAGGTCTTTGAGCGGCCTCGTGCATAACATTCGGCAGGTCTTTGAAATTTAATTGCATTATTGTGTCGCCGCTCCAATCACTCGCCTCAATTTTAATATTGCAACCAATAAGCTGCTTCCATTATTAAATGTCACCTACTTGTCTAATCCACGTGGACTAAAACCGAGGTTGCAATGTCTTGTGCTGAGGACGAACATTAAGGTCTGGTATGTGACTAAAAATTATTATTAAAGAGTTAAGAATGTCAACGTACTCGTATATGAAATAATAATTATAATTATAATTATAATAACCATTTAACAATACAACAAACTAATGTTTATTCATATCGAGGAAGTAGACGTGAAAACATGACGCTGAGAGTGAAACCTACAGAGCAACAATCGGTCGGCAAAATTATGTTTTAAAAGCTCACCGCACGTTATTGTATGATGCCGACATGTTAACCATGTGAGCGCGACGATAATCAGTGTTGCCAATTCAGCGGTTTTCCCACTAGATCTAGCGTTTTTCATTGTTAGTTTAGCGAGTAAAATTTATGAAATTTGTATTGCTCTTATAGGGATTTAGCGGATTTTTTAACACTTACAGCGGTAAAATAATCTTATCTTGCATTGCCCATATAGCTATTTAGCGGTTTGTGCATTATATCTTAGCGGAGTTTTAAGACTCGAGTTGGCAACACTGACAATAATACGTGATTTGTAAACAGTACACAATCGTGGTGCGCTGATGTATACGACAGAATATGAGGAAATGGCGTCGTTGTTATGTTTCCATGGTTACCAAGTATCTTTGTGGTTATGTTTATGTTTCCATCGTGAATGTTCTTGATTTTACCGTAACGTTTACATTTTTAAGTTAACGCTTACGTTATGTTTAATGTTCATTGTGAATGAGTCTTTAATGAACCTTTACGCTGTTCATCGTACATGTTGATGTTCATAGCCACCGTTACAATTCCGTAAATAGTTGGGATGCCTGGTTATATGCTTAACAAGTAGACGAAGAAATAAATAGAAAGACAGACAAAGACAGAAATAAGGCAGAGATGAACAGTAAAGAAAGGTCAAAACCTGCGACAGCTGAGGATATAGCAGAGATATTTGATACGTTTAAAAAAATGTGGATGTGATCAAAAAGTGCAAATAAAGTGAAACTGGAAAAGATCGAGAAGTATAGGGGAGAGGGAAAGTGTATAAGCAGATGTGTAGAATAAAATATAAGTAGGTTATTTATAGGAAGTGAGAATAGTGACAAATGATTAAGTGTAAGCAGAATAGTGAGAAAGTGAAAGTGAGCCCAAATAGGAATGAGAAAAAATAGCGAGGAAGGGTTAAGAGAACTGAACAAGTGACAGCATAAAATTAGTACTAACTTTTGAACGTTGGAACAGTAAATGAATATAAGCGAAAGATAGGAGAAAAGGTCAAAGAACAAATAGGACAAATAATTCAATATGATAATTTATAGAGATAACTTTAAATTGAGATTTTAGTGAATAGTAGTTAGAGGATAAAGGGGGTGTGAAAGTAGTATGGAATATTAGATATATTAGGATTAAGGAACAAATAGAGAATAGCAAACGAAACGTAGGAGAAACACTGAAGGGGAGTTTGACCAAATAATAAAAAAGGTACATAGTGTAATTGGGAGTATTTGTGTAGGCGTGTACTGCAAATAATGTGTTATTGTAATAATATGTTAATGGTGGCACCAGATACAGAAATGTGAGGTACACCATTACATGTAAAGAAGTGCTGTGACGAAATATATCATATCATCATATCATATGCTTAACATGAAGCAAATCTACTGTGTGAGACAACACAGAACAACGCAATACAAGAGAGACTCTCTGACTGCGGTAAGCAGATGATTTGGACTTGCTGCGTGGAATCTGCTGCCACTTGAGCCCCGTGTGTGCAAATCATGAAACCTGAGTCGTTAATTGAGTGCCTTCTCGGGTCACTTCTCCCGGCCTGATTTAGTGTGAACCCAACGGCTCCGGGTGTCGCGACTCCCACACACTTCAATTAACAGCCACAGCAGTTGATGAGGCGTCATTAATAACCCTGCGGCGGCGGCGGCGGCGGACGACTCGAGTGGCCGGTCACGTGATATCTCTCAAATGCAGTTCCGGACGCCGCCGGCAAAATTATGACGTCATAAACAGAAGACGGTCGCATGGGTCAATCAATACACATGGTTGCTGCACACGACTTTTTAAATTGCCGCAACCGCTTTGCAACAATTAAGTCAGAACGCGTTCCCGCAGCCTCCCGTTCCCTCATCTGCTGGGCTGGTCAGTCGGTGGGTCTTCCAAGAAGACCGGAGTTCGATGCCAAACATGACCAGGCGGGTTTAACTCTTATGTTGTTGTTTAGTCAACTGTCCGAAGACAGATCTGAACCTAACAAGTGAAACCAACAAGGCATCACTTATGAGGCAACTAAGCCAGGAGATAATGAGGTAGGGTGGCCAGTTCTTTCCCCCCCTCCATTGCATACATCGCTGAATAGTAATATAGTCTACTAATCAGACTTCTATTTTGTAATCGACAGATAATGGAGAAAAAATGGGAGTATAAGGGTACAGTACATCAATTATTCATAGATATTAAAAAGGCATATGACTCGGTTAAGAGAGAAGTTTTATATAAAATTCTTATTGAATTTGGTATTCCCAAGAAACTAGTTCGATTAATTAAAATGTGTCTCAGTGAAACTTACATCAGAGTCCGTATAGGCCAGTTTCTATCTGATGCTTTTCCAATTCACTGCGGGCTAAAGCAAGGAGATGCACTATCACCTTTACTTTTTAACTTCGCTCTAGAGTATGCCATTAGGAAAGTCCAGGATAACAGAAAGGCTTTGGAATTGAACGGGTTACATCAGCTTCTTGTGTGTGCGGATGACGTGAATATGTTGGGAGAAAATCCACGAACGATTAGGGAAAACACGAAAATTTTACTTGAAGCAAGTAAAGCGAACCCCGAAGAGACAAAGTATATGATTATGACTCGTGATCAGAATATTCTGCGAAATGCAAACATAATAATTGGAGATTCAGCCTTCGAAGAGGTGGAAAAATTCAAATACCTGGGAGCAACAGTAACAAATATAAATGATACTCGGGAGGAAATTAAACGCTGAATAAATATAGGTAATGCCTGTTATTATTCGGTTGAGAAGCTTTTGTCATCTAGTCTGCTGTCAAAAAATCTGAAAGTTAGAATTTATAAAACAGTTATATTACCGGTTGTTCTGTATGGTTGTGAAACTTGGACTGTCACTTTGAGAGAGGAACAGAGATCAAGGGTGTTTGAGAATAAGGTGCTTAGGAAAATATTTGGGGCTAAGAGGGATGAAGTTACAGGAGAATGGAGAAAGTTACACAACACAGAACTGCACGCATTGTATTCTTCACCTGACATAATTAGGAACATTAAATCCAGACGTTTGAGATCGCATGGGCGAATCCAGAAATGCATATAGAGTGTTAGTTGGGAGGCCGGAGGGCAAAAGACCTTTGGGGAGGCCGAGACGTAGATGGGAAGATAATATTAAAATGGATTTGAGGGAGATAGGATATGATGGTAGAGACTGGATTAATCTTGCTCAGGATAGGGACCAATGGCGGGCTTATGTGAGGACGGCAATGAATCTCCGGGTTCCTTAAAAGCCATTTGTACGTAAGTAAGTAATCATACTTCAGATGTCCACTTCACACGTTCCATTTTTCACCATATTCACATTTCAAATCCATCTAGTCGCTTCTGTTCACTTCGTTATAATGTCCATGTTTGTGCCCCATACAATGCAACACTCCACACAAAGCACTTCACTAGCCTCTTCCTCAGTTCTTTTTCCAGAGGTGAGTTTATGTATAAGTGTTCGTGTAAGTGTAGTGTAGGGAATGAGTGAGGATGATGATGAAGATGAGGAAAGAAGAAGGGACAACCCGGCACGTAGCCTACTCCTGTTGAATAGCACCAAAGGAACCGCCAGGCTTAACGTCCCCGTCCGACGGACGAATCACTATCAACAGTGACATATGCCTCCCCTTCATATGCTGCACTGCGGAGAGATTTGGGATTTAACCCAGGCATGAGACAATTGAGATTCTGATGATGATAGGATTTGGTGACAAGACGTACACAATAAGAAGTATGCACACTTTTTAACCAAACTCATCCAAATCAGTCATCTATTTCTCAGGAAACTGTGGGTAGAATAGCAGCAAAATTCAGAGAAATTCAACATGTCAGATATAAAAAGTTCATTTCCTATTAAGAATATCATCTTAATGTTGATTTCATAGGTAAAACTGCTTCCGTAATACAGGAATTAACTAAATATATCAACATAAAATTGTTCCATCGTGAGTCTTGAGGCTCTGACGATGGTGTACGTACCGAAACAGCTGTAAGCCCACGTGCTTAAATATATAACACTAGTAAGTTGCCCATTTATCATTCTTCTATAAAATTGTTACTATAGTAACCACAATCATATGTTATGTTTTATTTAACAGCTGCCGAGGTTATATCAGCGTCGCCGGTGTGCCGGAATTTTGTCCCGCAGGAGTCCTTTTACATGCCAGTAAATCTACCGACATGAGTCTGTCGCATTTAAGCATACTTCAATGCCATCGACCTGGCCCGGGATCGAACCCGCAATCTCGGGCATAGAAGGCCAGCGCTATACCAACTCCGCCAACCAGGCCGACCACCACAATCATAGTGCTTTTGTATAATACAAATGAAATATTACATAATAAATGTAGTCTTTCAGATGATTTAAAAAACTGTAGAGTGTCATTTAAATGTTCTAGATGGTGTTACAACTCGCACAACAATAGTTTCAAAAATATTTTGTTTTCATTAAAAAAATCCTCCTTTCTAAATACAAGGTCTGGCGTGTCCAAAATCTCCTCATTCAATTTTAATTTAAATTATGCATTACTTTTGAAAAAAAAAAAAACCTGTTTGCTATAATTCGCTACTGGCTGCCGATGTCGACCATCTTTTAGTCACAGTTGTGATTTCGTTGTAATGTGTTAAAGATTAAGATATAGTGTACATCAAAGAGCTTTTATGTATGATACTTTGTGACGTAAACATCGTGGAAAAGATTTGAAAAAAAAAAAGTGTACCTAAGTAGTTTCTATGCGTGGCAGAAATAAAGCTTCTTAATCTGTGAATGTGTAATATTTTTAATGTTCGTGCAATAAGAGACGATAATAGTAATATGCGTTACAAGAGCGGTATGTTGACGTTTTCATGGTCGAGGAAAAGATTGAAAAAGCCAAACGTAGTTGAGCTTTTTTAATTTCCGAGAACATGAAAACAAACATACCTCTCGTTTATCGTACATTATTTTGTGCGAAGATCGTTTATTACATACCTGAAAGACGAATTTCTAATTAGTTGCAATGAAATCTCCATGTTCGTTTCTGTTTAATGACGCCAACTTCGGAACACCAAAATATCTTTCTTGCTGTAAAATGTTTTCTGTGTTTACTATACTCCAGCAGGCCGTGATATACGTCTGTCTTTTTTTCTCCCAGTCTATAAATGCGAACTTAAAACAAATGGTAAGGTTATGTAATGATTTATTTTTCATTTTAATATTTTAACAATATTATTTATATAACATATTGCAGTAATAACATCGGCATCTGGAATCTCGTTGATTTTTTCACGGCTTCCTTAATGTTACTTGTATCAGGAATGCAATAAGTTTCGTGGAGTAGTAGACTTTACTTAATTTTTGCAAATATTTAAAAACAATAATTAACATTGCAATTTAGGTGAAATTGCAGTGGTAAGTTTCCAATTTATAATTATTACTATGTTAAGCATCTCTAAAAATAATATGTTAAAAGCCTAAAGCAGTAAAATGAATGTCGCGCTTAAGCGGTAAGAAGAGGGAAATTGTTGTGTGTGTTACGTTGGGAATACTGAATGTGGTATTTCACACTTGCCGCGTATTGGTTCTGTGCGGAAAACAAGCAAATACGCATAATCTCGCACAAATATTAATATTAGTAAATAAACATAAGTAGCTGGTTATTAATAAAATTGCAAATCCGTTTCTAAACGAACTATATGCGGTTGGCATGACAACGTACGGGACTATTGTTACAGGCGACTTTCACAGCCAGGCAGCGACATCTTGCGTGTCGTAGCATGCTGCCATCTGTAGTCACCAACGTGAACTATTTGTATATTGCTGTCACACGTTTTAGAGCTGCGATTCCCAAACTGTGGTCCGACCAATGACTTTATAGTTACCTACCGACAGATGTAGTTGAGAATGAATGATTTTTCTGGCGGAAATGTGGTAAATTTAACGTGTTATGTTCTTGCTATGGCATACTCAGCGATTATGATATTGACTGAAATTGCAGTAACTATTTCATTCGTGTACACTGGTGTTGAAAGGTAACTGACCAATCGATAGTGATCGATAATTTGTTTGTGAAAGTGTGACTTCTTTAGTTACTACTTCTATAAATAGATGGCGAAGATAACAATCAATGTCGCCAGTTGTAAATTAATATACCCGCATTATAGAATTCAAAATCTAATCCCCTCTAATGATTGTCAATAGCACTAGATTTAGCTGGAAACCACTGATATTGTCATGTATGAGAATAATTTATGCTTAATCTACATCATCCCTTTCCCCAACACCTTTTTAAGCGTCTCAGTAATATGGTCACCTATTGAGAACTAGGGAAACTATTTAAAAGTTGGTCAATTTGTTATATCTTTGGTTCTGACTTATCCCGTGGTTAAAAAGTAGGGTTGCCAACCCTCCCGTATTTCCCGAGATCTCTCGTATTTGCCCCTAATTTTTAACAGACTCCCGACTCCCGCATTTTTCTTCCTTATTTTTGCATCATGTAAAAATTTTTATTCTAACATTTGATTTTGCCGTGAATGATGACTGTTTATATGATAAATGTTGTTGTTAAAGAGATGCATTAAAATGTACAGTCTTTGTAGAAGGTAATAGGCCTACTTGCCAAAAATGGACTTTGGTGCTCACCTGTTTAAAATCAAGCCATGTTAATGTTAACCCTTAAATTGACAAAGTATCCTATAGGATACAACAGGTTAATAGGCTATCTATATATATAATTTGAACTGGTAATGGAAATTACGGGAAAACTGCTGAACGGATTTTAATAAATGGCCCCTCATTTTGAAGCTTGGAACCCAACGTTTTTCGGAAAAGTAGTAGTTTTCAGTGAAATGTCAATTTTCCTACATAATTTTCCTATTTTCCAAAATCCATCTGTTGTCAGTTCTGAGAACTAATTTTATCGAATCACGGCCGACTTGATTGAATTTCAGAACAAAAAACACACTACAATAAACAATAGGCTATTACACGAAGGCCATTACCTGCAGGATTGCCGACATATTTAGAGCTCAATTCAATTTGTTATTAAAAACTGATTCTGCAGTGTATAATAATTTTCTGAGTACAGCTGTGTATTGGATATTCAAATCTACGAAACTTGAAGTGGTTTGATGACATTATTATCATTAGAAATTAAATATTATTATAGTTAATATCATGATGCATCTATTTTTCATTAATTGTACATAATACTGATGCTATATTGATGACATGAAAGTGAAACGTTTTAAGGTTATGTAAGTAGATGTAGAGATTATCTTAATTTAGATCATCATTTTTATAATTTACTGAGTGGCTGCTATATAAACTACAAAACGTAAGTAAGATAATAATATTGTTATTAAAAATCAAATATTTTTATACCGGTACTTAGTAGCCCAGTGGGTTTGGTCTTTTTCATATATTTAATGGCGGTGTAGTGTAGATATTGATATGTGTCATTGTCTTCAGTATTGGCTCGAGAGAGCGCAAAAATTACAGTTCCTAAGGAAAGATAAAAAGGTATTACTTACTGATAAAATAAGAGGCCTAGAAAATTTTGTAGTCTCCAGATCATTTCAGCAAAATCTCTTAGTAGGAGAAAATGATTTTACGCTCTATATTTCAAGTTCTACATGCAGCAGCTATACGAAAATGCTATTGTTCGAAAGCTTAGCAAACCTGACATTTTTTTACTTTTGCCTACAATCCACAATGATCTGAAATAGCTACTGCTATCATCCTGACATTGATACTTGCGTTTTCGCGTTGAAACTCAAAAACTGAAGTTGGATAGGTTCAAGAAAATGTATTTGGCCTAAAAAAAATCCATTCAGAGGGAGTATGTTTCATTATTATGGAAGCAAATAACTATCAAAAAGACAAGTATTCTTCATTGACAATAAATCTGAAAAATGTTTATTTGAACGTCTAACGAACTTAGTTTGCAGCAGCATTTGCTGCACAAGCCACTAGTATGCTATAATTTTAATAGAACAATAGAAAAAAATGGTAGGAAAATTAAAATTTCACAATACTATAATATTGTACAACATATAAAATATGGACATTGCGATAGTTGTTTTCTTTAAGGTCCGACAAGTTTTAATAAACTAGTGTGAGAAATGAAGCTTTGCCAATTTAAGGGTTAAAAATTTGTAAAAACTGATTAGTTTTTCTAAGCATACCAAGTCGTAATGTTCATACAAAGGGGATGTTTCATCTCATGAACAGTAATTGGACAGATGTTCAAAAAAGAAGCACGACACATCTAATCAAACCAGAGCTGCAAACTGCAGTCGACTTCAACTATTACGCAAGACAAAATCTGTCTCAAAATACTCTTAATTTAAGCCCAGCTGCCGAAGTGTTTAATAAAGTTGTTTTTTTTTTAGTAACTGTACAGAATAATTTGTTTATTTTCTTTGTGAAATTTTATCGATTCCTTACTCTACCGTATTTTCTTCAAAAAAAAAAAAAGTTGGCAAACCTATCATAAAGTTCGCTTACACGATCAGAAAATTGTGGGTCAGATATCTTACAATGTCACTGTACCAATTTATTCACAAGTGGGATGTAGAATATGTTGAAATACGTGTATAACCAATCAGCCATATACTGCTGCAATATTGTAGTTCTCATATTGTCACTTCTGTCTTGTTGATAATTCGCTAGTGTTTTCTTATGAAATACTCTTGTGTTCTGAAAAAGAATAAATGTGTTGTGCGACGCTTTTTTGTAGTAGAGACATGGCACTACGTAAATAAATAATGTAATACTAGTACGCGATGTAAGTAATGGAAGGGGAAAGGAACTGGCCACCCTATCCCATTATCTCCTGGCTTAATTGCTTCATGAACGCTGCATTGTTGGAGTCACTTAAGAGGTTCCAACCAGTCTACGGACTGCTGTCTAAACATATATAGGTCTACATACATCCAACAGTCCACACCTGTGGAGTAACGGTTAGTGCGTTTGGCCGTGAAACCAGGTTGCCCGGGTTCGATTCCCGGTCGGGGCAATTTTATTGGGTTATAATACGACGCTGTATCAACATGTAGGTTATTTAGCGTCTGAATGATATGAAGGTGATAATACCGGTGAAATGAGTCGGGGTCCAGCACCGAAAGTTACCCAGCATTTGCTCGTATTGGGTTGAGGGAAAATCCCGGAAAAACCTCAACCAGGTAACTTGCCCCGACCGGGTTTCGAACCCGGGCCACCAGGCTTCGCAGCCAGACGCGCTGACCGTTACTCCACAGGTGTGGACCGGGGCAAGTTACCTGGTTGAGGTTTTTTCCGGGGTTTTCCCTCAACCCAATATGAGCAAATGCTGGGTATCTTTCGGTGCTGGACCCCGGACTCATTTCACCGGCATTATCACCTTCATCCCATTCAGACGCTAAATAACCCAAGATGTTGATAAAGCGTCGTAAAATAACCTACTAAAATAAAAAAAAAATACAGCCAACGATAGTGGTATGCGCACTAATATTTCTATTTTATTTATTTATTTATTTTCTATTTACTTATTCACGTATGTATGTATGTATTTATTTATTTAGTAGTTACTTATTCACGTATTTATTTATTTATTTATTTATTTATTTATTTATTTATTTTGTATTTATTTATTTATCTCTATTCTATTTATGTATTTATTTACATATTTACTTGTTTACTTACTCATTTATTTTATATATATTATACTTATTTATTTATTTATTTATTTATTTATTTATTTATTTATTTATTTATTTACCTATATACTATTTATGTATTTATTTACATATTTACTTGTTTACTTACTCATTTATTTTATATATACTATACTTATTTATTTATTTATTTATCTATATACTATTTATGTATTTATTTACATATTTACTTGTTTACTTACTCATTTATTTTGTATATAGCATATTTATTTATTTATTTATATATATACTATTTATGTATTTATTTACATATTTACTTGTTTATTTACTCATTTATTTTATATATACTATACTTATTTATTTATTTATTTATTTATTTATTTATTTATTTATTTATTTACCTATATTCTATTTATGTATTTATTTACATATTTACTTGTTTACTTACTCATTTATTTTATATATACTATACTTATTTATTTATTTATTTATTTATCTATATACTATTTATGTATTTATTTACATATTTACTTGTTTACTTAATCATTTATTTTGTATATAGTATACTTATTTATTTATTTATTTATTTATATACTATTTATGTATTTATTTACTTGTTTACTTACTCATTTATTTTATATATACTATACTTATTTATTTATTTATTTATTTATTTATATACTATTTATGTATTTATTTACATATTTACTTGTTTACTTACTCATTTATTTTATATATACTATACTTATTTATTTATTTATTTGTTTATTTATATACTATTTATGTATTTATTTACATATTTACTTGTTTACTTACTCATTTATTTTATATATACTATACTTATTTATTTATTTATTTATTTATTTATTTATTTATTTATTTATTTATTTATTTATATACTATTTATGTATTTATTTACATATTTACTTGTTTACTTACTCATTTATTTTATATATACTATATTTATTTATTTATTTATTTATATAATATTTATATATTTATTTACATATTTACTTGTTTACTTACTCATTTATTTTATATATACTATATTTATTTATTTATTTATTTATATACTATTTATATATTTATTTACATATTTACTTGTTTACTTAATCATTTATTTTATATATACTATATTTATTTATTTATTTATATACTATTTATATATTTATTTACATATTTACTTGTTTACTTACTCATTTATTTTATATATACTATATTTATTTATTTATTTATCTATATACTATTTATATATTTATTTACATATTTACTTGTTTACTTAATCATTTATTTTATATATACTATATTTATTTATTTATTATTTATTTATTTATATACTATTTATGTATTTATTTACATATTTACTTGTTTACTTAATCATTTATTTTATATATACTATATTTATTTATTTATTTATTTATTTATCTATATACTATTTATGTATTTATTTACATATTTACTTGTTTACTTACTCATTTATTTTATATATACTATACTTATTCATGTATTTATTTATCTGTTTATCTATTTGCATTACTCCATATATGCAGCTTCATTGTTATAATCTCGTACATAACCTCGAACTGCTGTACAGCCGCTCTTAAGTTTGCTGTACTTTGCCAGAGGAAAGCCAGAATCAATCTTTTGTTGAGAGCAACGCCTGACTGCAGTGTTTTGTCTGTCTCCAGGCAACAGCTTCCTGTGTGACTGTCGTCTGTCCTGGATGTACCTGCTGCGCAACGAGACACCCAACGAACAGATCCGGAACGCCCTAGACGAGCTGACGTGCCGGCTGAGTACCACGGACCCCGGCGCGGGCGACTACCAGGACCACGATGCCGTGTCCACGGACGACAGCACGGAGGGGACCCCGGCTTCGACCCCCGACCCGGACATCAAGCACCTGTTGGACATCCCGCAGGAGCAGCTGCCCTGCCCGGAGGAGCTGCAGCTGGAGCCGGACCCCACCTTCCCCTTCGAGCTCAACGCGGAGTTCGACCTCAGCGCGGGGGCCGCGAGCCTCTGCCTGCCCGCGAGCGCCGTCGCTGCCATCCTCCTGTGCCACCTCGTCACGTGAGGGGCCGTCCACCGCCGACAGAGTGTCTGAGTTGAGAGTTGGATAGGTCCGACCCGCGCGGCCGCCGCCACTTGTTTCATTACTGTTTTTTTTTTGCTTCTCCAATACTACCAACATCAAGGCTAAAAAAATAAAGTATCTGTGCAACGATCAATACCTCATCATCACAGCTTAAGAGTATGTGTACGTGAACGACCACAAATATTACCAGAAAATGCAGGCTCTAAATTTCTAAAATTTGATAAGGAAACGAAATGACAACTGCACAAAAATTACAAGGTATCACAACAAGACTTATTAGAACTTAAATATATGATAAAAGTATAAAAAGGTCACTAATAATATTTTTTTAAAATTCACTTTTTACTTTACATTAAATTTTCGAAAATTTCAATATTTTCACACATATTATTTCATAACTCCACAACCATTAGAGATAGAATTCTGAAATTTTGTACACTGATTTAACATGCATTTATGCAAAAGGTAGACTACAATAATGCCCATTTCTTTGGAAATAGAAAAATTAGGTCACAAAAATATTATGTAAATTTGGATATATTTTATACAAGACAAATAAAAAATTAATTGTATTAAAATAAACAACTCTACATGTCTGAGAGTAGTCTACTTTTCAGAAATAAGTGTTTATTACATGGAGGAAAAATATTAAAGATGTCGGAGAGACCGTAACAATGTTGTGGTTACCAAATGATGTAACTGCAGAATTTTTTTGTTTTATTTTCATACTTTGATAAAACTGGTTTGAAAAATATTATTAGTAACCTTTTTTTTACACTTTTTATCAGATATTTAAGTTATAATAAGTCTTGTTGTGGTACCTTGTAGTTTTTGACCAATTGTGAGCTCATTTTGTTATAAAATTTTATAAATTTAAAGCCTCCATTTTCTGATAATATTTTTGGTCGTTCACGTACTCATGCCCTTAAAAAAGAAATTCACTCCAGATGGTTTTATGCGATTGCCTGAAATTTTCCTGCACTATCATTTTAGTTTTTACTTCATCGTACCGAGTTTGGGGAAAAATATTGCAGTGTTACAAAAAAAAATACTCTCTGCTTCTGCATACCAGCCCTGACCACGTATACAGAGTGAGTCATTTATTATACACTATAAAATATTGCAGAATACTATTATATACACCAAAACAAACATACTCTTATTTTGTCACATAAACATATAGCCGATACTGCGTTGTTATCAAGATATGACGACATTGCGTTATTTCAAAGCTAGTCTACCAATTACCCGTGTCTAAAATCGGAACTAACAATTGGTATTGTTTTGTGGTTCTTGTACCTGGTGAACGGTCTACGGACCACAGAATCATTTCTTCAGCAGCAGCTGTCCTGCGACTTCGCGGTCTACCGCATTTTTCATCACAAATGCAAAGCGACCATTTTCCCTAAGGCGACGTTCCATTGTTACTATTTAATTTACTTGTCTGACCCAATATTTTGGGTTTGCCCTGCGACACAGAATAGCTCACAGTAAAATTTAAAATCAAAAATTATATAAACAGGTTTCAGACAAAATTGATTAAGACATAAGAAAAAAAATAGAACCAAGTATAATTTAAATTGAATGTACACCATAAAGACGCTGACGAAATATCGCTGCAGAAAATTTTATTATGGTGGCGACGATGGCATCTTGAGGATCTCTCGTCAGCTTGTATTTTTCCCTCCACTTTACAAAGGCTTTCGGAATGGTGCCTCTCGCTCCAAAGAAGAGACCGGTAACTGTGATTTTTTTCTATGTTGTATTTCGCCGATAGGTATTGAATCGTGGGCTCGTAGATTTTCTTTTTCTCTTCGTTCACTTCAGATGGTTGAGTGGCTGAGATTTCAAATCTGATTGTAGGATCAATTATTTCGGCTGTCTGTTTATTTCTATTTATAGCTATGATATCGATCCTACGATTGCTTCCACCATCAGCAATACAATGAACATCCTCGTGAACGTCTAGATTTTTGGATCGAAGTGCATCTGCGATCATAGAACGTATGATGTTGTGACGTTTTATTCTGAGTACTTCTTCCTGTGGGCAACTCCCAAGCACATGTGGTAAAGTTTCATACTCACTGCAGTGCCTACAGTGGGTTGTGCCTGTAGAGCAGCCAGGGAGAGAACGTACTGGTGCCACCATCGCAATCATTTTTAGCATTTCTCTCCACTCTGAACTTGATAAACCTTCATGCTTGATGATCCACGAGTTGGCTGCAGGTACTTCTTCAAACAATACAACTCTTTTTCCCTTCTGGGGGTATGCACACCAGGTTTTAAATTCACGGTTTTTGGAGTTGGATATCGTCGGGCAGGAAAACGTTCAGCGTAGATACGAGCAGCAGCAGCATTGCTTCTTACTTCTCCGTAAATCAAGATCATATCGGTCATTTTACTGTTTGTGTATTGTTCCCCCATTCCGTATCAGTGCCAACTGTTATGATATGCAATTCAGTAAAGTAAAAATAACACTAATCTCAGTTACAACACTCAACTTCATGAATCAACAAAACATCACCATAACTACAAGACATGGCCAACTATGAATACATCTCTTTTTAACGAAACAAAACAACACCGACTGTTAGTTCCGATTTCAGCCACGGATAATTGATAGACTAGCTTTGAAATAACGCAATGTTTTCATATCTTGATAACAATGCACTATCGACTGTATGTTTATATGACAAAATATGTTTGTTTTGGTTTATAGAATACTCTGAAATACTTCATGGTACAAAATTACGACTCATTCCCATGTTATGAAATAGCAACATAAAAATACAGCCACCACCAGAGCCTCCACTGTTGGAAAGGCATTTTTGGTAACAACCGCTAGATGGAAGTACAATTGCAAGCTATTGCTCGATGCAATTACTAGGTTTGTAATATTGGAGACCGATTACATAAGTCGACTGCAGTATGGTACATAGGCCGGAGACGTGAGCTAGTACGAAGACATTGACTTAGTTCCGCGCTCGATTACGGGAATAACAAGGGCCACATAAACAAATCTGGATGGCTCTAAAAGTAAATACGAGCTACATAGAATTACAATAGATATGTCTTTACGTACCTTTTGTTACGTGCACAAGAATTATCATAGAATTGTTCGTGGATTTGAGTTTCCTCCTTTCTTTTCTTGTGCTACAGAGTATCTGTATATAATATCGCTTGTCACCTCGTATGTTTGTATTACATAATTTACATGTAATGTTTCCGTCAAAACACTCACCAAATTCCGCTGCAAAAATATGCGCCTGAGAACCTTTAACCTTGGACATTATTATTCAGCAGATACAGTGTTTATACATGCTAGAGTACTGACTGGTGAACGGATATTAACTTAAAACCACTGTAACGCATCCTATCGGTTCCCAACATTACAAGCCTAGCAATTACATAAGGGTTATAATCATATTTTGTAAAAGGCAAGAGTCCAAGAGACCTGGTACTTTTAATAAAAACATCTTAAAACTCAAAAAAAAAAAAAAGGGGGGGGGGTTATAACGTCATTTCTTTCGCAGTCGCTAGATGGCAGCATAGTGAAATTGATAAAACTTGTTGTCTTGAAAATCCATTACGATGATCAATCTGTTAAATGTGATCAGGGATAACACATAGACTCTTTTCAGTGGCGTAATTTTGAACTTAATCTTGATCGTCTGGTTTATAAAGTGTGGTTTCTGAAAAAGCAAACAAGAATTTAGCCTTTATGAGCTGTTTCAGTTCTCACTGTTGAATTATAAAAATGCGTAGCCTATTATTGGAACGTACATAATCGATTCGATGTAACGATTTACTCTCTACATACAGTATGTCCCCTAAATTCATACATATGGACTACACTGTATGAATCCTGGATGAAAATGGAGACAACAATGTGGATGACATATTTTCTTCAAAAGAATTTTTTAATTATAAAATGTGGCAACACTGTATTTTAAAAATAAATGTTACTCCTGTGTTCGTAACTCAAGCTATCCAGACGCCGCTTGGAAACTAAATCTTCATAGTTAAAGCCATCTCTCACGTTTTTTTTTTATTATAATATTTTATGTTAATGTATTTTTGTAATGTAGGAAGCATTTCTGTGTTACATTATATTCCTTCATTGGTCATTACATTATCTATCCATTACTTCGCATTTTATTACTTGCTAGTTATAATGATAAATACAATAATATTACATTTCAGTAAACTACTAAGACATTGTATATTGTGCAGTGTTGCCCAATTGTGGAATTAACAATTTTTTGGATGAATTTTTATCACTAATATTAGTAGTCTCCATTTCCATACAAGTTTCTCACGATGTAGCCCGTATGAGCGACTTTCGAGGCATCCCGTATTTCTCTCAAATTTCTTTCTTTCTTCCTTTCTTTCTTTCTTTCTTTCCTCCTTCCTTTCTTCCTTTCTTTCTTCCATTCTTCCTTTCTTTCTTCCATTTTTTCTTTCTTCCTTTCTTTGTTTCTTCCTTTCTTTCTTCCTTCCTTTCTTTCTTTCTTCCATTCTTCCTTTCTTCCATTTTTTCTTTCTTCCTTTGTTTCTTCCTTTCTTTGTTTCTTCCTTTCTTTGTTTCTTCCTTTCTTTGTTTCTTCCTTTCTTTCTTTCTTTCTTTCTTTCTTCCATTCTTCCATTTTTTCTTTCTTCCTTTCTTTGTTCCTTCCTTTCTTTGTTTCTTCCTTTCTTTCTTTCTTCCTTTCTTTCTTTCTTCCTTCCTTTGTCTCTTTCTTTTTTCTTTCTTTCTTCCTTCCTTTATTTCTTTCTTCCTTTCTTTTTTCCTTCCTTCCTTCCTTTCTTTCTGTCTTTCTTTCTTTCTCCCTTTCCTTCATTCTTTCTTCCTTTCTTTAGTTGTTCCTTGCTTTCTTCTTTTGCGTCCTGTCTATATTTCGTTCTTTTTTCTTCCCATCTTTCATTTTTTTTCTCTCTGTCTTCCATTTTCCCTTCTATGCCTTTCTTTTGAATTTTCTTTATCCTCTTGTTTTTAGGGCTTATTTCTTTGTGTTTTTCTGTCACTTTGCATAGTATTGTATTTTCTGTTATTCTATGTTTTTTTTTCTGTCTTTCTTTCCTTCTATCGTTGTTTCTGCTTCTTTTTCGGTAATAATTCCGTTACTTTCTTTATTTCTTTCCATTTTATTGCTTTTCCGTCTAAATACATTTCTTTCTTTCTGTATTTACTTTTTTATTCCGTTTCATTTGTTAATGTTAATAGACTACTACATCCTTTGGTGAATAAATTTATTTTTCTCAAGTCAGACGGAAGCCCCTCTTATATCGTTATATCGAAGTAGCGCTGTATTACTTCCACAGAGCGGTTTTGTTTTGTAATAAAATCTTCAGAATTGCGTTATAAATGTTTATATTTCATACTCTAATTCATGCCACACTATAAATAAGTAAATTGAACATCGCACTTCCAAATAAAAAAAAAAGAACATTGAATTTTAGCACGAAACCGTCCTATTTCTTCCCTTTTTGGCTTAACGGTTTTCAAAACTGGCTCTGATATGTTACTATAGTAACGAACCGACTTCGCATCTATTGCTATTGTTTTTATTTCCTTGTTTAGGGTCCAAATTTCACTGAAATCGCTCGTTGGAAACCGCTGAACAATTTTTTTTTATCTGTGCAACGCAAACTCTATGCTACTTACATGGCTGTATACGGTTTTGGTACCAGAAGCAAATTAAATTTGTATGATTCGAAGCTTATCATATTTTAATAAAAGTTTTGGTATTAAGAGCTTTAAACCGATGGCAGTCAACCATTTTTAGTTATATAAAACTGGATGTGAAATGAATTTCTTCCATCCCATCACCATAGATACTTGAATATGCATTTTTACTTTCTCTGCGCCTATACGTTGAGTCGGGAATGACTGGAATTAACATTATTTCTGCCCAGAAAAAAATTCTTCTCAGCCTCACGACCATTCTGCGAAGTAGATAATCTGTGTTGTATGAAATACATGTTAATTTCGTATTGATTCCAATTCCAACCTATAAGGAAGCTTAAAATGTAAGCTAAGATTCTTACTGCCTATTAATTTACCCTCCAAGTTTATTTGTTCTCTTTTCTGGTGGTTATTTCCTGGCACAAATTATTGTTTTATGTTCCATATACAAGATAACGCTTGGTAAATTCTATTGGCTGAATATTAGCCAGAACGTGAATTTGTCAAAACTATTCTTAATCTTTAATAACACCAGAAATTTTACAGAATATCACACAACGGTGCTCCAATGTGTTGTATCAATATTCCCGCTTTTAAAATATATTTTATAAAACTAACCCCAAACATTCAACAAAATAAGTGTATATACCACAATGCCAGTAATGACAAATATTTCGATCATTTTTAGACCGCACATAAAAAATTTGTGGTTTTAGAGGGGCAAATAGCGTTTATTTTTTGTTTAAGTTTTCAGATGTTTTCGTTGTGGGAAGAAACATTCGATAAAAAGTATTTATGGATCATCTGTGGCAAACTGTAAGAGTTTTTCATGTCTATAAACTATACATCTTTCATTTTTTATCATCACAAAGTCACAATTCACTAATAATCTGCGCATTCAGAAAGTAAAAAGCAGTCTGTCGAGAAAGTGGCGATATTTCAGTTGCGCTTTTCCTCCACAACGTTCATTCATTGAGAAATTGCAGACTCATTTTGTAAAATTTTATTTTTTTGCTTTGAGGTTAGCTACGTCGCATTAGTAATGTTTTAAGTCATTTATTAGATCGCCATTTTGTGAAATAATAAAGTTTAAACACAAGAAACGTTTACAAAATTCATACTGAGATTCCGGACAAAATATCACTAACGAAGGGACGGTGAAAAAATTTTTTTATTGAAACATGGCTAAGAGACACTAGCTTTCTGACTCATTTCACTCGAAATTGGTGTATTAGTCCATAACCCCTACAGCCCGGACCTGGATCTGAGTGAGCTTTCTTGCCTGTCATAAGTTTGACAGTAACCTTTGCCACGCTACAATTTCTTTAATGTGAATGACGATTATGTTACATAAAGAATCTGTAATAATTTTTTCGTATTTCAGTTTATAACATTTATTTTCAGTTTTTAGCTATTTATATAACACATCATTTCATAGTAATATACAAATAAATTTAGAAAGATATATTGTGTTCAGTGTTGTTAAGAGTATCTCATTGAAATTTGTTGCATAGGCCTATGTTAACTACAGTTTTTATTCAAAATAGCTACTTTGCTTGCCATTTTGTAAAAAGTTAGCGGGTTAAAATCCTGGCATTGGTGGAATGAATAATATATGTACTAAGTACATTTCCCCATCCCTTTATGTTTAGATCCACCAGTCGTCTTAAATAGTCTATCAGTTATCGAGCAATTGCCCCAAAAGTTACGATTTTATAGTAAAAGAAAAATTTCTCTATCATATTCGAAAGATAATGATTTCAGAATTTCAGGAAATATTATTGAATGTATATTACACTCTTTAACATGGCCTTTTAAAATATATTTTCATTTATGAGTGAAGAAAACTATACGAAGTGAATTTAGTCGTGAAAAAATACTATTATGTACCTACTAAAATTTAAAATAAACATATTTTTACAAATCCTGTTAAAATGTTAGAAAGGTATCGAACTAAGAGCTTGAAAGTTCCCATGTCTCTCCTACTCAAACTTATCCAGAAAATACTTTTCGAAATGAAATCAATTTAATATTCCCAAGATATGAATCATCGGAGTCCCTCAAGACATGTAGACTTTAAAAAACTAAATCTGTGGTATTAGAGGGACAAATAGGTTTATGACATGTAACAGAATGACACTTACTTTCTGAATGTGCCTCATTGAAGTGATTATATTATCAGACGATCAGCATAAAGTGTCCGGTTTGAGCGCCGACTACCTTTTAAAAAACCAATAACAGAGACTTTGATTTTTGTACCTTAAAGCCTTCCCTTCTAGTAACAACATAAAGAAACTGTAGATTATATTTCCCATCTTCAACTTTGACCGTGGTATACAAACTGATGTATACTGTGTTACTCCAGAATGTTAATATATACTAGCAGAAAAACGGAGACTTCCCCTCAAAAAACCTGCACCCAAATACAATCTTTATCATAAATTCCATTTTTACCCGCCTTGATTTTAATCCGGGTCTTCGGCATGGAAAGCCGATGCACAAGCTCTCGGCTAATGGTTCGCACAGCCCCCGACTATCCTAAGTCCACAGCTTTTCTCAGACTTTACAAATACGTCACATCCGCTTTTCATCCAACTCTACACAACGATTCTCTGTATCCGCCCGCTGCTCATAATTCAGGCTGCTAGATACAGCGTCGTTTAATAACTCTAAATGTCATTCCACACCGTAATTAACCGCTTCCGTGCCAGGAACGTGATTTCTCGATGATAATCTTGTAGCGTGTCGCTATGGTGTAACCACCAGCCAAGGCACGAAGTCGTGCCGCACAAGTCGATGTGATACGTGTTTTCTTTGAGTCAGTTCTCCGCGGCCCACCGCGCCGAGAAGAGCCCGTGATTTTTAGTTTATATTTTTGTATTCTGTTATGTTCATTCACTCCAACTAAAGGCCGGAAGTATTATTCTTATTTTGTAATAGTTCTTTAACATACCTTGTACATAATTGTCTTTATATACAAGTTTTTGTGAATACAGAAGACAAATATTTTGTGAACGAGATGGGAACTGGTGTAATGGAGTTTGGAGGACTCCGTTCAGTGAGTGTCCGAACAGTTACACGAAGTAGCAAGCAATATCAGTAACAATCGGCATTGGTGATTCTCGAATTCGCACAGGGTTGCTAGAACAACACCAGATTTTCACTCAGCTATTAAGAATAAGGTCTGGTTGCTATAGCAACGACACGTAATGCCATTCAATTATTAAAAGTAAGTTCAAGTTATAGCAATGTTACAGGTTCTCATTCAGCTATGAAAAGCAATATGAAGTTGCTACAGTTACGCCATAGTTTATCATTCAGCTATTGATAGTAAAGTCAAGTTGCTATAGTAACGCCATAGGTTATCATTCAGCTGTTAAAAGTAAGATCAAGTTGTTGCAGTAACGCCATACGTTGTCATTTAGCTTCTAAAAGAAAGATAAAGTTGCTGCAGTAACGCCATGGGTTGTCATTCACCTGTTAAAAGCAATATAAAATTGCTACAGCAACGCTACAGTGTCATTCAGCTGTTAAAAATAAAATCAAGTTGCTGCAGTAACGCCATAGGTTGTCAATTAGCTATTAAAAAAATATAAAGTTTCTACAGCAACGCCACAGGTTGCCATTCAGCTGTTAAAAGCAATATAAAGTTGCTACAGCAACGCCACAGTGTCATTCAGCTGTTAAAAATAAGATCAAGCTGCTGCAGTAACGTCATAGGTTGTCAATTAGCTATTAAAAGAAAGATAAAATTGCTGCAGTAACGCCATAGGTTGTCATTCAGCTGTTAAAAGTAAGATCAAGTTGCTACAGCAACGCCATAGGTTGTCATTCAGCTGTTAAAAGCAATATAAAGTTGCTACAGCAACGCCACAGTGTCATTCAGCTGTTAAAAATAAGATCAAGCTGCTGCAGTAACGCCATAGGTTGTCATTTAGCTATTAAAAGAAAGATAAAATTGCTGCAGTAACGCCATAGGTTGTCAATCAGCTGTTAAAAGTAAGATCAAGTTGCTACAGCAACGCCACAGGTTGCCATTCAGCTGTTAAAAGTAAGATCAAGTTGCTACAGCAACGCCACAGGTTGTCATTCAGCTGTTAAAAGTAAGATCAAGCTGCTGCAGTAACGCCATAGGTTGTCATTTAGCTATTAAAAGAAAGATAAAATTGCTGCAGTAACGCCATAGGTTGTCATTCAGCTGTTAAAAGTAAGATCAAGTTGCTACAGCAACGCCACAGGTTGTCATTAGCTGTTAAAAGCAATATAAAGTTGCTACAGCAACGCCACAGTGTAATTCAGCTGTTAAAAATAAGATCAAGCTGCTGCAGTAACGCCATAGGTTGTCATTTAGCTATTAAAAGAAAGATAAAATTGCTGCAGTAACGCCATAGGTTGTCATTCAGCTGTTAAAAGTAAGATCAAGTTGCTACAGCAACGCCACAAATTGTCATTCATCTGTTAAAAGCAATATAAAGTTGCTACAGCAACGCCACAGTGTCATTCAGCTGTTAAAAATAAGATCAAGCTGCTGCAGTAACCCCATAGATTGTCATTCAGCTGTTAAAAGTAAGATCAAGTTGCTACAGCAACGCCACAGGTTGTCATTCAGCTGTTAAAAGCAATATAAAGTTGCTGCAGTAACGCCATAGGTTGTCATTCAGCTGTTAAAATTAAGATCAAGTTGCTACAGCAACGCCACAGGTTGCCATTCAGCTGTTAAAAACAATATAAAGTTGCTACAGTAACGCCATAGGTTGTCATTTAGCTATTAAAAGAAAGATAAAGTTGCTGCAGTAACGCCATAGGTTGTCATTCAGCTGTTAAAAGTAAGATCAAGTTGCTACAGCAACGCCACAGGTTGCCATTCAGCTGTTAAAAACAATATAAAGTTGCTACAGTAACGCCATAGGTTGTCATTTAGCTATTAAAAGAAAGATAAAGTTGCTGCAGTAACGCCATAGGTTGTCATTCAGCTGTTAAAAGTAAGATCAAGTTGCTACAGCAACGCCACAGGTTGCCATTCAGCTGTTAAAAACAATATAAAGTTGCTACAGTAACGCCATAGGTTGTCATTTAGCTATTAAAAGAAAGATAAAGTTGCTGCAGTAACGCCATAGGTTGTCATTCAGCTGTTAAAATTAAGATCAAGTTGCTACAGCAACGCCACAGGTTGCCATTCAGCTGTTAAAAACAATATAAAGTTGCTACAGTAACGCCATAGGTTGTCATTTAGCTATTAAAAGAAAGATAAAGTTGCTGCAGTAACGCCATAGGTTGTCATTCAGCTGTTAAAATTAAGATCAAGTTGCTACAGCAACGCCACAGGTTGCCATTCAGCTGTTAAAAACAATATAAAGTTGCTACAGTAACGCCATAGGTTGTCATTTAGCTATTAAAAGAAAGATAAAGTTGCTGCAGTAACGCCACAGGTTGTCATTCAGCTATTAAGAACAAGACGAAACTACTGCACAGCACGGTAAAATGTCACTCAAATGTTAAGAACAAAATTTATTAGCTATAGCAACACCATAAAGTGCCACTAATTTGCTATGAGTAAAATTGAGTTGCTATAGCGACACTATAGGATGTTTCTCAGCTGTTAGGAATAAAATCGAGTAGCAATAGAAAGTTGCAAAATTTCACTAAGCTGTTAATAATGAAAATAAGTTATTATAGCACTGCCATAGACTGTTATCGAGCTGATAAGAATAAGAACGGGTAGCTGTAACAGCGTCATAGAATATCGCTAAGCTGCTAATGTTAGGATTGAGTTACTATAGCAACACCATTGAATGTCACTTTTGCTATACGAATAGCAGCTTCATAGAAAGTTGCTAAGCTAGTGAGTTGCTATAGCAACGTCATAGAATGTCGCTAAGCTGTTTATAATAAGGCCAAGCTGCTATAACAATGCGATAAAATGTCACTCAGCTGTTGAAAATAAGATTGAGTTGCTATAGCAACTTCATAGAACGTTAAGAATAAGATTCGTTGTAGCAACGCTACATAATGTCATTTGGATTTTGAAATGAGATTGATTTTCTGCAGAATGTCATTTGGCTGTTGAAAATAAGATCCGTTGTTATAGCAACAGCACAGATGTCCTGAGCTGTTCGGCAAAAGGTCAATATTGAGAATAAGAAGTAATTCGAATGCATTCTCTATATTTACATGCATGTGTAACAATTATTATACGACTCTTAAGCAAATATTGTAAACAGATTTTCGCATCATCGCATATTTGTCTGACTCATTAAATCCAATCAAATTTTTTTAGAGAAAATTTATGTCTTGTACATTTTTGTGGGGAAATTCAGTGCCTCTTGTTATTTAACACGCTTGCCAAGCTCTTCGTTTATTTTTGTGAAAACATTTTACTCTGTCAGTCTGAGAAAATATACGTATATAACCAAGTTACACTTGGGATTTAATAAAAGCGCACTGTTTTTTGGAGAAAAGATTTTTCAGCACAATTTATGCAGTAACTTTCGAAATTTGTGTAAACGAGATTCGAGAGACCAATGCACGTGATGTAGGCTGTCTTTTGTTTTTGTTTTTTTTTTTAACTGTCAACAATGATGGAAAACTATGCGTGTCCCGGAAAATCGAAATTGACATCAAATAAGGAAAACCAGACTTCATAAAATGTGATGCTGTTTTCTTATTTGGCATATTTGAGAATTTGCTTTATTATTATTTGTTTTATTGTTCGGCTTGCCCTTCGTTTTGTAACTTCAGGGGTGGCTAAAATTGTATGCCTTTTTGGGAAAATAAATCTTAATTGTTATTGTAGTGTGTATGAATCTGGTGACACAAAGAGTGTTTTCATCTAGACGTATTTTCTCCACTTTATTTCGAAGTATAACATATCTTGTAAATGTTTGATGATAGAGGTTTAAAACTTAAAGAAACTATAACAACATAATTTACAATAATAATTACATATATATTTTTTTCTCTCCCAGTGACCACGCCTCTATCTGCATAATACTGTAGAATGCTGCATACTTTAGTGTAGATTTTAGTAGGGTGAGTGTGTGTGACTGGTAAGTGTGTATTTAGGGGTAAGTTTTATTGTGTACGTTCTGAACAAAAAATAAATAAATAAAAAACAAGTTAATGTAAATCATAGCATTACGTTATATCAGAAATAAGAGTGGTTTGATTACATGCGAGATCTTGAGAGTGGGAGGAAACTTTTTTTCTTTAGAAGAGTGAAGGAGGTTATAGACGTGACGTAATGTGAAAGACAATTATAAGAATAAAAAAAATACTCTGCAGTTATTTTTTTGATTGCAAGATCATGTATAAAACTTTTATTCCCCTTTTATGTCATTTCCAAGGCAGTTACCAAAAGAGAAAATTTTAAAAAAGGATTTTATTGACGTGCTATAAAAATTAGAAAACTCCCGAAGAAAAAAGTAAAGTATTACGTAGTTGTTTGTACGTTAACACTGCTTTCAGTATGTTACCGAGTTTTCGAACTGTTACCCAATTCATCGTAATTTAAAGTTGTTTGTTTTTGTGCAGTTTATACCGGGTGTTCATTAACTTTTTATGCTTACTGTAACACAGCCACCACGATGAAGAAATGTGATAAGGGTTGCCAATTTTTCTGATTTAAATAAAAAATACGTATCTAATACTGAAATTTAAATAATCAACATCTGTCAACAGGACCAAATTATGACATTCTAATAGCAAACTGTTCACAAATCGCTTGACCATGGATATCAATGATAAATAGAGTTGTTGCCTAAGTATGTTTTGTATTTGTACTGGGTGTCATCATTGTCATAAATGTGTTTCTTTTAGGTATATTTTTATCATAAGAAACAGAAAAAAAACATTAAGGCCTGGCAAGTAAGGAGTGTGTTCAAACACGGCAATTTATTCATTAGACAAACAAACAGGGAAGCAAAGTACTTCAAAAACAGTTCGAGGTCTACCGTACCTCCTATAAAATTGAGCATCAGGATTCCAGAGTCTGGTGTTGAACACAACACTTCTAACATCGAGGTTCGTAAATTATAGGAGCTTGACCTCCCTGCTTCCAATGCATATCATTGGCTGTTACATGGCAAAATACTACCACAATTTAATCTCCAGGCATCCTCGCCATCTCCAGGTACTGTCTAAGTTGGTTAGTCCATGTAGAAATTATTATTATTGAAATCCCATTGTACACTGTGTTCACAAATTATTGGATTTTGTAAAACTATACTTTTAAACTAATATTGAACAGAAGTGCATGATATTACCATGTGAAGTTTGACCTTAAATTCATTCCATGTGTGGCCCACATGTAACACGGCAGATGTGCAGGCGGTTATCCCATTATCGCCAAATACTCTCAAACATGTCTTGTGTAGGCCTATAATGTCCCTGATAGCGGAGTGAGTGAGCCTTCTCAATTCCTGCAATGTCGTTGGAAATGAAGGGACTTAAACATTGTCCTTTACAAAAGCTCACAGGAAGAAATCGCACTGTGAAATCTGGTAAACGGGGTGGTCATATACAGAATGTGTCTGTTGTCGACTGGCTCTTCGCACTGATTTCTGAGGGCTTCGCATGAAACTTTCACGCACTCTATCGACCATCTCTTTAGTAATAGTTGGCCTCCCCGCTCGTCCTTTTACTTGATGATAGATGCATTCTCTATCGCAAAACTGTTCGTATCTCGTTCGGATTGACGACGCGAGAGAGCCAGACTGTCCAAATTGCTGTTGGAATACACGGCGAAGCGCGACAGGATTGTTACATCGAGCATATTCGAGCACACTCCAGCTACGGTCAGTTGGTAGGGCAGCCATTTCCTCCAACAATGATGTACACGTTTCCCGCTAAATAAAAAATTAAACTCAGATGGCAGTGCGAAACTTGAAATATCCCTTTTTCAAATGGTGGTAATACCATGTCTGTCTGTTCAATATTAGTGGAAATATAATATTATATAATTGTCCAATAATTTGCGGACAACAGTATATTTATTATTCATCCGGAAATATAATACAGTAGATGAGTTTCCAGTTGATTTCTTCAAGACGGGATAATATTGTAAATTACGAGAAAATTATCGAATGAAAAGATCATATACTTGAAAATCTAGAAAAATCCTGACCCAAAACTCTGTTTGTCCATCAATACCACTTCGACGCGTGGGGTTTGAAACTCGATCTCCAGCTTCAAAAGACGACTCTTCGTTAGATTGACCGTTCACTTGGTGTTCTGGTACAATTACAGTAAAAGAGTATATTAGCAAAGATTGTATTTTTTTTTTTTTTGCAATTCTAATAGGAATTTCGTGACGTTGGCAACCCTGAATTATTATTTCAGTTTCTCACTAGTGGTGGCGTGTTTCTGTTGAACGCAAACAGAGCATTGCAAAACACGACTGAAGTCTTTACACACAAATATTAACCAAATTTCTGAACGATATAAGACATTTCATCCCATTTCGATAGCCCAGAGTCGTGTCTAACATCTTTATACTATTACATTTGTGTAAAACATTCCGTACAAATCGCATTGTTCTTTGTATACGATGAAGCTTTCTGCATTTGCTCTAGAAACAGATGAGCTGGGCCGATTTGTCGCCATGGTCACGAAGGATTGTGATGTGTTCAGAGCGAGATATATTGAAGTTGTGCAGTACGTGTTTTGCTGTGCTCTTGTTTTCGCTTCGTATTTCTTTTGTTTCTTCATAGCGGGAGAAAGCAAGGGTCCGCACTGACATTCACCGCTTGCTGATTCGTCCATGTACCATTTTTGTGTGTATAAGGAAAATTTTATTTTCTTTCTTTTCTTTTCCGCCCTGATGAAAGAAAAAACAATGTCAACTTTAGACTTTTGTTTTTGTACCTGCCAACATATCCCGTCTCAATAAATGGTGATTTAAAAAAGTGTGTTAGTTTGATTTATTTATATAACCTCGTCATTAAATTTCCCGCATTTATCCCTTCCTCGTCTTCCTGCAAACTTTGAGCCAGTATTTCTGTCTACAGAATTCTGAAGACATAAAATTGTACATTATGCAACGAGCCTATAATGGTAGTAATTAAGACGCGAGTATGTTTATGAAACGAGCGCAAGCGAGTTTCATAATTTTCATACGAGCGTCTTAATTACCATTATAGTCAAGTTTCATACGACTTTTTTATGCTCGACCATATTGATTTTTCCCGGCAATTATTGGTGAAATGAATTTGCTAGAATGTGCTTTGTGAAAGGCTGGAAGATGACTGTGAATTGATGTTAATTTGTGTGTTGTTTTTTTCGACTGAGTTTAATATTATACAAATCTGGCTTTCAGGTAGTAGCTCACTGTAAAGCAGGTTTGAATAATTTCAAGGAAAAATTGAGGAGCGTTTTTGCAAAAGTCAATACATGCAGAAATCAAGATTTTACAGAAATTACACTAAGTGACAGGATCTATCGAGTTTTGAAAAAAACCTGGAAGGTTTGGTAGTCTCTACATACGGTATGAATCAAGTTTTGGTAAATCTGATTTCATAGATCGATTCCGGAGGTAGAAAACATACGATATCCGTATGTAACTCACTATCGAAAATTTCTGCATCTATCGACTTTTGCAAAAACGCTCCTCAATTGTTCCGGAGCCGGGTATCGATCCCGGGACCCTTCGCTTAGCGCGCGAACGCTCTACCGACTGAGCTACCCCAGGAACTATACACGACACCGTCACAATTTTTCCTTTTTATATCCACACAACTCAAATGAGCTGACATGAAGCCAGAACTCAACTATGAGTGCACACAATACTGTGTGACTTAATTTGTGTGTTTAATATTGTCTAATCTCGAGCTAGTTGTCTTTCGATTGCATATCCGAGAATAATCGATACTTGCGCTTTCATATTGCTACAATGGTATTTTCTGATTGGTGGAACACCTGAACTTTAATGAATAGGTGTACTTTAATGAGGTCCATTAAAGGGCTGCTACCAGGTGTATAATTACTACATTTCGGCATGGTCGAGCATAAAAGCTATTTCTGTTTTTAATTACGTTCTCTTACAGCTGTACTGGGCCATAGCGGCGTGATCTAAACGCTATGCCTTGGTCAAATATTGCGGAATGAACTTGCTTCAGTCTTCATGGGGGAAGAAATTTCCTCATGGAATTTCAGCCAGTGTATGGGACCGGCATCGTGATGTATTTGGGAAGCTACGGTAGGTAGCGAAATCCGTGAGTGAACCATAATGCCTGAAAGAATCATCGTGTTTACCATATGTTACCCCCGTACTGGTTGGCTAATTTTCATTTTTCACTTCTCCTGAGATATGTGGACGTAAGTTTATATTATTATTATTATTATTATTATTATTATTATTATTATTATTATTATTATTATTATTATTATTATAGAATCTCATTAGATACTGATGTCCAACAAGGTGATGTTATTGAATTCAAGAATATAACCCAGTAATGACAGACTAGAATACCGGTATACTAACTTTATCTAGCACAAAAATATTATTAGTGAATAAATATTTAACCTATGACTAGAGTCACGTGAAAGACGTTTTATTTTTAAAATATCAGGATTTCGGTGTTATTACCATTTTAGCTATGTTATTTTAAAATTATATATTCATTGTTTTCTGCCCAAGGGCAGGTCTTTCACTGCAAAACCAGCATTCTCCAATCTTTCCTATTTTCTGCCTTCCTCTTAGCCTAAACATATGAACCATCTATCTTAATATCGTCTATCATTTGTCCACACCTGTGGAGTAACGGTCAGAGCGTCTGTCGCGAAACCAGGTGGCCCGGATTCGATTCCCGGTTGGGGCAAGTTACCTGATTGAGGTTTTTTCCGGGGTTTTCCCTCAACCCAATATGAGCAAATACTGGGTAACTTTCGGTGTTGGACCCCGGACTCATTTCACCAGCATTATCACCATCTCATTCAGACGCTAAATAACCGAAGATGTTGATACAGCGTCGTAAAATAACCTACTAAAAAATCTATCATCTGATATCTTCTTCTGCCCCAAACTCTTCTCCCGTTCACCATTCCTTCCAGTGCATCCTTAGTAGGCAGTTTCTTTTCAGGCAGCGACCAAACTAATTCCTTTTCCTCCTTCTAATCAGTTTCAGCATTATTCTTTCTTTACCCACACTTTTAGCATAGTTTCATTTCTTATTCTGTCTTTCCATTTCACACCCATCTTTCTCCATATCCACATTTCAAATGCTTCTAGTCGTTTGTCTTCACTTCGTCGTAATGTTCATCTTTCTATCCTATACAATGTCACACACTACATAAAGCACTTCACTAGTCTCTTCCCTACTTTATGCAGAAGATGTTTCTTTTTCTTTTAAAAGCTTCCTTGGCCATTGCTATCCTTCTTTTAACTTCCTAGCAGCAGCTCATGTTACTGCTTATAGTACATCCCAAGTATTTGAAGCTGTCCACTTGCTCTACTCCTCATTTAGAATTCGCACGTTTACTATCTTCATTTTTCTTCCGATGACCATGGTCTTCGTCTTGTTGGCATTTATCTTCACCTCATACTGCTCACAGCTGTCATTTAGCTCCAGTAGCACATCCCTTGCTATTATCTCCTCTTCTGCTAACAACGCACACTCTTTATAAATTAAAAGCATAGTATTCGAAAATATGTTCAAAATATTCCTTCTTTGATACCCTACAACTTTTGTATAAATGAATCCTCTAGATTCAAAACCCTCTATAGACCATTTTGTTCACAATTGATTTATGCCCACATATTGCTTGCTAAGAATTAATTCTAACGATTTATATAATTTGAATTCAAAAAGTCACTAAATTTAAAGAAAATGGTTTGTTAAAAGTCACTGTTAGCTTGAAAATTCCCTCTATTTGCTACCAGTTACTGTTAAAATTCTTCAATTTGTGAAAGTGGATATAGGGGATTTTGAATCTATAGGATTCAAATAGTTTCTTCATAAAATTAGAAATAAGAACGTTACAAGCATTATTCCATATTTTTTACTCATTCTTTATATCAGAGATGTTCCGTGTAAGCGTGTGGATAAACTTCATAGATTATGGCTATAGTCCCGTCGCTCTTATTTCCGGCAGCCAATCACGTTGCAGGTCGGCTACATTTAAACGTGTGCGTCTTGTCATTCGCTGCTGATGACGTTATGCACTTCTTAAGACTCGATAAATACTTAATATCATTGCCCGCCATTTTTGTTCTTTCGTTATGGTTCGCAGAAAGCACACGAGGACGTTATTTGCCTCTCAATTATTTGCTGAATTACAGTGCGTTTGATTTATTATCATAGGAGCTACGACATGATAATGTTTAACGGTGCGGCAAATAGATTCCTCGTATGGTAGCTCGGCAACGAAAGAACAAAAATGGCGAACGATAATACCTACCTAGACTTTATAGAGCCTTCACTTCCTAAGGGTACGTACACGTTGGAGCGACGATAAACGATAAAAGAAGCAGCGATGCTATATCATAGAGAATTGAAGTATGCATTGTTATTGAGGTGTGCATATTGGAGTAACGATAAAAGCGAAGATGCACGATAAAAGTGACGAAAAAGAAAAGTTCCATTTTCTTCGCTCTTGTCGTTCATATGATCTCTGATTAAGATAATATTAATCTGTATAATTACCGGTGGTTATCAATATATCCGAATATTAATCGATTTATTATTATTTCGGCATATTAAATTAATTATTGTAGATATTGGCAAATTGATCAGTTGTGTATTTATTCGTCATATGTTATGTGATCACAAGAACCAATCACAACAGAACGAATTTATACTATCTTTGGGATGAGAAACGGGTTCAATTTTGTACATATTTAAGTTATTGATCAGTTGTGTATTTATTCGTCATATGTTATGTGATCACAAGAACCAATCACAACACGACGAATTTATACTATCTTTGGGATGAGAAACGAGTTTAATTTTGTACGTATTTAAGTTATTGATCAGTTGTGTATTTATTCGTCATATGTTATGTGATCACAAGAACCAATCACAACACGACGAATTTATACTATCTTTGGGATGAGAAACGGGTTTAATTTTGTACATATTTAAGTTATTGATCAGTTGTGTATTTATTCGTCATATGTTATGTGATCACAAGAACCAATCACAACACAACGAATTTATACTATCTTTGGGATGAGAAACGGGTTTAATTTTGTACGTATTTAACTTATATTAACCTTGAACCTAGTAGCTGATATTTCCTATATATCTTCTTTCATTAAGTGGATGCATAGAATATCTTCTACTGATAAATCAAAATGTTCGCTTCCCGCGTCCTCGTTGCTCCGATATGAACACTTGATTCTTGGATAATACCAAAGCGTCGCTAGATCATTTCTCTTATCGTTTATCGTTGCTCCAACGTGTACGTACCCTAAGGCATGGTGGAAACATAGTAAAGGTGTGGGACTGCGCATGCTGTTGCGATAGCGGCCGAGGCGTGTGACGTCATCTTTACTGCAGACAGCGATCGCAGCTCATTGCGTTGAGTACAGTTTCTTTAATAAACCTAACTAGACATTAATTACAATACATAATTTGAACTGATTGTTGCCAATGTTATTCATATCCTTTTCATTGTGCGTTTAAGTTCATGTACTCTTTAAAGAATTATGAATGAAATTTAAAAAACATATAAAAAATTAACAGTAATAGCTTAAAAGTCGCTCCCTAAAATCTGCCGTCCTAGACAGCTGCTTAGTCTGCCGAGGCCTAAATAAGCCCCTGATTGCATGTAGGCTACTGTACCTATTAACTTTCTTTCACTTCAGCGCAACAGGGGCATCCAGCACTAATGTAACAATGGAAAATCGCGGAGCCACTGAGTCTACTGTCACAGAGGAATGCCAAATACTAATACAAAGAATTCGAGAATTAGAAGAGAAGAATTACTCTCTAGAAACGAGGATTAAGGAATTGACAGCTGCCAACAGGAAACATGAAGAAAAAAGAAAATTACATGAGGATGTAATTTCATTGAAAACATTAGACAAACAGAAGTTAAATCTAAAGTAGCTGAAATTTTGAAACCATTTTTCACTATTGGGCAAATTGATGCTCTTTTGAATAAAAAGCATAGGGTGAAATGGTCTGTAGAAGATTACGGTACTGCAATAACACTTCGAAACCTAAGTCTAAAAACATACCGATACTTAAGAACAAAATTAAATTACCCGTTACCTGATTTGTCAACTCTGAGAAAATGGGCAGTAAAACAATTATCGCTTGAGGAAGGGGTACTTCATGATGTCTTAAAATTAATGAAGGCGAGAGCTACAAATATGTCGGAGTTAGATCGTGTAACACTATTAGCATTTGATGAAATGTATTTAAATGAGGAGGTTTCTTTTGACAGTAGGGAAGAACAAATAATTGGACCTCATAAAGCAGTGCAGGTTGTTTTTGCACGTCGTTTGTTTGCAAGGTAGAGGCAGCCCGTATACTATAAATATGATCAGACAATGACAAAAGAAATCTTAACAGACATAATTTGCCAGTTAGAAGGCAGTGGTTTTCAAGTTGTGGCCACAGTTAGCGATTTAGGTGGAAGTAACAGAAAATTGTGGCGTGATTTGAAAATTTCTACCAAACTAAATTGCAGTTTTCCTAATCCAAATGATTCAACTCGAGAAATATTTGTTTTTTCAGACGCTCCACATTTATTGAAATTACACAGGAATCACTTTCTAGATCATGGTTTCAACTTGAACGGATTGAACATTTCATCAGAACCAATTCATGAACTTTTACGTGCATCCTCGTCCTCTGATACAAAATTAGCTTACAAGTTAACTCCGTTACACTTAAGTGTCCGTGGTACCCAAAGACAAAAAGTTAGTTTGGCAGCACAATTATTTTCCAACAGAGTTGCAAAGGCTTTGAAATGGTGTGGTGAAAACGAGCTGTTGAGATCAAATGAATGGAAAGAAACTTCAAAGGCAATAAAATTAACTAATGATTGGTTTGATTTATTTAATACCGTTTCTAAATTCGGTACCCACCGTGGGCTGCATAGTTACGGAATAAACCTTCAAGATCAGAATATTATACTCTCAGAAATGAATGACGTCATGACCACAGTTAAAGTAGGAGAAGCAAACAGGGAATTACCTTATCAGGAGGGGATTATAATAAATAATAAATCATTAACATTGTTGTATGAGGCAATGAGGTACAAGTACAAAATTGAATACATCATCACAAGAAAACTTAACCAAGATCTGGTAGAAAACTTTTTTTCGGAAATTAGAAGCATGGGTAGAACAAACGATCATCCCTCTGCTTTAGATTTTAAACATAGACTGAAGTGGTACATACTAGGTCGAAATCCATTATCTCAGTTTTGTGAGACCAAAAACACCTCCGATTTGCTTTCGGAAGAAGAGGCATTAATAGTGGGTCCTAGTACAAGCCAATCAGAAGTCAATGATAATCTGCAGAAAGAACTATGTGCAACGGCAGAACTTCTTAAAGGCATTCTGAAACCGGTTAAATTTACCAACGATCGAGATCCTGAAGAAAATATAGGCCTCCCAGAAAAAATATATGAAATCTCTGCAAGACAGCGGATATCCCAGGAAGGATTAAAATATATTGCAGGATATGCTGCATCAAACCATATGGAGCAATACCCGAATCTTGGAATTCCCACAAAATTGTCAACTTCTGCTAATCAAAAAGACTGGATTACTACAGTGTCCCGTGGAAACTTAATTCTCCCTTCTAAGGATCTACAATTGGTTGCCATGCTTATTGAAGTATATTCTCAGATGTGCACGGAGATTCTGTTTCTCATGAGAAATTTATAATAAAAAAGACTGTAAATTTGGTTAATTCTGCCATGAAAAACGAAGCAGAAATCAGTTCTCCTCTTCCGCCAGAAGTAATTACGACATTGGTTAGAACAAGAACATTTATTAGAATTAAAGAAATTAATAAAATAATAAAAATGTCTGGAATTTCAAAGAGAAATATTATAAAGAAAATGAAAAAGATTGCATAAGAATAAGTATTTACTTAACAGAGTGGGATTTATAATGGTGAAATTATATTATGTCGTGTGTGGAATAATAAGGTAAATAATGTAGTAGATTATATTATGTCTCCAATAGCCTGAATATATAAAAATATTTGTTTACTATAATGACAAATTATTCCAAGAAATTCATATACATATGTTAATGAAGGTTTCAAAAGTATTTGAATTCATATACAAAATAATGTACGTTATAAATAACTGTATAGATCTAAGTATGTATATATTTATTACACATTGTATTGTAATTATTATAAAACCACGTGTAGGCCTATATTACAGAAGTCAATATTATTAATGACACACTGCCATATCACATTGTTTCTTGAAACTTGAGTTTAATATGTAATAGATCATAATTTTATTACGTTATCATTTCAAGGTAGTTCCTATTGTACTTGAATTCATGTGTAATATAATTTGTGTGATATATGGGCCTAATTTTGTGCATATTTGTAGCATAATGTATTATAATTATTATAAAAGTACGTGTATATTACAGAAGGCAATTATTAACGTTGCACTACCATATTACATTATTTCTTGACTCTTGAATTTAATTTATTGTTCACTATTTTATAATGTTATCACTTCAAGATAGACCCTATTATAGCCTATACTGTCAATATTTACTGAATACACAAACCGTGAGTTTTATTTATTCATTTAAATCTATGGACGCAGATCTAACCATCAACAATCTGTTATGTTGACTGTGTCATTCGAGTGGTGCCTGCAGTAAAGGTGACGTCATGCGCAGACTGAACGAAAACACGCACAGCTTGTCCCACACCTCTACTATGTTTCCACCATGCCCTAAGGCGTAAGCAAAGAGAAGGAGTCACGCCGGAAATAACAGCGATTCGACTATAGCGCTTCAGTTTAAAGAATAAACAAAAGAGCATCGCCATGTCATATAAATTCAGAGATTGCGTCACTAAGCAACGGCGAGAAACAAGGGATAGCCAGAAACATTGCAGTTATCACAGCAGATCTGATTATGCACGCAATCCGCGCAACAACGTAATGGCGAAGCCATTGCGTTGCTAAATTAATATCTGGGCTTTTAGAAACTCGCATTATTAATTACGCACACAGTTGAAACAACTGCGAAGCGCAGGCCGCCAGTACAATAATGCAGTAGCACACGTCCAAAATGAATAAAATAGTATAAAGGCTTAACTCTGCCACCCCCCTCCTCCCCGTTTAAACAACTTTAAGCCAGTCTCATCCAGGCGGAAGTGGGGAGTGTGGGGCACTATGACGTCCCTAATCAATTCCGCTGTTCAAAGCTCCACTCACCACAACAAACAAAAAGCAACGAAATTGCATTATAATTCTGAAGCCGCTTTTAGCTATCGTGTCCAAGTTATGCGCAGTACACGCTCTCATTTGTTTTTGTGGCTTCCAGGAACGAGTGATAACGGAATCTTAATTGTGTCCATTCTGTGTGAGAATGGTTATAGATCGTTCCTACACTAACCGCAAGATAACTTTGCACTCGAAACTTCGAAGAAGTCAGTGGGGGACCTGCTCCTTCGTACTTGACCATTACAGCGGACCGTCCTCTGACTAACACAGCTGCCGCACTTCCAAGTTTCAGATGACGGCAAAACTGAATGTATCTCTGGTCAAATATAACCTGTTGCATTAACGAAAAATAGGCTTCCTTACGCTTATCGTTTTCTGTTTAATATTTTCACAGTTTTAATGTACTTGTTTAATCGATTATTTAAAACACCAAACAAGTCTTCATTCTAGGTCTGCTTTCAAACAAAACACTGTTCGTTTTTGCTGTTATCCATGTTCCCTTCAAAAATGTTCCCTCCCGACTAAAATATAGTAATTTTTAAATCTGATGATACAATAATTTCTGTATGTCTGTCTGTCCGTCTATATATCTATCTATTTTTTATTTTAGTAGGTTATTTCACAACGCTTTATCAACATCTAAGGTTATTTAGCGTCTGAATGAGATGAAGGTGTTAATGCCGGTGAAATGATTCCGGGGTCCAACACCGAAAGTTACCCAGCATTTGCTCATATTGGGTTGAGGGAAAACCCCGGAAAAAACGTCAAGGTAACTTGTCCCGACCGGAAATCGAACCCGGGCCACCTGGTTTCGCGGCCAGACGCGCTAATCGTTACTCCACAGGTGTGGACCTCTATCTATCTATTATATATATATATATATCTACTCGTATCTATCTACCTATATACTGTATCTATTTATCTATCTGTCTGTCCATTCATCTATCGATCCGTCCATTCATCCATCTTCCCTCAATCAATCCATCCATCCATCAATCAATCCATTCTTCCATCCTCCAACCATTTATCGATCCATCTATCGATCCGTTTATCTATCCATCTATCAGTCTACTCATTCTCCATCGATTCATCAATCCATCCATCGATCCATCCACCCACCCACCCATCCATCCATCCATTCATCAATCCCAAATTCTATGCATGCATCTGTAAGCTTTCGTCTTGTAAATTGTATATTGTATATTTGTAAATTATATTCTTTCGTAACTTACGTACAAGCCACCGGCGTAGCTCAGTCGGCTAACGCGCTTGCCTTCCGATCCGGAGTTGCGCTCGGGCGTGGCTTCGATCCCCGCTTGGCTGATTATACCAGGTTTTGGTATTCTATGGCGAATCCTCGGCCTCATCTCGCCAAATATCATCTCGCTATCACCAATCCCATCGACGCTAAATAACCTCGTAGTTGATACAGCGTCGTTAAATAGCTAACTAAAAAAACTTACGTACAGTTGATACTCGGATGGTAAAAGGGCAGCCAAAAACCATTTTCTTTGTATCCGGGAGTTTTAAATCATATTATATTTTCACGAATATGAAGTCAGTTGCTTTTTATAGCATCACAGTATGCTAGCTCATGCGGTAAGGAGATGGTCTATTGAACAGAAACTGCGCACGGACTTGTGTTCGATTCCCACTTGGCCTGATTACCTGGTTGGGTTTTTTCCGAGGTTTTCTCGAAATGTCAAGCGAATGACAAGTAATCCATTACGAATCCTCGGTCCCATCTCGCCAAAATACCGTCTCGCTATGACCAATTCAATCCCCACTATAAAACCTCACAATTATTGATAAGACGTCATTAAATAAGCGATAAGTAGCACAATATATTCATCGTATAATGAGGAAGTAAAAGCAGCTTCATGGGAGGAAGTGTGTCTATTATTTCACAATAGTTTAAGTTAAAAGAAATAGAAATGCCACCACGGAAGGCAAAATACTAAATGTTGTCGTTACATTTAATAGATTAAATTAACACTACTAACAAAAAAAAGGACGGGCCTTAATATGCCTAAAGAAAATAGATGAATGCATCTATAATAATTATTTATTCTCCAAAATTAAGACTTTAAAAACAAAATTTTTTTCTATTCTGTCATTATTATCAGGGCCATCTGAAATTCATCAACGCATTCAACATAAATAACCTTATTTTCAAGCAATTCTGTTATCATGTTTCGTTATTCATTGTTGTGAATGATGGATTGCATTTTGTGGACGTACAAAACAGCGTATGTTTCACACTTGCACATTATCGCCAACAGAAACATATTTACTTTCGTTTTACTCTCGTCGGTACAAAATGTAATAATGAAAATGGCTGACAAAATATGTGTGTCATTTTTTATATTTATTCAAAGTTATTGTATACATAGCACATCGTAAATTTCTTATATTAGATTAATTCAGCTAAATATAAATCAGTATTTGTGTTTCAAAAGTTGGCAACGGTTATTCTCAATAGCATGTTCTTTGAGGTGCATAGAGTCCTCTTGATAGATAGTAAGCTGGCGTAAGATTTTCGTGTTTGAACAAGTTCGCCGAGACGCTAGAGACGCTATGCGTGTTACTGCAGCCCACTGAGTCAGCAGACCGTGGTACAAATAGTATGCATTCGATTCAGGAACCTGGAGATACTACGTCGCCTGTGTTACTCGTTAAACCAGTGCCATTATTTATCCATTCAGGTGGGTTACTCTATTTTCAGTAATACAAGTTTACAATAATAAATTTTTGTGTAATGCTGTAGCATATAATAATATATCATAAATGTACAACTTACTGCTGTAACTTTTGGTGTTGGATACACAATCAGAATTTAACTGGGAAGGCCTACATGTGTAGATTATGTTACTAAACAGCAGACGCTGCGAATAATTGCTGAGGTTGCTTCCGACTGTTGTTGAGGTCCGCCTGTTTGTCTTCTTGAATTTATGTCAATGCTGTGAGAAGATAAGAGTAGGCCTATATTTTATAAACAATAGTGGAGGAGAGCGAAAACATTGGTGTGGACAGGCAGGGCAATTGTTTAGAGTACGTACGCTAATGCAGTAACTGGTAGGCCTGCAAAATGTTGGAATAGAAACTTGTATATGCCTGAAATGTGATTTGATATTGTTATGCAGAAGTTTTGTTGCGGGGAAAAAGAATAGATAGACGTGTTGATTTAGCGTACTTACGTCGGTTTTTAATTAAGTAACACAAAATTCTTTGATTTTTGTTGTTTGGTTCAGGGCAATGTATTTCAGCGCAATGAAGATTAAGTTATTTATTGAATTTGTGACGTAAATTGTCGACTGATTATCAACCAAGAATGCGTGCGCCCTGAACCAAATAATCGAAAACCGAAGGTGCTTCCAAAGCAGCCTGGGGACTATGAAGCCGAGAGGGAAAATAGAATCCCGGTCAAAAAGTTGGATGAGGTAATAGGCCTATACGTCGTCATGTATGTCCGCACATCAAATTTCCAGTACGAAAAACTGTTTTAATTAAAATGTGTCAACTTAACTACTTCAATAATATTAATGGAATACTAAAGTGAGTAGTGTAGTGAATGATTTAAGGGGAGTTGGTCATTATTGCATGAAAAATAATGGTAAAAATAGCCTATCTTCAAGCAGTCATAAATATAATACTATTTATCAGAGGTCTTTCATTTTTGTTAGCTATGTGTCTATGCATATTACGCTTTAAAATGAAAAAGAATGGATACTCTAGAGTAAATCTTTATCCTTAAATTAATTTTTTTAATTAAGCACAATTTTTTTTATAAATTCACTATAACTTATGTCTGTGATTAGGTACACTCTATTCACTTATTATAGCACATATTGAATTGAAAATTTCACCACTTACTGCTAATAGATACTAAAACATACCCTACTAAAATTATTCATATATCTGTAATATTATGGGCATAGAACTTATAGAAACCATCACCGTGAATAAATTAAAAAAAATTGAAGATTAGTATAAGCCCTATGCCCATAGTATTACAGATATTTTAATAATTTTAGTAGGGTATGTTTTAGTATCTGTTAGCAGTAAGTGGCCAAAATTTTAATTCAATGTGTGCTATGAGAAGTGAATAGAGTGTACCTAATCACAGGTATGTAGTGAATTTATATAAAAAATATGTTTAAATGTAACAATTAATTTAAGGGTAGGATTTACACTAGATTAACCATTCTTTTTTTCATTTTAAAGCTTAATATGTATACATATATCACTAAAAATGAAACAGCTGTGATAAATAGTATTACAATTCTGACCGCTTGAAGATAGGCTATTTTTATCATTACTTTGCATGCGATAACGTCCAATTCGCCTTAATATAAGTTTAGTAGCACAATAAAATTGATAGTGGGTAAGTGTAGTAATGCCATTCGGATATTTATCACATTAGGTCCTTGTACAATATAAGTAAATTAATTCGTGATCTATTTGCCATATTAACTGTAATAAGGTTACTAACAAACTAATGAATTCAGTTCGATTATATGATAATAAAGTCATATGTGTAATACTTTTGGAAGTATTTGATGTTAATTGTGTGTAAGTATAATTTTTAAGGGTTATTCATCAACAAATTCGTAGCGAAATGGCTATGATAGTAGTTTACTAAAGGTCGTAGAATCGAAGCGCGGCATATTCAAAGGTACCGTAAGTTACGTATTCCGTTTTAATATAAAATAGTTAGTAGAATAAAGTAGGTAGAGGGAGAAAGAGAGAAGTAGAGGAAAACTTGTGAAGAAGGGAGTGCATTGGAGTGGTGTAGTGTGAGAGAAAGAAAAGCGGGGGTATAGGTCGGCAGCCCCCGATGAAATTAATATTTTGAACTATTTCCATCGTACGTGACGTCTTATATCGCATCATCGATCTCCTATTGGTCTGGAAAAGCAGCGACTGATTCTTGGATTTCACCGCTTTTTCCCCTGCTACTATGCCCAAGATTGCGGGTTCGATCCCGGGCCAGGTCGATAGCATTTAAGTGTGCTTAAATGCGACAGGCTCATGTCAGTAGATTTAATGGCATGTAAAAGAACTCCTGCGGGACAAAATTCCGGCACATCCGGCGACGCTGATATAACCTCTGCAGTTGCGAGTGTCGTTAAATAAAACATAACATTTTTTAACAATCGCCTGCTACTGCTATCTTTTTACAAGAAAAACTAGTTACGTCACTGTCACGTATTTGTAGTTGCATCAGTGGCTGAACACTATCTTTAATAAATCACTGTTTCTGTCCATATTTTACGGAAGAAAACAATGACTACAAAAATAAATGGTTTTTAAGTTTTTTAACGAGCAGGACTTTATCATATTTTAATAAAAATAAACAAAATTAATAATTATATTACGCTCTTCAAGTAGGCTACATTCGGCAACACTAAAACTCAGAATATTTACTTGTTTAGCCCTACTCAAGCTCACTTGAAGATGGACGGCATTTTCTGCTTGTTAACAATTTCTATATTTTTGGTAGATGTCGATGGAAGTCGGAGAAACCAAACTATAAGAAAATCTGTCGGGTTTCAAGGAGTATCATAAGATGTAATTCTTTATGGATGTTGGAATGAAAACTTCCCCAATAAATAAATAAAATTAATTGTGCAATGTTGGTAACATTAGTGCTTACTTTTAAGGGCAACGAAAATCGCCAAAAAAAAAAAGAAAAAGCTTTTCTTTTCTGATTTACCATGAACATCAATCCCCATTTCTTCTTTTCTAATTGTGACGTAAGTAAAAAAATCACATTTTGAATAATTTTAATTTCTTAGGACATATTTCTTCGGCTACTTACAATGGGACACTTTTTAACTCACCGTTCACATTAAAGCCTCATATTCGTTAGCATTTTTTGTGAAATACGTCAACCAGAGCTTACAATGTTTTCAATATTTACGTCGAGAAGCTTATAGTCACTTAGGGCCGTATTCATAGACATTTTTAGCGCGGGTTTCCGGTGGATGATCAGCGTTTTTCGTATTCATAAACCAGTGTTAGCGATAGGATATGATTTGAATTCTGTACAAGTAACCAGTGGATAGCCGGGGCTAGCTTAGTACGCTCGTAGCGCGTGCTGCGAAATGTCTATGAATAGCACCCTTATACTTCAGCTCTTCTAGCTTCGTTATTCAGTTCCTTCCTAAAGAAAATCATGATGATAATTATAATTGTAGTATTTTCATACCATTGTTTTGTTACATTTAAATTTGTTACAGAGTTGTGTACCACATATGATCTGAACGCAAAAATTGTTCTCATTCTTACTTATTCCAAGTTACGCTGAAATGAAGAATTAAGTACAGCAGCTTTCAGCCGTGCCGTTACGATGATAGCCAATTGAAACCAAGTACACGATGTCGCCAACATATGGGCATAACGTTTACCTATGGCGTCGTTGCCAGGAGAAATTAGTCTCTATCTCTCTCTCTCTCTCTCTCTCTCTCTCTCTCTCTCGTTCTTAACAATACTGAGTGATAGTGCCACTATTTGCGTCATGGTTAGGTAGAGTTTGAGGAGACAGTTTAGTGACAAGTAAACCCACTGTCAGCGACAAAATTAAGTAGTGTTAAGTGAGGTGCTATATTAGTGACAAATGCTTTGCGCAAAAATAATATAAGTGAATGCCAGGTCCATTTTCTCTTTGATATAATATATTTTTCGTTCTTCAAGTTAGTCGATTTCAACGATATCCCCTGGACCACATCGTATTTCTCCTTCATTTTTCTGTGATTACGAGTTATGATATTTTCAAAAACGTGCATTATGTTTTGGTGCATTAAAAATCCGCCGTTTTACTCCGAAAATTTTGCACATATTCCACTTGACTCGACTAGTGCAGTGAATTCTTAAAGAATATATACAGTCACGAATTTTTACTACCAACATTTAGATTCCTTTTTTTTTTTTTTTTTTTTTATGCCCGTTGACTAGTGGCGAGCGTACTGTTCTCTAATCAGGAGATTAACCGTGAAAGGAATGTGCTTACTATTGCGTCATCTATTGCAACGAAGTAGATAGATTAATATTACCGTTTAAAGTCAGTTTAAAAAACATGCGCTTTCCTGCATATGTTATTTCCTGTATGGAGGGATTAAAAGACCAGGAGATTAACCGTAATCTAATTTTGTAACTAGGATAGTATAAGTATGTGTGTATCAGTGTTATCGTTTGTGCTTTGAGAGTTAGCCAATGGAGATGAGTGTACCCACGTGTGTGACCTTATGACATCAACATTCATTCACAGCATTACCCAGCTGCGTCTTATTCCCCTGAGACTTTCTCCTGGTTGGAGTACAATAATTGGTGCTGCTGTACAGTTGGGATAATCCACTTTTTCCATAAATTAGGCTTTAGTACTTAGGCCTACTGATGAGGCCTGGAATTTTTCATTGAAAAATCCGTAGTGACACTTGTGGCGGAAAAGGTCGTAGTTGGGGCTTTCCTTTGTTGGTGAAATCGGCCTCAAGACACACAAGGTCCTACAGTACATAAATGTTAAGTGGTCCAAATTGATGTAAACTTAGCCGTTGAAGGGATCGAGTATTAAGCATTCTAAGATCGTCTGTAATATTTTAAAAACTGCCCACTCTGAAATAATTATTTGTAAGGTATCTTATCATGTGACCTCCCGCCAATCTTCAAACTGCTCAATTGACAGGGGATTCTTTATCTTGAACGCAGGCGAGACGCCATCTTGTACGCTGTGCATGGCGAGGACGAGACAGAACTTCTGTAATGGTTCAGCACAGTTTCGGACTCCATCTCATCCCAACCAACAACTGTTCAAGCGGGACGCCAAATTGGCAGGTAGATGCTTCTTTAAAAGCAATTTATTTATTTTTTTAGTTTATCTATGGGGTAATTGTGATATGCGAAGAGAAACTGGGCTAAAAACAGGTTATAATGGAAAGTTAATTGACTACAATGTTGCATAAGGAACAGGAAAGAATTAATCGGTGAATAACTGCTAGCGAGTGTGTGATTTCTTTCAGTTACATGGCCAGTTAATTTCAGAGTAATTATGGTATAGTTACGAATTTGTGAACAGACGGGATTTAAGATATTAATTGACTATGCATTTAGCGAAAATTGGCAAGTAAGAAAACTTTGAGTGGTAATTTATCTTTGGTGTAATTACGGTATTGCGAACAGACAGGAATATTGAACAGGAGAATGTAATGCTACACAATTAATTGCCGTACCACTGTGCAAGCAAGATAGAGTATTAGCAGACATAAAATCTTTCTAATTACATTAGCTATACAGGGTGTTAATGAACAAGGCAATGTTTTCACGAACAGTAGAGGGGTCCTGGACAGGTAATTTGAGATCGGGTACCCATGGTCACTGACGTAATATATCTAAGGTATATGGAATAAAATAATTACAATTTGGGACTTGTACAGTAGTGGCAAAAAAACCGGACCGACCCTTGTAGCTGATTTCAGAGCCTTGTTCACTCCAGAGCACGATAGACTGGTAACTGAGACTTTCGTGGTTCGAATCCTGCCTGGGAAGGAAATTTTTTTTGTTCCTTATTCAAATTTATTCCCAATACTTTTCGATTGCTGGTAAAATTCATGTTCTTGGAATAATGCGTTAATTAAGTAGTAAAATATCGCTGCAATCGAAAAGTATTGGGAATAAATTTGAATAAGGAACAAAAAAAAGTTTCCTTCCCAGGCAGGATTCGAACCAGAAAGTCTTAGTTACCAGTCTATCGTGCTCTGAGTGAACAAGGCTCTGAAATCAGCTACAAGGGTCGGTCCGGTTTTTTTTTTTTTTTTTTGTCACTACTACACGTCAATAATAAGGCAAAATATGATTACAATTTCTGTTAGATTGGCCGCGTTCCTCCGTTTGCTTAGTAATAGAGAGGAGCCTGATTGTTAATAACTCAACAACGGCATTTTCATAATAAATTTAGTATTATAATATAGTAATGACCAGTAGGCCTTCTCTTCCGCCCAGCCAGACTCTAATTCTAATTAAATACAATTGGTTACATAGTTATTACTAGACTTCATGGAATTGCCACGAGAATCGTAAGGTTTACTATGCACGCAGTATAGACTGTATGAGAAGGGGGCGTGGAAAGGATAGAGTATGCCTCTAATGTAAACACTGAGCAGTATACTGCGGTTACAATAAAACCTGTATCCTGCAGTCAAGAAATATAATGAATGATCATTGAAGTAGGAAATGTCTAAACATATAAATACACAATTATTTTGTAGTGAGATATATTAACTCTTAAAATTTAATGTAATATATTCACATCATCCTTGAATATGTGCATTGCAGATAAGAGTTACGTACATTTTGAGCGACTGCAAAGTGAACCTCCTCCGATGGTCACTTAAACAGTTTTTTATATTGGGAAAATGTACGTTCAACAACACACGATGTAATAGGTGCATATTTGAAGAATGGAAATTCACTACTTTTTAGTACACCAACTTCAGATGTCTTGTCGTGACCTGATGGTACATCATTTATAATACGAAGTTGTGAATAGGCAGAATTTTTAGCAATAATGTTTCTCAACTTACATTTCACTTTTTCTGAAATTAGTGAATTGTTATTTTGGATAACGGTTTGTGATACTTTATACACTATATTAAAGGCTTCTGAGAGTTGTATTTTAGACGATTCTAACAGGGTGATGCTTTTGGACACGATTTTAAAATTAGAATCAATGAACAGAATATCTTCCAATATCTGTTCAGAAGGCAATGATTTTACAGCTGCAACAGGGGAATTGTCTGTGCTATCCAACGCATATATTACCTCCATTATTTTGCCGTAATATTCTGCATAATAATTAACAGCATCCAACCACGTTTTCCAACGGGTCAAGACTGGCTGCGGGGGTAAGGGTATTCCAGGGGCAATTGTTTGGAACAGCAACACTCTCATTGTAGCATGTTTGATTGAATTCTTGTCTGCACTGAACAAATGTTAAGCTTTGGCTATTCCAACCACAGTAGCGCAAAAACATGTGCTTACATAGGTATACATTAGCTGTAGCTGCTCTGTCTATTTGGACCGGTCACATCTCTAAACACGAACTGCTTATACTACGAGTCCGGGAGGTCGCTCACCTCTTCTATACTACCGTACATCGGCAATCTGATTGCATGCTGCGTGTGGCAATTCAACGAAGTCTAGTTATTACATTAATTAATATCTAGACCATAAAACAACATGAAAGTAAATAATGAAAGTTGGGTAAGTAATGTTAATGTGACAATAATAAACATTGGTAAGAAATAATAATAATAATAATAATAATAATAATAATAATAATAATAATAATAATAATAATAATAAGAATTTAAATATTTATTCTGTGATATATATATATATATATATATATATATATATATATATATATATAAAACCATTAAACATTGAGGATCCTAAAACAGCTATTATTGTTAACAAGAAGTGTTAGAAAATATTTCGTTAGTCTATTTTTAAATTGGTTTGATGTCTGACAGTCCCTGACATTACTCGGCAGGGAATTCCAAATTCGAGGAACAGCCACAGTGAAAGAAGATGAATATGAGGATGTTCGGTGGGAGAGAATGGATAATATTGAGGAGTGTTGTGATCGTGTGTCTAGGTTATGATGGGTGGATAAATTTTGAAAACGAGACGCAAAATAGACTGAAGTGGAGAAATGCAATATGTGAAAGAGGAGGGAAAGACAGTGGATTTTCCTACGATATTCCAGACGGAGCCAGGACAACATTTCGAGGGATGGTATTACGTGATAAGCCCGGCGAATATTGCATCATCTGCAAAATTTACAGACTAATCAGATGGTTGCAAGCCACTGCATTAGTGTTGTAATCGGGAATCATTTGTTAACAATTGTTGCGGGTCTAGTTTTTCGTAGTGCTGCGGGATAGGCCTATGTGTATCTATCGTAAATAATAATTTATGTAAGCTTAAGAGTTGATCATTTTGTGACTAAGGATATTAAAACAACTGTAAATAAATTGGAAGTTTATTCGTGATACGCCAGGAATCTTTGTTAGAGTATGAGAATCTTATCTCCGTCCGTATGGTCTCTGTATTGCTGCTGGAGGTCGCCATTTCAGCAATTTCTGTGAAAACTAGGCACTTCATTTTTTTACGATTTTAGTATGTTCCAGACCGAGCGAGTTGGCTCATGCGTATCGCATTCGGGAGGTCCATGGTTCGATTCCCGGATCGACCAACGTGACTGTGATTTTTCCGTGGTTTTCCACAGTTACTTAGGCAAATGCCGGGTTGGAATTTTCATCCCCACGATCCATTTTCCCTTCCCCTCCAGTGTAAAAAAAATTAGATTTTCATTTTATATCATTCATCTTTCTCATCTCATTCAATAGCCATATTCAGCTACAGTAATATGCGTTACAAGAGCGGTATGTTGAAGTTTTCATGTTCGAGGAAAAGTTTGAAAAAGCGAAACGTAGTTGAGCTTTTTTAATTTCCGAGAATTGAAAGAAAACATACCGCTCGTGTATCGTACATTATTTTGTGCGAAGATCGTTTATTACATACCTGAAAGAGGAATTTCTAATTAGTTGCAATGAAATCTCCATCTTGGTTTCTGTTCAATGACGGCAAATTTGCAAAACAAATATATCTACCTTCAACATTGTTGCTTTAAAATGTTTTCTGTGTTTACTATACTCCAGCAGGCCGTCATATACGTCTGTCTTTCCCCCCCCCCCGGTCTATGATGAGTCTGGAATCTTGTTGGTTTTTTCACGGCTTCCTTAATGTTACATGCATCACGAATGCAGTAACTTTAGTGGAGTTGTAGGGTTTACTTAATTTTTGCAAATATTTAAAAACAATAATTAACAGTGCAATTTAGGTGAAATTGCAGTGGTAAGTTTCCAATTTATAATTGTTACTATATTGAACGTCTCTAAAAATAATATGTTAAAAGCCTAAAACAGTAAAATCAATATGTCACTTAAGCGGTAAGAAGAGGGAAATTGTTATGTGTGTTAGGTTGGGAATACTGAATGTGGAATTTTAGACTTTCCGCGGATTGGTTTTGTGCGGAAACCAAGCAAATACGCACGATCTCGCACAAAAGTTTTATTATATTTGACATGTAGAATCATCTCTTACATTTTACCACACTGTATAAAACCATGGCGAAGAATCCTTTATTTCACGTATCAAGCAATCGTAGTGATGATTAACAGGTAGGAAAATTCTTTCCATTCAAGCTATAGTATGATTAAGTTACAGATTGTAATCCGCGTACAGAAGTAACGCTAGAAAAATCAGCAGAGAACATTTCATTCTACACGACATTTTGTAATCAAGCGAGGAAAATTATTGGCGTGTATAGAAAGGCGCCTTTGAATTACAGTAAAGATTTAGCTGTCGTTTAATTATCAGATTACTGCGAAGAGAAATAATTCAAGAAAAATATAATGGGCAATTAATGTAACACTACATTGAGTAGCATGCACGAAGTAGGGGTATTACATTTTACTTCAGCTACAGTAAAATATCCGATTAGAAGCAGTGCCGGACTTAGCTTAGGCAACCTAGAGCGACAATTTCCAGAGCAGCGGCATTTTCTCTCTCTTTTTCTCTTCCACTTTTTTTTTTTTTTTTTTTTTTTTTAATTTTCATTTTACAGTGAAATTTGTTTTTAAAATACTCGTTGGTATAAATCTTTTCTGAAGTTTGTTCTTGAACATCTTGTGGAAATCCAATATTGCTTTGTTATCGCATTGTCGCGGTGGTGGCGAGAGTAAAAGGAAAGTGTGCAGCTGCATGGTTATATTGTAATGCCGCTATCACATTATAATAAGTTTCTAAATTATAGACATCAGCTCAAAGAATTTTGAGTGACCACAAGGGTCCTGAATACAATAAACATGTATAATATTGTGACAGCGACGTGAGATTCGAACTCACGACCAGCGTCCCGCAAGAAAGCAGATTGCGCGGGCTTCACGGAGCACTATGGGACGGCGCGCGGCGGGGAAAGAGGAAAGGGCCTACGCGGCGAGAGAGTGGAGAGAGAGTGCGCGCGCAACAGCTGCGTACGGAGTAAAGGGACCCTCCCGACTCTTCGAGAAGTCCGTCGAAGTGGAGATATCCAGATAATTCTCTGCACACCTGTAGAAATTTCTCGCAACTATGATTTCGCTATAAAAGAAGAAACGCCAGCGAACTCGAGTAGTTTTCAGTTGATTAGTCAGCCAGTCAGTGAGAAAGCCAGAGCAAGCAGGCCAGTCTTGTGTACCGGAGTTCGACTCGAGTGTGCGTCCGCAACTGTATCAGCATCCGAAGGCCTGAGTTCGAGTGCAGTGGACCGCAGTTGGAGGGACCTGAGTTCGAGTGCAGTGGACCGCAGTTGGAGGGACCTGAGTTCGAGTACAGTGAACTGTCTCTGAAGGTCTGTGGTTCGAGATACTGTGAACTCGAGTGACTGAGCTAGAAGAACTGTGAACCGAGAACTGATAGTTCTGATTTGTAAATAGTGCTTTGTAAATATTAGTTGAGATTAACAGTTCATTGTTGTTCGTACTAGTCCAAGTAAATTGTCATTGTCGTCGGTGGAGTGCTATAACGAATACTGTGTTGAGTGAAAATCCAATTGTTGACGAGAGCGTTTAAGGTGAATTGTAGAAAACGAATTATTGTTGGAAGAATAAAATTCTATTGTTGAGTTTAAAAAAATTCACAATATAATGTGATGTGATACATTAAAGAAAAAAGAAAGTTAATTGTTGAAAGCAAATATAAGTTGATTAATTGAAATGGATATGATGATGTAATATATGAAGAGAATCCTTGATAATATTTATAAGAATAGACATTACATAATCAAAAGGAATGTGAAGTTCCTTAAGATAATTCCATGTGAATTTTGTGATTGAACCTCTACTGCCAAACAGCAAACCAATGACGGACCATTGTTTAAGAGGGACGTTGTACTTTTGAGAAAGATACGGCAGACAAGGTTCATATATGGACTTCTTCTCAATATCAACTTCGGTGGCCTGATTTAGGTTTCTTTCGAAACGGATAGTAGGGTCAAGAACAAGAGCCCGTTTTAAGTGTCCGTTGATAGCAATAATGTCTGCCCGTCTAAAAGAACCATCTGATGATACACAATGTACTTCCTCATGAATCTCCCAATTTAAAGTTTTTAACGATGTCGCCAAAGCATGTCGTACACGATGATGTCTAGCATTGATCAGCAGCTCGCCTTTGGGGCATTGTCCAAGCACGTGTCCAAGTGTTTCAAGCTCGCTACAGTCTGGATGACGGCAGCGGGTTGTGCTTAGAGTTCTGCCCGGTATTGCGCGAACCGCCGAAATATTGCTTGACATTTTTAAAGCATTGGTCCATTCTGAGGAAGATAGGCCCTTTCGATTGCTTATCCATGAGTTAGCCTTGGGGAGATCACTATAAACAATAACCCCTTTACCATGCAAGGTAAATTTAACTGTATAAACAAGAATGCATTGTTGAAAATCGAATTGAATGTGTGTTTATCATATTATCGCTTTGAATAGTAACCAGAACTCTCAGTTACATTTCCAATACAATATAATCGTCAACAATGCTATGTAATCAGTAGACATCGGATTTTTAGGCACTAAAAATTGCAGTTTTAGGCGCCTAAAATAAGCTCAAAATTTGTAAAATTAGGCTCTATTTTAATGAAAATAGGCATTTTAGGCACATCAAGGTATCATACTTATTTCTTTCACTGAAATTTTTAGTTATACACTAAAATACGCACAAAAAAGTATGTTTAAACATTAAAAAAGAATACTATATTATATTTATAAACAGAGCTGCACAAATTTAATATATTGAAACTAATGAAATAATGATTATTGATATCAAGATTACTCATTTTAAGTTATTGAAATTCAGTTCCATGCTCAGACTTTATTATAATTATCTGCACAGTACACCACCAGAATTTTTTCTAAATTCTCCACAGTTAACCTTTGCCTTTTGTCACTGAGAATCATTTTGAAAGCAGAAAAACTTCTTTCAACCGAAACTGATGTGAGAGGCGCAAATTTTAAATTAGGTACAATAGAAACATCAATACTTACTGGAACATTTACACTTTCCCCCGATATCACTCTTGATACTTTTTCCAACAATGAAAATCCTACATTCTTATTTAATACGTTGTCCCACTTATTTTTAACTTTTTTCCCAGTTTCGCCCAAAGCAGAATGTATGTTCACTTGAGCTTCCTTTACTATTGCTATTTGGCTACAAAGAGATTGTTTTTCACGTTCTAATTGTTCAATGCTTGCAGGTATGAAAGAAAAGTTTGATGTTATGTAGGCAATATCGTTTTTCACTCGTGAGTCATTCAGACAATCTTTCACTGCTTTCACACACGCTGCACTATCAGTTTCAGGTAATTTATCAATAACTGTGACCATTTCTTTAAAATACTTAGAATAATACACCACTGACTGAATCCAGGTTCCCCATCGTGTAACAACCGGCTGAGGTGGGAGTGGGATATCTGGAAAGTTCTCTCTGAATATTGAAATCCTGGATGGGGCTTTACAAAAACATTTTTTTTGTGTTAGAAATAAACGAATTGACAAGAGGAAATTCATTCCGGATTGTTTCAGAAACCCTGTGAAGGCCATGTGCTAGACAGGTTACATGCGTGAGGTTAGGATAAAATGTTTTAAGAAGTGGAGCTGCAGCAACCATGTATGAGGCAGCATCAGTACAAAACAACAGAACTTTAGAATCGTCTATATTACCTGAGTATAAAGACTGTAGGCCTTTATTTACAAAATAAGCAATGGCTTGGCTATTCACTTTCGAAAGTTCCTTAACACATACGAGGTGTGGAATCGAAGGTCCATCAGGACTAAGTTTTCCTACTACCATATTTGCTATATATCTATTCATAGGATCTGAGGTTTCATCCACAGAGACCCATATGTAAGAATCACCTATATCCTCCCGAATGGAAGCTAAAGTTTCATTGTATATTCTGTCTAAGTAATTTTTTCTTCGGGTCGACTCAGATGGGATATTTTGTTTGCAGTATTTTTTGTAAAAACTGTCTTAAAACCGGATTTTCAATTGCATTCCAGGGAATTTTAGCAGCAACAAACGCTCTGGTTAAATCAGCATAGAAATTGCTGCTGAGATTGGATGAAGTAGGCTGTGTTAGTAAAGTTTGTTGCAGTTGATTTTTCTGCTGAGCTTTAGCCTTATGAGCCGCTCCTTGCACATGCTGCTTTAGGTGGCACTTCTTTTCTTGCGAAATCTAAAAATGTAAAGTAAACTGAATTAAAATAAAATCCTAATTGTTGTATTGCCGTATTTCTATCACAAAGTTAGTGGGTTCGAACAATCAAAATTTTAATGACCTGCAAATACTTTAACTATCGGAATTTAAAAGGTTAAAGTATAGTGGTCTTAAAAAGAATTATACCTCAGGATAGCTCAGTCAATGTATAAATATTATAGGCCTACTCATTAAAATTAATAGAATTTATATATTTCAACTATTGTTACATACCTGTTTGCTACAAATCTTGCAGAATATTATTTTTCCATCATAAGTGAATTCTGAATATTCTGTTAGCCATTGCCGGATCAATGTAGATTTTGCACTTATATTTTTCGGCATTATCGCGTTAAACTTCACAGGAAAACGTCCTACCGCTCAAAACTTCTCAACACAAATAAGGTGAGGGAAAGAGCAACTGTTAACGAGCATTCAAATGAACCGTTGTTATTGAGATTCAATTGGACAAAAATACAAAGTTCCACTTATTGTTGCATTTCCTGGTAGTGTTAACACTAGGAGGGCCATTCTTTTAAATATTTTGTAACGGTTTACCCTACTAATTCGCAGTTTTACGACTTTTCATAAATATTTCAAAAACACTCTTTCTCCAAAAATTGTGATTTTATGACACTCTGAAGGACAGTACAGCTAATCGGTTTCAGACCGAAAACAGTCATTTTTATAGTATAGTAGAGATGGGTAAAAAATAACACAACAGTTATTTTGGAACTGTTCCGGTCTCGGAACTGTTGCAAAAATGAACAGTAGGTCGGAACCTCCTGTTCCGAAATAACAGTGTTCCGACTCCGAGCTGCTCACTTGCCAACTGTTGCGGGCTCGCAGTACCGCGTGGCACAAGGTCTGTTCCGATTCCCTCGGAACTGTTGCAAAAATGAACAGTAGGTCAGAACCTCCTGTTCCGAAATAACAGTGTTCCGACTCCGAGCTGCTCACTTGCCCAGCTGTTGCGGGCTCGCAGTACCGCGCTGCACAAGGTATGTTCCGACTCCGAGATAACAGTCGGAACGTCGGAGCTTGTTCCGATGAACCAACGACAGCTGCAGTTACACTGTACTTGAAACTCTCACGTGGTTGGAGGGGGGCGCATGGACATTGAAATCCTTGCGGTGGCGCGAACTTTAATATCAACATTTGTAAGACTGGCCAATCATCTGTAATGTTATAGTAAGTATTCAATAATCTGTAATATTGATTCCCGCTTTATGGTTTATTTCACCATTAGTTGACTAATTCTGTTTTATAAACATTCTACAAAGTCATAAAGTACGCATACTATTATTAATTCATTGATCAGCTGATTCTATACAAAGGTTAAAGTCGTAAATGGTAATGAGTGGTTTAGTTACAATGTCTGTATGTCGTTTGTTGAGGTTAAGTCTGACAAGCACAAGTTTTTGTGCTATCTTCTCTGTTATCAAAGAACGACAAAAATGTTGTAGCATTATTTGTTGGAAACTACCCATATAAGTACTGATTTGGAGAGCGAGGTTTAATGCGAAGTTTAAATTACACTTTGGTAAAGATGCGATTCCAACATTTTACTAACCCACTGCGGGGTTTCCAGGTTTCAGTACTGCCAATATATATCTTTTTTATTTATGAAATTGTAATATTTATTATTATTATTATTATTATTATTATTATTATTATTATTATTATTATTATTATTATTATTATTATTATTATAACTGTGCATTAAGAAAAGTAAAAATAAAAATTAATGATTTGTTTTTTTTATTATGTAATAGAGAGAACAGAAATTACATACCATATGTTTTAAATGTTATGTTATTTTTTTTTAGTTGGCTACCATGTCTTTATAACTTTATGTACGAAAACAAAGTGTTGTATTCTGTCCTTGTAGTCAACAGCTGTGTAATTACTAACATTAAGCTTTTGAGTTCTGTCCGCATGCACAGCAATTTTCCAAAATCGATTCGAATGTGCATTGCAGTGCCATCTATAGATAAGAATGTGTACTATGTCATGCCTATGAGTGCTCCAGTGTGAGCTGCATGGTGTTATTTGTCTATGGTGGAGAGGGAGGGTACTGTACCGTTCGTTTGAACGACTCAACGACTCCGACTCATCACCACTGGTGACTGTTATTTCGGAACTGTTATTTGGAACATAGTATTTTTTCGGAACCGGAACCGTCGGAACTGTTCCGGGAAAAGAACAACTTCGCCCATCACTATAGTATAGTATAGTATATCTCTGAATCGGTAGCAGCACATGTTGTGATTGTTGCCTGCTTCAAAACTAAGGTTGGTTCTTTGTCGGCATTTATGCCTCCAAACATGTTAAATTCGGTGAAATCTATTGCGAGTGTCGTGAGATTCAAAACATTTTGTTTCCTTTATCAATGGTTTCATGGCCGGTGTGAAGCAAACTTTTCACTTTTTAAATGCCTTAAATTTCGCAATGAATGCATGTATAAATTATAAAAAGTAAGAGTAAAATGCGAAACTTTACAGTGAGTTAGGCATTTTTAGGCGAATATTAGCAAATTAGGCTCTAATAACCGTTTTAGGGCATTTTAGGGCGCTATAAAACTCTTTGAATACCTTTCAATTTCCATGAAACACAAATATTAATAATTATTTTCACTTTTCTCCTAAAGAAACAAAATAGGCATTTGCCCTAGAATCCGATGTCTGGACTAATCACTTTCCAGCATGTACACTATATAATTCGATATGAAAGGTTTATTCCACAAAGAGTTGGAGTTTATTTTTCAATTTGCTTTATACTTTCTATCGAAGTAAGAAATGTTCGTAGTAATTACTGTATAGCACGAACAAAACCAGTGCTTAAAAATAAACCATAGCCTGCCTTTCACAAATCAATTTTGTTTCAACAATGAATAAGTTTGACTATGTGTCTTTGCATCGAGTCTGTTGTGCTTCGTCAGATCGACTTTGAGAACATCATCAATGCTTTCTCTGTGTAGAAAGTGCGAAGGAAATCTTTATAATTCACAAGTAAGATGCATGTATTTTGATTCCAGTAATTTATTGTTTTCTGAATTGTAACATTTCATTTAAAACTAATTTAAATTAAACATGACCTGTATAATAGCTGCTAACAAACTGTTCGTGGAAGTGGGGGCGGCAAATTTTAGCACTGCCTAGGGGCGGCACTAATAGGCGGAGAGAGAATGGTTTCCTTGGAGGGGGCAAAGCAAAATCATAGAATCCCCATAAAACGGGGTTATGGGAGACATCATTTACCTCCTCCCCACGTTATAGCTTGACTGTGGTACAGTATATCGGAATATGATAATTTAATAAAGATATTTTTGGGGGGCATGTTTCTTACAGCGTTACATCCATATCCGCGATGTTTCAGACCGAGTTGTGTAGGGTTTGAACTGTAGATCTACTACAAATTATGATAGGGCAAAATTAAAAATAATCCCTCTCTTTTTCTCTCTCGTACAGAAAGACGTAACTACGTAACAGTACTAACAGAAACTTTGATGTGTGATGTGCAGCTGAGAATGGTACCACTTCCTATACACGTCATATCACACATTTGTCAAACACAGTTGTCAGACTGTGGTAAAACACTAGCACTTAACGTTCCCATTACTTATTTCACATGCCAAAAACGGTGACGCAGACTGTACTAACCAAGTTATTGTATCATTAATACTGATCAGTTTCAGCATCGAATCAATATATATATAATTCGTTTTAAATATAATTTAGCGTGAAATATCATTACAAATAATTTATCAGCATATCAATAACAACCTCATAAAATTACTTACAAAAGCACTCCCAAAAATAATATACACTTATGAAAAAAAATTAAAAAAAAATAAAAATGAATAAAAAATTATTGGATTAACAATATTTTCACCGTTACAATTACACTAAATATAAACATTTACATAGAGATAAAAAAATGTTACAGGAGAAAAAGTTCGTCCAAAGGGCTGGACTCTGGAAGAGTACCTACCCAAAACGCTCATTGCATTTCCGCGTTGAATAGCAATACTTAAGCGTTGACGCAAATAAGTAGTGCAACGGCGATCACCAGTAATGGAGATCAAAATTTGGCCGATTTGAGATACCAAAACTTTAGCGTCATGACTCCAAGGACCGAAGGTCTCCACAGCAAAGAGGACAAAGATATAATTTTCTAAAAGATGAGCATATTTATTGACTTTCTTCTTCACGGCTAATTCAGCAGCAGATGCTGCGTGTCTGGAGGTATTCGGCAAGTGAGATGGAGCTAGAGTGTCAACGCAAGTGGAGTCCCAAATTAAAGATTTTCCTCTAGACCATGGAATTAAGGTAAGACCATCGGGTCGTTTACCATCCGCGCGACTAATACCTGGTGGTTCCAAAAGAGACGGGATGCCACAAGAAGTCAGAGATCTTTTAATGATATCATTGAGTGATGTATGTCTGGGAATGCGACCCTTGCTCCTCGCACAGCTGAGTGCATGATGACCGTAAATATCAGTAATTCCCCCGCAAATACATTGGTGTGGCTGGTTAATAATAATCGTATGAAAGTGTTACCTTAATTTTAACACGGTGTGTACGACCGTATGATTGCTGATGTTTTCATACTTATTGTCTAAAATCCCCACGTCCCTTATTCTGAGTTGGGGGAACATTGTCGTGTATTGAAAGACCCACAACAGAAAGAAAAAACTATTCTCTTTCAACTTACAGACCTGTTAAAACTCAGTCATTCGCTACAGTTTAAATGCCACTTACTGCTATTAGAGACGGATCTGATTAAACTTCCATCAGCCATATGTTAAAATTAAATATTGAGCATTCTTTCATAAAATCGTTGACCTATTCAACGTAAAATATTTTTGTATTTTATGAAGCATTAACTGAATGCCTGTCCCGAATATTTAGCTTAGAGTCCCAGCCAGTTAACTGGAATTAAATCTCCGGCAGGATTCGGGGAACGGGAAGCCAGTGGCCCTCAACCCTTGGGCCCATGCAGGCTATCGAAATTTTTCTTGTTGCCTTTTCGAATATGTAACATCATATAGAATCATTCGGTCTCGATAAGTTTACTTCATTTCCCATCATTATCATCGACAATTATTCACGGGTTAACTTGTTAAGGCTCGATCCGTTCTCACTGTTTTAGTTAGGCTAACCATTAAATTGGCAAAGCTTCATTTCTCACACTAGTTTATTAAACCGTGTCGGACCGTAAAGAAAACAACTATCGCAATGTCCATATTTTATATGTTGTACAATCTATACTAATAATAAATCTGTAGCCGAAATTTTTCTGGTAATTTTCGATTTTCCAAAACTAATAAAATTAACCACCCTGAAACCGAAAATCGCTTTTTTGACATTTTTGTTTGTATGTCTGTCTGTCTGTCTGTCTGTCTGTATGTTTGTTACCTTTTCACGCGATAATGGCTGAACGGATTTCGATGAAAATTGGAATATAAATTAAGTTCGTTGTAACTTAGATTTTAGGCTATATGGCATTCAAAATACATTATTTAAAAGGGGGGTTATAAGGGGGCCTGAATTAAATAAATCGAAATATCTCGCTTATTATTGATTTTTGTGAAAAGTGATACATAACAAACGTTTCTTTAAAAATAATTTGCGGTAAGTTTTATTCCTTGGAAAGTTTGATAGGACTGATATTTAATGAGATAAATGAGTTTTAAAATTAAAATAACTGCCATCTAAGGCCGTGTAATGAATTAAAAAACAAATGACTTCGTCTATAAGGGGCCTTGGACAGCAACAATCGAGAGCTATGAAAGATAGCCTACAGAGAATGTTTTTATGTTTGTATGAAGTAATATCGGAAGCTAAATTAACCGATTTGTATAATTAATTATTATTTCACCATTGGAAAGTGTAGTTTCTCTAGATGGACATAATGCTATAATGTTATTACAGTAACTTCTGAGCGAATCGAGGACAGGTAAGATTAAAATAGCTTCTTATGCACAGAAAACTTGATAGGCTATTCTGTACATTCGTTTCCTGTATTTCCTAAAATAATTTTTATGACCAAATGAGTGGTCTCTGGATCAAAATGATCGCATTTTAATTATGCAAATACAATTTAAATTAAGTAACATAATAAACGATTTATCCTTATATCAAACACGAATGTTCCCTGGATCAAATGTCCTATTTTAATTATGTAATTACTTTATATTTATTTCTAACGGGTGCAGCGGAGCGCACGGGTATGGCTAGTCAATTTATAAATCTTCTCACCATTCGTGAGCTGCCACAAGGAACAAAGAGTACTTAACCATAGAAATTTTTACGAGTTCATTGAATCATTGATTTTGTTTTAACAATGAAACTCCTACATGTACATAGCTGCAAATAATTTTTTTTGAGATTAGTGGAAATATACCTATTTTTAGAGAGGTAAGTGTTACAAAAAAGTAAAGAATGCTACTGAACTTAGTTTGATTTCGAATATAGGTGATTCTTCAGGAGAGCAATTGATCCTTTCAATGCAGCTAAGGTTACAGTCGGAATAATAGATGTAGGTATTCCAAGCCACTTAAACACATCTTTCATGAAGAGAGTAGCGGTACCTCTTGCTCCAACCAGAAGTCCGATTACTTGTGAAATTTTAATTTTCCTACCATTTTTTTCTATTGTTCTATTAAAATTATAGCATATAGCCTATCAACCTGTTTTATCCTATAGGATACTTTGTCAATTTAAGGGTTAAGGAGTTGTATCCTCTTTCTTGGCCTAAATACTTCTCATACCTGCTGGTTTCTAATCTAATATTATATTTGGTATGCGGTATTCTAGCATTCTTTCAACATGTACCTTCCAGTTGTCCCTATATAATTTTATTTTGTCTGTTAATTTTAAAATGTTTAATTCATTCCTAATATCTTTATTTCGTTTTTTTGTCCAAAAAGCTGTATCCCGCAATACTTCTTAAAAATTTCATTTCTGCTACTTCTGTCATTTTTCTTCCTTTTTGGTTATAGTCCAAAATTTACAACCACACAACAGTATAGTAACAGCCATCTTCATTTCTCATCAGTCTATTTGAATGTCTCGGTAAATAGAGAATTGGTACTTTTTAACCATTTGAAAGTTAAAGCACCCGTAATCGATGCATATATTTATAATGTTTTGTAAAAACCGAATCGTGATGTCATTGTCTCTTTCTACCTCAAATATTATAATACAGGGTGAATCAAAAGTCTGAAACCTTATAAATATCTTCCATATAATTGATTTTCGATTGCTATAGGTGTTACCAGTAATTAAACACAGAATAAATATGGGAAATGCCTGTTATTATTCGGTTGAGAAGCTTTTATCATCCAGTCTGCTGTCACAAAAATCTGAAAGTTAGAATTTATAAAACAGTTATATTACCGGTTGTTCTTTATGGTTGTGAAACTTGGACTCTCACTTTAAGAGAGGAACATAGGTTAAGGGTGTTTGAGAATAAGATGCTTAGGAAAATTTTTGGGGCTAAGAGGGATGAAGTTACAGGAGAATGGAGAAAGTTACACAACACAGAACTGCACGCATTGTATTCTTCATCTGACATTATTAGGAACATTAAGTCCAGACGTTTGAGATGGGCAGGGCATGTAGCACGTATGGGCGAATCCAGAAATGCATATAGAGTGTTAGTTGGGAGGCCGGAAGGAAAAAGACCTTTAGGGAGGCCGAGACGTAGATGAGAAGATATTATTAAAATGGATTTGAGGGAGGTGGAATATGATGATAGAGAATGGATTAATCTTGCTCAGGATAGGGACCAATGGCGGGCTTATGTGAGAGCGGCAATGAACCTCCGGGTTCCTTAAAAGCCAGTAAGTAAATAAGTAAGTTACCAGTATTTGTAAGACCAAATGCTCTACCAGTGACACATTAGATTCTAGCACTCAGCTATCTCAAAAGCAGCCATTCTGGATGCAACTTTGAAATTTTAAATGGAAAGGGGTTCATGTAGGTACTCAAAATTATGTTAAATTTTTTGAAGAAAAAAAAAGCAATGGTGGAATCTGTTTTGATATATCTCTAATCGTTTTCAAGTAATTTAAAGATAACTGTCATAATGACACATACATGTTATATATAGTACCCCTGCCTCCTTAAATACGTAACTTGCCAAGTAAAAAACAATAAATTTCGACAAAAGTGACAATATAAAAACGATAATATTGCGGCGACAGATGGATCTGATTGGTTTAAATTCAACGGATTCTTATACTTCTTTGATGAATTGGTTGTTACTTACAGGAGTGAAATAATAATAATAATAATAATAATAATAATAATAATAATAATAATAATAATAATAATAATAGTAATAATAATAATAATAATAATAATAATACATACTTACTTACTTACTTACTTACTTACTTACTTACTTACTTACTTACTTACTTACTTACTTACTTACTTACTTACTTACTTACTTACTTACTTACTGGCTTTTAAGGAACCCGGAGGTTCATTGCCGCTCTCACATAAGCCCGCCATTGGTCCCTATCCTGAGCAAGATTAATCCATTCTCTATCATTATATCCCACCTCCCTCAAATCCATCTTAATATTATCTTCCCATCTACGTCTCGGCCTCCCTAAAGGTCTTTTTCCTTCCGGCCTCCCAACTAACACTCTATATGCATTTCTGGATTCACCCATACGTGCTACATGCCCTGCCCATCTCAAACGTCCGGATTTAATGTTCCTAATTATGTCAGGTGAAGAATACAATGCGTGCAGTTCTGTGTTGTGTAACTTTCTCCATTCTCCTATAACTTCATACCTCTTAGACCCAAATATTTTCCTAAGCACCTTATTCTCAAACACCCTTAATCTCTGTTCCTCTCTCATAGTGAGAGTCCAAGTTTCACAACCATACAGAACAACCGGTAATATAACTAACTGTTTTATAAATTCTAACTTTCAGATTTTTCGACAGCAGACCGGATGACAAAAGCTTCTCAACCGAATAATAACAGGCATTTCCCATATTTATTTATTGTTTAATTTCCTCCGAGTATCATTTATATTTGTTACTGTTGCTCCAAGATATTTGAACTTCTCCACCTCTTCAAAAGATAAATTTCCAATTTTTATATTTCCATTTCGTACAATATTCTCGTCACGAGACTTAATCATATACTTAGTCTTTTCGGGATTTACTTCCAAACCTATCTCTTTACTTGCTTCCAGTAAAATTCCCATGTTTTCCCTAATCGTTTGTGGATGTTCTCCTAACATATTCAGGTTGTTATTTACAGGAGTGAAATAATAATAATAATAATAATAATAATAATAATAATAATAATAATAATAATAATAATGCAGTATCTCTAGTCCCCTTGCATGAAATGTTATACCATACGAAGGGACACATCCCACAATTTCCGGCCCTCCATATAGGCCTATCGAAAAATGAGATATTTTTTGCAATTTTTCTACTGTCCATGAAGTATAGGAATTGAATCCCCTCTCACTACCTAAAGAGGAATAAAAATCCGAAGGCCTCGCCGAAACTCGGTTGGTCCATCGATTACACGCTGGACTGCGGTGGTCTCAGTGCATATTTAATGAACTCATCGGTGGGGGAATTCCGACCTTGCAGTTAAATTATAAATTGTTTGAGGTTTGGTGTCATGCGTGCTCCTGTTTGCAGGGCCAAATGCCCCTTACGTTCCTTTTTTTTCTCGATAGCCACGTGGATGGGGGTTGTATTCGTTGGGAACAGAAAGAACGCCCTAAACACAGAATTACAGAGGTGTAATTACTGAAATAGGGCTGAAGCTCTGTTCACATTACTGCGAGTATAGAGACAACAATCTTGGTAACTTGAAGTGAACGTAACATATTGTTCAGCGTTTGATATCTTCAAGCTGTCACTTATACCGGATGTTACATACGAGCTATTCCATCTCAAATCGACCGAAATATACAAAAAAATTGACCTTACAATTTCTAAATACAATGAAACTTTTCTTGTACGTAGAGAACTGTGATACAATGCTTTCTGCAAAGTTTGAGGTATCAGAACTTCATAGTGTTTAAATTAAAAATATTTAAATTTATCGTATTTTCATAAAATTAGCAAATTTAAACTGTTGTGACTCCGAAACCCTTTCACCCAATGATTAAAATCATGGTTTATTTTGATGCTGAGAAATTAAAGTTTATATTGACATATAAACAGATTTTCTTACTTTTTATGGAAATGGAGAAATTTAGATTTTTCCTCATTAAGACGCCTTTGGCTAGGAAAAAATATTTTTAAAATATATAGTTAGATTCCGCATTGAAAGTACAAATAAACATATTTTTTACTGATGCAACGTTGATAAGAAACTATTGAAAATATCAAATAAAGAAAATAAATAGTACGCGCGTGAACTAACCAGCTGACTGTGAGACGGAAGCTAGCCGAGACAAGCAAGGCCAGGAGACAAACATGTGATGTGTCGTCTAGCAGTCATGGCTGTGCTAGCTTTATCACAGATTTTCATAAACACAGGAGTAAAATGACGCCCAACGCTCGCTTATCTTCAGCTCTCGGCCAGTGCGTGCGGTATTGCGGCGATCAAGTCTAGGCCAAAAAGCCTAAAAGCAAGTAAAATCAGATTATCTGTCTCTTTGTATACAATAAAAATAAGGATTACTTCTTATCATAACCTACCAAATGTCAGCTTCAAAATGAGCTCTCGTTCAATGTTCTGCAGTAAATGGTTCCAGAGTTCTGAGCGCTGAAAGAGGCTTGTTTTTCTAAAATACGCTAAACTTGTCGCTCAATAATACGAAAACCTTTTGACTTTCGATAGTATATTTTTGCAAATGCACTCTCCTCAGCACCTTGTATAAGTAGGGAAAAAATTAGAGTATAAAAAAATGCGAGGTTTTTTACTGATCGATTGCATATGGAATAGCCCATGTGTATTATTCCTTCCTTCCTCATCACTAGGGCTAGGATTTTGATGAAATTGCATCTTTTTTCTAATAAGCCAGAAACATACCCGCTTTAGTATTTATATGTTATATGATAAACTGAGTGTTTTAAGACATATTTGTTAGGGCATTTTTTTGCATTTTTTGCCTGTTTCAACTCATAAGAGTATCTTTTGTTTTATTCGGTCATTTTTTTTTTAGGCATTTTCATTTAATTTTGGCCATAAATCCCCATTATTAATATAAAATAATATTTATTTCCTTTGATATTTTCTTCACATATTTTGCCCATTAATACTAATTATTTCGTATAATATTTTAATCGTTTTTCTACACAAATATTGCCATTTTAACGTAGTATACCCCACGTAATAGATCAGTCCAACCACCCCTTCAATATAGACTCCTCTATACCTGCTAATTCCGGATAATAGTGGCCTTGTGGTAGACTACACGGAAACTAAAAGTAAAGTAAATTCATGGTGCTACAGCCCATGAAGGGCCAAGACCGACCAGCCGACTGCTGACCTCACGTCTACATGCTGACGCAGAGGTGAAGGATCATACATGGAAACTACATCAGATAAAATAATTAAAGTGTACTACTTAGAAAAAATTATGTAAAATTTAATTTAATTACTAGTCTAAATATTAAGTAGTACAAAACCTCTTTTCCTACTAAGGCAATTATGTAAGATCAGTTTTTAGGGTATTACAAGGGCATTTTTGAAAGATTTTTAGGTCATAAATGCATTGTTTTTAGGACATTTTTTCATGATTTATGAGTCATCAAAATCCTAGTCCTACTCATCACGTACAACATTATTACCTACTCTACTAGTAACTTGTTCATCTTCTTCAGGATCTTTCAATGTATATTTTTTCGCTTGGTTCATACATGAATTTTTTACGTTTTGGACTGGTCACTGGCAGGCTTTCGACAGAAAGAATCTGAGCATATAAATTCTACATTATAGGTAAACGTCCAACAAGGTTATTTGAGTACTAATAGGAATTTAAAGTTAGATACATGCTATTTTTTTACAGATGTGATATTAGTGGCAGATTCTGAAAATTTCGACGAATGTTCTGTTTTTCAATTACAACTCATTTCTGAGAAATACAGGCTGGAAATTTCAGTTGATAAAACTAAAGAAATGGAAAAATCGTGTTCGCAGTAAAATTTGTCTTCATGATAAACTGTAGTACAGGTCTCATATTTTTAATATTCTGGTTTATCATTTAAGCTATGAACTGGAAAAAATATTTCTATCAAACAATCATTCCGGCGTCATAACAGCTGCCGACGTCTTCCGGAAACCAAACGCCATCCATTGGCCTGGCTCTTATCCTCTAGAATCCATAGCTGCTAGTACGCCCTCCATCCAAGTCTTCTCTGGTCGTCCTTTTTTCCTTCTTTCTGGTGGAATCCATTCCATAATTATTTTTGGTAATCGTTATCCTGGCATTCCTCTGATATGGCCATACCACTGTAACCTTTTCCTTTCTATTACATCTATAATGTCAGATTCGTCTTGTACTTCCATAATTTCTTTTGTTCGTCTATTTCTTATTTTTTTTATTTTAGATTTCCCAGCTGATCTTCTTAGGACATCCATTTCTGTACTTAAAATCCTTTTTGTTTCCCTAGTTGGAATTAGTCAAACTTCAGCTACATATGAAGAATCCACTGTAAGAATGATGGATGTCACTTTCTTGTCGAAAATGAACCAGACTGTCAAAGCATAACTTAAGACATATAGAATGTGCATAGAGAGTTACATGGCATTAACACTGATAGTCATTGTCCAGTAATGATCGGAAAATCACAGTTAAGCTTTGAGCGTTAAGCATTTCAAACTTTCAATCGCTTCTCCTGCAAAATGTATTCCAAATGACATCCATCATTCTTCCAGTGGACTCTTCATATGTTAGGATACTTTGGACTATGGTTTTATATATTTGTAATTTTTTATTTTTTTGTCATATTTTTGCTCCACCAAATTATAATTTAGAGCATTTATTGCTTTTGTTTGTGTAATTCTGTTTTTAATTTTCACTGGATTATCTCCTGAATGGTCTATCTTCATGCCTAAATAAATGCATTCAAAAATGGTTCTAATTCTTCTCCGTTATCGAACTTTAAATTCTCATTTTCTTCTCCTATACATAAATATTTAGTTGTTCCTATATTTATGGAAAGTCTCTATTTTTCATATTCTTTCGATTTTACTTATTGTTGTACTGGTGTACTTGCTTTAACTACTTACTAAAAATAATCAAATGCTATTCACCATTACATGAGACTATCAAAGTGTTTACCCTCTATTCTTAAACATGCGTCAATCCTGTTGAAAAGATTACAGAAAATTGCTTGCAGCTCATTTGTTGTATTGCAAAAATCGCTTGACGAATATTTCCCTTTAAATCCCTCAAATTACGTTGATTATTTGCGTACAATTTTTGTCGACAAATAAAAGTCACAGGGATTTAGGTTTGTGAATCTAGGAAGTCAATCTCTTGCCAATTATGTTGTCTTCGAAGATATCACGTAATACACAAAATTTCCTCTTGTAGGATTGTTAAATTTATTTGATATAACTGTTGTTAATAAATATTTTTTGTTCTAAATTATATCGTATTATCATTTTATTTCACATTATTACACAACAATAAATGTACCAAACTAGCACCACACTCAATAACTCAACTGCGTGCGAAACCGGTTATCAACTAGCGTAGGGATATCAAAACGCCTGTATTACGTATTCATACTACAAATTCATACAGATTCACTTTTTAGAAAGATAAAGTACAATCATCACTCTTAAGGAAATGTTGTGCGAGTTCTTGCAGTGCAGTTATTACGGTAATTATTTACTAAATACATCGTTAAATCCAGTAAATTTAATATTTATTTTAAAACCATTAAAGTTTGACCAAATTCAAAACTCCCAACAATAATAATCTTCGTGTAGGGAGAACAAATAATCATCACATAGACGAAGCTACTGAAACTACTAAAGTTGTTATTAGAGGCCGGATTCACGTGCATTAAAAAACGGCAAAATATGCATGCACATATGCAGTTAAATACAAGGGTATATGCTTTAAAAATAACAAAATACGCACTCTTAAAATGTAAAAAAACAGCAATTTGCTACAGTATTAGTGATGGTTTTTCTATTACACTTAAAAATATTAAGTCATCAGTAGTGAAAGTTGCGTGTCCTTCAACCCACTGCTTAAGCAGTAGCACATTTTTCGTTAGGCATCGTTGGTAAAACTAATACGAAATTAATAATGTTCTTCCAGCTAAGCTGTTCTAAAATGCAATGCAGTCTACACACTGTCGAAGTTTCTAAGATCTGCCACTATAATAAAATGAGATATTCTGATTTCCCATGTTGGTACGTAAAAAATATAATATTTCATTATCGTGCCTGTGTTATAATAATAATAATAATAATAATAATAATAATGATAATAATAATGATCTATTTTAGCTGGCAGAGTTAAGGCCGTAAGGCCTTCTCTTCCACTCAACCAGCAAAAAGTATATATATACAGTACATATGCATGAACTTACAAAGAATTCAACAATTTGATTTAGATGAGAGTTACATGTATACAAGAGTTATTTACGAATTAAACAACAAAATGCTATGAACTATTAATTAAACACTGAAATAAACTGTGTAGCAGAATTAAGAATGTTATTGTTGACAGATGGAGAAATTCGAATTTATCGAGTGCAAAGAAACTTATGAACACTTTCTGTAACTTCTGCTCCAATCATATTGCAGCGTTCTACTGACAAAATCTTATGCACGTGCGTAGTAGACAATAAGGTGGCTTCTTGTTTTGAATAACTGTTCTTTTAATCACAACTTTCATCCATCATAACATCCCAATATTGTAAATTTGCACAGTCAGCAATGCACTTAATTAATTGAGTGTTTTGTTGATTGCCAAGGATTTGTCCAAAATGATTCGCCGACAACAGTGCACTGTCTGCAGGTTGTCAGATTGCAATAAATAAAATATAACTCCTGTAATATGTCTCAATGTCTGAGTTTCTTCTGTATTCTATTTTCCGATTTTCCATAGACTTAATTTTGGCTGAAGCACCACATTGCTGAAAAAATAACAAAATATGCTTTTATATGCGCTCAAAGCTGAAATATGCATTAATCCCTTAAATATATACACTATAAAATCTAGACCTTTGGTTACAAATGACTTGAAATGCATTTTTGTATAGTGGTAGCATATGATTTGCAACCAATAAAACATGCAAATATGCTAAAATCCGCCCCCCCCCAATTATTCTAATTATTATATCCGTAATATTCTCCACCGTCTAAATATATTTCTTACTTTAAATGATCATAATCTTTTTCTTTTCATTTTTTAGAAACAGAAATGGCTGACGGTCTGCTTCTCTCATTGTCAGACTGTTTATTTTAGCAAAGCCTGGCATAAACACCAATCAGAGGTGGCTAAATAACGTTATGTTAAGTGCATCGTAAACCTGATATCGTGAATGATATTACGGAACTTATTTCTGTTAAGTCTCGTCACCTTCGTATAAGTTCATGATAATCGCTACTCACGTTTAACTTAAAAAGAACTGCTCCATTTATTTTAAGAGAAGCATACACGTGAATTATTATGCTAAGGTTACCATAAGTCAGGGTTTTCCCGGACATGCCCTCTTTTTTAGGGTTAATTTTTTTGTCCGGGCGGGTTTTTAAATTTTGGCTAATTGTCCGGGTTTTTAGGTTAAGTTTAAAATACGACGTTACTAGTGAAGGAAAATGCCTCAAATATTTGTAACAGTTACTTTGTTGTAACTTGAAACCATCTAATCGTTACAGTTAAGTAACGCTTTAGTCCACCCCACTTTAAATGCTCTCGTGAACTTCTCTTTCTGTACTCTTTGACCGCAATATTATCGATGTTTTATTTTTGTCATGTTTGGAAGCTTGCGTCTTGTGTTTAAAACTGTTGCCTCGTCTTCCGGTTACTATTGCTTGCTGGCTGCTGACTTTCGTAACTGTCTTTTGTTGTGCTGTGCATGCTTGTAGTTTTTACGAGAAAAAATGCCAAAAAAGAAAGTGTAAATTTTCTGCCGAGTTACAGAAAAGTATCCTTGTTTTCGAAGAGGTAGAGATGATTTCGAGGGTGAATGCCTGGTATGTAAACCGGTACATTTGTTTCAGTGTCGAATAAATGACTTGATTTGCAAGCGCATCTGGATTGCGAAAAACACAAAAGAGTAGTTCGAGGAGAAAGTTCTTCTGCAAAATAAACAGACTTTTTTTTTTTTTTTTTTTTTTTTTTTTTGTAAAACCTGGAAGATGAAGTAACCGCAGCAGAAGGAACTTTCGCTTTCCACACTGGTGAACACCACAATAGTTACAATGTGTTGGCATGCACATCTGGCCTACTGAAGACGACGTTCCCAGATTCGGATATTGCGAAGAAGTTTATTGTGGAAAAACGAAGAAAGAGGCAATTATAAACTCTGTGTTGGCACCCGATTCTTTGGGAAATCTTTAAAATACCATTGAAGAAAATGAAATACTTTATTGTGGAGTTTCCACTGGTGGAAGTAGGCCTAACCATGGTTCGATAAAGCTCTTTCCTATAGGTTCGTTCCAACAACAGTCAGGAACCGTCCGTAACCATCGTGAGCATGCGCAGTACAGAAAAAGCGTTCCAACACAATCCGAACCAGTCCTGAACCGGAAACATGTACTGCAGTCGGGCGTTCCAACAAGCTTTTGACACGGGTTCGGAACGGTCAGAAATAGTCCGCGGATTGAGGCATGTACGGAAGAGTACGCAAGATGCGCATGCGCATAAGCTCACCAACGTCTCCTGGATACTGAAGAAAGACATGATCGACTGTTCACATCAATGAGGTTAAAGATGAAAAGTGACAGTTCAGACGAATAATAAAACTAGAGATTTAATTTAAATTTTCGCCAAAAAGAAAGGGAATGGAAATTATTTGGATATTGAAACAGTTAATTACAATTTCAACATGCAGCTTTGATTAAAAGTATAATAAATAACGTACATACATTAATAATTAAAAAAAAAAAGAACTATTTTTAGATGAGAGTCCCTCAGTACACGACGTTGAATTGCCTTCCATATTTTTTGTCATCTTTTTATTGAAAATGATCGAAATTCTATTTTCTGCAATTAGAATTAGCTGCGAAACGATAATAATTAAGCATCCCGTTCTTAGCAAAGATGATCACAGTTATAGCATCTCTGGATTTAGTACATAACGATCCGCGAAAGCGTTCCAACAGCGTCCAGTCCAGTTTCAATCCCATAGCAGATGCTCAACTAGCGCATGCGCATAAGATGGTACAGGAACCGTACATGAACTGATCCATGAACTGCTTGTTGGAACGAACCTTATAGCTATCCAGTATTTCGACTGGAAGAATGGTGGTTTGCAGTCTAAAATATTGAATTGAAAAGAACCCAATGAGACTGCAGGTACTATATCGTCATATATAACAATATAGGATACCAAAGTATTGAAATTATATATATATATATATATATATATATATATATATATATATAATTAGACTCACGGTTATAAAGATTAAATTATAACCAATTCACTTGTTTGTATTATTATTTTGTTATTTAAGGTTAGCAATATTTCTCAGCTTCAATAGTCTACATACTATACATAATTATATCAGTACTGTAAATGATCTATGATAGCGATCTGTTCGGAAGTAGGTGTCGATAAAGTGTCCTCTTTTTTGCTTATCAAAATATGGCAACCCTAATGTATGCTAAAGAAAAGACAGAAAAGTTGAAAATGTATAAAAGTAAATGATGCAATTACGCACTGATCAATCCTCCTCACTTTGGTTCATAATAATAATAATATCAGACGATATCACAAGAGGCAATCATTTTCTTGAAGAGCTAAAGAAAGAGGCCTTTACACTAGTCTTACAGTATTGTCGCTGGATGGCGCAAGGAGACTGTACGGTAATATGCTGCCATCTTCCACCATATTGGAAAACTAAATCCACAAGTTGAATCATATCGCACTCTCACGGTGAAAAGACAAATTACTGTACGCATTCCGGTTGCTTAGCAACGAACAGTGGCGGCTTTAGTGGATGGTCCGAATAAACCCTGGACCTACGAAACTCATGTCTAATTTTACTTTATCACTATACGAAGCACATAAAAAGCATTGCAATGCCTCAAATAAATAAATAAATAAATATTGATCCATTCATAGTTTTCTTTTCAAGGGCAGCTCTTTAACTGCAAAACCCCGCATTTTCCAATCTTTTCTCTATTCTGCCATCCTCTTAGTCTCCGCATATGATCCAGATATCTTAATGTTGTCTATCATCTGATATATTCTTCTCTCCTGAACTTTACTCCCATTGACTATTCTTTCCAGTGCATCCTCTCAGTAGGCAGTTTCTTCTTAGCCAGTGACCCAGCCAACTCCTCTTCCTGATCAGTTTCAGTATTGTTCTTTCTTCTCCCACTCTTTCTAGCACAGCTTCATATCTCTTTTTGTATGTCCATTTCACACGCTTCATTCTTCTCCATTGCTCTATTGCCTCATTTAGTATTCGCACATTTATCTTTTTTATTTTTCTTCAGATAACGAAGGTCTTCGTTCAAGGGTGCCCGCAGGATCCAGTCTCAGTGATAGCAAGATGGTTAGAAAATTAGAGGAAGCAGATGGACGAGGAGAGGGAAAATTGAACATAAAAATAGCCAGTTCTGAAATCTGAATTACCCTGTGCACGCATTTATAGTTTACAGCACTCGTTTTTGTTGAATTGTTTACTGAGGGTTTGAGAAAACTTGTATTAAACTCATTAAGAAAAATTTAAAAATACTCGTAAAAAAAATAAAAATCTCAGTGGTAGCTATCACTGATTATCCCCTGCAGGCACACTTGTCTTCGTCTTGTTAGTATATATCTTCATCCCATACTGTTGGGAGTTATTTACTCGCACCTCCTGTAACATATCCCTTAGTATCATCTCCTCTTCTGATAACAACGCCTTATCATCAGCAAATTTTAAATTTATATAGCGATATTTTCAAGATGATGTAAGTTTTCAGCATCCACATTACATAAAAATTGGCTTTATGCCTAAACTGTTGGACGCATTTTGTTCAAAATCAGTATCTATGAGTCAATAAAATTTATCAGGGGATTACCTCTTTACATAAAATATAATTATTTTACCAAATTATTCATGCATCTTCACTACAAATCGGAAACAGGAAACAGCGATCCAGTCCAACACAATTCGACTAAATCTCCTTGTAATACATAGTATAAATTGACGAATGAGATAGACGTGTATGAGAAATAATTATTTCAAATGTAACTCGACGGAGAAATGCTTTGTATGTATTTATTTACACTGCAAGTGGGCAAGCACCCAGTGGCAGTGGTATACACAATATAAACGATAGACAAAAAAAAATGATAAGCAATATACAATAAATTTACAATACACAATACAATTATACAATACACAATACAATTTTATACACAATACAATAAGAATACACAATATAATTTAACACAATAATAATAAAATACCTAATTTTACATTACAACCTACATAATTATGTATAGGCCCTATATAAGTTTCAATAGTCATTCACTTTATTCTCATCTCACTCACTGTAGTGGCACTATGACGCATTTCACTGACACTTTAGGACACATTTCATTGACGTTATATATTATCACTGATCGTATCTGTTCACTGCACTGTAAAACCATAACTACACTGACTCACCTCGCTTCACTGATACGACAGTTCAAATAAGTCAAATAATTACACCCTTATGCATACTTATAAACAGAACTACAACTAAGCTAAACATTTCTAGTCTAAGGCCCTCTTACACGCTATTTTTAAATAATTTACAATTCAAACCAAGGAAGTAACTCGTCAGGCTAAATAAATACATGTCACCTTAAAAAATTAAATGTTAAATGTCACCTTAATTTTAATTTGCACTTGATACACAACTTTTTTAATTATTCTTGAAATTCCTTAAGGAAGGACAGCCCTCAAAGACCGCTGCAGGTAGGTCATTCCAATCATTTATAGTTCTATTTAAAAATGAGAATTTACCTACATCCGTTTTCTGTTTCCTACATTTGATTTTAAAATCATGATCGTTCCTACCATAGTACGTTGGCTTTTCTAACCGAGCCGTTATGTCTACCCATGCTTTCTGACCTAGATATGCTCTATACAATGATGTTATTCTAGTTTTCCTACGTCTGTTTTCCAAAGTTCCCCATTTAAGTTCTTTTATCGTATCGTTTCCATCTTCTCTTTTACCTTTAACAAATTTAGCTGCCCTATACTGGACTCTTTCTAAGGAATTTATCTGATATATTCTATAGGGATCCCAACACGTAGTTCCGTATTCCATTAACGGTCGCACTAACGTTAGATATGCTATTTCCCTCGATTTGGGACTAGCCTTTCTCAAGATTCTCATAATAAAGTGAAGTGCCCTCCATGCTTTACCCGTAACATTATCAACATGCACTCCCCAAGAAAGATTGGAGTTTAAATACACTCCTAGGTATTTACAACATTTTTCTTGCGGAATTACAACACCACTGAATTCGTAATTAAGACTAGTTTCCTCTCGGGTTTTACAAAATGTTATAGATTCACCTTTAGAACCATTTATTTTCATCCTATGCATTAACGCCCAGTTATAAATTTTATTAAAGTCTGTTTGAATAGCATCTACATCTGAATTATTTCTAATCTTTCTATAGATAATGCAGTCATCTGCAAATAGCCTCACAGAGAACTTAGAAAAATTAATCATTATGTACAGGTACGGAATTAAAAAAAATGGGCAGAGTCTAGGAGCAGTCCTCCTATATGTAGGCAACAAGCTCCGCAAGACTGTCCACAATCAGCATACATATAGGCGTTCTTGTTTATTGCACATGCACTATGCGTTATATGTGGAACTTAGTAAAATTAGGCGGCCCATTTATTTTTTCTGCAACTGTACAGATTCGTTTTGCTTTTGCTGTAAAGTTAAAGAATTTTTTAAGTTGTCCCTCCAGAAGAGTGATGGAGAGTGCCTTACTTCTAGGAATATTACTGTTCCCACTTTAATTCCATTTGAAGAGTCCACTGCAAGAATGATGGATGTCACTTTCTTGTCGAAAATGAACGAAGACTGTCAATGCATAGCTTAAGACATATAGAATGTACATAGAGAGTTATATGGCATTAACACTGAGAGTCCTCGTAGTTGATGCAGCGTCGTTAAATAACCAACTTAAAAAAAAACACTGATAGTCATTGTCCAGTAATGATCGGAAAATCACAGTTAAGCTTTGATGCCTAAGCATTTCAAACTTTCAGTTGCTTCTCCTGCAAAATGTATTCCAAATGACATCCATCATTCTTGCAGTGGACTCTTCATTTGTTATGCATTAATGAGCTGTTTAAACAGAATCTAATATTTTAGCACTCCTGTCGCTTCAAAGTGTCGATAAAGAAATATTAGAAATTAGAAGTATCTGTGACCCATTTTCGGCCCATGCTCTCCTCAGTTTTTCACCTCCACTCCTCCTCTCTGTTTTTTAGCAGCCTTTAAATTCTGCATGAAGATCAGGTTGGCAGCATTTTCTAAATCATCTGTTTCCATTGGCTACAAGGTCTTCCAACTCGCCTTTTTCCCTTCAAGTTCACTGTGGCACTTTTTAGTGATGCATTCCTCTTCCATTCTCACTAGATTTCTAGTACATTGTAGTCTGCTTACACGTACAGTATATAGGTGCTAAATCATCATAAGAGGTACTGGTATAAGTCATAGTTATATATACTGATAGATCAAATATCTTTCAGAAATTTCCTTTCCAAGCAATCAATTATAGTGTTAGTTCTTTTTTTAATGCATCTACATTTCACTTCCATTTGTATTAATGCTATATGGGTAATAGTATATCAACACTAGAATCATTTCTGGTCCAGAAGATCAAGATGACATCCCAAGAAGAAGTATCAATCAATCTTCTTAATATATCCAGCTGTTCGCTGACAACATAAAGTCCACTATAGTCCACTGTAGTCTATTCAGTTGTTGTTTTTCACGAGAAATGAGGGGTATTTTGATCGGTGTTCATTATAGATGCCTGTTGCTAGTAGCCAGAGTTGGGGTGTAGTCAATATATACTGCAGGGCTGTGTCTTCTGCAACCGGTACTGATGATTTTAATTTACTTCTTTTGTGGTTTATGGATGGACAGTATAGAAGAATGTGTTCCAGATCTCCATCATGATTATTACACCACAGACAAGTGAGTAGCTTAATATCAAAGACGGACATCTGTCATCTCCATAATTTTGATCTAGAGGCAATTTTTTAATTCACAGTGTTCTTTGTAATATTTAACACAATTTATTTTATAAATGTAGTGCTAGAATTTGCATATGGTTTCACTATAACTGAAAAGAGCATGAAAAATTGTATAAAAAACCGCAGCTACCTAAATTTCGATTGAGGTCAGATGTCCGTCTTTGATATTAAGCTACTCAAGTAGGATTATCAGAAATGTGAAATCGGTGTAGGTACAATTGAGCTACAATGTGACCTGTTCTGGCTCTTGTTAAAAATGTTTGAACATGTCTGGGCAAGTTTTTGTACATTTCCAGGTCATTTGGTTCTTTTGTACACTGTAAAATTTTTCCTTTGTCAGAAGAGAGACAATTGTTGATCCATAGGTTTGTAAAATGAGACTTTCCTGAAGCAATAAGAAGTATGCTTCAAGAAGAAATTTACAGAAAAGCATTTTTAAATGCATAACATAGCACAAAGCCATATCAGAATAGAAGGCGTTAGAAATTAGGCACTTCTTTAATTTGGCCCTAAATAATGCTTTGAGTTTGATTTTTTAGATCCATAAGAAAACTATTAAAAATTTTTACTGCCATATAATGCGCTCCTTTGTGGTAACACAATAGACTTGCCATGTAATAAAAATCTATATAAAAGTAATCCATAAAAAAGTAATAATTTCATGAGAAAAATATTACAGTATTTTTTTCGTAAGTGCATACGTTAAAAATAATTTTCGAAATCATAAATTTGCTTACACGGAGGAGATGGGTGGAGTTGATAGGTTTTTAGACTATTACAGATAGTAATGGATTTTGTAACCAACAATATTTTCAGTGTTTCATGTTATATTTTCCTATTATTGACAGAAATTTAGAAATCTGTAGCTGTATTATTCTGTGATAGATCCACAAAGCATGAAATGCTGATCACAAGGAAGGAAGGGTGAAGTGCTGCTTGAAATTGTCAAATTTTTTCAGAGAGATGAAACAAAAGTTTTTAGTGGGCACGTTTACAATGGAGGAAATATGGAGTCACCACTCCGACCCTTAAAATGAAACTTTAATCACAACAGTGGATGCATCCTTCTTCTTCTTCTTCTTCTTCTTCTTCTTCTTCTTCTTCTTCTGCTCCTCCTCCACTTCACGGATTAGATACCAGTACCTCGCCTGCTCCGGCTTCATACTTGTCTCCAGAATTTCCTGGATTGTCCTCGATCTCTTATTCCCCTTAAGGGTGTTTTAAAAAAATCTATTGTTTTTCATTCCTAACAAATGTTCAGTCTAATTTTGTCTTTTATCTATTATCTTATTACCTCTGATTTGATGTTTACTTCTTCCCTAGTATAATCATTCCTTATTTTATCTAATCTTGTACAGTCTTTCGCGCTCCTAAAGAATTTCATTTCTGCCAATTGAATTTTGCTCCTTTTGTTATTGAGTTGGTACCCAGGTTTCACTGTTATAAAGCAACGCGGGTAGAGCCATTACCTTATGAAATTCCATTTTTGGTCTCCTTCATAATTTTATTTTCTGAAAGTTCTTTTAATGCTCCCACATATTGTTTGAAATTTATTGACTTATATTCGACAATCTTATCATTATTAAAGCTCACTTCATAATCAAGAAATTTAAAATCAGATAGGCACTTGTTCTGAAATATTGTTCTCTATTACGATCTTTCGAGTGCAGAAATCAGCTGGGAAAATAATGATTTCAGTTGTAGACACCCAGAATGAATTATCATGGTTGATTTTCTGGTGTCACTATCAATGCTGGATAATATTCTAACCTTCTAAGACGAAGAACTGAAGATCAAGAAGCAAGGAAACCTGATCAAAAGAAGTCATCCCTCAACAGAACATTTGCAACTCATGTGATATTGCAAGGACAGTTGTCATATTCACCAGGTTTGACTTTGTCAGATATTTTTCAATTTCCAAAGATCAAACAGGACTTGAAAGGAAGGAAATTTGATAATAATAATAATAATAATAATAATAATAATAATAATAATAATAATGCGATGGAAGCAATGAATGTTAAAAATTTCATAATTTTATTTGAGGGGGGGGGGGGATTTTTAAGCTTCTGGTTCGTCATGCCAAAAAAATATAGTAAGTATTGAGTTAAAATAATGTTATTGTGTTAAAAAATAAGTATCAATTAAATTTTTTGTGGCGCAGTAATCAATCATTTTTTTTTCGTTGTTAACTCTATAGCATCTATTAGTGCTTTATGGTTGTGCTAAATGGAGTTACTTATCAACAATATGACGCTGAAACTTGTGTCCAGGTTACTGCCTAGCGACAGTCCTGATTGTATTTTATATTTTTCAAGATTGGCTAATGAATATTAACCCGGCACAATCACAATCATACTCACATTCATACAAATTTCCAGACTCTAGACACTCAGTCAATTTTTCTTCTTCAAGAAAAATTCACCGACAGCCAAGCTCGGGAATCGAACTCGGGACCTCCAGATCTGGAAGCCAGCATGCTGACCAACAGACCACGGAGACAATCTATTAGCCCATAATTGTTAAATTTCTCCATGGATACGATATTATGTAATAGAGCCTGTTATACCTTTGCAGGCCTAAAAAACTTTTATAGGCCCTAGGTTTTAATAACGACTCCAAAAGGCATTCGGTTTCAATAGATCCCGACATCATTTCCAACATAACAGAACATTGTTTATCAAATTCAGAGACTGGTACCTTAACAACAAAGAAATAATAGCATCATGCATGGCCTCCCTCAACGAATAACTTTTATTCTACACAGTCTCTAGATACCAAAATAAAATACGCTAAACAGAACATTGTTTATCAAATTCAGAGACTGGTGCCTTAACAACAAAGAAATAATAGCATCATGCATGGCCTCCCTCAACGAATAACTTTTATTCTACACAGTCTCTAGATACCGGTACCAAAATAAAATACGCTAAACAGAACATTGTTTATCAAATTCAGAGACTGGTCTTAACAACAAAGAAATAATAGCATCATGCATGGCCTCCCTCAACGAATAACTTTTATTCTACACAGTCTCTAGATACCTAAATAAAATACGCTAAACAGAACATTGTTTATCAAATTCAGAGACTGGTACCTTAACAACAAAGAAATAATAGCATCATGCATGGCCTCCCTCAACGAATAACTTTTATTCTACACAGTCTCTAGACACCAAAATAAAATACGCTAAACAGAACATTGTTTATCAAATTCAGAGACTGGTGCCTTAACAACAGAGAAATAATAGCATCATGCATGGCCTCCCTCAACGAATAACTTTTATTCTACACAGTCTCTAGATACCAAAATAAAATACGCTAAACAGAACATTGTTTATCAAATTCAGAGACTGGTACCTTAACAACAAAGAAATAATAGCATCATGCATGGCCTCCCTCAACGAATAACTTTTATTCTACACACTCTCTAGATACCAAAATAAAATACGCTAAACAGAACATTGTTTATCAAATTCAGAGACTGGTACCTTAACAACAAAGAAATAATAGCATCATGCATGGCCTCCCTCAACGAATAACTTTTATTCTACACAGTCTCTAGATACCAAAATAAAATACGCTAAACAGAACATTGTTTATCAAATTCAGACACTGGTACCTTAACAACAAAGAAATAATAGCATCATGCATGGCCTCCCTCAACGAATAACTTTTATTCTACACAGTCTCTAGATACCAAAATAAAATACGCTAAACAGAACATTGTTTATCAAATTCAGACACTGGTACCTTAACAACAAAGAAATAATAGCATCATGCATGGCCTCCCTCAACGAATAACTTTTATTCTACACACTCTCTAGATACCAAAATAAAATACGCTAAACAGAACATTGTTTATCAAATTCAGAGACTGGTACCTTAACAACAAAGAAATAATAGCATCATGCATGGCCTCCCTCAACGAATAATTTTTATTCTACACACTCTCTAGATACCAAAATAAAATACGCTAAACAGAACATTGTTTATCAAATTCAGAGACTGGTACCTTAACAACAAAGAAATAATAGCATCATGCATGGCCTCCCTCAACGAATAACTTTTATTCTACACACTCTCTAGATACCAAAATAAAATACGCAAAACAGAACATTGTTTATCAAATTCAGAGACTGGTACCTTAACAACAAAGAAATAATAGCATCATGCATGGCCTCCCTCAACGAATAACTTTTATTCTACACACTCTCTAGATACCAAAATAAAATACGCTAAACAGAACATTGTTTATCAAATTCAGAGACTGGTACCTTAACAACAAAGAAATAATAGCATCATGCATGGCCTCCCTCAACGAATAACTTTTATTCTACACAGTCTCTAGATACCAAAATAAAATACGCTAAACAAGACATACCACAGTACAAACACAAAGCAAATTTCGAACTTAAAACTCTTATCAAAAAGTTTTAATTTATTCAATTACAGACTAATGAGCCACAAAATAATGTATGAACCTTTGGCGAAATTTCATGTTTAAACTTCGGACCAGAGGCCCTCGGCAGCAACCCCATAGCCCTCACTATAAACATCTTCATTTCGCCCTTGATAAATAAATTACTATTATTTTGTCTGCGGTGAGCTGAAAACTTAGCATCCTCCCATTGCAATCTGAAAAGGGTAGGCCTATTTAATAGGGTGCGACCTATAGGGGGCAGACTTGAGAGATTCCCCGTCCCCCATTAGAAAGAACAAACTTTCAGATGCTTGCATTAGTTTGAGTCGTACTCTCTGTGGGGCTTCAACTACTTTTTTAAATAAATCTATCTTACTAGTTAAAATTAATGGAGTGCAAGTTAAAGCTGTCATTGATACAGGAAGTACCAACAGCTTCTTTAACAGTTCCTTAGTAAACAGACATAATTTTGAAACGACTCCTACTAATGTGCAGATTACAATGGCATCATCAGTACTCATTTCTCAGATATAGCTGTAATGCTACTATAGAACTTGATGATCACATTTATCGAGATGTCGTGCTATCAATTATGGATGACTTGTGTGCTGATATAGTACTTGGGCATGATATACTCAAACTTCATTCTTCTATTGAAATTGCCTTTGGAGGATTTCGTGAACCCCTTTATGTTTGTGGTCTTGCTACTGCTTCCATATCGCCTGTGTCATTATTTTCTAATCTCACTCAGGATTGTCATCCTATTGCTATAAAGTCTCGTAAACATTCACGAGAAGACAATAAATTCATAGAATCTGAAATCGCCAAACTTTTAAGTGAAGGCATAATTGAAAACAGTACATCGCAGTGGAGGGCACAAGTTCTTGTTACTTCGAGTACTAATCATAGGAAGTGAATGGTTGTTGACTATTCACAAACCATAAATAAATTTACACTACTTGATGCGTACCCTCTTCCTAGTATTGAAAGCATTGTTTCAGAAGTAGCTAAATATCAATATTTTAGTACTGTCGATTTAAAGAGTGCATATCATCAGATACCCATTGTTGAACATGACAGATCTTATACAGCTTTTGAAGCCTGTGGACAACTTTATCAATTTCTGCGAATTCCATTTGGTGTTACGAATGGCGTGGCATGTTTCCAGAGGGTGATTAATTCAATTATCAGTAATGAAAAACTAAATGGAGTATATGCTTACTTAGACGATATTACTGTGTGTGGTACTAGTCAACTAGATCACGATAAAAACTTGAGAAAGTTTCTTGAAGCTGTAAAGAAATATGGCCTTACTCTGAATGAAAGCAAATGTAAATTCTCTACTAAATCCATTAACCTTCTAGGTTATCAAATTATAATAAACACTATTAAACCTAATCCTGATCGTATTCGTCCTTTACTGGATCTACCTATTCCTAAAGATCAACAGTCACTAAAAGGAGCAATTGGGATGTTTTCACACTATGCTAAATGGGTACGAAATTTTTCTGATAAAATACGACCCTTAATACAATGCAGAGAATTTCTTATTCCTATTCATGTTTGTACTGCCTTCAAGGAAATAAAATCTGATATCGCCAAGTCAGTTGTAGTCTCTGTACAGGAAGGAGTTCCATTCTTGGTTGGGACTGACGCTTCTGATTTTGCTATAGCTGCAACTTTGTCCCAGTCTGGAAGGCCAGTAGCGTTCTTTTCTAGAACCCTTTCTGAAAGTGAACGTCGCCATTCTGCTGTAGAGAAAGAGGCTTACGCTATTGTTGAATCACTGCGAAAATGGAAGCATTACCTAATAGGACGCCCATTTTCGCTGTTAACCGATCAAAAGTCAGTATCTTTCATGTTTAATTATACTAAACATGGAAAAATAAAAAATGAGAAGATTGAACGCTGGAGATTAGAATTATCATGTTACAAATTTGATATTGTCTATCGTCCTGGAAAGGATAACACAGTAGCTGATACATTATCCAGAGTCTGCTCATCCTCATCTGCTAGAATTCCTACTCTTTATCAGCTTCACCAGTCTCTCTGCCATCCTGGTGTAGTGCGAATGGCACATTTTATTCGTTGTGGTAATTTCCCGTATTCCTTAGAAGATGTCAAGAAGATGACTGCATCATGTCCGGTATGTGCAGAAATTAAACCTCATTTCTACAAAGGAGAAGATCGACTAATTAAAGCAACATCACCTTTCGAGCGTCTGAATATAGATTTTAAAGGGTCAATACCTTCAAAAACTAGCAATGTATACTTACTCACAATTGTCGACGAGTATTCCAGATTTCCATTTGCATTCCCTTGCAGTGATGTTTCAACTTCGACAGTCATACACAGATTATCAACTTTATTCTCGATTTTTGATATTTTTTATCGCACGTGAAGAAAACACTTTCCCTCTCCATCTCCCACACTGCATTTTCCTAAGACCAATTTCTTATAGTGTACTTTTAGGTATGTTGTTATATTTTCCTGGTCTAAGTATGAGATTAGGCTTCCATCAAGGAAGGTCCTGTTTTGGTGGGTATTTTATATTGAAATTATTAACAAAGAAACAACTAGGAGACTCATATTGCTTTCATTGATTTATTTTTTTATATAGTTATCATTAGAATAATTAGAATTAGAATAATAGTAGGTGCCAAATCTAGGTAATTGTGTAGGATCATTTTCAAAAGCAGCTTCTTCTGTGGTCGTCCTTTTCCAGGTCTTTTTGGAACAACCACGTTTCCTACCACCCTGAGGGCTTCAGTCCAATGTCGCCTTCTCAACAGCTCCATCTGGCTTTTTTAGTGTATGCCTAATCCAACATCTTATTCTATAATATCAACAGGATTATTCTGGAATGGAGACATATGTGCCACGGTTTCATTCACACTAATAGAAACATACAGGCTGATGATTTACTATTTTAGATGATCTAGCTCCATTAGCAAGTACTGAAAATGATATTCAGTATTCAGTACACAATTTAAACATTGTTGATGAAAAATAAGACATGAAAATAAATACTAAAAAAAGTATGGCTTTTTGTCAGAAATATCATGTTTGAAATAAAATTGTATTAAAATGAGTTAATTGAAAGAGTCAATAATTTTACATATCTCTGAAACAAACTGTCATTTTTTGATGGATTAAACATTTCTCATAAAATGTGTAAATACAGTAAAACAATGGGAATAATTCTGAGATGTTATGGTAGAAGCTGATATCCAGGTATGTACAATTTTAGCAAAAATATCTTGTTGCCTAGCTATGTTGAAAATGTTTTTAACGTTTTGGCAAAACATGGTATGTCCAGTCTCATTAGTAGCAAACACTAATAAGTTACTGGTACTGATAAAAAAATATTCCTAATATATTCCTGAAAGAATCGACTTTAAAACTGCTTTCCTGTGAAATAAGGAAGTTGTACATATCAGCTTATGCCATAACAACACAGAATTAACATAATAATTCTGTCACCATAGAATTAACACAATAATTCTGTACACCATAGAAGTAACACAATAATTCTATACAATAATGCTACCAAAGAAAGGCAAATATTCAGTGGAAAATATTTGAATTTAATATACTATGATTCGTATAAATTTATTCAAGGTCCAGGGGGAATTCTGCAAAAGATTGTATGATGAGTTCATATGTTACTAATGCTGTAACGTACAATTAGAGGGAATGCATTTCAAGAGTCATTTAGTTGAAAACGTAGCATGCTCATGAGTTTGTTTGAGTGTTTAGATAAGAAGATTGAAGAGGATGTAGTGGATTTTCGGTCCAATATTGACGTCGCCCCTCAATTTTTCTTTTGTTGTCAGTACGTATAACTTGATTAGAAGGCAAAAAGGTACAGAAATCATGGCTACTTTTGGTAGCGTTCTTATACAGAAATACCTTTCCAATACAGTATTGAAACCCTACCTGATATGACGATACATTTCATTATAAAATATTAGCAAGACCTGTAATACGTTGTTGAAGTAATACATAAAGCAATGGCAGGATATAGCCTACCATACACCATGAGAAACTAGTATGTCAAGAAGGAACTTCGATTATAACTGGTTATCTTCTTCTGCTTCATGCAGTTAGGTCCGCAGACGTAGACCTGTTTCCATATTAAGAGAGATTTAGTGAGCCCTCCCATCTGGAAAGAGTGTGGCCCACATTCTACTTCTCTAAAGTCTATAATTCAATAAGATACCGGTACTAAGTTATGTGGTATTCTGTCTAGAGTCATTCTTTGAACATGGTTCATGTCAGTCGATTCTTAGGTTATCTATTCTGTTAGATTGAATATATTTTAATCTGTTCTAATATCTTCATTTCCTTTTCTGTGTAGAATAGTCACACCTGCTACTGAATGTGGGAATTTCATTTTTGCCCCTTCAATTTTTCTTCAATCTGTTCAAGTAAGAGTCCAATTGAGACATTCCCTGAATAACAACTTAACCTACATTACGTCGTTTTTCCATTTCCAGCATGTACCGAGTCCTTTTGTTTTGTATTGTATTGTATTGTATTTATTTACATTCCATAGTATTTGTACATCAGTTCACAGCTAGAATATGGAACATGTCAAAAAATCTTAATGCCGGTAGTACTACAAAATCTTAATTTAATTATAGTCACAGTCTAGTTGAAATATATACGGAAGGGTTTTACAATATACTAGTACAACACAAGGGGTTAGTATTGATACTTAATATTCATGCAGTGTTGTTGAATTTGAATGTCATAAATTCATCTACAGAAGAGAAGGCGTGAGAAATTAGGTACTTCTTTAATTTGGCCCTAATTAATCTTATGTTTTGAGTTTGATTGTTATATCCATAGGGAGGCTATTAAAATTGTTACTGCCATATAACGCACTCTTTTTGATAGCACAATAGACTTGCCAATGGAGTATAAAAGTAATTATTTGACGAATATTTATGCTATGAACTGTTGCATTAGTTACAAAATTTTCACGATTACATATGAGGAACTTTATTAATGAAAAAATATACTGACAAGCCATGGGGATTATTTGTAGTTTTTTTAATATGGCCCTACATGATTACCTACTTAGATTTGGCACCTACTAATATTCTACTCATTTTTGTACGGTAGTAGAAATACAGGTACTGTTACTATCTGTAGAATTTTCCCAGAATATTATTCCAAAACTCATTATCGAGTGGAAGTATGCAAAGTAAATTGTTTTTAAGGTATTGATATTTACTATCTCTTAAATAAATTTAATAACAGAACATGCTGAATTTAGTTTGGGGGTAATTTCTTTAATACAATTTTTCCAACTCAACACATTATCGATTTGTAAGCCAAGAAATTTGATTGTTGTTTCTTTTAGGGACCTGTTGTTAATTATTACGCTTGAAATTTGCGAAGTTGAATTTGGGCAAGATTTAAATTGAATTATGTTAGTTTCGTTACAATTTAATACTAATTTATTGGCTGAGAACCAATCACATATTTTGAGGAGAATTCCGTCTGTTGAAGATTGGAAAGTGTTGGAGTTATTGGCTGTAAATTACTATACTTTGTATCTGCAAGCAATATGGGATGACCTACATCTTTTATTAGGGGGGCAAAATCATTTATGAACACTAAAAACCTACTATGCATGCAAGTATGCCTTTAAAAACCTTAAAATATGCCTCTACCGTTACTGTCTGATAGTAGTGATGTATCTCAGCCAAAATTGAAGATTCTTCCGCTTTCCCACTCTATATAATCTTTATGCAGCAAATCTTACATGTCAGCAAATGATCATTATAATTCTGTTGATGCTCTGACTCATAGCTCATTTTCCAAAAATCAAACCCAGCTCAATCTATGGCAGTATTATTTCATAGATCAGCGTAATAGAATGATACCGTACCTATGTTGTTGAGTATCATAATATCAATACCATATCAGAATGTATGTCATTGCTTGGTTTCCAAAGCCATCAAAACTTAAACCGATATCTAATGGATTATTTTTATTGACATCCATTTTGTTTTGTTTCGAATGAGCATATGTTTTATTATTTACTACCCGTACCCGTGTGCTCCGCTGCACCCGTTACAAATAAATATAAAGTAATTACATAATTAAAATAGGACATTTGATCCAGGGAACATTCGTGTTTCATAGAAGGATAAATCGTTTAATATGTTACTTAATTTAAATTGCATCCAAATAATTAAAATGCGATCATTTTGGCCCAGAGACACTCATTTGGTGCAATGACAATTCCTTTAACATGTTTCTTAATTTTTATTACATGCAGCCATAGATTAATGAAGATTGACATCATTTAGATTTAATGTGTATATTCTATTTTACTTGTTATGAGTTTCCATTGAATTATGGTAATAATTTAATTTTAACCCTTGTTTTCTACGTATTCAGTAAATGGCGCTTGTCCCACTATGGTTCTGAACCCTACAAATAACTTAAATTATATTATATAATATTACATATTATATTATATTATATTATATTATATTATATTATATTATATTATATTATATTATATTATATTATATTATATTATATTATATCAGAAGTTACTGTAATAATATTATAGCATTATGTCCATCTAGAGAAACTACACTTTCCAATGGTGAAATAATAATTAATTATACAAATCGGTTAATTTAGCTTCCGATATTACTTCATACAAACACAGAAACATTCTCTGTAGGCTATCTTTCATAGCTTTCGATTGTTGCTGTCCAAGGCCCCTTATAGACGAAGTCATTTGTTTTTTAATTCATTACACGGCCTTAGATGGCAGTTATTTTAATTTTAAAACTCATTTATCTCATTAAATATCAGTCCTATCAAAATTTTCAAGGAATAAAACTTATCGCAAATTATTTCTAAAGAAACTTTTGTTATGTAACATTTTTCACAAAAATCAATAATAAGCGAGATATTTCGATTTATTTAATTCAGGCCCCCTTATAACCCCCGTTTTAAATAATGTATTTTGAATGCCATATAGCCTAAAATCTAAGTTACAACGAACTTAATTTATATTCCAATTTTTATCGAAATCCGTCCAGCCATTATCGCGTGAAAAGGTAACAGACAGACAGACATACAAACAAAAATTTCAAAAAAGCGATTTTCGGTTTCAGGGTGGTTAATTATATATGTTAGGACCAATTATTTTTGGAAAATCGAAAATTACCAGAAAAATTTCGGCTACAGATTTATTATTAGTATAGATGTCACTCTCTTAAATTACAATATGGAAATTTCAACTAAAATACAGAATCGGTACATGAATTTATAAAAGGAAAAAGCCATCTCTAATAAAATATGCCTTGATAACAAAATATTAAAAAGAATGAACCATTTTAATTTCCTTCATTGTTTGTCATTCATGAATGAACCTGATTTGAATACCGGTAACGAAATTTGTAAAAACTATAGGTGTTATAATTTGGATTTGAGGGAGGTGGGATATGATGGTAGGGACTGGATTAATCTTGCTCAAGATAAGGACCTATGACGGGCTTATGTGAGGGCAGCAATGAACCTCCGGGTTCCTTAAAAGCCATAAGTAAGTAAGCGAGTAATTAAGTATAGATGTTATAATTTAAAAAATAATGAAACTTTCATAAGTCCAAAAACACACGAGATTGAAAGGGTATGTAAACTTACACTTTTCGTACAAATTCAGTAAAATCCAAAATTTAAATGATTAATTTCCTGAATTAACTTTGTGTTGGAATTTTATACAGTCATTGGACAATACTTCTAGATTAATAAACAATCTTTAGAATCCAGTGAAAATCTTTTATTGTTAAGGTAACCAATGAGTAAAATATGGAAATCTGAAACTATTCACCCAATTCTTTTAAAATTTTCACCACACATTCTTATAAATTGAAATAAAAAACTGACACAATTTCAAATCCATATGTTAAATAGTTTGAGTTGTAAAATAATTTACATTTTTTCTAATTACTGGTGCGTCACAAAAATATCTCCCTTGTTGTAAATTGTTTGTAATGTGTTAATTTTTTGTGAAGACATTCCCCATGGATACAGTTTTCAAATTTGGTATGAATTTTTTTATGTATTTTGATTAGCATGTAGAAATTTTGTTCTTTTCTGATTTTTCAAAATTGAATAAAATATAAGCATAATATGTAATTAGTTGCGTCAAAACACAATAGGTACCTATTCTTGTTCTTCATATTTTTCTTAACTTACTTGCAAAATTTTGTCTTAATAGAACTGAAAGTACAGCACCTGGAAACTTTTAAATGATGCAAGATGCAGAAAAAAAAAAATGTTTCGATAAATGAGCAAATAAAGATTTGGTGCCAAAGATTTTCTTATATCTTATTTGTTCAAAACTGCCCTGCTCAATATGCTGACCACTCAGACTTCTTCTTTTTTCTTATTTAGACATTTTCTGAAGTTTAGAAATTTTTTAAAGATTTAAAACAAAGAATTTAATTTTCGATCAAATTTGATCCAAATTTCACTCATAGCTTACCTTAAGGGTAATTATATTTGTAAATTGGGGTGGGGGTGCAATTTATGTGGTTTCTATGATATTTTGTACAATTTTGAATATTTTACAATGTGTTGCCATAGAGATTAGTGTGAAGACATTATTTCTTCACATTCCAGAGAAATAAGAAAATATTCTACATAATGTATCAGGATTTGTGGCCTATCCCCTTCTTTGAATGGACCCCACAATTCTTAGAGTGGCTTCCTTGGGGTTGAAACTGGTTGTCGTAGACTTACGGCGTGTCCAAAGAACCCTGTCTCTGACAAACGGCTCTAGGAAAAATTCGTTGACCATTTCTTGTCCACTTTGAATTTAGATGCTGAACAACCTCTGTAGTTGAAAAAGTCGTTAAATAAAATATGCTAATAGGCTACATAGAAAATGCGTGATTATTAAACTGAGATTAAAAGTAGAAATTAGAATAGAAACAAACTAAAATGTTAAGTGAAACAAGTACGTGGCACCATACACAGAACTTATGAAAATAAAACTGAAAAAAAAAAAATGAAATACCAACAATATATTTGATTTGAATGGTGAATGGGAGAAGAGTTTGGGGCAGAAGATGATATCAGACAATAGATGACATTAAGATATATGGATCATATGAGGAGACAAAGAGGAAGGCAGAAAATAGGAAAGATTGGAGAAAGGTGGGTTTGAATGAAATGAAAAAATTTGATATGGAAGTCAGAATATGATTTTGAATGAAAAAAATTACAGCAAAATGCAAGCTACTGTACAAAAATTAAATTACTTTGCCACGTAAAGGGTTGTACAAGAATAGACATAGCCTATTTAATATTGGTGCATGTTGAAAACTTGAGAAGAAAATAGTTTCATTGGATTTTGGACTAATAGACAAAAATGGAAGAAACATAATGATGGACAAAATAAGGTAACATTTTGAAAACTCTTTAACATTAGGAACATAAAGAAAGAAGAGCCCATTGTAGAGAGAAGAAAAGGCGAGAAAATTTGTGATGTCAAAACTGCAGCAATTAAGTTGGAAAATAAGACGAGAAAGTGGGAAAAATGAAAATAAGTTTGCGAAAGAATAGGAAGAAGGCATGAAGAAAGCGGAAGAGATGAAGATAATGTAAGTATGGGAAAGAATATGGGTAAGACGTAGGTGATGGAAATGATGATGATTATTGTTTATTGTTGTTTAGTCAACTGCCTGAAGACAGGCCTGGACCCCACAAGTGACATCAACAAGGCATCACTCATGAGGCAACTAAGCCAGGAGATAATGGGGTAGGGTGGCCAATTCCCAGGGGCGTATTTTGCGGGCTACTGGGGCTACCGGCGGTAGCCCAAGGAAATTACAAAAAAAAAAGTTTATAATATAACATAATGTAATAATTTTGTATTATTAGTTCTACCATAGTAATTAAAATTAAAGTAATTGTTAGATATATTTTGTGTAATAATAGGGTCAGCGGTAACCCAAACCCTTTAACCAGTATACGCCACTGCCAATTCCTTTCCCCTCTCAAGTGCATACGTTGTTGGCTAGTTACATATTACACTAATCAGATTTCAGATGTATACAAACAATTGTTCTTCCTCTGGCACATATTATCAAATGAGATGTATTGCCTGATAATAGATGTAGCCTACATATCAGACAGAACCCCAATCAGAAGTGTGATAATGATTGTAGTCTAATAATGGTGATGGGGATGGAAGGAATGGTGAACAGGAGAAAAGTTCGGGACAGAAGAAGATATCGGGTGATAGACAATATTGTATTGTATTTATTCCCAGATTATAGGTTCGTCATTCAACATTAAGATCTATGGACCATATGCAGAGACTAAGAGGAAGGCAGGAAATAGGGAAGATTTGAGAATGCTGTGTAGGTCCTGTCTAGGGATGTATCATGTATCTCATGCTAAGACCGATTGCTGTAGTTTCTAGCTTTGATGATAATGGTAATTATTATTATTATTATTATTATTATTATTATTATTATTATTATTATTATTAAACTGTGACCGAAAGATAACGAAGTCAACCCACTTGTGTCACCTGGCGTTTGGAGTTGAAAATAATTCAATTTCGTTATGTTTGCTCGGTGGCTACATGTATTCCAAATATTCAATCTCTTTGGAGGTAACATGGCCTACTTTGAATTACAGTATTTAGTTTGAAGTTGGCAATGTAATTGCGCGGGAGCAGAGCTTCAATTGTTTATTGGACGCATCATGGGAAATCCGCCATGTTAGTTGACGTAAGAGGTTGCTATGTGACGTCATTGTCGGATACATTCGTGTTTAGGGAACCTGATGTGATTGGTTACGATGTTGGCCGAACAGGTCAATGTCTGAAGCATCTAAAATTTTGTTGGTGAGGTGAAGATTGTCGTGGTTTTCATATAATGTAAAATCCCAATAACTTGGGAAAAGGGGTTGATCGAAACCCTTAAAAAGTTCTTAGGTACGATATTGTTAAGTAACGACAATCTGGTGCATTCACATGAGTCTCAAACGAGTGAAAGAAGGATAATAGGAAGGATCTACACTGGCTACCAGCCCCCGTTCGATGTTTCGTGTGCAAGGGTGTTCGCAAGAAATGTGATAAATCTATGAAGTTCATGAACGTATATGAAATAATTAAGCGCCGATAGAGATGAGTGGACGTCCAAGGACAACGTCCTTTGCTGAGGGTAACAAGCAACCTCCAAATCCTCCGTTAGGAGGCATGAAAATAAGTAGTAAGTGCAGTTACTCAGCAGAGCTTCAGTAGCAGTGACGTCGGTTAGGCCTAATACGGGTTCAACATGGCTGCTGATGCTTTCTGCTTCTTATATCTTGACAAAAGTTCGTATTTCTCCTCATTTATATTGTCTAATGAGCTCATGCGCTGAAGATTTAATGATTGAAAAGTCAAAGTATAAGTTCTTTTCATGAAGAATCTATATCGTCATGAACAAGGACAAATCAAGAGCCTTTTTTGAGGAAGGAGTGTACTAGTCATGTCAAAAACATTTCATGCAGACTAAATTAAGAGAATGCATATTATGCAATATTGAGTGTTATTTTAGTATACGTTGGAGTATATGTAACGAATATTCTGCATATAGTATCCATTTGAAGGGCTACAGAAAGTGAAATGTCATAAATGTCACATTGGGTTGCTGTAGCAGGTTGTGGAGAAAAGGGCTCGTTTCTGAACGTGTGATAAGTTTCAGAGATGTGTAACATTGATCAGAAGCAGAAAGCATTTTCGTATTTTAGTTAAATATAAATAACATGTTGAATTCGTATTTTAATTGAGTCTGCTGTCATTACAGCTGAAAAGCATGCAGCATTTGACATCAACTTTGCACAAAAAGATGTATCTTTTCGGGTACCATTTTTCATATTTATGTAACTTAATATCTGTTACATACATAGAGCTAATTATTGGAAGGCTTATTAAGAGCAAAGTGATAATTTTGTTATAATCGTAAATTTTCATCTTCTCAAATATTAGTAATTCATTTTCTAGCAATATGTAAGTTGTGGAAACGTATGTGAAAGAATTATATGATACTGAAACTTGACATGTGTACTAATTCCATTTAGAGGAAGTATTCGTTTTCAGTGATTGTCAGTAGTAGCTAATTGTAAAATCTCGGTAATAAGTGGGACTGGTTACCTAATTATACTGTCAAGTGTTGGAATTGCTAGCAATTTACATTGTATTCATTTGGATAGATTATTTGCAAATTGTATCGTCAGTCTCTAAGAGCATTTGAGGACCATGTGTTTTTATAGGTTATGTTGGTTTGCCAGCGGTTTGTAAAATAATTTTGAATTCACTAGAAATCACTGTTTGTCGACGAGGCAGTTGAGTCCTGAGGTGATAGAACTAACACAGTGTCCTACGTTCTTTTTTTCATGAAATTATAGTTCAAGTTATTTCACATTCGATTGATTCTTTGTTTTATTGCTGTATAATAATGTTTCCATTTCCTGAAGTATTTTTTACCGAGTTAGTATTGTTTTCTGCATTGAGACCTTTATTTTATTGAGAGACTATATTGTGTTCTGCATCAATATACATAGATCGCATCGCAGTAATTTCTTTGTTTTTAAAATAGTAGAATACTTTGTCTATTATAATCATATACCTGCTTTATAGATTTTTAAATTCTATTAACTAAACCTAACTTATGTCTTTAATTAAATTCGTTAATTTCACGTTATTGTAAATTAAATTTGAATATCGCAGTTAGATGTGGTGACTGTAAATTCTAAGTATCCAAGTACTTGTAATCGATTTTTCTCTTTCACTGTAGGTTTTCAAGCAATAAAAAAGAATGTTCTGTAAAGAAAAATTAAATACTTTTAATCGTGTGCATAGAATTTATAATGTCTTTGTGTTGATAGAGAAAACATTTCGTTTGTCACATTTGGCGACTTGTTTTATTGTAGGTTTAATATTTGGAATGTGTTCGTAAATTTCATTGTGACAAGTTTTGAAAGTACTGTTGGGGAATGATGTTTATTGTTTCTATGTGTCTACTCATTCAAAGAAATAGTGTTCTATTAATTTGAATTCAATTTAATGGCATTTCTGCATTGCTTATAGCAATTGTATTGTAGTAATTTCATGATGTGTTTGTGATTTTTAAATGAAGGATTGCATTGTAGGTATTGTTCAGCCAATAGCTGTAGGATTAGGCTGCTACAATCATTCCTAGAATACAGGAATGTTTTATTGTTTTTATTGTGAGTCGTCCCACACTTAATTGTCCCATTAATTGACACATACTTGTAATTTGAGAATTCTGTCGCCTATGTCCGCTTCATGCTTATTAATTCTCTATTGGAGGCACTATTTTGTCTATATCTACCTTCACTGGCTCTCAGTGGATATTTTATAACGTAGACCAGTAAAATAATTTAGTCACTTCCCTGTTCAAATGGGCTACGTTTTGTAGAAGGGGAAAAAATGACTCCTAGACGTAGAATTTAGTTCATGTCATGTTCATAAATCTGAGGGTATTGTTTCAATAATATGATGGATTCCATTACCGGTAAAACTTTGTCTACTACTTCCCCCCCCCCCCCCCCCAAATCTTCCTTTATCCGACAGTGGTTCTGTAATTAATATAGCTGAGAATATACAAAAGCTGTTATTTTCGTTGTATGTAGCTGTCTACAGTAGACCAGACTGCATATATTTTATTATTGTTGTGAATACATTTTATGAGGTGCTGCTAGACTTATGCCAGATTCTACCACACCTCTCATGTTAGAACAATGTATGGGTTTATGTTGGTATAATCTTATAGACTTAAATTGACAATTGTTTATTTTCACACGAAGACATAGCCTATGACTTATACCGTAGAAATGGAAGTTCACCAGTTAGGAGGGGGTTACTTGAAGTAGATACTGAGGAGCACGTTATAGTCATATAAGGAGGCATATGTTGTAAATTTAGCAGTCTTCAAAATTACACCTACTTGATAAATGCTTAAATATTGGCTAATTGCTACCCTTATGCTCTGAATACCTCCATATTGCATCAACTTATTTGCAGTGTTACATTGTCAGTTTTTGTTCTTTTATTTCATCTTAGTTTAGTTTTTTTATAATTTTTTTTAAGACTGTTTGACTTGAATAGACTTAAGTAGCTAAACTAATTTTTACTGTAATGATTATGTTACACTGCTCAAAAGATAAATATAATTACTCCTTTAATCATTCACAACTTCTTTGGTTAGTACCCATAGCTTATTCAACTGTACCACAGTCTACTATATACAGTCACGAAGCTTGAGTTTTGAGGGTGCTAGAAACAATAGACTGTGACGGTACTATTTTGCATTGCCTGTAATGAGGCGATATTAGCGATCCTAGTGGTGAGCAACTACCTAATGTTTGCATATTTACTACGTATTGAGCTTCGCGACTGTATATACTAGACTGTGACTGTACTGTAATATAATAATATTCAAACAACCCTTTCCCTTCGTAACAATTAGGAAATGAAATTGAAGGGCTTCCTTAGGCAATTTCAATTCTTGGTCATGATGTCATGAATACCTGAAGCAGTGACTAAATTTATCTTTTGAACAGTGTAGTAGTACATTTGTTATATTAACATCTATCGATGATAAAGATGCATGTTCGAAACAAATTAAAACTCTGTGACCATATCACTGGCAATAGTGCAAAACCTGGGAAGTCCTAAGAACGAATATTTTCAGGAATCTAATAAAACTGTACTTACGTTAAATTTGCATTGACATATGAACAGAAGTATGATTCATAAAACTATGTGAAATGATTTTAACGTAATTTTATGAATCGTACAGAAAATTTAACACAGAACAGTTCTATTGCATTCCTGAAAATACTGATTCTCAGGACTTATGAGATTTTGCACTTTTGTTAGCAATATATTGACAGTATGGAATGGGTCACTTAGATTCAACCACAATAATGATGCATACATTAGAGCCGCACCATTGCTGGGTTAGAAACTGAACCTTATTTGAATAATATAACGACCAGTTTTACAAAAACTTTCAGGTTCATCCTGATGGAGATTTTTCCATACTCAACTAGGAAGTGCTTGGAATTTAGTGCTGTTTTTAATCAGATGTAGCTTTATACTGAAAACGTGTGTATAATATTATTAAATATAAAAATAATAATTCCATTTAGTTCACGTGATGTAGCTTAGAAATATAACTACCTAGATTCATGTTAGATTAGTCGGAACACTTCATCTCAAGTTGGGTCATTATGGATCGAAGTTCAACAACCTAATATATTTATCAATACCGGTATTCATTTTCAGAAGCTTGCTTAATCAATCCCAGGTAGTTTTGTGCAATTTGATGGCGTGTAAGAAAGAATTGTAATAAACAATGACTGAGTTTACTAAGGAGAGTTTTGGGAGTTGAAAGTTTATTATTTATAATAGCTATACATCTATATAGAATATTTAATTTGCCTATTTCATTCAAGAAATGGATTTTATTGTTTGTAAGCTTTTAATTTCGATGCATTTGTTAGTCAATCGTAGGCATATTTAAGTTAGCTAGCCTACTATTTCTGGCAAAAAAAATAGACAGTGTAGCGTTTATTAGTACAGTAGAACTGCAAGAAAGAATATTGTCATTTCCTTGTGTGATAGGAAGGCTGTAAGGGCTAGTAGCACCAGATTTCTGCACTACATGTACCGTACTGCATTGTGTATATCCAACAGGTCTTCTGACATTTGAGGTCTTTGTGTAGTTAGTTTCAGTTTTACTACAGATAAAGGTTTTGTCGTAGTAGAGAGAACTGACAAGTTACAGATAAGATCAATAAGTGTCATAACACAAACGTCTTGGAGTCATATGTTTTTAAAATGTGGGTGGCTGCGAAAGCTTTCACTTGTGCCGTTGGTTTGCTCCTATTTTTGAAGTATTGGGGACGGTTTTTTGTTTCGTTAGGGATGCTTGCACTGCAGGTCTGCCGCCGTGAAGTGGAAAGACCTGCGGTGCAAAGGGTTGGAAAGAAAGTCCAGGGACGTTACGTAAATTATAGATGAGGAAGCTTCCTCACGGGGGAGTGGCTGGACGGGCGGGTGCAGTCAGCTGGTGCGCTCTTGTGGAAGTCGACCGTAGTTCCAGTTACGGTGACTCTGTCGGTGCATTTGGTTGCTATGTGCAAATTGCGTTTTCAGATCTGTCGGTTGTGAAAAATCGATGTCGGAAATACTGACGGCCAGTCCTTTGAAATGGGCACCATATTGTAGTCGTGACACTTTATTATATGTAACAATTTCGATTCCAGGATTTGGTGGCGTGATTTTCTTGGAGGTTGGGAAGAGTTGTGGGAAATTGTATTGAAGTAACTGGGAAAAACTGTGAATACTTATGTTATCTGAAACTTAGAAAATCCATACTACTACGGTACTACTCTGGAATTTAGATAAGAGATAACCTTACTCTTATCATTTTCTTTGTACATACAAGTACACGTGTACATACATATATAGTGTTCTGCCAAATGACAGGTCTTTCACTGCAACAGCATTCTCCAATCTTTCCTATTTTCTGTCTTCCTCTTAATCTCCGCATATGATCCATGTAGACTACCTTAATGTAGTCTATCATCTGATATCTTCTTCTGCCCCGAACTCTTCTCCCGTTCACCATTCCTTCCAGCGCATACTTCAGTACGCAGTTTCTTCTCAGCCAGTGAACCAACCAACTCCTTTTTCTCTTCCTGAACAGTTTCAGCATCATTCTTTCATCAGCCACTCTTTCCAACACAGCTTCATTTCTTGTTTTGTCTGTCCAGTTCACACGTTTCATTCTTCTCCATATCCACATTTCAAATGCTTCTAGTTAGTCACTTCTCTTCACTTCGTCGTAATGTCCATGTTTCTGCTCCCTACAATGCCACACTTCTGGTCTCTTAATTCTTTTCCAGAGGTCTGTAGATTTTTTATTAAAAGCTTCCTTGGCCTTTGTTATCCTCCTTTTGACTACCTGGCAGCAGCTCATGTTACTGCTTATAGTACACTCAAGTATTTGAAGCTGTCCACTTGCTCTACTGCCTCATTTAGAATTTGCAAGTTTACCTTCTGTATTTTTCTTCCTATGACCATGGTCTTCGTCTTGTATTTATTTCCATCCCATACTGCTCACAGCTGTCATTTAGCTCCTGTAGCATATCCCTTAGTATCCTGTCTTCTTCTGCTAACAACACCATATCAGCAGCAAATCTTATGCACTTTATTCTTCTTCCTCCTACTCTCACCCCTCCCACGTTCTGAAAATTGTTGGAATATGTTCCTTACTACAGCAATAATAGCTGCTTTAGAATCACTGAATATAATGAATATAACAGCTTGTAGAAAATAAGAGATCCGGTATATACAACAGATTTTGAAGCGTTGAATAGGTAGATGGCTTCAACTTCATCAAAATGTGTAGCTCCGTAACATAAGGATTTACAAAACGAGACGAGTGGATCTATAACACCAGCACCTGCTCCATTTTGGTTGGACAGCAGGAATCCATCGGTAAAAATATGAAGTCATTTTTTGATAGAGAATCTATTATGAATAGTTTCCGATCCTAACAATTTTATTTTAGAACAACTTTTGGAGCGTCATTCTTCTTGGTATCTTCATCCAGGTTCAGATAATACTCTATTTATATTGATAGTACAAAACGACAAAATTTAGGACATCTAACGGATTAAATGTTGGAACAAATGAGACAGGTCGAGTTTTAATTTAAAATTAATATGCCTCAGAAGCCACTGTCTTGTCACAAAAACCATCTGATGAAGTTTAACAGGAGGGCAGTTTTTCAGTGTGGATTATCTGATAATTAAGCTGCTGATTGTCTTGCTAAGATGGGAAGTAATAATCTTACAACCCCATGTCGGCTTTACCAGTCTCAACAGTCAAAAGATTAATCAACTTAGAGTATCAGGCTATTATATCATGTCATACTTATGTCCGCAAAATTTGAAGTAATACAAGATGGAAGTGTCGCAATGTACAATAAAATATAATTCCTGAGTATGCAAGGAAAAGTGCAGTTACATCCTTTCATTTACTCGTAGGGCATGACTGTCAAAACACTTGAACACTTGTGTCCATTGTACAGTCTTCAGGAAGAAATTGATCAGAATCATCTTCAGTGATAACCAGCCCTTTCCTCTAAATGTACAGATGTGAGAAATATTGGATAGCAAGAGAATTCAGTGTTAGTTAACAACAACTTTTTATGTAAATTGATATGATATTCCATTTTTGAATCTTGCGTACACCACTTTTAACACTTGAATATAATTAATTGATGAACTAGTGGACTTACTCGTGTTAAATATGAAATATTCGTCCGGCTTACAGCTGTTTCAGTGCATCACACTAACATATGAAAACAAAAGCACACATAAGATCGCATCTTCATTCAGAAAACATAAATACAACATAACATACAGAACAGAAAAAACACTACAAAGACATCACAACACACAAAAAACACAAACAAATAAATACAACCACACAGGTGTATACAAACTCACATGTAATAGTTGCGACAAGTTCTACATAGGACAGACAGGCAGATCATTCCAAACTCGCTACAAAGAACACATTAAAGCAATAACCAGAGGACACAACACATCTACATACGCCGATCACATAACCAATGCCAACCATACATACAATAACATAAATACGGACATGGAAATCCTACACACACAACCCAAGAACCAAAAACTCAACACACTAGAACAATACGAAATATACAAACACACTAAAACACACCCTGATCAAATCCTCAACACACAGATCAATTTCAGTACACACACACTATTCGACTCCACAATCCAACACATTCCAACAATAAAACACACCCTCCTAACAGGCAGAGAAGTTCGAGATGACGCCGCGATCTAGTAGGCTCTGATGATGGTGCGTGATGCACTGAAACAGCTGTAAGCCGGACGAATATTTCATATTTAACATGAGTAAGTCCACTAGTTCATCAATTAATGATATGATATATTTCGTCACAGCACTTCTTTACATGTAATGGTGTACCTCACATTTCTGTATCCGGTGCCACCATTAACATATTATTGCAATAACACATTATTTGCAGTACATGTCTACACAAATACTCTCATTTACACGATGTACCTTTTTTATTACTTAGTCTAATCTTCCCTTCAGTATTTCTCCTAAATTTCATTTGCTATTCTCTATTTGTTTATTAACCCTAATGTATCTAATATTATATACAACTTTCAAACCCCCTTTTTCCTCTCTCTAACTACTATTCACTAAAATCTCAATTACACTTTTTCTCTATAAATTATCATATTTGTTCTTTGATCTTTTCTCCTATCTTTCTCTTATGTTCATTTACTGTTCCAGCGTTCAAATGTTAGTATTTATGTAAATTTAATCACTGCCTTACTCTTCTTCTTTTTCACCATATTCTTTTCCTCGACTTTAACATGTTGTTTATCCTCCCTCTCTTCCACTCGCCTTTCTTCTCGTTCCTGTTTTCTCGCCCAGTTTCTCCTTTTCTGGGACCTAGAGTTATCATCTTTGTTGCTGAAATGTAGGGACAGAGAATTAGCAACAAGACCTGTTAATTTTAAGTTATAATTCCAGCTGTCTAAATTGTCAACTTTTAATCTGTCAGCATAGATTTAGTTGAATTTATTGATTATCGTATTCTTTATTCTTTTGATCCTCATTATAATTATCATCTCTTACTTCTTTCTTCCTTTTCTCCATGACCTAGGGTTTCAGTCTTTGTCGTTGAAATGTAGGGACAGAAAATTAGTTAACGAAAACTTGTTACATTTTAAAATGAAATTCTAATAATCGAAATTGTGACAACATTTTAACTTTTACCTTAACTTCTCTTGAATCTAGATAAGTAATTATTTTATCCGTTTTCTCTCTTACAATTCGTCTTTCATTTCCCCTTCTCGTTATCCCTCTCATTTTTTCCTTATCTTTTTGAGTTCACGCAGGGTTGCCATCGTCATTCAGATGTAGGAATGGAGAACTATATTTTAAGACCTGTTCGTTTTAAATTGAAATTCCAGCTCATTGAATTGTGAACATTTAACCTGTTAACTTACATTTTGTTGAATTTAGATTTATTTGTCTTATCGTTTATTGTCTCTCCTTTATCCTTTTTTCTTTTCCATGCCCCATCTCTCTTATCCCTTTCCCGTGCCCCATCTCTTTCCTCCTTCTCCAGGACCTAGGGTTGCCATCTTTCTCATTGAAATGTGGGGACAGAAAACTAATTACTAAGACCTGTTCATTTCAATTTGACATTTCAGCGGAGTATCTGACCTGTAACCTTAAATTTAGTTGAATTTGGATTAATGATTATCTTATTTTCCCCTTAACTTCTTCTTCCCTTTCTCCTTCTCCAGGAACTAGGGTTGCCAACTTTGTTATTGAAATGTAGGAACTGATGACTGAAAAAGTGAGGCTGTTCATTTAAAATTAAAATTGGCAGCTGTCTGAATTGTGTCAACAGTGAATCTGTTACTTTAAATTTGGTTGAATTTAGATCCGCGATTACCTTACTCTCTTCTTACCTTTTTTTCCCCTCTCTTCTTCTATCCCCTTTCCTCCTTCTCCTCCACCCCTTCCTCCGGAACCCAGAGTTGTCACCTTAGACGTTACGTATTAAATGTAGAGACAGAGGACTGACTATGAGGCCTGTTCCTTTTAAATTTAAATCACAGCTGTCTAAATTGCTCCAGTGTTTAAACTTATATAACCTTATTCAATCGTTAATGCTGTTGGTTAGTAGTAAATTACTTTTATGGATGTTATTGTCTTATTGATGCTCTTGAAATGTGTACATCTGGTCACTTCTAACTGTACTCAACACTTGATGCTGATGGTTAGTACAGGAGTACAGGGTAGTAAACTTTTGTGGATGTTATTGTGCTCTTGAAATGTGTACATCTGGTCATTTCTAACTACTCAACCCTTGATGCTGATGGTTAGTACAGGAGTACAGGGTAGTAAACTTTTGTGGATGTTATTGTGCTCTTGAAATGTGTACATCTGGTCACTTCTAACTGTACTCAACCCTTGATGCTGATGGTTAGTACAGTAATACAGGGTAGTTACTTTTATGGATGTTACTGTTGTATTGATGCTCTTGAAATGTGAACTTCAGGTCACTTTTAATCTTAGTCAATCGCTAATGCTGATGGTTAGTACAGTAGTACAAAGTAGTAAACTTTCGTGGATGGTACATTGTAAAACTTCTTTGCAGAACGAAAAGTTACATTTGTTCGGTTCATATTTCTGCACATTTAAAGGGCAAAACTAAAGTTTTTTTCAATTATTTATTATCATAATACACTGCTCTCTTAAAATGACTAAGTATATTGGGAATTAAATCAGTGACTTTCCCAAAAAAAAAAAAAACATGATAAAATGTTTCATATAAAACAATTTTTATCTCGTAAGGGAAGTAAAAAAGAGCAAAATTGTATTAACTTAAATTTTTTTTTGTTTGAAACATCTCAAAGAATAACCCCCTGAAATTAATGACATTACTTACTGTACGGTCACAGTCTAGTATACAGTCACGAAGCTTGAGTTGTGAGGGTGCTAGGAACAATAAACTGTGCAGGTACTATTTCGCATTGTCTGTAATGAGACGATAGTAGCGATCCCAGTGGTTAGCAGCTATGTATGGATACATATTTACTACGTATTGAGCTTTGTGACTGTATATACTAGATGTGGTACGGTTCATAATGTATATGCATTATAAAATCTTGATCTTTGGTTACAAATAACTTGAAATGCATTTATATAATGGTAGCATATGATTTGCAACTGAGGAATAAAACGTGCAAAAATGCTAAAATCCGCCTCATAGTAATTAGGCATCCATTAAATAGTTTGATTCCCATTTCCTGGAATCTGTTTTTAGTCGAGGTATTTCTGCGGAAATTTGGCATCAAAATTATTTTTGTTTCTAGTGTTGTATTCATAAATAGAGTTATTTCGTAAGAACAAATGAAAAGTTTCCGTAACGTAGGCCTACAGGAAATATTGCAAGATTTATAGTGACACAGTCTTTAAAATGTTTAATTTCCTAAGTGTTTACAATGAGTTTTAGTTCCCACATTAATCTTATAGTCCTTTTTTGTAGTTTTACATTCGAGTCGTTACCCCAAACAAGAATTCCATTTAATAGAAGAGTGAATGTAAGCAAAATAAACTACTGCCAACACTTGAAAATTAACTTGATATTTAAAATAAAAATTTAAATTGTTAACTGCCTCCCATTGGAGGTAGCCCAGAAGGGCTCAGTATACTCTCCTACATGAATTTTACAATATTAAATGTTAACTTAAATTTGTTGACAGAAAATTAAAATAAAAAAGTAAAGTAAGTAAATCCATGGTGCTACAGCCCTGAAGGGCCAAGTCCGACCAGCCGGCTGCTGGCCTCACGTTCACATGCCGAAGCAGAGGTGGACGATCATCCAGCCAGAATGGAGGTATCGTGTGGTTAGCACAATGATCCCCCTAGCCGTTATAGCTGGTTTGATGAACCTGATTTTCGCTACCTATCGTAGCTCCCCAAGTTCATCACGATGCTGGGTGGACACCGGTCCCATACACTGGCCGAAATTTCATGAGAAAATTTCTTCCCCCATGAGGACTCGAACCAGCGCGCATTCCGTAACGCGAGTCCTAGGCAGGATGCCTTAGACCGCGACGCCACGGCGCGGGACAAATTAAAATAAACATATGAATATAAAGTGAAGGAAAAAGAAATTAAACAGAATGAATATGATGACTCAGAATTTGGCAAGAGCCTTTCAAAACTGAAGTTATGATGTCAGTAGTAAGTGTCTGTGGTAGTTCAAAAGTCTTCCTGAAGCTTTCAAAGAACTTGGGAATCACACCACGAGCTCCAATAAGAAGACCAATCACCTCAATGTTTTCAAGCTGGTATTTTGCTTTGAAGTAATCAACTGTTAGCAGATAAATGTTGATCTTTCCTTGATTCACATCCTCCGGCTGGCTATTCCCCGTTTCAATCCGTATGCTAGGATCAATTATATAACCTTTCTTGGTAGTCTGGGAATACGCTATGATGTCAATACGTCTAGAGGAGCCATTAGTAGCAAGGCAAAAAACTTCCTCTTCTACTGTCCAAGACTTTTTTTTTCAAAGCAGTTGCAATTAAGGATCGAACATGATGATGTCTGACATTTCGGAGGAGTAAACCTCTGTTATACTGACCTTGGACGTGAGCAAGGGTTTCAGTCTCCGGGCATCCATGTCTGTACCGGCATCCGTCCAAAGATCGACCATGTATTTCTCTAACTGCAGCTAAATTGGCATTCATTTTAAGGCAGGTTACTCATTAAGATGTTGCTAGTCCTGATATTAAAAATCCAGGCATTGGCATTGAAAGATTCCATGTGATATCTTTTTGCAAATAGAATCTATAATTTTCCTTTTAAAGTTGGACTCCAAGTAAGATGCCCAGTCAGAAATGACATTGCCACTGCAGTTGTTCGAATTTAAGGAAGTGATTAAGGCCTCAGTTTTGGCAAAATTTAGGGGGAGTAAATAATTTGCTGCACACCAGTCATGAATTAGACTATACAGCGTTGCTTTGATTCAATTCAGTATCAATTTAAATTTACTGTAAGCAGTCCCGGTCACATTTACTGCCAAATCTTCCGTTATGAATACGAACTAACATTACTGGAATTTAGAGCAAAAGGTACTTTGCATACCACAATGAAATCTTATCATTATGGTGTTTATATGGTATCTTGAGTTAAATTGTGTGCACTATATTTATTGTAATGTTGGCACCACAGGTTTCTCACTGTTATAAAAACACGCTCAACTCTATATCCCTATCAGTTTAGGTTTCAAATTTCACAATTTTCAACAAATTTTAAGTATTTATTTCGTAAAATAATCTTCCTCGTTTCACGGTGTATTTCTTAATGAACTGTTGTGCAACTCTTCTGATAACAAGGAATTCAATAAAGCTTCTGACCTGTTATCAAAATAACTCAACTTGCAATAAAGATAACGCTGGTTAGAGAAATACTGACTTCGCAGTGGCGTTTCTGGGAAACAAATTTCTACGTTGTGAAATGCAATTACATTTGAACGCAGTTGATATTTAATTAGTGGAGAATATTGTAAATTTATTCCAACTCAACAATGTAACTTTTTTTATTTCAACAATAATAATCACTTTCTACAATTTAATTCTGCTCCCGTCAACAATGGGATTTCCACTCCACACAGTAACACAGTATTCGTTATTGCACTCCACAGACGACAATGACGATTTACTTGAATTATTGAGAACAACAATGCACTGCTAATTTTAACTAATGTTCACAAAGCACTACTTACAAATCAGAACTGCAGTTCTCAGTTCACAGTTCGTTTGCCTTGGCTAGTTCTTCTAGCTCAGTCACTCGAGTTCGCAGTATCTCGAACCACAGACCTTCAGAGACAATACGCTGAACTTCGAACTCAGGTCCCCCAACTGCGGTCCACTGCACTCAAACTCTGGACTTCCGGCTTCATAGTTACGGACACAACTCAAGTCGAACTTCGGTCTCAAGGCTGGCTTCACTGCTACACAAGACTGGCTGGCTTGCTGTCCACTGACTATAACAACACTGCTCAAGTTCACTCGCGTGTCGTAATTTATAACCACACCATGGTTACGAGAAAGTACGATTGCTAGAGATTTCCACGGATGTCCAGAGATAGCATTCTCGAATAATCTGGATTTCTCTCCTCTCTGCCGCGGTCGCTCTCTCCCCTCTCCTCTCTACGCCACAGCACGTGCCCCAGGAAGCAGATGCGCGCGCAACCTGCCCGAACCACTCGGCCGACCTAGCCCTTCTTCTGCCGGTCGTGAGATCGAATCTCACGTGGCTGTCACAATATTTTGGGAGTAGAACTTCATTGAAAGTGGGCTGCCAACTTTTTTTTCTCCTACCACCAAAATTATTTTTTTTAAGTAGGTTATTTTACGTCGCTGTGTCAACATCTCAGGTTATTTAGCGTCTGAATGGAATGAAAGTGATAATGCCGGTGAAATGAGTTCGAAGTCCAGCATCGAAAGTTACCCAGCATTTGCTCATATTGGGTTGAGGGAAAACCTCAACCAGGTAACTTGCCCCAACCGAGATTCGAACCCGGGCCACCTGGTTTTGCGGCTAAACGCGCTGACCGTTACTCCACAGGTGTGGACTATTTATGCTTATTTTTGAGTTGCTATAGAGGCCTTTTATTACACTAAATGCTATGGATAGTCTTGTTTTCTTATAATAGTCCATAATTTATTCCTATTCATATGGTCAAAAGCCTTTTCAAAATCAATAAAGGCGATATTTGTTTGTAATCCTATATTAAAAAATTCTAATGTTATGCGTCTTTTAAGAACCAATTTCAAAATATACGCGTAAAACTGGACTAAAGCATGTATATCATTTTCACGGAGATAAATTTCCTGTTGGGTAGTGTAATATTGAAACTGTGCCAGGTGTGTTTGGGGATGTATTTGAATGCTGAGGAGAACGTTGTATTGTATTTATTGTGTGTGTAAAATTTTAAGCAAATAGGAATCATAAATAAAATATGACAATTAGAAACGTGCGTTAAAATGGCTATTATGTCACGAAATTCCAACCGAAATAGAAGCATGTATAGCACTGAAATATGAGAGTTACATTTCACCAAAATAATCAGATCCTAAAATTAATATTGTAGGATGAAATTATAGAATCGTCCATCTAAAGCATATGATTTTGCCTTTCAGTTTACCATCTTGATCCAAATTATAAATTTTGCATTTTTAAAGTTTGAAGAGCCCCATGTTGACATAGGACAAGTTGTTAGCAATAGTAGTAAAGTATGTATGCAAGTTGATGTATTCACTGCTGGGATATTTCTCCTGTACGAATGACGTGAGTGCCCTCTTCTTGTGCATTACAATCCTTTTTGTTTAACCTCTGTAGTTGAATGACCCAGTGTAGTAAATAATGACTTAGAAAAGTTACTTCATATAAAAGCGATGAACTCGGGAATTATATTCAGTGGAGGTAGTTAAAATGTAGATGCGACTACAAAAAATACCTCTGAATTAAATTCCTTTGTTATTTGAGACAATGAGTATGATAAGATTATAGTGTAAAAATAGTCCTGTATGTGTAACTTAGTTTTTTTTTTAATTTATTTAATTTAGAGATCTGAACAAACTAAAAAAAAAAATGACCGCAATATGATGATTGATGACACATATTTTCTCGATGTATATTCCTATCAGTTCTTTTGTCCCATTACAAACTTGCACAGTGTCTGAATTAAAACGTATGTAAACACGAAATAAGTTAGGTTTGAGTTGTTAGGCCTATTTACAATGGTAACTTGGATTTATTTACCGTTGTGAATTTACACTGCTGAAAATCATTTTTCCAAACTATCATTCCATTGTACTACAAATACTGTATATTGTGATTTCAGTAATATCTTTTCAACAGAAATTGTTCTCATTTCTGTTAAAATCATATTGTTTAGTAAACTGTACGAAGACAGGTTTGAACCTTATTAAGTGACACCAATAAGACATACTTGAGGCAAGTAAGCCAGGAGATAATGGGGTAGGTTGGCCAGTTTCTTTCTCCCTCCATAGCATACATCACTTACTAGATACATATTACACTAATCAGACTTCAGATGCATACAAACAATTGTTTTTCCTCTGACACATATCGTCAAGTGAGATGTACTGCCTGATTAATAGATGTAGGGCCTACAGCCAGAACCCCAGTCAGAGATGATAATCATATTGTACACCTTAATTTCTTAATAGGTATAAATAAGGCCACTGTTCAGATTCACATAGATGAAGGAAGAGTTGGTATTAGCTTATGAATCTCACACTCCTGCGTATTTCTGAAACAGGAACTTACGTTCATTGTTTAGTACAGTCCACACCTGTGGAGTAACGGTCAGCGCGTCTGGCTGCGAAACCAGGTGGTGCTGGTTCGAATCCCGGTCGGGGCAAGTTACCTGGTTGAGGTTTTTTCCAGGGTTTGCCCTCAACCCAATACGAGCAAATGCTGGGTAACTTTAGGTGCTGGACCCCGGACTCATTTCACCGGCATTATCACCTTCATTTCATTCAGACGCTAAATAACCTAGATGTTGATACAGCGTCGTAAAATAACCCAATAAACTAAAAAAAAAAAAATCGAACTCAATTTCTGAATAGGCCACTGTTCAGATTCACATAGATGAAGGAAGATTTGGTACTTATGAATCTCGCACTCCTGCGTATTTCTGAAACAGGAACGTTATGTTCATTGTTTAGTACAAGTAGTTGTTCTGGGCAGGAGGGGAGGAATTTTTCTCGGAATTAAAAATCTTCCCTTCGGGGGATTCCAGTAGCAGCGTAACTAATTTACCTTAATTTAAAGCTATTTATGAGGAGTTTAACTTCAGTGAACTTAATTAATAGTAGGAATTTACATTACTTGGTGATATAGATGAGCCTAAACAAAGATTGCTATCTCTTACAGATATGAATGTCTTACTCTAGATACTGTGTTTTATCGTAAACGACACATGCTGTTATTTTATGTAGTTCAAAATGTTAAACACTACTAAGTTAGTCACCGCAAATGCCGTATACTGATGATGATGATGATGATGATGATGATGATGATGATGATGATATGTGGAGATGTAAGTAGATGATATGTCGAGATGTAAGTAGCTACTGACGTAGCTCAGGCAGTAACGCATTTACCTATTGATCCAAGACTGCTCTCAAGCGTGAGTTCGATTCCCGTTTGGACTGATTATCAGGTTGGATTTGTGAAGAGGTCTTCCCCAATGTAAGGCGAATGTCAGGTAATCTGACAGATTTCGCCAAATACCTCATAGTCACCAATTCAGTCGACACTAGATGACGTCATAGTTGATACAGCGTATTTAAAAAACCTATTAAAATGTCTATGCAAGTGTATAACATTACCATAAACAAGATATTTTTATATTAGTTGTTTATTTAAGGATGCTGTATTAACTTCTAGGTTATTTAGCATCGATGGAATTGGTGATGGTGAGATGAGGCCGAGAATTCGCCATAAGATTACGTGACATTCGACCTACATTTGGGGAAAACCTCGAAAAAATCCAACCAGATAACCATTCCAAGCGGGCATCGAACTCACGTCCGAGCACAGCTTGCGATCAGTAGGCATAGTAGTTTATCGTCCGAGCTACGCCAATACCTAAACTAAATATCCTGTAATTAATTATTAATTCCACCCAGTTCCTGCTAGCGTTGTTTCAGATACTGCCTAGCTTGGGGAAAGTAGTCTGAAATGAAAAGTGGTCATATTATTGCTTTGACTAGCCTAGATAACCATATCTTTATTAAAAAATGAACTTCATAAACAATATACAGGGTGTCCGAAACGTTCCGCGCTATAGTAGGTACCTATGTGTTCCATATGTGCTCCACACATACCTGTAGGTGAAATCATATCGTTTAAAACACCGGTCACAAAGTCAGGTGATATGGCGCGACACTCATTCTCGATTTTCTAGCGTAGATATTCCATGCCTCCAATCTTGATTTAACATTCTCCGAAAACAAAGTGCAGGGGATTGAATTCAGCGAGCGTGGAGTGCAATCGACGGGACCTCTGCGATCAATTCAACGGGGAAAGCTATCGTCCAAGCATACATAATAGTAATATGCGTTACAAGAGCGGTAAGTTATGTTGAAGTTTTCATGTTCGAGGAAAAGTTTGAAAAAGCGAAACGTAGTTCAGCTTTTTAAATTTCCGAGAATTGAAAGAAAACATACCGCTTGTGTATCGTACATTATTTTGTGCGAAGATCGTTTATTACATACCTGAAAGAGGAATTTCTAATTAGTTGCAATGCAATCTCCATCTTGGTTTCTGTTCAATGACGGCAAATTTGCAAAACAAAAATATCTATCTTCAACATTGTTGCTTTAAAATGTTTTCTGTGTTTACTATACTCCAGCAGGCCGTGATATACGTCTGTCTTTTTTTTCCCCCCCCAGTCTATGATGAGTCTGGAATCTCGTTGATTTTTTCACGGCTTTTTTAATGTTACTTGCATCACGAATGCAGTAACTTTAGTGGAGTTGTAGAGTTTACTTAATTTTTGCAAATATTTAAAAACAATAATTAACAGTGCAATTTAGGTGAAATTGCAGTGGTAAGTTTCCAATTTATAATTATTACTATATTGAACGTCTCTAAAAATAATATGTTAAAAGCCTGAAGCAGTAAAATCAATATGTCACTTAAGGGGTAAGAAGAGGGAAATTTTTATGTGTGTTAGGTTGGGAATACACTGAATGTGGAATTATAGACTTTCCGCGGATTGGTTTTGTGCGGAAACCAAGCAAATACGCACGATCTCGCACAAAATACATATTACGATTTTTGTTTTATGGTGCCGAACTTTTCGGACACACGTAGTTTTATTTCTGTTTAAGATGGTAGGGAATCATTTGTTTTATGAAGTAAGCTTCTGTGTATTAGAAAGTTAATTAATGAACAAAAATTCTTAATTGTGTAAATTGTAAATTAAAATTTATTTTTTAAAATAAATTGGCTTCTGTCGTATACGTCGTCGTTTATAAGGCTCTCTTCTTTCATTTCCCAGGGGGCGACAGAGGGAAAATGCATATAATACTGCTCTCCCCAGTCCCGACTGATCTCTGTAGTCTGTCTCTGCGTGTCTGTGATCCTATCAGACTTCCTGTGCCGTAAAAGAAGTTGGAGTGATGAAAAAAGGGAAGGGAAAACCCATGACAGATGTTAATTCTTGTATTAGAAAGTTCTGTTACATTTTTAATGTTCGTGACCATACAGTCCTCAAATTCATGCAAGAATTTCATTGTATTCATTTTATACTGGCAACCAGATTTAGCTGATAATGACGTTGATAAAATTGTGATTTTGTAGAATTTAATTAATTTATTCTTCACTAGCCGTACCCGTGCGCTCCGCTGCACCTGTTAGAAATAAATATAAAGTAATTACATAATTAAAATAGGACATTTGATCCAGGGAACATTCGTGTTTGATAAAAGAATAAATCGTTTAGTATGTTACTTAATTTAAATTGTATTTAAAAAATTAAAATGCGATCATTTTGACCCAGAGACATAAACATTATTTAAGAAATACAGGAAACGAATGTACAGAATATCCTATCAAGTTTTCTGTGCATAAGAAGCTATTTTAATCTTACCTGTCCTGGATTCACTCAGAAGTTACTGTAATAACATTATAGCATTATGTCCATCTAGAGAAACTACACTTTCCAATGGTGAATTAATAATTAATTTATACAAATCGGTTAATTTAGCTTCCAATATTACTTCATACAAACACAGAAACATTGTCTGTAAGCTATGTTTCATAGCTTTCGATTGTTGTTGTCCAAGGCCCCTTATAGACGAAGTCATTTGTTTATTTCATTACATTGTTATTGTAATTTTAAAACTCGTGTATCTCATTAAATATCAGTCCTATCAAAATTTTTCATAGAATAAAACTTATCGGAAATTAGTTTTAAAGGAACTTTTGTTATGTAACATTTTTCATGAAAATTAATAATAAGGGAGATATTTCGATTTATTTAATTCGAGCCTCCTTATAACCCCCCTTTTAAATAAAATATTTTGAATGCCATATAGCCTAAATTTTAAGTTACAACGAACTTAATTTATATTCCAATTTTCATATAAATTGGTTCAGCCATTATCGCGTGAAAAGGTAACAAACATCCAGACAGACATACAAACAAAAAATTCAAAAAAGCTATTTTCGGTTTCAGGGTGGTTAATTATATATGTTAGGAGCAATTATTTTTGGAAAATCTAAAATTACCAGAAAAATTTCGGCTACAGATTTATTATTAGTATAGATTTCTATCATTTGGTCCTCGTGTGAATTGAAATGTGAATAATTTATCATTTACATAATAAGTAGTCTAATATATCCAATGTACACTAAGCCCCAGCGAACTTTCTAGGTGCTTTTGTCGGCCGACCAACGTCAGGTTCCCCCCTCCCCTCCCGAACTAACGGCAATGTTGATAAATGAACAAAATTTCTTCTCAGAATTACCTTTGAATTTAGTTTTTTTTATATTTTTTTTTTGTAAACATATCGTTGACGAAAGTACCTCATAAGTACAGAGAATGTTCTCAAGACTTAAAGAGGTTTTATAACTCTGCCAACGATATTGTAATTCTTTGTTTTTACAACACAAACTTTCACTACATTTCGAATGGCACAATTTTTTGATCGCACGACACTGAAACTTACTGTTTTTACTGTACCTATACAGACGTGGACAATTATTAGACTAAATTAATTACATGTGCAACAAAGCTATATTTATCGGCAGAAATGATGAACAAAAATGTAGTTTGAACAGAAATAATGAACAAAAAATTGAGACTGGAGGTTACTAACATTTTGTGAACTTTCCCTTATTCTTTATTAAGACGTTGATTTTGTCAGGGATGCTGGAAACCAAAGTTTGACACTTTCTTTGAATATCAGAATCATTTAGACAGATATAAGACAGTGTTTAAATGATTCTATGTTTTGTTGTAAGCCTCTTTTTGTTCACTTTGTGTTTCAGCATAGATCACAGATTTTCAATTTCTTTCATGTCCGGTCTTCTTGCAGGCCATAGGAGAACAGACTGTTGAATATCTTCTGCAGTATATAATTAAAACACAAGTAGTACCAACACAGCCAGAAAAAAATGTACTTAACCATTGGAAAGATATACCAGAAGATGTAAACAATCATAATTACAATAGAGACTCTGCGAATTATACTGATAGTTGATATGACAAATTATATTATGTTTCCAAGAAAAACGTTTTAGTCTAATAATTTGTCCACGTCTGTAGTTTTACATTGACATTTTGACACCTGTGACAATTCTGCGATTCTGATATACTTTAGTTTATGGCGTTTCTCTGTGACACATTTCTCTACCTTGCCTTCTACCGAGTCCAAGGCAGGACTGGGCACCAAGAGCGAATTCTACTCTCTCACAGGGAGCCATATGACTCCTCTTCAACCCGAACACCGCGCAACGTTGATGAATATTAAGCGTCCCCGTTTAGAGTTTGGATTCGCTCCCGGTGCCCAGCCCTGGTGTAAGGTTTCGTTCAGAGTCATTACATTTTTCAGTACAGGAATTAAAATTGATTACTTGCCGCCCGCTGCACTTACTGAGACATATTCAACTAAAGAATCATAACATTCATTACAACATTGGCCAAGACTATGGAAAATTACGTAATTTCCCGGGCAATATTATTGTTATTGCTAGACATCGGATTTATGTGCACATACATGTTTTGTTTGCTTCCACACCTGATATGCGAAGTGGAAGCGAAGTATGTTTCACTTTCTTCTAAATCCGTTTGTGAAGTTGTATAGTGTATATATCTGCTTATTTCGACTGTTGTGGGATACTACAAGAATACAGGCGTAAACATGCATATCTTTAAGATAAATATGAATATAACTTGCATATTTTAACACATTGCCTTTGGGTAACATCCAGTTTTTCTGATCATAAAAAAATAAAATAACATAGAATGGATATTGTGTCACCATTCTGCTATTTATTATATGGATCAGCTTAGAAGTCAGCTATCAGCTTGGGTGTAGGCCTAAGCGTGAAAGAAGCCACTGATTCCAGTTGCAGAATGTCAGCTCGAATATATATTAATTTGAATTTATATGAAATAAGCAACGTCTTTTATTACTTTTAATGAGTTATTTAAGTGTATGTTTGTCTTTAGTGGCATATTTAAGTGCATATTTCTTCGATTTTAATTACATATTTGCAAATTTTAACTATATTTGGTGCATAAAAATTCTGTCTAGTTATTACCAGCTCCACTCTATTTAGGACATCGTCGTTAATAACCGGAAATTAACGCTTTTTTCCAATATAGTTGGATATTGACGTTAAATACCGTCATTGTCATTTCCCCCAATTTACTTCATTGTATGTAATATCCTCTTCTCTGGTTATTGCTTTGTTGGAGCAGTTTTATAGGATCCATAGCAATGCTGATAAAAATGTACTGAAGGTACAGAGACTATTGACGGACAGATGTTTTTATGGAAGTTTATATACACAGTACGCATACAGGGTGATTCAAAATAATACCGACAACTCTTAGTGTGTTGTATAGGATAGAATAGTGATAATTTTTCATGCGGTGACCAATATGTCCGGAAATACATAGTTTAGACGCTGTCGGGCGTCAGAATTTAACAAGAGCATCAGATCTTGCATTAAATCACAAAAGTGGTTCGAATTGTCGATCTCCAACTTGATTTCAGAGCGTACATCGGTGATGCAGAGATTGGCGTACATGGTTGTGTGCTAAGTATTTTAGTCGCTGCAAGATTAGTGCGATGAGGTCTTCCTCTAATATTACAGGAGTCTCGTACCGAAAACAAAATAGTCGAGAGGTGTAAGATCTGGTGACGTTGGTGGTCATGGAAAATGTCCCTCTTTACCATTGCGATCCATTCTGTCGTATGCAAGCAATAGTTGTGTATTGATACATGTCTTGCTGCTCTTAACAATGTTACTGAAACACTAGAAACGACCCAATTAGAGTGGAGCATGGAATTGTGTCCCGCATGCGCAGGGAAGCTATCCGGCGTAGTTAGTCCATCCACCTTGCGCTGATGGCTAATGGATTGCATAACTATAAGGTCGCCAAAAACAATCGTAATAAACTTTGACGCCCCATTGCAGCAAAATCACGCATTTCCGGACGTGGGTCCCCTCTTGAAAAATGATCAATTTGCTACTCTGTACAATATACAGGGTGCTCCAAAAGTCGCTACCCATTAAAATGAAAGAAAGAAAAACAGGTCGAATGGTAAAATGATACTTTGACAGCTAATTAATTGGTTAATTATATAGCAATGCACAGTAGTGTTTACATTAGTAACAGTAACTGTCAGATGAAAATGAAAGGCAGTGTAATTTGAAGTCCATGGGGAGATTGGAAATATAATCTAAGTTCAGTAATGGGTAGTGACTTTTGGAGCACCATGTATGAAGAATATTGTCGGTGTTATTTTTAATCACCCTGTATACTTATATATGTTTAAATGTTATGTTTTATTTAACGACGCTCGCAACTGCAGAGGTTATATCAGCGCCGCCGGATGTGCCGGAATTTTGTCCCGCAGGAGTTCTTTTACATGCCAGTAAATCTACTGACATGAGCCTGTTGCATTTAAGCACACTTAAATGCCATCGACCTGACCCGAGATCGAACCCGCAACCTTGGGCATAGAAGGCCAGCGCTATACCAACTCGCCAACCAGGTCGACTGTATATATAGCCATTGTGGTGGTGGAGCACTGGTGGAAACCGATGTACTCGGAGTAATCCTACACCAGATGTCTCAGGTCTGAAAAGCAGTTGCTTACGAGAAGTTCACAAGCCACGATCGGGCCCATATGGACCGTAGCATTATTTCCTTGACTCTAATAGTGCTTAGTCATGCAGGAGAACCTTGTTTTGAAATACAAAACAGTTGTGGTCGTACATCTCACTTCTTGAGGGTTAGGAGGGATCGTTGGATGTTCGTAACTGGATGTTTGCATCAAAATATTTCATGTCCATTCTCCATAGTTGCTTCGCTGTCGTCAAGGTGATTTATTGTAGCATCGTATAAAGGAATGTCGCCTTCGTAAATAGCTTTGACAGTATACAACCTATGATGAGGGTCAATATGTCAAACATTTTATTGCAAACGTCACCGTAACTTAACGACACAGTGTTGGAAATGTTGTGTAGCAAGGCAACATAGTGCTCAATTGAATTGTGACCATAAGACAGGCGGTGGCAAGAGAAATAAACGCAATTTATTTACTCTGCTACGTGTAGTTTTCCCGTTCCAAAACTACTAATCTATGGTTAGTGGTATCTAATAAAAACCATTCCTATTGATTACTGATTAATTTTATCGGCTGCCTGCGTAGCTCAGGCGGCAGGAGCGTTCGATGGCCTATACCATACATGGGCACAATTTTCGGTTACGTGAGGCACTCGATTTGAAATTGTTTACTAGGAGAGGAGACTGCAGAGTAGGATGGGAAATATAAACTGCTGTCACCTGCGTCACCTTATCGTAATCGCTAAGGCGGTCATTGGCGAATTATTAGGAAAGCGCTTGGTTAACGTGAGAGACTCGAAAACTTTTATTCAATTTGGCAAATTAATTCAACAGCTTTAATCATAAACCTCTCTACTATTTCTCAGTCATTGAATTGATTTAAATCACAGACGAGAAATTGCGTAACTAGCCAATAATATTCCATCACGTTGTCTGCGTTTATTTTCTTGAATATTCTGGCGTTTATCAAGATTACTTACTAGATTTGCACGTTATCGACCTAAAATAATTTCAGAAAATCATATTTCGTTTTCTACGTACATTTAATATTTTTTTTTATAAATTTATTTTGGAAATAATACGTACAAACAACATTTAATTCCTCGTAGGCTACCTTTTAATGCAGCGTCGTATTTAGTATACTATGCAAATGTTAAGATCATATTATATGTTCTTCGGAATAGTACGAAAAATAATATTTAATTTGTCTTACCTTCTAATTCAGCATGTTCTTTATGACATAAGGAGTAATGTCGTTGTATATTAAATTTATTAATGCTTAATAGGATTTTCGAGCATAGTATACATCGAATGTTCTCCCCTTTTAAACAGCAAAAAAACTCTTCCTCCCATTTCTCATGAGATAATCGTTTTCTAACGCGTACACACTGCTTTGATAATGCCATTATGCCTCCACTGATATTGCTTATGAAACTGATATATAACCTGCCCACGCCTAGGAGCTGCGTGAGGGAGGAACGGGGACTGTGAAGGTGATGTCACTCAGAGCGATAAGCTCTGTGAAGGTCAGTGAGGCACTAATTCTCAAATGAGGCACGATGCCCATCCATGGCCTATACGGAGCCGCGCTCGGACATGCTTAGATTCCCTCTTGGGCTGCACCTGGTTGAGTTTTTCGAGGGTTTTTCTAACTGTAAGGCGAATGTCAGGTAATGTGTCGAATTTTAGGTTTCATCTCGCCAAATATTTCTGCCACAAATTCCATCGATGCTGAATAACGTAGTAGTTGATACAGCGTCGTTAAGTAACAAATTAAACATAATAATTACTTTAATATGCTGCTTACATATCGTGGTTGTAGGAAAAGAAGCAATTGTTTACAGTAACCTGCCTGCCCATCTACCCGCCCGCCCTCCAGTTGTCTGCCATGGGGGTGAGGAAAGAGAACTGTTTAGTTCCAACGTCATGCTTTGGCTCTGTACATTCCATGTGCTTTACTAGAGCTATCAGAAGTTGAATCTTTCTCTGCGTCCACAATAGATTCCTTTGAAATATTGCTGATAATTATTCCCCCCCAGGACAATTTTGTTGTAGTTCAGATTTGTTGTGGCCATAATTTTCGCGACTCGTCTGGTCGCATGAACTTGCTTTTCGCTCGTAATCTTCTCTGAATTTAATTTATTGGTCTGACCCAATATTTTGGGTTTGCCCTGCGACACAGAATAGCTCACAATAAAATTTAAAATGAAAAATTATATAAACAGGTTTCGGACAAAATTAAGACATAAAAAAAAATAGAACCAAATATAATTTAAATTGAATGTACACCATAAAGATGCTTGACGAAATATCGCTACAGAAAATTTTATTATGGTGCTGACGATGGCATCTTGAAGATCTCTCGTCAGCTTGTATTTTTCCCTCCACTTTACAAAGGCTTTCGGGATGGTGCCTCTCGCTCCGAAGAAGAGACCAGTAACTGTGATTTTTTCTATGTTGTATTTCGCCGATAGGTACTGAATCGTGGGCTCGTAGATTTTCTTTTTCTCTTCATTCACTTCAGATCGTTGAGTGGCTGAGATTTCAAATCTGATTGTAGGATCAATTATTTCGGCTGTCTATTTCTATTTATAGCTGTGATATCGATCCTACGATTGCTTCCACGATCAGCAATACAATGAACTTCTTCGTGAACGTCTAGATTTTTGGGTCTAAGTGCATCTGCGATCATATAACGTATGGTGTTGTGACGTTTTATTCTGAGTACTTCCTCCTGTGAGCAACTCCCAAGCACATGTGGTAAAGTTTCATACTCACTGCAGTGACTACAGTGGGTTGTGCCTGTAGAGCGACCAGGGAGAGAACGTACTTTTTTATGGGCTTATGTGCGTTAAAATATTTTCTTGAGAAAGCCTTCTGCAAATATGAAATTCATGAGTAAACATTTGACGTCATAATATCATGCATAACACTATTGTGAAATACCTAGTTTTATTTATTTAATATGTCAAATTTTTATTGTGATCCCATTTGCTTGCTGTATTTGCTGACGGATCGCTCTCTTCACCTCCACCATCACTTCTTTCTCCTATCTCAAGCGGCAATCAGCTTTCCTTCTCCCACCAGCACCCCCTCTCGCATATTCTCGAATAAGTTGACTTCAACAGCAACACTGAAGCTGTTACATTTATTTCTTTTAGTGTTCGTTGGTGTTAAATCCTCTGTAGCTTATTTACTGAATTTTTTTTCTATATTTTCACATTCGAATCTTGCCATGTTTGCTTAGCGCTTCGTACTAACCGCTAGTAACTTCGAAAGCAGATATGAGAGGAATAAAAAGATCCTTGGAATGAAAGAAATACACGTAGAATAAAAAACTTACAAATTTCTTTTAAGGAACTCGGAGGTTCATTGCCGCCTTCACATAAGCCCGCCATCGGTCCCTATCCTGAGTAAGATTAATCCAGTCCTTAGCATCGTATCCCACCTCCCTCAAACCCATTTTAATATTATCCTCCCATCTACGTCTCAACCTCTAAAAAAGATCCTCTTCCCTCTGGTCTCCCAAGTTACATTCTATATGCATTTCTGGATTCACCCACACGCGCTACACGTCCTGCCCATCTCAAACGTCTGGATTTAATGTTTCTAATTATGTCAGGTGAAGAATACAATGCGTGCAGTTCTGCGTTGTGCAACTTTCTCCATTATCTGTCATTTCATCCCTCTTAACCCTAAATATTTTCTTAAGCACGTTATTCTTAAACACCCTTAATCTGTGTATGACTTGAGGCTTTCCCGGCGTTTGATGTAGAATAACTCTTCTCGGATTCTCAGCCAGGTGAGTTGGAGATTAGCTTCCAAGCTTTCGACGGCTAGCTCTGCCATCTTCAGGGAATGAAGTGATGTGGGACTACAACTAGCAACTAGCTCCTGATTGGCTACCGCTTCCACCAACCAGAATGCGCCTGGCGGTCGGGACTAGGAACTAGCTCCTGATTGGCCCGCAGCGGGAAGCCCTACTATATACCGACTAGACATGGTCGCACATCACATCATTCCTTGAAGAAGATGGCAGAGCTAGCCGTCGAAAGCTTGGAAGCTAATCTCCAACTCACCTGGCTGAGAACCCGAGAAGAGTTATTTTACCCTTAATCTCTGTTCCTCTCTCAAAGTGAGAGTCTTAGTTTCATAACCATACAGAACAACCGGTAATATAAGTGCTTTATAAAATGTAACTTTCAGTTTTTTTTTGACAGCAAACTGGATGACAAAAACTTCTCAACCGAATAATAGCAGGCATTTCCCTTATTTATTCTGCGTCTAATTTCCTTCAGAATGTCATATTTTGTTACTGTTGCTTCAAGATATTTCTGTATTTCTATTTTGTACTATATTGTCACGTAGGATAAAATACTGTCAAGTATTAATTTTTAGCACCATGCTTTTGACTATGAGTGTAGTACGATTCTCATTGGTCAGTTGAGTATCAGTAAGCTTGTTCATTGGCTGAGAGATATTCTCCTGGACTTTAACCATCGCCTTCGTTACTTTCGTAGTCTTTGTCATACTGTAATCATCGTCGCCAGCATCATTATCATCATTCTGAACGCCGTAAATATTCTCCCAAAGGAAAATGGAATTCTGTACCTTAATGTATCCTTTGAAATGTATTTAAGCAGTTGCTATAAGGAAGGTTTTTACCGAATGCTTTGGTTTGCTTTGCTTTGCCATTAATAGAGCGTTTGTGGACGGAGAGTGGCAAAGAAATCGAATGGAAAGGAGAGAATGTGCCGTGTAGCCGCTTATCCACCATACATCTAACCGAATCTGGCTGAAATCGAGCACAGTTCCCTTTGGACAAAAGCTGTGATCCTAGGCAAGGCTTGGGTCTCTGGGCAGTGGGACAGCAATACAATATAATGCCAGGATGTATCAGTAAGCCTCTCTCCAACCTTGGTACGCAATAGCCAGACTTATCGGCCCGTGTTGGTTTTTATTCTCTATTGTGAGGTTTTAATGTCCGTCGTTCAATGTTAAATTGAGGCACTGTCGAGATCACTCATTGCTTACACGTGCAGGTCTTGGATATTTGTAAGCCCGTCATGTGGACTTAAAGGCGGTGCAGACTTGTGTATACCCTGTGAGGCCCATTTTGTTTAACACTAGCTGATATATACGCCATTCGGTCGGAAATTAAATTACAGAAATAAACCGTGTTTTCAAGCACTATCGCCATAAATTGTGCCGTAAGAAGGTCGAACGCAAGGGACTGCAAATAGTAAACTTCAAACAGAAAATTGGATGCTACTGTCCAACCTCGTAAAAATTGTGTACATGAAATGCATACTATGGTTATTATTCGGTTGAGAAGCTCTTATCATCCAGTCTGCTGTCCAAAAATCTGAAAGTTAGAATTTATAAAACAGTTATATTACCGGTTGTTCTGTATGGTTGTGAAACTTGGACTCTCACTCTGATAGAGGAACATAGGTTAAGGGTGTTTGAGAATAAGGTGCTTAGGAAAATATTTGGGGCTAAGTGGGATGAATCTACAGGAGAATGGAGAAAGTTACACAACACAGAACTGCACGCATTGTATTCTTCACCTAACATAATTAGGAACTTAAAATCCAGACGTTTGAGATGGGCAGGGCATGTAGCACGTATGGGCGAATCCAGAAATGCATATAGAGTGTTAGTTGGGAGACCGGAGGGAAAAAGACCTTTAGGGAGGTCGAGACGTAGATGGGAGGATAATATTAAAATGGATTTGAGGGAGGTGGGGTGTGATGATAGAGACTGGATTAATCTTGCACAGGATAGGGACCGATGGCGGGCTTATGTGAGGGCGGCAATGAACCTCCGGGTTCCTTAAAAGCCATTTGTAAGTAAGTAAGTAAGTAATTCATAGACATTCTCAGCGAACTAACGTCTTTCGTATTCATAAACCAGTGTTAGCGATATAATATGATATGAATCCTGTACAAGTAATCAGTCGATAGCCGGGGCTAGTTTAGCACGCTCGTAGTGCGGGCTAGCGAAATGTCTATGCATAGCACCCTAGTAGTTTAATGGTGTTCTCATACTTTTCATTAGTTCCGAAATTATGAGATTCAAGCCCTGTTGAAGGCGATGGAAAACTCTGGCACGGCTTTTTTTCCGAAGGTGAATCATGCCGGAGATTTCGTGTCGTAGGTTTAGGGCATGTAAAGAAAATCTTTCCGTTTGAGAGGGCTTTAGTAAAATTGACATGTCAGCTGTTCCTTACCTCACAGAGGTTCCTTTTCTTTCTGACATGTTTTAATTGCAGCTCCAGTCTCTGCAGGTATCTTATGAGAGACTGGAGCAGGCCTGGGCACTATTGAATCAATTGAGTCACTACATTTCCCCTTAATTCCCCACTCTATTTTCCCTGGCTGAGACGAGTAGACTGGCAGTTAAGCACTGCTTAGTGACAACACATTTTTAGCTTCAGAATACTTACTGGCTTTTAAGGAACCCCGAGGTTCATTGCCGCCCTCACATAAGCCCGCCATTGGTCTCTATCCTGAGCAAGATTAATCCAGTCTCTACCATCATATCCCATCTCCCTCAAATCCATTTTAATATTATCCTCCCATCTACGTCTCTGCCTCCCCAAAGGACTTTTTCCCTCCGGCCTCCCAACTAGCACTATATGCATTTCTGGATTCGCCCATACGTGCAACATGTCCTGCCCATCTCAAACGTCTGGATTTAATGTTCCTAATTATGTCAGGTGAAGAATATAATGCATGCAGTTCTGTGTTGTGTAACTTTCTCCATTCTCCTGCAACTTCATCCCTCTTAGCCCCAAATATTTTCCTGAGAACCTTATTCTCAAACACCCTTAATCTCTGTTCCTCTCTCAAAGTGAGAGTCCAAGTTTCACAGCCATACAGAACAACCGGTAATATAACTGTTTTATACTAGCTAATTAAAGAAATGATACTCCTGAATAGTTCATTCTTTATCTGTAATATTCTTTTACCCTTAAAACTAAAGAATAATGGTATTTTACAAACAACTTCAAATTAGTGTAACTCTGAAAGTATTGAGAATAGGAGAAATGTTTGTATGACATTTTTTGCTCAGAATGTCTTCGAAAATAAGCTCCATAATGGACGGTATATCCTAGTGAATAACCCTGTATAACAGATTAAATGGCGTGTTGAAAAGAAATAAATTAAAAATGGATACCACAACGTTATTTCTAAACGAGCTCTTTTATATGAAAGCGAATGTTGGATTCTCCGACAACACGATACACATTTAACTGTTGACAGATGAGATTTCTGGGCTCGTTATAGTGACTTTACGAGATAAAATTAAAAATGACGAAATTAGAGAAAACTAGCATGTCGAAAAATGGTAACAGAAACAAAAAAATACCAGCTGAAATGGAGTCCTCACGTTCAGATGATGCCAGTTAACCGCTTACTTACTTATGGCTTTTAGAGAACCCGGAGGTCCATTGCCACCCTCACATAAGCCCGCCATCGGTCCCTATACTGAGCAAGATTAATCCAGTCCCTGGCATCATATCCTACCTCTCTCAAATCCGTTTTAATATTATCCTCCGATCTACGTCTCGGCCTCCTCGAAGGTCTTTTCCCCCTCCGTCCTTCCAACTAACACTCTATATGCATTTCTGGATACGCCCATACGTGCTACACGCCCTGCCCATCTCAAACGTCTGGATTAATGTTCCTAATTAATGTTAGGTGAAGAATAACCGCTTACCTAGAAAAATATTAAATTAGGGCATCCGAAACATAGAAAGACCTTCATTCGCTGATAGACAGATCAATTTTTGAAGTCGCAGAACGGGCTTTGGTTACCCAGAACTGAAAAGGGAAGAAGAAGATTACTAATCCGATTACTATTACTTCGTACCTGTCGTCTCGCTTCACTTACCTTTCTTCCCACCACAATCTGAACACACGCTCTAGCCATGAAACAATACTAACAATACCATCCCATCGCACCTCCTCATACTCATCCTCTTTCACAATAGCCCTGCCAAGACTCTGGAATTCGCTATCTGCTAGCATCAGGGACTGTCGAAATAAAATTGAATTCAAACGCAAACTTACTAGGCAATTGGTCAGTAATTGAGTCTCGTTCAGACATGGTTTCTTGTAAATAGTTCTCTTAATCTATCACAAAATATTTGAATATCCGGCATTTTCATCACTATAGAATTTTGTTATTCTAAGTTTAATTTGTAATTCAATAAATACAAAAATATTCTTTGTTCTTAACTTCTATGATAAAATGTCTAGCTTTCATTAATCAGGTAATCATTAATTTTTATTGTAATTGTAAATTTAATATTAATTGTAATTTTATTGTTCATATTATAGTTCTAATCCCCTGGTAGAGGGGCAGAGAATGCCTGACGGTCTTATCTCTACCAGGTTAAATAAATAAATACTAAATACTAAACCGAGAAACAAATATACATCATCACCGTTTAGTTCCATAGAAGCCACTATTCCTTTTCTTGTCCATTTATATGGTATTTCTCATGCAACTTTTTTTGTTTTTTAATTTATTCAAAAAATTAAAAGTGCCTTATAGGTACGGTACTTTCACGTAAATACGTTATTTCCGTCAAAATTTTGAAATTGATTTTTTGCAGTATCATAATACTGTGTTTATTGTGCGCTTCATGTAATAAATACAGTAGAAGATTAGGCCAATGTGTCCGTATACGTACAAATAGAGTTTGTGTATGAAGGTATGTATTGGTTTGACTTGATGTGTTGGGCTTATGTGAGGGCGCGACGAGCCTAAAAGCAGGAACGTGTTGGGGTTGCAGGCCCGGGGTATGCAGGTCGAGGCGCCCGTGGTGCTTGCTTGTGGCGAAAGATCGATAGGGTTGCAGAGGGAGCGAGATGGAAGCGACTCTAAAGAGATGGATTAAGATATGACGAGTGTAAGAAAATTAATTGAAATATGTCGGAAAGGAAAATATAGACTATGATATTCTCTGCATTTTATATAAAAATTTTATCATTTGAATGTAGTTTTATATGTAAAATATTATAATTCCTTCGTGTGTTTGCAGTTCTGATAAAAATTCAGTAGTATGAAGTTCACAGACGTTTTATAAATTTTTGGAAAGTGTTACGAAAAATTTCAGATGTCTGCGTTGTACATGTTGGGTTTAGAACAGGCCTGCACAAGGTTTGCGCTCTCCGAGCCAACTCATAGCTCATGAGCGGAATGCAGATGTTAGCTGCGCTCTGTATAAGGGTGGACTGGAAGAAGGGGCGATCTCGTACAAAATATACACAAAAAGAAATACTATTACGAGTGTTTATGAAGTGAATTCCCGTTCAGTGTTTGCAAAGCTATCTTGGACTAATATTAATTAATAAAGAAATATTTATTTTACAGAAATAATAGAAATTCTGTAGCTACTTATATGTACAATATCATTTTGTTATATTTTTATTTATCAGTACATCAGAACGGGGTTTTATGGTGGGGGAAGCTGAAAGGAACAGTAGCCTACTGATCGTAATGAAACATCAGTTACAGATGTTCGATGTCTGCCTTAATTAAAGTTGATTATAGAAAACAGTTGCTCACAAATATAAATGTTGAGCCAAACATAGCAATCATTTTCACAGCCAGCCTGTGTAGTCGTGGATTTATTGCTAATATTTAGTCTTGTAAAACTCAACCAGGCTAGTAGTATTATTCAAACGATTTTTAGCCCTTAGGCCACATTGAAGATCAATAAGTTCGAGCTGTAAATCGTTAAATGTTAAATGTTATGTTCCGTCTTTTAGATTCGTCCATACTGTACTGTAGCAGTAGGTAAGCAACGTGAAACAGTTACTGAGAATAGGCCTACACACTGCACTCCACTAGATAACTGAGTGGTCGTTTCCCTCTTCTCTATCTATAGCAAGTCTGTGTCATTCTGACGTATCTTCCTCTCCGTTTCGGCGAGCGGTAAACACGGCTCTCCCGCTCCGAAGGAGCGCTGTTTGTGCAGGTATGGATTAGAACAATTGAAGACCTCTCCGGAATAAGGGTGTAACTGACAAATCTATAATACACGTTTCAGGAGGAAGAAAAAAATAATTTGTGGCATATTTTGGTAGACCTATATTTACTAGCAGGACCATTTGGCTAATCAAGTATTATATTGAATATAATTTATGATAAATGAAAGCTTCAAAATTACTTTTTCCATGTTAGTCACATTTTTCATTAGTATGATGTTACATCTTTTTTTCTCGGTGATCTTCAATTGTGAAATGAGGTATAGAGAAGGTTTTGTGAGAATTTGGTGCCCGTACACAATTTTAGCATTCTGAAAAAGTGGTTCACGACATGTTATTATTTACTTGTTTTGTGAACTGTTGCATTTCGAGCAGTGCAGATATAGAATGTTTGCAAAACTATTTGATCGAGAGATGTTATTAAAAAATAGGAAAAGAAAAAAGGGCCAGTAAGTAGTAGGTTGCAAAGAGATTTGTAAGGATTACTGGATATATTGATGGAAGCTTAGACTTAGAAGTCCCTACGTGCTTTGAACTTTTAGGTATATAAACCAGTCTAGCACAATTTAATTCGTAATTCAGTGATGGGGCAAACTTCTGCTCTTGAAAAGATATTTAATGACCCGAGAGTGTTTTATTATCGACCACAATCGGAAACTGTATAAAGCTGAAATTATTATAAACAGTCCTAGTATTAACGCATTATAGGGTGTACCGTAAGTAATGTGTTAATTCCATTGGGTTGCTCTTGTAGATGTTTAGTATAAAAAAATCCATAAAATTTTAGTAGTTTTTGCTTCCTTTTCCAGATAAAAATTGTTTTATGTGAAATACTTCATTGCGTGTTTTAGGAAAACCATTGATTGAATTCGTCCACGCCTGTGGAGTAACTGTTAGCGCGTTTGGCCGCGAAACCAGGTGGCCCGGGTTCGATTCCCGATCGGGCAATTTTTCGGTTGAGGTTTTTTCCGGGGTTTTCCCTCAACCCAATATGAGCAAATGCTGGGTAACTTTCGGTGCTTGACGCCGGACTCATTTCACCGGCATTATCACCTTCATCTCATTCAGACGCTAAATAACCTAAGCTGTTGATAAAGCGTCGTAAAATAGCCTACTAAAAATTGATTGAATTCCCAGTATTCTCAATAAAATTAAGAGAGCAGTGTATTATGATAAATGATTGAAAGAGTTTTTGTTCTTTAAATGTGTAGACGTTTGATCCGAACAAATGTAACTTTTCGTTCTGCAAAGACATTTTTCAATGTTACACATTTAAGGGACAAACTTAAGTTCTTTTAATAATACATTGCTCTCTTATATTGACTGAGCATATTGGGAATTAAATCAATAGCTTTTCCAATACAACCTCTGATATGTTTAATAAAATACAATTTTTATTTCGTAAAGTAAGAAAAAATGAGCAAAATTATATTAGACTTTTTTGTTTGAAATATCTCGAAGAATAACCTCCTGAAATTAATGACATTACTTATTGTTCATCCTATAATGTATTCTATAGTACAGATGCCTCAAACTAGCAAGCTGTCTCGTTCGCGCAGGCGCATAGAGCACTTCTCCCCCACCACTGTCCGCCTACTGCTGTGCACTGTGGACTAGAACGGTACAGCTCAGTTCTAATAACAGTTGAGAAGGCTGCATAGGGAGGGTACATCTTGAATACATTGTCAAGAGGTCAACTTTTCAGATAATATGACTATACCTGGATATCGGAGCCTAGGTGGGCCCCCTCCGTTAGCTCTACTACTTCCCCTCTCCAGGCAGCTTCCTAGTTTGAGGCATCTGTACTAATATTATTTTACATTTCACCCTTACGAAGTACTCGTATTACCATTACTGTGGCAACCAACATCTAATATCCAATACTAAAGCTTATGAAAGTTATAAAGAATTTTGCTATGTAAGATGTATTGATACGTTTATGTTACTTGTGTTAAGTTAATTGACATGCAAACGCAAAATTTGCCGGAAAAACTTCAATCATCCACACCTGTGGAGTAACGGTCAGCGCGTCTGGCCGCGAAACCAGGTGGCCCGGGTTCGAATCCCGGTCGGAGCAAGTTACCTCGTTGAGGTTTTTTTCCGGGGTTTTCCCTCAACCCCATATGAGCAAATGCTGGTTAACTTTCGGTGCTGGACCCCGGACTCATTTCGCCGGCATTATCACCTTCATTTCATTCAGACGCTAAATAACCTAGATGTTGATACAGCGTCGTAAAATAAAAAAATTGAAAAAACTTCAATCATTTACGAACAACACAGGACACCGTCTGAATGTTTTTTTTTAATACCGGATCCGGGATCCATGCACTTAGGCTCAAATTGGTTCATTGCAAGGCATATTAGCGATGATTTGTTGCAGTTCGACAGATGGTCCGATGGCATTCATGAATATGATGCTGACAGGCTGGCCATCATATCTGAGCCTTGACATAACACGCCCCATCCTCAGACAAGTACCCTAGGAGCCGGAGCTCCAAGCCTTGAAATCCTACCAGCATCGAAACCCGTACTACCCCCAAGACCTCACTGTAACCTATTTGTGACTGTTGAAAAGAGGGAAATGGGAACACCCGTGAAAACATTCTGTAACGTCTGTTTTGTCTACAAACTGTTATTAGACCAGGCCGGGGATCGATCTCGGGCCGTCCGGACACAAGATAACCACAGACGCGGTCAATATATGATACTACAATATGATCAGTTTTTTTTTTTTTTCGTTATCACACTAGGGAGATATATTATACTGTTAGTAATTTTGAATGTAGAGTGACACTAAAGAATACTAAATTCAGTAGTTTGGTCCGTGCTGATGACGTGGCATTAATTGCACGTAACGAGAGTATATATTGCAGCACTGACATTGATTACTGAAGCGAAACCTGTTGTGCTTAACATTGGTGGACATAAAATGACATCAATGGACCAGAACCGCAGCTGTAGTTCGGAAATGGAAAATTTGCCTTTTGAAAGAATTCAGAGTTATAGGGACTTCGGAGGGTCAAAATTAGGGATTTGCAGGGAATAGACAATTCGATTACAGATGTGTTTATCATCATCATCATCATCATCATCATCATCATCATCATCATCAACTTGTAATAGTAATATGCGTTACAAGAGCGGTTTGTTGAAGTTTTCATGTTCGAGGAAAAGTTTGAAAAAGCGAAACGTAGTTCAGCTTTTTTAATTTCCGAGAATTGAAAGAAAACATACCGCTCGTGTATCGTACATTATTTTGTGCGAAGATCGTTTATTACATACCTGAAAGAGGAATTTCTAATTAGTAGCTGCAATGAAATCTCCATCTTGGCTTCTGTTCAATGATGGCAAATTTGCAAAACAAAAATATCTATCTTCAACATTGTTGCTTTAAAATGTTTTCTGTGTTTACTATACTCCAGCAGGCCGTGATATACGTCTGTCTTTTTTTTTTTCTCCCAGTCTATGGAATCTTGTTGATTTTTTCACGGCTTCCTTAATGTTACTTGCATCACGAATGCAGTAACTTTAGTGGAGTTGTAGAGTTTACTTAATTTTTGCAAATATTTAAAAACAATAATTAACAGTGCAATTTAGGTGAAATTGCAGTGGTAAGTTTCCAATTTATAATTATTACTATATTGAACGTCTCTAAAAATAATATGTTAAAAGCCTAAAGCAGTAAAATCAATATGTCACTTAAGCGGTAAGAAGAGGGAAATTGTTATGTGTGTTACGTTGGGAATACTGAATGTGGAATTTTAGACTTTCCGCGGATTGGTTTTGTGCGGAAACCAAGCAAATACGCACGATCTCGCACAAATTAATTTGTGGACATCGTATTTTTTTGCTGTATATACAGCTATTGTAGTTAGGCCTTGAAAGTTAGAATTTCCATATAGGAACTTATTGCTAGGGAAACTATTCCTCATAATATGAAACTATACTGAAATAGACCCATTATTACAGTGCACTTATTGTTAGTTACCATTACAGTGCAGTTTTACGAAGGCCTTGGGATACTCTAAATTTTCAATGCAAAATATGTTGTATTTGGAATTTTTAAAAATATGATCTGCTCGTTTTTTTAACTTTTCCTCGATTTTGTAAAAAGCACTTCCCAATCTTGTATCATAATATAGGCCTACTATTTACACACTGAAATTTTGTTACAAATAATTCTAAGCAGTGGTCCAAATTCTTCCGTTAGTTTACAATGGAATTTTGCTAAACTGGCATTGAAGTTGACATACAGTAGAATTCATTAATGATTAATTTATCACATTACGAGAATTATTAATAAAATCAGATTATTATCGAGCAAGTCGGCTTAGTTTCATGTTTGGAGAACAAGAATATCCGTAGTGAATTTAAGATGATTTCAAAAAAATTTGTGGAACAGTTCCAAAGAAATTTAAAAATAAGACAGTATAGGAAACTCAAATGAAATTCTAAACCATGGCATTGCCTTTATTGACAAATAGATTGGAAATATGTCCACTCTTTAAACCTAATGAACATAAAGTCGAAACTGGAGAAATGCGCTTTCTAAGATCGATGGCTGGAATCTCCCATTGAGTTAAAAAAAATAACATTTTTTTAAAAATAGAAATTAATTACAAATATACAGCTTCAATCGAAACAAGCAAGTAGTAGAAGTAATTGAGTACAAAATTTAGAAAAAATGATGAACGAAATTTGAGTCCGTAAAAATGTTATAACTAGTGCACATTTGGATCGGAGCTTCATATCTTAATGAAACTCTGTAATTACGTGTTTCATGTTTAGTTAAATACTTATTTTAAAATTTTGTGGAATGCCCCCCGAGCACGAGTAGCAATATATTATTATTATTATTATTATTATTATTATTATTATTATTATTATTATTATTATTATTATTATTATTATGCCCTATTATTATTATCATTAGGACCTATTATTATTATTATTATGCCCTATTGTTATTATTATTATTATTATGCCCTGTTATTATTATGCCCTATTCTTATGCCCTGTTATTATTATGCCCTATTATTATTATTATTATTATTATTATTATTAAGCCCTATTATTATTATTATGTCCTATTGTTGTTATTATTATTATTATTATTATTATGCCCTATTATTATTATTATTATTATTATTATGCCCTATTATTGTTATGCCTTATTGTTGTTATTATTATTATTATGCCCTGTTGTTATTATTATTATTATTATTATTATTGTTGTTCTTGCACATATTGTTCATATTTTGGACGTTTGTGCTTATTTCGACATTAAGAACATAGTTTTTATTTTTTTTTTGTAGTAAGAACTGTTTCATAAATATCTGGACTTTGTTAAAACATGTAATTTATTTACTTTAATTGATACCGCGTTTTCTTGAAAAATTATTTATTTATAACTTCTTGATTTGATTTGAGTTATGAATAAATTTTGTTTAGAAAACTCGTCGTCAACTGAAGTAAAGAATAATGTCTGAAGAAGATGAGGAAAAGTAGTAGCAGAGTGCTTCAAGGATACGATATTGATATCAATTTAAGAAAACAGTATATTATGATAATAAATAATTGAAAGAATTATAGTTTTGTCCTTCAAATGTGCAGAAATTTGATCCGAAAAAAAAAATATTTTCGTTCTGAAAAGGAATTTTAAAAAGTTATATTTGTTCGGATCAACTTTCTGCATATTTAAAGGACAAGACTAAAATTCTTTCAATCGTTTATCATAATACACCGCTCTCTTAAATTGACCGAGCATATTGGGAATTCAATCAATGGCTTTCCCAAAACACGTTATGAAATTTTTAACATAAAAACGATTTTTATCTCGGAAAGGAAAGAAAAACGAGCAAAATTGTATTAAACGTTCTTGTTTGAAATATGTCAAAGAATAACCAATTGAAATTAATGACGTTACTTACGGTTCACCGTGTATAAGTGCATATTTCGGCATCTTAAAATTCTTAATTTAGGTTTTTTAAGGGTTTTTAATTCAACACTAGTTATAAGGTATACGGCAAGTTCATAGGAGACAGTCGTAGAATTTTCCCTGGGAAGTGGAGGGGAAGGTTAACCCACACGTTTTTCAATAGTTCAGCAAAGTTATAGTAATGACTTGGAATCTCTCCGATATTGTACGGAGGTCACATTCCTTCACAATTAAATGCCAAGAAACGAGACAAAATCTGAAATATAAATTTATTTTATTGAATTTCATTAATTTATATAAAAAGTTATAAACTGTAAATACAGGACCAGTAGGCCTAATGTCCATTAGAACAGCGATTATCATCAACCGGGGGGTCGACCTGGTTGGCGAGTTGGTATAGCGCTGGCCTTCTATGCCCAAGGTTGCGGGTTCGATCCCGGGCCAGGTCGATGGCATTTAAGTGTGCTTAAATACGACAGGCTCATGTCAGTAGATTTATTGGCATGTAAAAGAACCCCTGCGGGACAAAATTCCGGCACATCCGGTGACGCTGATATAACCTCTGCAATTGCGAGCGTCGTTAAATAAAACATAATATATTCAACTAGGGGCCTCGGTAATTTCAGGAACCAGAGAGCACTTAATTTTAGAGAGCAGTAATTGTAAGAGCTATATTTCAGAGTAACATGATAAATTAGCAGGATAAAGATATCAGATCAATATGTGGCAAACCAAACGCGTTGGCTCTTATCCGCAAAGGTAGATTGAGGTGATCTGGCCACTTATTAAGAAATGAAGACTTATTACACTAACCCCTCAAGGGAAATCGATGTGAAAGAAGACCATTATTACGACGTCACTTTCATAGGAGATACAATGCTTCACAATCTCCAGGAAGTTAGGGAGGCAAAGAAACAGCCCTGGGAGGAAGAGTTTGAAAACTGCTTGTGAGCGAGGCGGAGAAGATCTTATATTTCGAATTGCCATGCTTGTAATAATTGAATTTCATTGTAATTGAAAGTAATTGTAATTAATGCAGTGTGTTTATGATACAGGGTGCTCCAAAATTCGCGCACACGGAAATGCAGTGTTAGTTTATTATACAGGATGCTCCAAAATTCGCGCACACGGACTACATAATATGAATCCTGGATGAAAATGGAGCCTGAAAACGTTAGGACAAAATTTCGTCCGAAGAATTTTCAATTGCACAATGCGATAACACTGCATTTTACAAAATCTCCTGTGGTCGTGACTGAAGCTGTCCGTACGTTGATTTAAAAATGTTCATGGTTCAAACTACCTCCCCATTTTTTATTTTTATTTTTATTTTTATTATCTCCTGGGCCGGATGGCTACGCGATCTAAAGCGCGCTGTCCGAAAGTTCGTGAGTTTGAATACCGCCCTTCGTTAATGTTTTATCCTGTGTATGTCTCTGAGGAGGCTCCTATACTCTGCTGACCTCAGGTTACGGGATGCTCACATACGTGTTGGTGTCTGTTGTGTGTGAAGTGTCCCGTTTCTTACAGGCATCGATGTGTAAATCTTACAGCAGTAGGAAGTTGGAAGAAGAAGAATATACCCGGATATCGTTGGCTCACTTCTAAAAAAAATAAAATGGTGTAACTTATTGAAAATGATAGTTGCCCACTCATAAGTCACGTAAAGAAAAGAAAAATATTTATTATACTAATGCATTTAACAAATTATTATTTACTTACAAATGGCTTTTAAGGAACACGGAGGTTCATTGTCGTTCTCAAATAAGCCCGTCATCGGTTTTTATCCTGGGCAAAATTAATCCAGTCTCTACCACCATATCCCACCTCCCTCAAATCCATTTTAATATCTCATCTACGTTTCGGCCTCCCCAAAGGTATTTTTCTCTTCGACCTCCCAACCGGTTTAGATTCGACCGGTTAGAGAACATCCGTCAAGGTCGTGCAACCGACCGAATAGCTATTCGATTTTCAACCGATTACCCCTTATGTTTTGCAGGTAGACAGAATAGACAGAACACCAAGCGCACTTCTTTATACATGAAACCTACATTTTCGGAGTAACAATTGAAGGAAATTTACGTTGTCTTAATAAAAACATATATTTGCTTGATACAGGTGTAGGCTACAATTTATTGATTGGACACTTTAATATACTTATCTTCATAAATCTAATACATAAATGAACGAATGGACACTGGTAACAACAAAGGAAATAAATGTAATGCAGAATATGAAATCTGGTACGTAAAGAAATGCAAGAATAAAATAAATTACAATTACTTACTAAAGAAAAGAGCAAATAAGTACATAGGGCTACATTCTAGGGTAAAATTTACTTTTTAAACTCAAAATGCATACCTCTAAAACAGTAGTTGTAAATATATCACTCCTTTTAATAATTATTATTTCATTAATACTTTTTTAAGAATATAGTGTTATTAACAAAAAACGAAGTACTCTGAAGCTCAAATGCTTGTACTTTCACGAGGCACGTTGTTGCCCTTGAAGATATCCAGCTGTAATACCTGGACTGGATGAATGAATCAACTAATGAATCGATGAATTAATCAGTGGATCATTGGATGAATCAATCCATACATGAATGAATGAGTTGATGGATGATGGATGGATTGATGGATGATTGAATGTGCTGAGAGAGGAAGAATTAGCAATTAAATGGTAGGCCTACACGATGATAAACGCGTCCTTGCAAGGACTTTTGTAACTCCTGCATGGATGGGAAAACAACTCGAACATTGATAAATCGAACCTGAGACACTCCGCGAGATGGGAGAGCTTCGCATACTGACTATAGCGCCAGGCGTTCAATAACAATATAAGTTCTGAATAATTTCAAGGAAAAATTATTCCGTAGCCGGGTATCGATCCCGGGACCCTTCGCTTAGCGCCCGAACGCTCTACCGACTGAGCTACCCCAGGAACTATACACGACACCGTCACAATTTTTCCTTTTATATCCACACAACTCAAATGAGCTGACAAGACGCCAGAACTCAACTATGAGTGCACACAAATACTGTGTGACTTAAATTGTGGCTTTCTGTTAACGTACCTCCAGTAACGAATGTATTAGACAAATCCGGCTTTCAGGTAGTAGCTCCCTGTAAAGCATGTTTGAATAATTTCAAGGAAAAATTTGTTGTACGTTAACAGAAAGCCACAAATTAAGTCACACAGTATTGTGTGCACTCATAGTTGAGTTCTGGCGTCTTGTCAGCTCATTTGAGTTGTGTGGATATAAAAGGAAAAATTGTGACGGTGTCGTGTATAGTTCCTGGAGTAGCTCAGTCGGTAGAGCGTTCGCGCGCTAAGCGAAGGGCCCCGGGATCGATACCCGGCTCCGGAACAATTTTTCCTTGAAATTATTCAAACATGCTTTACAGGGAACTACTACCTGAAAGCCGGATTTGTATAATATAAGTTCTATTTTCCGTAACCGGACTCTAATATGTATGTAGGCCGATACAGTATGAGTCATTAGTTGTTGGTTGTTATTTGTGAAATAAACAAATTTGGGGGGGGGGATAACGTGACTTATGGCCCACTCTGTACATAAAAGTGTGGCATTTTATTTTGATATTTACAGCTTGTTTACATTACTGTTTTACTTGGTATAGTAATCTAAACGTACTACCATCTGTGTAATTTTAATTCCATAGTTGATGTTAGTGGAAAGTTATGCTTGAGTTCGGAATAAAACATCAGTGAATCACGTTGACTTCTCAGTTCATATTTTTAATAGGATATTCCGACGAACGTCGTTACTCATGTACGAAGTCAGACCGAATTATCAACTTCGTCAGCGTAATTCCCGATAGTCTAGCATGTACCACCGAAACGTGGCCAGGTAACAGCGCTTACAGTCGAATCCCAACCTAAACGATATTTTTGGCAACGTTTTCAAGTCCACAGTGGTGTGAGGGAACACATGCTGACGGTTGGATGCGAGAGGCATTACCTTGTGAAAACTTACCACCAAGCAATGTATTTATCCACCACAAATTCCAGTTGGTCCCGCCGAGACTCTAACCCGGAGCTGACGGTTCAGCGGTTCAGCTAACCGTATGATATCGAGGAAGAACTTACCAGTAAGATTTGGGTTAGGATCGAAGAAAGAACACAAGAAGAGTTCCACCTATATAGCCCTTATCTCGTGTTAAAAAAATCGTCCATGATTTTGAACAATAGAATTTGGACAGTAAAAATAACCACAGTCAATACCTGACTTCGCCTTCCCTATTTTAAGTTGTTTACTTTTCCGTGACACGGCGACGGTGAAATTTTGAACACTACGTACGTGAATATTTCTGAAAACTCTTCCACGCATTTGTTTGTGGGATGTGCTGTAGTGAGTCCTATAAACATACGTGGGCACGATATAATTCAACGAAGTACACAGTATCTGATTCAAATCACCTTTTAATTTTATAAAGCGTATGCCTAAATTTCGAAAAAAAAAAAAAAAAAAAAAAAACACAAAACCATTTCCTAAAAAAATATGAAAATATATCCTCAAAACTTGTAATTGACTAGCTGGCTAGCAGCTCCATACACTCCACTGTGGAATAACGGTTAGCGTGAAACTGCGTTCGAATCCCGGTTCGGCAAGTTACCTGGTTTACTTTTTTCCTGAGTTTTCCCTCAAGCCAATATGCGCAAATGCTGGGTAACTATCGACGTTGGACCCCAGACTCATTTCACCGGCATTATCACCATTTCATTCAGACGCTAAATAATGTGAGATGTTGATACAGCGTCGTAAAATAACCTACTAAAATATCTTGTCAAAATATTACATTTATATTGGCAAAATATGAAATAATCATTTCAATGCAACAAATAGCTTCGTTCCTAAACAGTTTGTAACAGATTTACATTGTCATGTACAAAAGCCTTTAGAGATTAATAGTTACGTCTAAATTTAATATGCTACCAAATAAAATACAATAAATAAATATGCATCATTAAACAGTTTTTCAGCATCATTAATCCCTGACCTGAATGCAAGAACTAGGTAACTTAATTTTTATACCAAAAGAAAAAAAAATTCTTATATTGGCTGGACTCAACACTTGCTACAACACAAGTAATTTTCCATATTCTCTGTCAAAAGATTACACCTTCTGTCAGTTAATACAGAAAACCTCATGACGGTTGAAACTCGTTTGAAATATTAATGTAGGGCCAACACGTGTATAAGTAGATATGGCTACACTGAAATGCATTTAACTGGATTCAAAAGAATGAGCAAAGATGGAATAGGAATAATTTATTTTGTTTTGTCTTCTGGAATTATGTGACGCTACGAATTCAGTGGTTCTGAAGGAAAGTTTGGAGATTCCATTTGCCCTTGGGAATCACGGAATGTTTGTGGAAATGATAGCTTGTGTTTTTCTAGTGAACACCTCTATTGTCTCGCTATAACGTCTGGAAAGCCCTGCTCAGCGGTAGGTGCTGAAATATTGACAGGAGGTAAAAAATGGTTTTTATGAACTGTGAAAATGTCGAAATACAGGGTGTCCATATGAAATCTCCTTGATTTCAAAGTTCTAATTTTAAGGAAATTATTATTCCTAGAGATGTGCGGTTTTCGGTGTCACGTAAAGCAACTAAAAGATGTGTATTTTCTATTCTATTCTTTTGTTGCAGATGTTGAATAAGACTGATAGTTTCCTTAAAATTAGAATTTTAAATCAGGGAGAGTTTCATGTGGACACTCTGTATTATGAAATATGAACATTTTGGCGTTAAAATTGCATTCTACATATCGTGAATCGTGAAAATGCTTGTTCTCATACCGCTAGCAGGAATGGTTTAGATGTTTAGAATATTAAATTTTGCATCTTGTCTGTTACTATTGATTATCACTAGGACTACGATTTTGATGACCTATAAATCATGAAAAAGTGTCCTAAAACAATGCATTTATGACCTAAAAATCTTAAAAAAATGGACTAAAATTGATCTTACATAATTGGCTTAGTAGGAAAAGAGGTTTTTTACTACTTAATATTTAGACTGGTAATTAAATTAAATTTTACATAATTTTTTCTAAGTAGTACACTTTAATTAATTATTTTACCTGATGTAGTTTCCATGTATGATCGTTCACCTCTGCGTCGGTATGTGGACGTGAGGTCAGCAGTCAGCTGGTCGGTCTTGGCCCTTCATGTAGCGCCATGGATTTACTTTACTTTTGGTTTCCATGTAGTCTACCACAAGGCCACTCTTATCCGGAATTAGCAGGTATAAAGGAGTCTATATTGAAGGGGTGGTTGGACTGATCCATTACATGGAGTGTACTACGTTAAAATGGCAATATACGTGTAGAAAAACGATTAAAATATTATACAAAATAATGGGTATTAATGGACAAAATATGTACAGAAAATATCAAAGGAAATAAACATTATTTTACATTAATAATGGGGATTTATGGCCAAAATTAAATGAAAATGCCTAAAAAATGACCGAATGAAACAAAAGATTCTCTTACGAGTTGAAACAGGCAAACAATGCAAAAAAAAAATGCCCTAACAAATATGTCTCAAAACACTCAGTTTATCACATAACATATAAATACAGGGACATCATTTTATTTTTACTTCAATTTTTATTGTACCTGAGTTTTTTTAGTGTACTTCACTCCCACCCCTTCTACTAATGAAGTTCCAACTGTCCTCCAGACAGAATCAAGGCTGCATATAGTAAACAGCACTGAGTTAGTATAGTACGTTCCAGAAATATGTTCGCGTTTTCCAGTGACGAAAGAGCTTTCAGTATTGAACCATATTTTCGCACAGGTACTGTTCGTTTGCCTACGTCGCATCCCGATTTCCCCCACCTGCTTCTGCACGCCCCTCTGTAAAAGCTGGGCTGTCTTAGCTCTTTTCTGAAAAGATTAATTTCTGTTAGGAATTGGACGTTTACGTAATATTATACAACTGCATAATATCAAGGCTGCATATAGTAAACAGCACTGAGTTAGTATAGTACGTTCCAGAAATATGTTCGCGTTTTCCAGTGACGAAAGAGCTTTCAGTATTGAACCATATTTTCGCACAGGTACTGTTCGTTTGCCTACGTCGCATCCCGATTTCCCCCACCTGCTTCTGCACGCCCCTCTGTAAAAGCTGGGCTGTCTTAGCTCTTTTCTGAAAAGATTAATTTCTGTTAGGAATTGGACGTTTACGTAATATTATACAACTGTTTAAAATAACTTAAATAAGAGGGCCTCGTTAAGTAATTAACTGTCACGTGATTTCCCTCCTTTCTACGATCCTGCGGCATAACCACTTAGACGGACAGTAGATAGCATGTCTGAGTAATTTTATCTGTGCGGGTCGGGCAGAAGTGAAGATTGAATTTACAGTACGTAAGAGTAGGTACAGAATTATTTCAACATGAGTTACTACTACCAAGGACGAAACTGGCAATTAGAATTAGATGCAATAGTCTATAGTGCGATAATATGCACAAAAGAACTGAAGCCTGTATCGAAATGAACGGCCACCGTTTTCAAAATTGTGTTTAAATATTCATATTATGATTATTTTTCAATTTAACTTCTTTCTCTATATTGTACGCTAATGTGCTGTAGACAGTATTAATATACACTGCATAATGAATACGTTCGCATGAATAACTCACTTCGTGAGTAAAAACACTTATTCTTAATACATTACTGTACTTTGATTAAAGAAAAACCTAATGAAAATTATCGAACTCACAATTGCGATATTTCCTAGTTTACGTAAATGGACGAACTACTTTTCTTCCCTCCTATATCTAGTAAAGTGATGTGTTTGTGTTTTACGGCAGTATCATCGAACTCCAGTTGTGGAAGGGGGTAGCGAACGGTGTTTCCGGTTCTCTAAAGGTATAGACAGGTTAATATTAAAAATGTTAGTAAAAATAAAATGTCCCTGTACTAAAGCAGCTATGTTTCTGGCTTAGGCCTGCTAGAAAAAAGATGCAATTTCATCAAAATCCTAGCCCTAATTATCACATTGGTACAGTAGCGTATAGTGTTACCCCTTCTGTTCCACTTTACTGTGGTACTTGTTTTCCTACTCTTTGTGATCCTCTTTTCCTGTCCCAGCTTTATTATCCTGGAGTAGATCTTCACCGACCTTCCGGGCTTCTCTCTTTGCTGAAGGTACGGAACAAGTGCCGGAACTCTTATAACTTGGGGCGAATTCGATACCTGTGCCCAACCTATCTCCATAGCATTTAATGCCATTAAAGAGCAATGCATATCGCAGAGTTATTTTGTTAGTGTGTTTATTGCTGAATGACAATAGGGCGTAGTCCAGGTGCGCATGTCACCTGGTCGTGAAGATGCCGCTGCCGGAAGCTGATTCAATGTCGAGTACGGATTATTCGTCACACGCAGCGTCATTCATGTCTGGCTTGACCTTCGCATTTGCGCAAGCAGAGCTCGCCAGATAACCCCCGCAAGGGGCACTGCGTCTTAATTGCAAGGACGATCGTCAGGGATATGTAGACTAGAAGGGCCCGCCCACCGGGAGGCTCTCTTGAAGGTCGCGGTTCGAGTCTGGGTTGACGTCAGGATCACTCCTTCGCAGCAACTCACAGCTCACTTGACTCCAGTCGGTTATCTTATCGCTCTCTCGCTTTTTGTCTCCTCTGTGTTTATCTAGGATTTAAAAATCGCAGGGCACGTGATTTAGCAGGCTGGATGGACTAAATGCCGTTGACGGCGAGTTTCAGTCGGTATAACGACGAATGTGCGGACTCCAGTAAGACCAAGGGTTGCCAACTAGATATCCTGACATTCCGCTATGTGTAAGCCCTGAATAAGTTTTTTTTTTTTTTTTTTTTTAGCCAATTCCAAGCTGACCTCTCATATGAAAGTACCATATTTTACTTCAGGGGTCCTGTTTTATTGTGAATACAAATCTTAAATTTCGGTGTAAAATTAGATTAATTTCGGTGTTTCGCACAAAAGAAACAAATTCGGTTTTATGAGTTTTTAGGCTTTCACAGTGACTGTAATTAAAATTAGACTTTTAGAAGTTAGAGGAATACCATTGCATTTAATGCAAGTTATGAAAAGTATGTATGACGGAACAAAAATAAAAATGAATAAAAAGTGTCCAATAATACTTAATAATGGTGTTAAACAAGGTTGTCCTCTATCGACCGCTCTTTTTAATCTATTTATAGATGGGATTGTAAGAGAATGGAGAAGCAATGTGAATGGAGGTATTAAAATAAAAAATACTGAATTAAAATCCTTATTATTCGTAGACGACCAGATACTGATGGCTGCAAATGAAGATGATTTACAGAGAATGATCCACTGTCTAAATCATTTAATTAAACAATACCGGATGAAAATTTCTACTAATAAAACTAAAATTATGGCATTTAAAGGAAAAAGCTCAGGAAGATAAAAAATAGTGGTAGATGACATAAATATTGAACAAGTCTCACAATTTAAATATTTAGGATGTACTGTCTCTCACTATTACGAAACAGATTTAAACGAAAAAATCAACAAGTTTAACTACATTACAGGAACATAAAGAAGAACGCTCAAACATAAAGCACGCAAAGATTCAATAATACATTTATATAAATCAATGGCAATACCGACACTTAACTTACATACGGATCCAAAACATGGGTAATAAATAAAAAACATATTTCAAGAATACAATCAGCAGAAATTACATTTCTTAGATCTATAGCTGGATATACAAAACTAGATAAAAAATGTAACACGGACATTCGACAAGAATTACAAACAGAAGAACTGAATGAAATAATTAATAAACATAGGAAAGACTGGCGACAACATGTAGATAGAATGACAGACAGTAGATTTCATAAGATGGCCTTGAAATATCAACCTAGAGGGAAAAGAAGTAGTGCTGCTTATGATTAGGCTTTCTCCGGAGCGGTTGTTTGCGCGCTTTCAATCGGAGACCTCCGGTTACCTCCGATTGATGCCGCGCAGGTTGTATATGTGCTGTGGCGCAGACATACACTTTCCGCTGAGCATTCTTTTAATCGGATCAATCGTGCCCGCTGACGTCCGCGTATCTTTTAAAATAAGTTCTAATTTGTTGTTGTTTAATCTATCTTTTATGTTAATCTCTCTCTCTTTGGCTCTATTTTTGTGTCGCTTAAAGTGCTACGTTAGCTGACAGATTTTTTTTTTCTAGTTTTGAAATTCATAGTATATGTGGAAAGCCGTATTAGTTTTGTCATTGATCAAATTAATAACATTCAATCTAACTGCAAAACTAAAGCAGAAGTAAAGCTTTTCAGTAACTGATGTAAACATTTATACTTTAATTCTCCTAGAAACTCTCGTTTATTCGCAAACAGGGTTTGTCATTTATTATTCTAATCGGTTTAGTTAACGTAAAATATATTAAGGGAGCTTCAGAATGAAACAAAAGAAACGTGGGCTATCAATGGGATAAAGTTTACTGTCCAACATAATTCATTCAGATTCTTCACCGGACAGGATTGTGATTATTGTGTTAAAGGGTGTCAGTATTTGAACTGCCTCTTCTAAAACGCGCCACTCTTGCTCTGTAATAAAAATATAGGCCTAAGTGGATATCAACTTAAGGATAATTGTAATTATATTACTACCAGATGATTCTTTAGTTTCATTCAGAAATATTTTAATCCAAACAATAAAATATAACTCAAGTTGTCTAACCAGTAAAATATAACTCAAGTCGTTTTGTAAATATTTCATTTGTTTTTTATTGCCTCGAAAGTTACGTTTTAGAGGAATTTCAAGACTTTTTCATAGACTGTGAGCCTTTGGGAACAATAGCACTAAAACAATTTAAAAAGAAATCGTATCAAATGTTTTGCGTAATTGTTTTCATCAAGTTCGCGATTGTGCGATCGCTTCAAATGGTCTAACAAATTCGAAGTTCCACCACCCTTAGAGTAAATTCGCCCACAAAGTTTACAGTGTGCGACTTTATTATTACCTTCAACTAAATTAAAGAATTTCCATGCGACGGATATCCGATTTGGTGCCATTTTATTCCACTCACAACTACCGTCAGTCCGTACGCGCCGGTCGTCCTTGAGCTAACTGTCGCTTCGCTCCGAACCCCCGCGTCCCTCCGTATGTCCCCTGTTCCACCTACGGTAGTATCGGAGATCACCGGTGGAGAGCTTTATTCGTAATCTCCGATTCCTCCGCGGTTGTAGTCACTCCGATGAGCAGCACTGAAAAGAAGTATTGGAAGACCTAGGAAGAGATGGTCTGAACAAATAGGAGACGGAACGGATTGAAAGTCCAAACCATGAAGAAGAAGAAGAGGAAGAAGCAGAAGAAGAAGAAGAAGAAGAAGAGGGAAATCCACCGTGTCTGGAACTTGACATTTCCGACGTTTGGGAACTACATACAGGTTCCATCATCAGGGTGAGACCAGAGAGGTCGCCTACTCTGTTGAGCTCGTTACACCAGACTCAGTCGTCCGGATGAGCCTAATTTATTACTACTACTCCTCCTCCTCCTCCAATTATTGGTGTTTCATGTTCTTATTGATTCATATTTTCGTGATTTTTGTTTACATTTTATAGTATTCTCTAAATATAAATAAAGTTCAAAAATCATTTACAACTCGTAGAACTCATGCACAATTTGCGAAACGCTGAAGTAGGCATTCTGATCACGTTACAGTGGAAAATGATAGCATCTGGAAAACAGAGAGAGAACTTGCAGATTTTTTGCCATTGATGTTTTAAAAATACTCACTGCGGTGTTTTCCATCAAAATATGAAACAGCAAATATGCAACATTTCAAGCATAAGCGATCATTTATTTTAAGCCGCCAACCATCCGCCCAAATAAACTGAATCTAGCTTAAAATAAGCTGGCAACTTTGAGCAAGACCATAGGTTCTTGAAATGTTGGAGACACCCTCCCCTTCTCTCTTTTTCCCGAGTTGCAACACCGCGTCGACATGTGCAAGTTCGAAGGATGGGCAAGTTTACCCTCCTACACAGATGTGTCTGTAACTTCGTTCTGTACCCCAGGCTTTCTGTGCACTCTATTTTCTGTCCAAGAGGCTTGTGCGAACGGCAACTCCTGATGATGCCTGTTGATATTTGGGGAAAACTCGTCAGACGTCGGTCCTTCAGATACGCGGCGTTGTTTAGAAACGGACCTTGACCTTTCCTGGCGGTGTGTGATCAAGACTTGTTCAGTTCCAATGTTTACTTTGTTCGTGTGTTGACCAACATTGTCCTCTTCCCTTTCAAACAAGGTGAATCGCATACACCGCATGGATCTTGTATTTCTGCACTCTGCGGCGTCTTTCCATGTTCATTTTCTACAGGAAGATCGAAAATTTGCGCATACGAACATAACAGTTCGTGTAAATTGTATTAAAGTTATTTTCAATAGCATATCCTGCCACAAGATGGCACTATAAGACTACTGACAATTTGTTAGTATCTATATCTGTTGTGTGATGGTCCTCGTATTTCAGACTAGCCGTACCCGTGCGCTCCGCTGCACCCGTTAGAAATAAATATAAAGTAATTACATAATTAAAATAGGACGTTTGATCCAGGGAACATTCGTGTTTGATATAAGGATAAATCGTTTAATATGTTACTTAATTTAAATTGTATTTAAATAATTAAAATGCGATCATTTTGGTCCAGAGATCACTCAGAAGTTACAGTAATAACCAGGGAACGGATTTATATGGACTAAAAATATATGAAATATGTAAATATATATGTAGTTATTTTTACCAAAATATGGAATTAAATATGGATTTTTACCAAAATATGGAATTAAATATGGACTTAAAATTATAAAAAAATGACTATGTACGTTAAATATTGGTACATTTTAATCAAACTAAACAAAAAATATAATGGACGTACCTTATCTTCCAATGTAGTTTCAACAAAACACAATTTTTATTGTCTGTTACCATAACAATAGGTTACAAACATTTCTTTCAAGTGCTGAAAAGTGAATCTTCTTCTATTGTCTCTGAGGATAGATTTATACTGACTAAAAGAGCGTTCGACGTCACAAGAAGTAACTGGTACATAATTCAATTTCACAATGTCTGCTGGGGATAAGTCCAAGTTAATCTTCACTGTTGATTCACCACTCATCACAGCAACAACCTTTTGTAGTTCTTCATATCCAGGGTTTTTTGAAAGTACAGTGTCCACCTTAGCTCTTACTGCATCTGCAACTTTACCTCTACCACGATTCAGTTGTTCCACAGTACTATTTATAATTTCAAAACTTTCAGATAGTGAAAGGTGCCTATTTTGGAGACTTTTGAGCGTTTTTATGATGCATGAAAATGTATGCTGAATGTGAGCTAAGTCATTCTTCACACTTATGTCACAGGTAACTGTTTTCGCAGTATCAATTGAGACTGCATCTTCAGAGTCCAATGCAAGGAGAACATTGTTAATAGAGTCTATATGTTCGGCATAATATTCAACTGCTTCTAGCCATGTACCCCATCTAGTTAAAATTGGCTTTGGTGGCAATGGAATTTCAGGGTACATTTCTTTCAACACGTTAACTCTACTGGGAGCTTTGAGAAATACTTTTTTCACTGATGAAATCAACAAATCTACTTTAGGGAAATTGTCTCTGACCACTTCTGCCACACGATGAAATGCCTGCGCCACACAAGTAAAATGAGTCAATTTAGGATATACAACAGATAATGCTTGTCCAGCTTTGACCATATAAGGGGCAGCATCGCTAATAAAGAATAACACATTATCGTACATAATACCCTTTGGCCACAGGATACCCATAGCTTCGTTGAACAGTTTAACTATAGTTTTGTTATTGCACTTTTCTAGAACATCACAATGTAAAAGAATTCGTTCAGAATATTGTTCACTTAACAAACCGATAACTACATTACCAACAAGTCTACCTTCTTTGTCGGGAGTCTCATCAATGGAAACCCAAATTGAACTATCTTTAATTTCATCTCTTATCTTCTGTATTGTCTCATCGTAGATGGATGGAGCATACGTCTTCCTAAGTGTTGACTCATCCGGGATTGTATGTTGAGTATATTTTTCAAGGAATTCCCTGAAGACCTTATTCTTTAGTTTGTAGAGAGGAAATCAGCAGAGATGAGAGAACGGCACAGGTCGATGTTAAACTCAGATCTTACATTCGATGTTGTTGGTTGTGTTAAAAACAGTTGTCTCTGCTTGGAATTTAGTTGTTTGTTGGCCTGATGTTTACTAGTTGTAATGTGTTGTTGCACCAGGAACTTTTGTGTAGATGATACTGCACACTGACACAAATTACAAAATAATATTTTATTGTCAGTTGATAAACCATCTTCTTTAAATTCTGAAATGTAACTTGTTAGTTTTGATTTTAAATTGACTGAATGACGTACTTTTGGCATATTTACCGTCTTTATAGTATGATTTACAAAACTGAACCTATGTGTACTCTGACTGGCATTTAACTGTTGAGCTGCACAACTGAAGTCTGTTAAAAATTTTAAATTAAATTAATACAGTTTTGTAACTTACTTTCCCATTGTTGATAGGACTGCTAATTTTCAAATAACTCTGATGTTAAAGGGATTACTGAACATGTGTTTAAATCTCTATTGTTGAAATGTATTTTTAAAAGTTAATGGAATTTTGTTTTGTTTTATTGTTAAACCTAATATAATATGGACTGTTTTATATGAAATATGGAAAATATATGGAAATTAACGAAAATATGTACTAAACTCTAAAATATGGAAAAATATGGAAAATAAAAGTAGGATTTTTCAACCCTACACATTGTGAAACATAAAGATAATGCAAAATATAAATTATATTAGCTTTATAAGTAAATATGTATTTACATATAAATCCTTTCCCTGGTAATAACATTATAGCATTATGTCCATCTAGAGAAACTACACTTTCCAATGGTGAAATAATAATTAATTATACAAATCGGTTAATTTAGCTTTCGATATTTCATACAAACACAGAAACATTCTCTGTAGGCTATGTTTCATAGCTTTCGATTGTTGTTGTCCAAGGCCACTTATAGATTTAGTCATTTGTTTTCATTTCATTACACCGCCTTCGATGGCATTGCATTTTAATTTTAAAACTCATTTATCTCATTAAATGTCAGTCCTATCAAAATTTTGCTGAGGATAAAACTTATCGGAAATCTTTTTTAAAGAAACTTTCGTTATATAACATATTTCACAAAAACCAATAATAAGCGAGATATTTCGATTTATTTAATTCAGGCCCCCTTATAACCCCCCTTTTAAATAACGTATTTTGATTTTCATATAGCCTAAAATCTAAGTTACAACGAACTTAATTTATATTCCAATTTTCATATAAATCAGTTGAGCCATTATCGCGTGAAAAGGTAACAAACATCCAGACAGACATACAAACAAAAATTTCAAAAAAGCGATTTTCGGTTTCAGGGTGGTTAATTATATATGTTAGGACCAATTATTTTTGGAAAATCGAAAATTACCTGAAAAATTTCGGCTACAGATTTATTATTAGTATAGATTTATTTTCTTTAATGTTTTTGTTCAGCCACCGCATAGCTCAGGCGGCAAGGTCTTTTACGTGCTGACACGGAGCATCGATTCCGGGATTCCGGCTTGTGCTGATTACCTGGTTGGGTATCGAGGTTTTTCCAACATAAGGCGAATATCATGGCTGGGGGGATCATCGTGCTAACACGATACCTCCATTCTGGTTGGATGATCGTCCACCTCTGCTTCGGCATGTGGGCGTGAGGCCAGCAGCCGGCTGGTCGGTCTAGGCTCTTCACGGGCTGTAGCGCCACGGATTATTATTATTATTATTATTATTATTATTATTATAAGGCGAATAACATCTCGTCAAATATCATCTCGCTATCACAAACTCTATTGACGCTAAATAACTTAATAGTTGATACAGTGTTGTTAAATAACAAATTTAGTATCTTTTTCCCGTTTACAGTTCATAGAGTTTTATTCTTATTTATTTGGGAAATGTAGACATGAAGCATAATAATTTGCTATTGAAGATTGTGAGTATATTTATTTCCTAGTGAAGAAAGATGTCAACAATTGCGACACCTGGAATATGGGAGAGAGTAAGACAATACATGATGGGCTTACTCTAGAACTCATGGTGGCCATTTTGAGCACTATCTGTAGAATTGTACATAAAAAACCTGATAAACAAAAATGTAAGAATAAAGTTGCAATAAGCAGACATATATAAACTAAATGTACCTCTAATTAAAAAGAAAGCGAAATTGACTAAAAGTACAATATTTAAATGAACTTTTTTGCTTGTTTTTAGGTCCTTTCCACAAATGTTTCTCACATATTACTTAACACCGTGTGTGTAGAGTTATTTCTCCTTAAGTACATAGGTCTCCAGGTATAGTCACTACCGTTATTTGAGTGCTTGTTAAATTGTTTCATAAATTGGTGCATTCCTAGAGGGAAATACTTTGTCGTCTGTCTGCCATCCAAGGAGACGATAAGAGATTCAGGAAAAAATATATACAACAGAAAAATAACACGTTAAGAAAGGAAAACATAATATCTAGGTAACAACATTTGAAAGATGAAATTAACAAAAAAATAATAAGTCTACAAGATTGAAGGATACAATAAATTACAATCTCAAAGTACAATATAAATTATTGTGGTAACATACAAGGAATCTTGAAAAATGATTTTACAAATTTTAACAATTATTTCGTTTGAAATGCCGAAAGAACGTAAACAGTTATTTTTTTAATTTGAAGCTCGTATATCGGGCGCCAAAAAGTCCTCTCCTCCTCTGCACTCGCTTTCAAAGCTCGAACAACACTATCATTCGCTACATGGCAAAGATACTGAATTCTTATAAAACGCATAAAGTGTATGATTAAGTACGTGTCAATTTCTTGACACATTGTTTTTTCCTGTGTTCTCAGATTTTGCCATTCTGTGCTCTTATTCCTGTATTTGTTTCTTGTCTTTCTTTTTTGCTTGCAAACATTCTTTGTTGTTGTCTTTCTCTCATATCCTTTAGTTTCTTTTTCTGTACATTTTCCATTTTTATCTTTTCTTTCCGTTTCCCTTTTATTTTCCCTTTCTGTATTTTTACCTTTTTCTTTCTCCTTTTTTAATCCCTTTCTTAATCTTTAATTTATCTCAAACATACTGCAATTAGATCTGTACCTTGAATGACGCAAGATGAAGCCTCGATCATTAACGTGAAGCAGTGCGCCATTGGAACTTCAAGGTACAAGTCCTAATTTATTATGCATTAATACTGATCTATGATCGCCGCAGCCCTCTTTGTGTTGTGGGAATTACTGTTTCGATCTCCCACAAATGTAATTAATACAGGCATCTTACGTTAATCAAGAGCAGCCTCCTGCACACAGGCCTCACTGCATAGCAATGTGGACATACTTTCTCATGCTCGCTCCACGGGTCACGTCACTTCGCCAGGAGGCCTTGACCATTCCCCATTGTTACCCTACAGTTAATTAGTGTGCACGGGCTTATTTTTAACATCCACTTTTCACACCACCTTCCGAAAATATGATTGAAGATACCTCAGAGCTCCAGCAGTATAGAGTTTGGAGATGCGTTCTGAATCAGCCTGGTTCGATCTCTTGAATTGGCATTCCCCAAATAACTTGTTGGTTTATTCATATTTTCCGTAGCCTCAGCTGCAGTTGCAAGAATAGCTCGAACTTCACTCACATTGTGACCTAGTCCATCCTACACGTTTTACAGTGTACAATTTGTATCTGTTCAAATTGTGAAGTTAGTACTCTGAAGTACGTACGCAACGTTCGCTTCCTTCCCGTCATCTCATAACCGCATCGCATCGACGCGACGTTTGAATTTCACATGTATTATAAGTAGACATGTTAACATAAGTCTTTAGCAAGCAGCGAGACAGGTCAGGCAGGGAATGAATAAAGTCATGTCATCGAATGAATAAGGTTAGATCAAACCAACGAGTGTCTAGATCAGATCAAGTCAGTGGATGAACGAGGTTGGGTCACGTCAGCGGATGAACGAGGTTGGGTCAAGTCAGCGGATGAACGAGGTCGGGTCAAGTCAGCGGATGAACAAGGTTGGGTCAAGTCAGCGGATGAACGAGGTTGGGTCACGTCAGCGGATGAACGAGGTTGGGTCACGTCAGCGGATGAACGAGGTTGGATCAAGTCAGTGATGAACGAAGTTAGGTCAAGACCGCGGATGAACGAGGTTTGGTCGAGTCAACGGATGAACGAGGTTGTGTCACGTCGGTGGATGGACGAAATTGATTCGAGGTAGTGAATGAACGAGATTGGGGATTGTCATCTAGGTGAGGTCAAGGTAGAGGAATGAACGAGATTGAGTCTCGTCATCGAGGTCAATTTAGATCATGTCACATAGTGGACGAGATCAATTCAGATCATGTCAAGTAGTGGACGAGATCAATTCAGATCATATCAGATAGTGGACGAGATCAATTCAGATCGTGTCAGATAGTGGATGAGATCAATTCAGATCGTGTCAGATAGTGGACGAGATCAATTCATATCACGTCAGCTAGTGGACGAGATCAATTCAGATCATGTCAGGTAGTGGACGAGATCAATTGAGATCATGTCACGTAGTGGACGAGATCAATTCAGATCATGTCACATAGTGTACGAGATCAATTCAGATCATGTCACAAAGTGGACGAGATCAATTGAGATCATGTCAGGTAGTGGACGAGATCAATTCAGATCTTGTCACATAGTGGACGAGATCAATTCAGATCATGTCACATAGTGGACGAGATCAATTCAGATCTTGTCACATAGTGGACGAGATCAATTCAGATCATGTCAGATAGTGGACGAAATCAATTCAGATCATGTCAGATAGTGGACGAGATCAATTCAGATCATGTCGCATAGTGGACGAGATCAATTCAGATCATGTCACATAGTGGACGAGATCAATTCAGATCATGTCACATAGTGGACGAGATCAATTCAGATCATGCCACATAGTGGACGAGATCAATTCAGATCATGTCATATAGTGGACGAGATCAATTCAGATCATGTCAGATAGTGGACAAGATCAATTCAGATCATGTCAGATAGTGAAAGAGGTCAATTCAGATCATATCAGATAGTGAACGAAGTCAATTCAGATCATGTCGGCTAGTGGACGAGATCAATTCAGATCATGTCGGCTAGTGGACGAGATCAATTCAGATCGTGTTGGCTAGTTGACGAGATCAATTCAGATCATGTCAGATAGTGAAGAAGGTCAATTCAGATCATGTCAGCTAGTGGACGAGATCAATTCAGATCATGTTAGGTAGTAGACGAGGTCAATTTAGATCTGTTACGTAATGGACAAGATCAGTTGATTATGTCAGCTAGTGGACGAGATCGATTCAGATCATATCAGATAGTGGACGAGATCAATTCAGATCAAGTCAGATAATGGACGAGATCAATTCAGATCATGTCAGACAGTGGACGAGATTAATCAGATCGTGTCAGTGGACGAGATTAATCAGATTGTGTCAGTGGACGAGATCAATTCAGATGATGTCTGATAGTGGACGAGATCAGTTAAGATCATGTCAGATATTGGACGAGATAAATTCGGTTTATGTTAATGAGTGAACGACTTCAATTCAGATCGAGCCAACTAGTGAACGAGATGAATTTCGGATCATGTTAGCGAGTGAACGAAGTCAATTCAGATCAGACCAGCGAGTGAACGAATTCAATTCATATCTGGTCACCGAGTGAACGAAGTCAATTCAGATCAGACCAGCGAGTGAACGAATTCAATTCATATCTGGTCACCTAGTGAACGAAGTCAATTCAGATCAGACCAGCGAGTGAACGAATTCAATTCAGATCTGGTCACCGAGTGAACGACTTCAATTCAGATCGGCCAACTAGTGGACGAAATCAATTCAAATCAGGCAAGCTAGTGAACGAGATCAATTCAGACGACTCCAGCGGATGAAAGAAGTAAGATCAGGTGGGGATGCGAATGGGTTAAATTCAGTTCAGATCAATTAGTGAATTAAGTCTTGTGAGGCTACCGAATGAATATTGTCCGGTGATTGAGTCAGCCGGCCATATTAGTAAACCTGGTATGTCAGTCCAGATCGATCACTGGCATTCTTTTTGCTGTTCAGAAATGTCGTTAGTCAATTAGCAACGTTGCGCGTCGGTCATCAAAGACTTGTGGATTTATTTGTACGAGTACTTCCAAGGATCGGATGTGTTGGTTTTTATTATGTCAGACTCGCATGTTGGCGGTAGCGAGAAATAGCATTCGCACGGAAATTCCCTCTCGGCGGCAGAATTGAAGGCTAATGACGCGGCCGTCGGCTTCGTGATAACTCACTGCAGTTGGTAATTTCGTTCCGGGAACTCGCACCACTTTGAAGTAGATCTTGAGGCGCCATTTCGAGGGGTTGTGATGACAGAGGGGTGAATAAGCCCGGGAGGGGGAGGCAGTAGCAGTCAGGTTCATACCAAACAAGTTATGCTTATTTAATGACGATAGTTTTGCAACTAGCTGAATGTTACATAAAAAAAAATAAGATCATATTTTCAATTTTTAATTGAGAAGCTTTTATCATCCAGTCTGCTGTCAAAAAATCTGAAAGAATTTATAAAACAGTTATATTACCGGTTGTTCTCTATGGCTGTGAAACTTGGACTCTCACTTTGAGAGAGGAACAGAGATTGAGGGTTTTTGAGAGTAAGGTTCTTAGGAAAATATTTGGGTCTAAAAGGGATGAAGTTACAGGAGAATGGAGAAAGTTACACAATGCAGAGCTGCACGCATTATATCCTTCACCTGACATAATTAGGAACATTAAATCCAGACGTTTGAGATGGGCAGGGCATGTAGCACGTATGGGCGAATCCAGAAATGGATATAGAGTGTTAGTTGGGAGGCCAGAGGGAAAAAGACCTTTGGGGAGGCCGAGACGTAGATGGGAAGATAATATTAAAATGGATTTGAGGGAGGTGGGATATGATGATAGAGACTGGATTAATCTTGCACAGGATAGGGACCAATGGCGGGCTTATGTGAGGGCGGCAATGAATCTCCGGGTTCCTTAAAAGCCAGTAAGTAATTATACGAAATTTCAGGGAAAAGTGTAACAGTTCTTTCAGGATATCATTTCTTTTATGGTGCCATTTTGTGACTCCTCCAATGCGTCTCATGAACTTCATCTAATAATAATAATAATAATAATAATAATAATAATAATAATAATAATAATATCGGTCGGGGCAAGTTACCTGGTTGAGGTTTTTTCCGGGGTTTTCCCTCAACCCAATACAAGCAAATGCTGGGTAACTTTCGGTGCTGGATCCCGGATTCATTTCACCGGCACTATCACCTTCATTCCATTCAGACGCTAAATAACATAGATGTTGATACAGCGTCGTAAAATAACCCAGTAAAATAAAATAAGTAATATAATGCAGTAATATCGAAGTAAAAATGTCTGGTGAAAATAAATTTTAATGAGAAATTGTTAGTAGAATCATTTCTACTATCTATTCCGAATTCGAGTCGAAGTTTTACCGCCTGAGGACGCTGCGTCAGTCTCGTAGTCCGCCGCGTTGGTCAGTTTTCGTCGTTTTCTGCTAGTTCTCTGTCGCTCGGTCAATTCGGACATTTTTAGATTACTCAGATTCTGCTCTGTTAGCCTGTTATCGTCTTTTATGATTTTGGTAATATTTTCGCGTCATATAGTCCAATATTTTCCAAAGATAGTTTTTTAACATTTTTCTTGCAGACCTGAAACAAAACAAGATAAACATAAATGAAAAGCACTGTTTCGGATAGATCTCGACCAGACGATGGTTCAGTGATCCAAAGAGATGGTATTTGCTTAATATACAACGTGCCGTGGCCATATTTAATATGGTAGCCGACGTCGGATATCGAACCTCCAATCTTACAAATACATACGAATGATATTTAAATTGCATTTGGGAGGAAGGTTAAGCCTGTACTTTCGTCAGATCAGGGCGCCATGTGCCAGTTTAAGTGAACGTTATTTTCTGCGTGCCGTTTATACAGATCAGTAGGCAGAAGTATGGGGAATGAATCCCTCCCTATTTATTGCACCAAAGGAAGTCTTTCCGTTTCTTGTTAGATCTTCATTGATGAAGAGGGTCTGGTTCGACTGTGAAGGAACAGCCGGAAAAGAGGGAGCTCCCCATTCAAACAAGAGTTCTTTCATCTCGCGACGTGACCTACCTCAACCCGTTTGAAAGGCTGTTTACTAGGCAGGAATGTACATGCACTGCGCTCTGAAAACATGAACCGGGATACAGGGTTTCAGTAAATGTACTAAATAATTTGTAGTTACAGACATTTATATTACGCACAGCGGCTAGAAATCGCACAACAGCGCCTGAAGTCAGAAAACGTACAAAAGAAACCATAGGAATATACTACAGTAGTAAGGAATGATTTGTGGATAATTGCTGGCAGGCATGTGGCATTGAGGAACCATGAAATGTGCATAAAAAGGCATAGAACAGGTAGCCGTTTGGAGACCACTATTTCTTAGAAAATGCTGACGTAGCTCATACGACAGCGATTTTGGCTCAATCAAGGCTTGAGACTGCTCTCAGGCTCTCGTTCGAACTTTGCATGGGCATATTACCTGGTTAAGGTTTTCCTGTAGTTTTCTCTCAACTGTAAGACGAATGTCAGGTAATCCCATTAGAAGGGATCCTATTTTAGGGTGAATAAAAATCTTAAATTTTGGTATAAAAAGTGGTTACTTTTAGTGTTATTCCGCACAAAAACGTAAATTCTGTGTTATTACACACATAAAAAAGGTAACTTTTGACTGTCGTGCAAATTACATTACTGTGTTCCAACCACGAGAAAGTTTCCGCTGGATGAGACGAAGGGGGTAATGCTGTGAATGAATGTTGTCATAAGGTCACACATGTGGGTACTCTTATCTCTATTGGGTAGCTCTCACAGCACAAACCATAACATTGTTGACATATTGATACTACTCTAGTTACAAAATTAGATCACAGTTAATCTCCTAAGGTGCTATGCATAGACATTTCGCTAGCCCGCGCTACGAGCGTGCTAAACTAGCCCCGGCTATCGACTGGTTACTTGTACAGGATTCATATCGTATCATATCGCTAACACTGGTTTATGATTACGAAAAACGTTAGTTTGCTGATCATCCACCGGAAGCCCGCGCTAAGAATGTCTATGAATACGGCCCCTGGTCTTTTAATCTCTTCATACAGGAAATAACATGCAGGAGAGCGCATGGTTTTTAAACTGGCGTTATAACGGTAATATTATTTATCTACTTCGTTCCAATAGATGAGGCAATAGTAAGCACATTCCTTTCACGGTTGATCTCCTGGTTGGAGAACAGTACTGTATATTCCTACAAAGACTAGAGATCTGTATCATCAAGGAAATCTTCAGGATCTTTGTGCATTTCAACAATACTTAGGCCCGATTGTATAAACCATTTAATCTTAAATCAGAGGTTAGATTGATCCTTGTTTCAGCTGAACTTGGAATTTTGTGTTGTATAATGTCTAATCTGAGATTAATTTGTCTCAAACTAAAGTCAACTTTGACTGAAGAAATTTCTCCGATTAAGTTAGATGATCCAAGTTCAGTTATTTCTTTTCTGTTTGAAATATACGAGTGACAGATTGTGCAAATAAAATATCCATTATTATTAATTTTAATAGATATGTTATGTATATTTCTTTCAATTTCTTGCCTTAATACACAAACATTCTTATATTTTATAAGGCTCTATCGTGTTCAGCAGTATCAAATAACATAACCTATAATTATATTATGTTTATAACAACCATTAATTATTAATGGATATGATAGGTACATTCATAAATTTTCAATTAACTGTATTACTAAACGAAATTTGTCGTTTTATAAAGCTTTATTATGTTTAGCAGTATCAAACACCATAACATGATAACAGCTCGGAGAACAGTCAACCTTCTTCTTATTGTCCGCCATTATTTACATTGCACAAAAAACCAGTGTCTCCAACAGAGTGTACGGAAAGTCGCCAAAAAGTAGTTGTAAAGTCGCTAGATTTCTCATTATCAACAAAGAAAGATTAAATTTTGTCACTATGGGGTGCTAAAAAGGTCACTAAATCCCTATTTCAGCAATATAAAAGTTAAAAGAAATTGTTGTTGAAAAAAAGTTAGTCGCTAGATTGGCAACACTGAACAAAACTGTATAACATGGTCCGCGCATCACGTATTTCACCTGTTTAAGCGATGTTGCCAAATCCTTTTCACGTGAACTTAGATTGCATTTGAAGCAAGGTAATTTGATCGCAGAAAAGTTTTATACAATAGAAGAAGTGTCTGAACTCGGTTCACTTTTCGATCTTCGATCAAAGTTGATCTTTAGTCAGGGAGTTTTATACAATTGGGCCCTACAGTTTTCTGTCGAAACTTACCTGTTGTGTAGGGAAATTAGTGTAACAGTTTTCCATCCTGTGTGTGAATAATGAAAGTTTAAACTGATAGGCACAACAAAACATTCATGCTATTACTCGACCGAGGCGAGTGGAGTCACCGGGCGTAATGTGAACTATCGCGATGCGGTATTATGAATGCAGGAGTAGGAGCGCCACGGCTCCGGGCTGCAGGACTCCACTGGCCTTGGTCGAGTAATAGTTCTACTTTATATTTAAAAAGAAACTCGAGTATATGGTTTGAATATTAGATTGAAAATTATGTATTGCAATAGGGGTTGAATATTCAAAATGTTGTACATAAATATCAGTGCACAACATATTGTATTTTAATCACAATTTTTAAGAAAATTCCACTATCTCGTTATAACAAAATCGTAAATCCAGCTAACTTGAATCACTGCCATACCTGCTACAGTACATCAGGCAGAGAACTTCTTCACCAAAGCTTATTGTATTAGTTCACGTACATATTTATGTGAGTTAAAAGGATAAGTATTCATAGTGTTCTGCCCAAGGGCAGGTCTTTCACTGCAAACTCAGCGTTTTTCAGTCTTTCCTATTTTCTGCCTTTATCTTTGGGAAGACTCATCATGCCATGTTTGTAGTTTTTCTTGGGAAAGGTAAATGCGGCAGCTTCCCGTTGCTTTCCGCACACCACTCTGTCTCTTTCGCATCTTAAAAAATCCCATGGGTTCCAGCGTGGAGGTGAGGAGAGTGGATTTGACTAGTTATGCCATCCGGACTTCACCGAAATTCACCGCAAGGGTAAAATAAAAATAAGTATATCTTAAGGGTACGATATTTTAAATTAAAATTTCTTAAAAAATCCACACTTGTCTTCAAAAAAACTAATTTCAGATAAATTCGTGCTAAAAATTAAAAATTCTCATATACACAAAATTTCACGTTCTCTCTCGAGTTTAAACTTATGATATTTTTTATCCGGGAAGACTTGAAACATAACATTTGTGCCTTTATCACCCGAAAAACCTTATTTCGTGAATCCTTGGTTTACTCAAACCATGTATTTCTAGCCGTTGGGAATCCTCGAACGCATTTCGCCAAGTACCATCTTGCTATCAGCAATTTAACACGTATCCACATTAAGGTTTCAGGATGCAGTATCATAGCAACAAAAGGAGACGGAGATTGGTCTAGTTCCTCTCGTTTCTAGTAGTTTTAAGGCAAAATCCTTACGCTAAACGTAGTTCATGAGTTTTTTATGGCGTCTTTTTTCCTTCGGTGTTGTATTTATTATTCGAAAGTGAAATGAATGAAATTAGTATTCCATTAAAGCTCAGAATCGTCGATTTATTTATTTATTTTTCTTTTCCATTTGTATTTGTTTTTTTATTTTACATACAGCTTGTCTCTAAAATGTCGTCTGAAAAGAACACTTACCTGACAGAGAACATAAAATTACGTAAATTGGATGTAGTAACCACTCCTCTAATTAGCACATTTAGTCCCTTAGTCAGGTGGAGCAGAACAAGATTATGTTGGTTAACATACTCTTACTTAAGTCAACAAACCATGATTCTCTATAAATATCATGAATGGAGTCATTTGTAGTGTAAGGTTGAGTAAAATAACCTGCACCCTATTTACAGAAGGCCTATTTTGACTAGGGATATAGAATTGCAACTTCAGTTCCTATTATTAATTTGTGTGACTTGTTCTTCTTTATCATAATGCTGTCCTAAAACTGCATTTCAGAAGCACCGTGTGTAATGTATATTGCATTTATTGTCCTTTTCATCTTTACCTTCCTCCATTTTATCTTTTTCTTACACTTTCTCTTTTTTCCACTAGGTACGATTTTTCTTTTTTTCTCAATACCTTTTTTTCCTTTTTGCCTTGCTCTTTCTCTTTTTAACCTGCCCTTTTTCTCTTTTCCCTAACGCTTTCTCTTTTTCTCTTACCTTTCTTTATCCCTTTTACCTTTTTTTCTCCCTTACCCTTTCTGTTTTTGTTCTTTACTCTTTCTGTATTTTCTCTTGCTCTTTCTTTTTTCCCCTTATATTTTCTCTTTTTTTCATTGTTCTTTCTGTTTTTCCTTCAAGCAGTCAGATTTCCCTTAACCTTTCTCTTTTCTCTCTTGTCCTTTTTTCCCTTACCCTTTCTCTTTTTTCCTTTATCCTTTCTGTCTTTTCCATTGCTCTTTCTCTTTTCCCATACTTTTTTTTTCTTTATCCTTTCTGGTTTTTCCCTCACCCTAATTTTTCTCAAGATCTTTCTCACTTTTTCTCTTACACTTTCCATTTTTTTTCCTTTATCCTATCTCTTTCTTCCCTTAACCGTTTTCTATTAACTTTTCTCTTTCTTCACTTACTATTTCTGTCCTCTTTGCCTCTTTTTTTCGCATTTCCTTTTGAATTTTCATCTTCCCCTTTGGATGTTTTCTTCCAATTTTTCTTTTTCTTGCTTCTTTATTATTTTTTTCTCCTTGACCGTTGTCTCACCCTACCTCTTGTTTTTTCGTGCTCCTATACGCCTTATTATTCATGAATATTGTCTTGTCCTCTTCTTTCCTCTACTCTCGTATACCACTTCCTGTTACCAAGTTTTCTGTTAAATTAAATTTTTCTATTGTAGACAGTTACGGAGAGCTCTGTATTTGTGCTTAATATGAGGAACATTGCCTACAAGCCTACTACATTTTGTTGGAAATACATTTTCTGCCAATTTTATGAAGCTCTGTTGTATAACATTTCGTTAGGCAGCCCGAATTAAACTAGTAAAAATGATATGGCGAATATCGTCATCGCTTAATCAGACTTCGAAGCTTTTATTTCTACGTCTGAGCACAAACCAGTTTTGCTGTGGGCTCGAAGCGGTCCTTTTTCCCTCCCACAGGAAAGATGCAGGGCAAGATGTAACCTGATCGTGCCCGCTCGCTTCAGCACAACTCTGAATAAAGTATAGATCTGCCGTATTAAGTATGGTGCATAGTCATGTGTGAGAGCCGCATTTGCTTATTGATAACATGGCTTGCGGGATGCATATGTGGTAGGGGAAGTAGGCGCAAGAATGGCGCGTGATGCGGACTAGGAATTAGAAAATAAAATGTTGAAGACGAACGTAGAGAGACATGTCCCGCCCGTATGGGAGAAGGAGCATGACCCGGAACACAAGACTTGGGCTTCCCAGAACGGAGCGCGGGGACCAGATGGGACGCCTTAAATAATGAGGCAACTCGAAGAAGTCATGAATGAAATATAAGGAAGATGGGAGGTGTAATTTATGAATGAAATATGGAGCCGGGCTACGTGGAAATGGGAGAAAGTTTGTTAAAGAGCATTTGAATTGAGTCGGAATAAAATAGATCGTATTAATCCAGTTATAGGCAAGATTAAATGTAGAGGGTTCGGTTCCAGGGAAAGAGAAGTTATCCTCAACGTCGAATAATGTTCCAATAAGCATAACAAAATGTAAATAAATAGGTACATTTAAATTTAAAATGAAGAGCAAGGTTAAAAAAGTAACTATCGGATATATTACGAACAGCAGGGACCTATTCTCCGGCGCTAGAATTTAATTCCCAGATGACGGAGGTTATACATTACTTACTTACAAATGGCTTTTAAGGAACCCGAAGGTTCATTGCCGCCCACACATAAGCCCGCCATCGGTCCCTATCCTGTGCAAGATTAATCCAGTCTCTATCATCATATCCCACCTCCCTCAAATCCATTTTATTATCCTACGTCTCGGCCTCCCCAAAGGTCTTTTTCCCTCCGGTCTACCAACTAACACTATATGCATTTCTGGATTCGCCCATACGTGCTACTTGCCCTGCCCATCGCAAACGTCTGGATTTAATGTTCCTAATTATGTCAGGTGAAGAATACAATGCGTGCAGATCTGCGTTGTGTAACTTTCTCCATTCTCCTGTAACTTCATCCCTCTTAGCCACAAATATTTTCCTAAGCGCCTTATTCTCAAACACCCTTAACCTATGTTCCTCTCTCAGAGTGAGAGTCAAGTTTCACAACCATACAGAACAACCGGTAATATAACTGTTTTATAAATTCTAACTTTCAGATTTTTTGACAGCAGACTAGATGATAAAAGCTTCTCAACCGAATAATAACACGCATTTCCCATATTTATTCTGCGTTTAATTTCCTCCCGAGTGTCATTTATATTTGTTACTGTTGCTCCAAGATATTTGAATTTTTCCACCCCTTCGAAGGATAAATCTTCAATTTTTATATTTCCATTTCGTACAATATTCTGGTCACGAGACACAATCATATACTTTGTCTTTTCAGGATTTACTTCCAAACCGATCGCTTTACTTGCTTCAAGTAAAATTGCCGTGTTTTCCCTAATCGTTTGTGGATTTTCTTCTAACATATTCACGTCATCCGCATAGACAAGAAGCTGATGTAACCCGTTCAACGGAGGTTATACAGAATTATAAAAATCGTTAACTATCTCTACATATGTGGCATGGTGCAAAAGCACAAATCTTACACAAGTGTTCGCATTTTATACTTTTTAAATATGGAATCCAACAAAGATTTTATTGTGAGATTTCGTGTTATTCAGCATATTTGTTAATAAAGAAAAATTATAAACGAACAATGTTGAATACTTACAAATGGCTTTTAAGGAACCCGCAGGTTCATTGCCACCCTCATATAATCCCGACATCGGTCCCTCTCCTGTGCAAGATTAATCCACTCTATCATCATACCCCACCTTCCTTAAATCCGTTTTAATATTATCCTCCCATCTACGTCTCGGCCTCCCCGAAGGTCTTTTTCCCTCCGGTCTCCCAGCTAACACTCTATATGCATTTCTGGCGGTTTTGTTTAATGCCGTACATTGTCCTGTAGGGGATGATGCTATCAGGAAATTATCAAGAAATGTTCGTGCCTTGTTTTTTTTTTATCTTGCAGTTCTAATTAACGTAGTATTTACCGATATTATTTCATTTGTTTTTTCTTGTGTTAACAAATGTTGCTACATCTTGTATGTTACATTTTTTCGTATGTCAGTATATAGGTGGCGGCCGGGTAGCTGAGTTGGTAGAGCAGCTGGCTACGGACTGGAAGGTCCGGGGTTCGATCTCAAGTGGTGACGGGAATTTTCTCGTTTCTAAAATTCCAGAACGGCCCCGAGGTTCACTCAGCCTCCTATAAAATTGAGTACCGGGAACGTGGTGCCGACCACACCACTTCATTGTAGTGCCGAAGTCATGGAAAGCATGGAGCTTTGCCTCCATGGCCCCCAAGTGCCTTCATGGCGTGTGACGGGGATACCTTTACCTTTACAGTATATAGGTAGTTAAACAATAGTACACTATCTACCAAAAAGTAATTGGGCACTGTTTTTGCCCCTTTAGAACCTCGTGGTACCACCTCTTGTTGCTATAACAGGAGTCACCCCGTCAGGCATGTTCTCCACTAGTTTGTGTAGGATATCCACTGGAATGCGTCGCCATTCCTCTTGCAATATGGCACTCAGTTGGACAATGGAAGTTGGCCGAATTTCCCGAAACCTCAATCGCCGGTCCAATTCGTCTCAAAGGTGCTCAATGGGATTGAGATCAGGACTTTGTGCAGGCCAGTCCAACCGGTGAACATTATTGTCTGCATACCATTGCATAGTAGCCACCGACACATTGCATCTAGGACGTAAAATCCTGGGCGCCCAATTACTTTTTGGTAGATAGTGTAGCTTTGTTTAGGATTGACTGTGCATTGGTCCTAATTAGCGTCGTGCATTGCATTACAGGCGCTATGTTCCGTTCAAGTATGTCGAGTATGGTGAAATTCGATATTTACCGATGTTCTGTAGAAGGAGGGCTGTCGTGTTTGTTCCAACTTGTTATAAAAATATTCGCTGTCCTGCATTCCTGTTTTAATCGCTTGAGAATTCTGTAGTGCTCGGCAAAAGTGGCACGAGTAAAAAATTTAAATTTTACAGAAGAAAGAACTCTTCACACTTGTTTATGTCGATTTGATTTTATTCTGTATGAATTACTGTAATGGGAGAAATACTTATGTCTCTTTTCCCAAGCGAGCAGATGTTCCGTAAGTTGTCAATAAATTAATAAAAAATGTTTGTGGAAACTGACTTATGCCACTTTTCCCAAGCATTGCAGAATTTTAGCACAAATCTTGCGGTAAGTTTTTATTTCAAATAAGACCAAGTTTTTAATGTCTTGGTTGCCTCCCTCATGTTCGAACATTGCAGGACATTAGTCCTTACTCACCTCAGGAACAAGGAATGTTTGCTGGATAACTTTCGGTGTTGGACCCCGGACCCATTTCACCGGCATTATCACCTTCATCTCATTCAGACGCTAAATAACCTAAGATGTTGATAAAGCGTCGTAAAATAACCTACTAAAATAAAAAAACAAGGAATGTTACATATGAGCTGTTCCATCTCAAATCGACCGAAATATAGAGAAAATTGACCTTACAATTTCTAAATACAATGAAACTTTTTTTGTACGTAGACAACTGTGATACAATGCTTTGTGCAAAGTTTGAGGCATCAGAACTTCATAGTGTTTAAATTAAAAATAATTAAATTTATCGTATTTTCATAAAATTAGCAAATTTAAACTGTCGTGGCTCCGAAACCCTTTCACCCAATGATCAAAATTGTGGTTTATTTTGATGCTGAGAAGTTAAAGTTTATATTGACATGTGAACAGTTTTTCTTAATTTTTATGGAAATGGAGAAATTTAGATTTTTCTTCATTAAGACGCCTTTGGCCACGAAAAAAATATTTTTAAAATATATGGTTAGATTCCGCATTGAAAGTACAAATAAACACATTTTTTACTGATGGTATGTTGATAAGAAAGTATTGAAAATATCAAATAAAGAAAATAAATAGTACGCGCGTGAACTAACCAGCTGACTGTGAGACGGGAGCTAGCCAGAGACAAGCAAGGCCAGGAGACAAACACGTGATGTTTCGTCTAGTAGCGCATAGCTGGGCTAGCTTTATCACAAGTAAAATGATGCCCAACGCTCGCTTATCTTCAGCTCTCGACCAGTGCGTGCGGTATTGCGCCGTTCAAGTCTAGGCGTGTGAAAATAATTTATTTAATACCCTCGAAACTTATTGCCATGCCACTAAGCAAACAATGCCGAATCCCTCTTAATAATGCAACCTACCAAATATCAGCTTCAAAATGAGCTCTCATTCAATGTTCTACAGTAAATGGTTCCAGAGTTCTGAGCGCTGAAAGAGGCTTGTTTTTCTAAAATACGCTAAATTTGTCGCTCAACAATACGAAAACCGTTTGACTTTCGATAGTATATTTTTGCAAATGCACTCTCCTCAGCACCTTGTATAAATAGGGAAAAAATTAGAGTATAAAAAATGCGAGGTTTTTTACTGATCGATTTCATATGGAATAGCCCGTAGTCCTTGACCATTAGTTTCTCCCCGCTGAAGATAACTGTTCGTGATGAACTACACCCTACTGGAAGTGGCCCTGTTAACGCAGAAGACATCGAATCTGTCCTAAAACAGTCCCGGTCCACGGGCTTGTGTGGCGGGCAGCAAGGGCAGCATAGTGGTAGTGAAGTCCTACCTAGGGGAGCAAACCCTGATTACGAACACAGCAAGCCACGGGAGGTGTAAAACCCATTGACGCTCTTAGAACTTCAATGCCTCGGAGATTTCTCTCCCCCAAAATTAATGCACAGCGTGATGTCTCTCACGTGTGAGGGCTGTGATCTGGATGGCTGGACAGTGGAGTGATGAAAGTTTAGCGTTCAATAAAAGCAGGAACGCCTCGAGCCTCTCAAGTAGATTATGTATTGATGATAGACGGAAATATACTCGCAATCCCGGCTCCTAAATAGAGACGACCTATTTACTTTTAACACGATTTTTCTCCCCGTTTTCTCGGTGCGAGCGCCGCCGACCAGGGGGCGCCTCTGAGAGGAGCGAGGCCTGCCGGGAGTAGGCCAAGGTAAAGAGGTCGATGCTACTCGAGCACGTCACAGCGCCGAACCTCCAGATGCTGGAGCCGGCAGGCGGATGATGCTCTAAAATACAGAAAGTGTTGCCATAAATATTGTGGAACTCTTTTGTGAGTGTTCTGTATAGATTTTCAATATTTGTGTTACTTTGTAAAAACTTTATTATCACCTGAATTCTGATTTTATTTAGTTCCGAATTATTAACATTTCGGCACTGTTTATGGTGCCATTACGTATATTCCACTTAATATACAGGATGTGTCACGAAGTTTCATCCACACTTGAACTTCAATCGTTACAGAAATTTTGATTAATAATGCCTCAAATAATTATTTTCAGTCTAAAATCCGACGTCTACTTATAATATCTGTATATCCGGTCACAATACGACACTCTATTGTCAGTCTCCATAGAACTTCCGCGTATTCTTCGCTTTTACAATAGTCACTGCTCGTTACAATTGTGAATTCTATATGTATATATACACCCTGGGCACTGTGCGTTTTAAAATAAGATGTTTCACTTTGGACTTGGAAGCAGTAGTAACTGGTTTATAAAATAATCATGCAATTTTATTTGTCATCTAGTTTAAGTAGGCCTATTTAAGTTGACTATTACACTCTTACTACGTCATACTACTTTTGACCAATAAAACGGTACGAAAGGACGTATTTCAACAAGTCATGGCTGCTTATCGCACAATTTTATCGCGTCCCTAGCATTTGTTTAATTTTATCGCGTCCCTAGCATGTGTTTAATTTTATCGCGTCCCTTGCATTTGTTTCTTTGTTTGCCAACATTTGAAACTGCGCTGGTCTGGACGTCAAAAATATATATAAAATTACAAACCACTCCAGTCGATGCACAGCAGTTTCAAATATGACTCGCATTGGCATTCAAGAACAAGAATTAATAAAAATCACTGATCATACCTATGCATCTTCTGAAATCCGATTTACAAATAAATGAAGAGCACCATTCGGAAATCCTGAATAAGTTGAATACACCATGTAGGCCTAAATCAACGAGTTCCACTTCTATTATGCACACGTCCAATATAACATCAATTCAACCACCAACCACATTCAAATTTGAAAATTGTACATTCAATAATTATTCCTTTTAAAATTATTCATTTGGAAATTCTGAATAAGTTGAATACACCATGTAGGCCTAAATCAACGAGTTCCACTTCTATTACGCACACGTTCAATATAACATCAATTGAACCACCAACCACATTCAAATTTGAAAATTGTACATTCAATAATTATTCCTTTTAAAATTATTCATGTTTATTTTTTATGTCATCGTCGTTAATTAAAACTTTTCTAACACTTGTGTATATTAGTTAGGTTATGTTATAGCTTCTGCTCTGAGAGGATAAAAAGAACTTCTGCTATATGATATTATGGATAGTCACGTATCAGAGATAGTTTAATATTAAGATTTATTGAATAGTAATCATTACAGTGTCTGTATAAAGATACTACTGCCATCTAGCATGCATCTAGCGTAATATTTGTAATGTTGAGATGGTACAATAATACATTTGAAGACAGTTGTATTTTCGTAAGTCAATTAATATTTTATTGTATTGGAGTACTTCGTTACTTCTAATCTTTATATACTTTCTTCTAATCGTGTAATAGTCAATTAAATCCCACTCGAGTTTTAATTTTCTCTAGATAAATCTGCGAGTGGAAAGTGAGATTACTGTTGATAAAATATCAAGCCATATTTTTATAATTTTATCACAGGAAGTTATATAATATAGGTCAAAGTTGTGTAGTTCAATATAACTAGTAAGTAAATTTGTAACAGTCTGGAAAAAGAGTAAATTAGAATTAATAGTGAAATTGATTTTTTTTTGTAGAAACCCTGTAAGTCAGATTTTAACAAAATTGAGTTTGTTGCTAATTCTGGTCTATAGATTTAACATTTTGTACAAAAATATCACAAATCAAACGGTATTTTTGTTGTGACATGTGCTCTTGAAATTAGCTTTCGTGGAGAAGACCCATAAGTCAGTGACAAGGCTGATACAAAATGAACAAATATATGGTTTACTTCGGTACATCACAGTAATAACAAAACTATAGCCTAACAACCTGTTGTGTTTACTAAATTAATTATTGTCTTAATTTTGGATTTGTTAGAATAATGTTGTCTTTTGTGTAATATATTATTTATTGTATTAGATGCAGAACTTTTTAAAATTATGACCTTAGTGACATTTCATGCAGGTTAGACTAAATTTGTTGACATGAAGCAAAAATTATGAAGTCAGCTTCTAAATATTGGTTTTCAGAATCAAATTCATACTATTTTTAACCAAATTTTCAATTCATGAAGTGAAGTAATTGTTTTGTTAATCTTTTCCAGATTTTGAGAAACTCCATAAGTCAAACATGAATATAGAGTCATATTCTTTTTAAAAATATTGTTTTGCATACAGATATATTCGTTATGTTTTTACCGACACTTCCCATTTCAAACACTCCAATTCCTAACTCATGCATTTCTTCTAACACTCGTGCTTTCCCAAAAATTTATATTTCGTGACTTAAGGGGTTTCTCAAAAAACCGATTCAGTTATTGATTTATATCATGGCCTTAATCCTTTAGGAATTATTAATGTGGACGACTTATTCGAATGCTATTTTCGCGACGAAATATCTGCCCCCATTTGTTGAATCATACAAAGAACAATGTGCATGTAGTGCAGCGGTTTTATTAATTCAAGATTTCACGTCAGTTCACTTAGTTTAAAGCGACTGAACGTGGGCAGGAAATCCGTAGGTTTGGCCGTTTGAAAGGGAAGATTTGAAAAAGCGGGCTGGTACCTCCGTACTATTTTTAGAACAACTCCGAAAATTGTTGATTGGTTTGCGGCCTACCATGATTTTCGAAGTGAAACGTCATGTTCGAGGTACAAAAAATAATAATTGTAACGTTTTGACATGAAAGGTTCACTCTTGGTACCATGGCAACAGAAGTGTAAGATGACCTTCTTAACTCGTGGTTTTCCACAAGATACTTCTCGTTCTATTCTCTAATAAATTAATGTGCATCGAAGTCCTGCTTCGTTTCCTCCCCTTATGTGGTAGCTTTTAGGTTATGTCCCTTCTAAGCCCCAATTACCCTGGCAAAGACGCTTTTTTCTCGTACCTTTTAAATGTTTATTCTCCCAATCATTCGCTATCTAACAGCTTACGTCCACTTTTGACTTTCCCCCTTCAAAATTCTTATATGTTCCTTCAAACGGAACAATAAAAATCAGTGTGGGACAAATGATGAACAGGTTTGGAACTCGCATACTGTTCTCCAACCAGGAGATAAACCGTGAAAGGAATGTGCTTACTATTTCGTCATCTATTGGAGCGAAGTAGATAGATAATATTAGAGTTATAACGTCAGTTTAAAAATCATGCGCTCTCCTGCATATGTTATTTCCTGAATGGAGGGATTAAAAGACCAGGAGATTAACCGTGATCTAATTTTGTAACTAGGGTAGTTTAAAAACGTGTATATCAGTGTTATTGTTTGTACTGTGAAACTTAGCCAATAGAGATACGAGTACCCACGTGTGTGACCTTATGACATCAACATTCATTCACAGCATCACCCCGCTCCGTCTCATTTCCTGGAGACTTTCTCGTGGTTGGAGTACAGTAGACACTGGTCAAGGACATTTTGCTGATATGTCCAAGTCAGTCGCGAAATTAATACATATTGTGAAGTGCAGACATTCGAATATACCAAACATGGAGTCCTTCATGTGCAACCTTTTAGTAAGAAATCGATGTCCCATTGAAATGAATATAACAAGCAAATGGTAATAATGTAAATATGAAGCACAGGAAAATTTCACCCCCTCTGAATCTGATGAATAATGTTGTAAGGAACGTGTGCTGGGCGTGAAAATTCATGAATTGTGTCCTTGAGCATCACATTAAAAATATATGTTATTTTATTTGCAAATCAGGAAGGTTTTTTTAAGTGCCTGAATGCACAAACCTATTAAAAATATGCGAAATTGATGTGCAGATAAAAGAGTATTTGCATAGATACGATTGTGTGCTTTTCACCAGATTGTACGAGTAGAAAAATTATTAAAGTTTTACATGTATAATTAATAGTTTTCATAAGATTTTAGTAACTAAATAACGCAATGGAAATAGAAAATGACGGTTTCGCTTCATGCCTAGTTTTACTCTGATGAAGCAGCGTGTCACTTAAACATAAATTGAAGCGCAACAAGAAATCATAATGCACGAACAGGATCACCAAAGGTTCAATTTCGTTATACCATTTCTGAGCAAAATTGTGTAGAGAGAGACAAGACGCGCTACCCCGTTTTCATCGCGAAGTCCGTAAATTTCTTAGTGAAGTTCTCAGACGCCGTCTCTACCGACAGTCTTGCCCTACTCTGCTGGCCACCTCGATCTCCGGACCTAACGCTATTTCTTTGTTTGGAGCTACCACGTGAAAGACATAGCATACATGCCATTCCATCGCAAATCTCCAATAACTGAGTGGCCTATTTCTTGGATATGTGCACATTTTGACCGAAGGAAAATGCTTGGCACCATATGTCTACTTCTTCTATACGAATGTTCTTGTTCTTTACGTTTGAAATGGGTATGTCATTTTGAATGTCCCTATACATTAGAGTTGGGTCGATTCGTGAACGAATCGTTCATTCGAACGACTAGTAATAAAGAATCGTAAGAATCGATTCGTGGTATCAACGAATCGTCGTTCAAAAGAATCGTAACGAATCGTCGTTCAAAAGAATAGTAACGAATTGACATGGTATCGTAACCCACGATTCTATTTACTTGTTTGATGTAACCTGTCAACGAACAGTGCCGAATACTCCCGAGCGAGAGTGAAATCAAAATACTGCATTTGTTAAGTATGGAAAATAATGAACACGAACCTGAAATTTGCATACCGTAGTTAAATAGAGATGTAATGCAAAAAATGTACTTCATAATCAGGTTCAGTTGATAAATTATAATTTAGAAACATTATCTTGCGTAATTTTGTAGACTAATGGAGGTCATGCTGAATGGTTCCAGCCAATGAGAAAGAGACAATCCAATGTCTCGCCTCTTATGCCATCTATGCGAGAGATGTAGAACGTTTTTGTTCTACGCGTGGTTTGCAAAGGAAAGTGTCCTGTAAGTCAATCGTTGAATCGCAGAGTAGGAAGAATCGTGAACTCGTTGGCGATTCAAAAGAATAGTTGGAATCGCAGACTGAGAAGAATCGTGAACGAATCGTTAGAATCGATTCGTAATGTATGATTGAATCGTTGGAATCGACTTCTGAAAAAGAATCGTGTTGCCCAACTCTACTATACATTGTCATATTTTCCACTTAACTCACTTCAAAAAAATCCATTTATGTTCCACATTATGCGGCCAGTTTGCACCTTGTTCATATTAACGCGACCTTTTGGCTATAAAAGGTTGAAGATCACTGCTGCAGTCTTAAATCTTGGCCCTTACAGAATGATAATCCTTACTGTGAGGATCTGTGAACTCAAAATTGTAGCTACTATAAAACAGTTGGAAATCTTTCTTCGTGTTGTTTCTAGAGGCATTCAAATATGTTTTAAGGTAACTGATTTACAGTAGACCTGTAGTATGCAGGAATTTGTGTACTAGGCAGTTACTTAGGGCGGTGCTCTTTAAACTTCCGTAAGAAAGGAAGCCGAAGGAAACATTTCTATTTATAAATTCGTGGCGTTACATAAAACTAAGCCACATTCTTGCGTCTCTATCTATGCACTTTATTACCTCGTAAAAACTTACCTCAAAGTTGCTTTCGTCTCAGCATCCAAGAGACGGGAATTTCCTTCCCGTGCAGGTATATTTCGTTAATTTATTAGAAGATTCTTGGAATGAATCTCACTCGCAGTTACTCAGCATATAGGCAGGGAAACGCAGAGACATTACCGTATGATCTTTGGTGCACGGAGCGAGAGAGGGAGATAAGATAGCATCGGAGCTGCGAGAGGAGAAATGACTTAAGATAGGATATGACGTGTGTAAACATTTGGCCTGTTCCAATATTTTACTGCCTGATGTGATTACATTTGCGATGTATTTTTAAAGACTGGGTTTCATAACGGATATTTGTTCACGGGAGCCAATAACGTACAGTATTTCTTTGTCAATGTGCATAATATTTACAAACCTTGCTAGTAGTACGTTATCAGCTTTCGTTATTCCATGTTTGTACAATTAATCTAGAGTGTTTGCATTCGAATGTGCGATATATCTATAGTTGCGAGGTAAAGGAATGCGGCTGTTATCTGATCAAGACGAAGCACGTGACCAATGTGCATTCGGCAACTGGTAGTCGAAATACTCTGTAAATCAGTATTTACATTAATGTAGGATATATTGTATCTTCGTGATTACTACAGGGACATCATTTTATTTTTACTTCAATTTTTATTGTACCTGAGTTTTTGAATGTACTTCACTCCCACTCCCTCTACCAATGAAGTTCAACCGTCCTCCACACAGAACCAAGACCGCATATACAGTCACAGTAGCCTTACGGTCATAGTAAACAGTACGTTCCAAAAATATGTTCGCGTTTTCCAGTGACGAAAGAGCTTTCAATATTGAATCATTTTCGCACAGGTAGGCTACTGTCGTCCATTTGCCTACGTCGTATCCCGGTTTCCCCCACCAGCTTTTATTCGCCAGCTAGTGGCTGGGCTAACTTAGCTCTTTTCTGAGAACATTAATTTCTGTTAGGAATTGGACGTCTACGTAATATTATACAACTGTTTAAAATAACTTAAATAAAAGGGCCTCGTTAAGTAATTAACTGTCACGTGATTTCCTCCCTTTCTACGACCCTACGACATAACCACTTGGACGGACAGTAGATAGTATGTCTGAATAATTTTATCTTTTCGGATCTGGCAGAAGTGAAGATTGAATTTACAGTACGTAAGGTACTCTTTTATAGAGTAAGTACAGAATTATTTCAACATGAGTTACTAGTACGAAAGACGAAACTGGTAATTGGGATTAGGTACAATAATCTATAGTGCGATAATATGCACATTAGAACTGAAGCCTCTATCGAAATGAACGGCCACCATTAAAAAAAATGTGTTTAAATATCTATATTATGATTATTTTTCAATTTAACTTAATTCTCTATATTGTACGCTAATGTGCTGTAGACAGTATAATATGCTCTGCATATTGAATACGTCCACATGGACAGCTCAGTTCGTGAGTAATAAACACTCATTGTTAATACTGTACTGTATTTTGATTAAACAAAAACCTAATGAAAATGATCAAACTCAAAAGCGCGATATTTCCAAGTTTACGTAAATGGATGAACTACTTTTCTTCCTTACTATACCTAGTAAAGTGATTTGTTTGTATATTACGCCAGTATCATCGAACTCCAGTCGTGGAAGGGGGTAGCAAACGGCGTTGATCCAGAGGTATAGCCAGGTTAATATTAAAAAAGTTAATAAAAATAAAATGATGTCCCTGTGCAATGGGGAAGGCAAGACCTGCCCTGTGACCTTATCATCGGAGCTAGAAACTGTTAAGTTGTGTGAGCTTGGACTATATCTCTACCGAATGAAAAGTAGTAGCGCAGCTCTCAAAGCCGGATGGTAACCAAACTTGTGTTCCAGTAGTTTACAGCCTTAGAATAATAAAATAATAAACGAATAATAATAAAAAAAAACAATAATTTGTAATTTATAAACTTCGTAACTACCAATGTAAAATAATTTATTCATACATATAAAAATAACGAAGTATAAAATTATGATTCCCCCATTATAACAAATAACAATGAATATTTCCATTTTATCAAAGAAATACTCCTTTTATGTTCAGAAAAAATAAAACAATATTTGTACTCTGAAAATATTCGTTCTACGTCACAAGACGTTACTGGAGGAAATCTGAAATATGATACAGTATTTCTTACTATCATCAAGTGAACAACTTTGTGAATCTAATAATGTATCTCGTATGTAGCACATAATATTAAACCCATAATTGTTATCAAGAAAATTTTTCATTTCTATTTGTAATGCCAGCTAGGAAGTTTGTATCGTAATTCTGATGTTGAATGAACTTAAACGCATCCGAATGCATTGTAGCATAGCAGCACGAGACGTCAACAGACCAGCCAAACAAGTATTGACGGCTGGTGAATAAACTTGTCTTTCAACCAACATTTAACGAAAAATAATCTGGGAAAAAATAAACGTGTTACACACGCCTGTTTGCATAATTTTATTTAATACAGATGAGTTTACTTTTTTGGAATCATGCATAATAATATTACGTAAATAATACAATAACAGAATAGCTCGCTTTGTTCAGAACCTGAAATATTAATATAAATTAACAATAGGCCTATTCTTCAAACTATTCTCGACTCTACATAGCTTCACAGAATGATACTATTCGTTGTTTATATGAACTGCGTGTCGTCTGTAGCGAGCGGGAGTAGGGCGAGGTGCGGGTGACATCTGTATTCCTCGCTGTACTCAATTGAAATCTTCTGTTTTGGTACGAACTTCTACCACAGTCTACTATATACAGTCACGAAGCTTGAGTTTTGAGGGTACTAGAAACAATAGACTGTGACGGTACTATTTTGCATTGCCTGTAATGAGGCGATATTAGCGATCCTAGTGGTGAGCAACTACCTAATGTTTGCATATTTACTACGTATTGAGCTTCGCGACTGTATATACTAGACTGTGCTTCTACCTATTCTTATCATTTGCCGTGGCTATATTATCATTGGTTGATAGTAGGGGGAAGATAGGTTTTAGTCTGATTGTGAGATGAACTCCGTGTACATAGATTCGTGTAATATTAACCTTCATGAAACAAAATCTTTTTCTGATAGCACAGCTCACATGCGAGATCTCGCCTCCTCATCTATACTATGAAACAATTTAGACCAAATAATAAGAAATATGCCTGTATGTACCTAAGGAGAAACACACTTGATGTGTGGATGAACACTTGTATACTTAAGAGATGATTAGCTGCGAGCTAATGACAGTTGATAGATGACTGCATATTGAGTAACGATAAGTTTATCTTCCACCATCCTTCCTCTCGAACTAGCATAGCAGTCTCTCTGGCTCCCAGCAATACTTACCCGATATATGCACCTGTCCTGTCCTAACTTTTAAAATATGGGAACAAATTTCGGCAGGTAATATCTGGTCTTAAAAACGTAAGTCCGAAAATGCACAGTTAAACTATAATAGTTGTTTAAAATTAGGTTGTTTAGAAATATTTTAAATGCACAGAATGATTTTTTTAGGTACCTGTATAATTTTTATTTACTATTATTATTATTATTATTATTATTATTATTATTATTATTATTATTTTACACAGTCATTACTTTCGTTTTCCATTAACACTTATATCTAGTTAATTGGCATTGTCTCAATGTAACACATGCTGTGCTGATCATACTAATTCTACTATTCCTTTAGTTGTGAGATTATATTCAGATGTATTAATTCTTTTCTTTTTTAAGTTAATACTGTATCCTAGAATGTATTTTCCTGTTTGTGATTATGTATTCAGTCTCTTTTTTTATTATATATTTTTTATTATTTTAAAGTTAATAGCCTACTGTTTGTGTATATGTATTCAATCTCTCTTTTTTACTTATGTTTATTATTATTTTTAAGTTAATATTTGTATACCAGTATGTATTTTTCTGTATGTGATTTGATCCTGGTTGAGTGGAAGAGAAGGCCTGATGGCCTTAACTCTGCCAGGTGAAAATAAAACGATTATCATCATTATTATTATTATTATTATTATTATTATTATTATTATTATTATTATTATTATTATTATTATTATTATAGGCGTATAGGATTTTATGAAACAGAACAGTATGGCAGACATACATTGTTAAAAAAGATTCCGGAATATATTGTTTTCGACGAAATGAATAATGTTATGTGATACATTTTTGTTTCCGTGTTGGCATCATTCATGACGTCACTTCTGTAGGAGTTTCATGATCATAGTCGTTGTTGTGTGGCAACCGGATGTTGTTTGTGTGATATTCGTCGCATTTCAGAATGCATGATACAGAGCAACGCGCAAATATAGAATTTTTTGCACAAATCTTCTTCAGAGACATTAAGAACGCTTGAAGAAGCTTATGATGAAGCAGCAGTGAAAAATAACGCATGTCTATGCCTGACATAAACGTTTTTCTGAAGGTCCAACGAGCGCTGGCCGTCTTTGATACTCATATGGCCTTCATTCTGAAATGCAACACAACAATGACTATGATCATGAAACTTTTACGGAAGTGACGTCATAAATAATGACTACACCAAAAACAGAAATATACCACATAAAACATTATTCATTTCGGCGAAAAAAAAAAATGTTTTGGAAACCTTTTGAACTTAGTAGTATCTTACCATGTCACAGTAGGAGTTTGAAGTGTTCGCCATGAATCTCAATGCAAGCGATCACATTTCATATCGTGGACTGACGCACACTTCAGATGTTTCGGCCTGCACCCGAACAGCGTTATAGATGGTATCAAGGGGGTTTAGGTCTGGCGACTGGGCGGGCCACACGACAGGACCTCTACGACCGATCCATCTCCCAGGGAACGTATTATTCAAATACTGGCGAACGGTAGGACAAAAGTGGACTGATGTTCTAACAGCCATAAACCGCATGCCTCGTCGTACAGCCATTGACATAAACAACGTGTACACAACTCTTTCGTTGGTAGGAACTGACGTAAACAGTAGTGTTGCCATTTATGTAGGAACAAAAATAAGTTCCCATATTTTCGAACCCCTCTATACTGTATATCCATCTCTTCGTACTTTCATGAGATGGTCTGCATTCTTTTCCGCGATTTGCGTGTAATAGAATCCCGGTAAACCGATATTCAGATTTAGTCGATAGTTTTCCTAAATTACCGTCCTAAATGTTTCATTAAATATTTTTTTTTCGAAATGTATATAAAATTAAGCAAAATTGTATTTAACTTTACCGTTTGAAATATCTCAAAGAGCAACTGCCTCGAAATAATAACATAACTTACGGTTCATTCTGGTATAGCATTCAATTTGCAATTTTATCAATAATAGTAATATGCGTTACAAGAGCGGTATGTTGAAGTTTTCATGTTCGAGGAAAAGTTTGAAAAAGCGAAACGTAGTTCAGCTTTTTTAATTTCCGAGAATTGAAAGAAAACATACCGCTCGTGTATCGTACATTATTTTGTGCGAAGATCGTTTATAACATACCTGAAAGAGGAATTTCTAATTAGTTGCAATGAAATCTCCATCTTGGTTTCTGTTCAATGACGGCAAATTTGCAAAACAAAAATATCTATGTTCAACATTGTTGCTTTAAAATGTTTTCTGTGTTTACTATACTCCAGCAGGCCGTGATACACGTGTCTTCCCCCCCTCCCCCAGTCTATGATGAGTCTGAAATCTTGTTGATTTTTTCACGGCTTCCTTAATGTTACTTGCATCACGAATGCAGTAACGTTAGTGGAGTTGTAGAGTTTACTTAATTTTTGCAAATATTTAAAAACAATAATTAACAGTGCAATTTAGGTGAAATTGCAGTGGTAAGTTTCCAATTTATAATTATTACTATATTGAACGTCTCTAAAAATAATATGTTAAAAGCATAAAGCAGTAAAATCAATATGTCACTTAAGCGGTAAGAAGAGGGAAATTGTTGTGTGTTAGGTTGGGAATACTGAATGTGGAATTTTAGACTTTCCGCGGATTGGTTTTGTGCGGAAACCAAGCAAATACGCACGATCTCGCACAAAAGATGTTGTTTTTTTTTTTTTTTGTTTTGTTTTGTTTTTTTTTTTCATGTTTTTGAATTCATATTGTAAGATTATATTGTATTTTCCACTAAAGAGCCAGTAGTTGATGGACAATGAAATGCCATGCGTGGTCCCTATAGCGCACTACAATCTACGTTAGTGTCTTGGGTAGAACGAGCGACGTGAGGCCTGCGCGCGCGGCGTTTCATGAACGTGACGTAAGTGGGTGCTGTCTTGCCGTGCTGCTAGACGCAGAGAAGCGTCCTTTCCAAGGTCATTGCTCCCTCGGTGTGTGTGATAACTTCGGTGTCCGGTTCGCTTGTGTCGTCATCATCGTCTTTTTCCTAGGCTTGCACAACAACCGCAAGTTCGATGTCACGTGGTTTTGGGACCTGAAATCATCATCGATCATAATTTCAAGAAAAGCTCGGTGAAAATAATTTTTCTTATTGGAGACTTCTTGTCTATGCGGATGACGTGAATATGTTAGCAGAAAATCCACAAACTATAAGGGAAAACACGAAAATTTTACTTGAAGCAAGTAAAGCAATAGGTCTGGAAGTAAATCCCGAAAAGACAAAGTATATGATTATGTTTCGTGAGCAGAATATTGTACGAAATGGGAACATAAAAATTGGAGATTTTTCCTTCGAAGAGGTGGAAAAATTCAAATATCTTGGAGCAACAGTAACAAATATAAATGACACTCGGGAGGAAATTAAACTCTGAATAAATATGGGAAATGCCTGTTATTATTCGGTTGAGAAGCTTTTGTTATCTAGTCTGCTGTCAAAAAATGTGAAAGTTAGAATTTATAAAACAGTTATATTACCGGGTTGCTCCGTATAGTTGTGAAACTTGGACTCTCACTTTGAGAGAGGAACAGAGATTAAGGGTGTTTGAGAATAAGGTGTTTAGGAAAATATTTGGGTCTAGAGGGATGAAGTTACAGGAGAATGGAGAAAGTTACACAACGCAGAACTGCACGCATTGTATTCTTCACCTGACATAATTAGGAACATTAAATCCAGACGTTTGAAATGGACAGGGCATGTAGCACGTATGGGCGAATCTAGAAATGCATATAGAGGATTAGTTGGGAGACCGGAGGGAAAAAGACCTTTGGGGAGGCCGAGACGTAGATGGGAGGATAATATTAAAATTGGATTTGAGGGAAGTGGGATATGATAGAGACTGGATTAATCTTGCTCAGGATAGGGACCGATGGCGGGCTTAAGTGAGGGCGGCAATGAACCTGCGGGTTCCTTAAAAGCCATTTGTAAGTAAGTATTATTATTGCTACTACTGTTGTTTAAACTTTTTTATTAGCTTAATAAGTGTTCTGTAGTTTTCTTTGACCTTGTTGATCCCCTATTGGACTTTAAGGCGATTTGTACTATTTTTGTCACTTTATATTCGTTGTATTTCTATGTGCTATCTGATAGGATGAAAGAGAAGGCCCTGTGGTCTTAATCCTGTCAGATAAAATAAAATAAGTCAATAAGAAAGTAAAAATATATTGAGGTGAAGTCTTGGGGGAGTATAGATATTGATATATAGTATTTAAGAGCTTGGGACTAAGCTTACATAAGAATATTAGACAATTTGATAAAAAAAAAGTTGGTGAATGTGATGGACATCAGTGACATCGGTGTAAGCCTATTGGTATTTAATTATTTTATGCTCGACCATGCCGAAATGTAGTAATTATACACCTGGTAGCAGTCCTTTAATGCATGTCATTAAAGTACACCTATTCATTAAAGTTCAGGTTTTCGATTATTCTCGGATATGCAATCGAAAGACAACTATCGAAAGGTCACGGAGGCTGGAAATCCAATACTGTCGCAGAAGGTTATGTTCTTTTACTATAATAATTAGCGTTAATTGTAAATAATTATAATAATATTCCAACCCACTTAGCTTTTATTGATTTCATAAAAGCTTTTGATAGAGTTGATAGAAATAAACTTTTAGAGATTTTACGCTATGATAATGTGCCAAACCAAATCATTCTCTCCATTTATAATTTATATCAACAAAATGAAATTTCCATAAGAACTGAACGCGGAACTACTAGCTGGACTTCCATCAACCAAGGTGTTAGACAAGGGTGCGGTCTTTCCCCCCTGAACCATATTTTATACATTTGGAGGCAAAGTCATCATGCTGGAATTCAAATTAATCGAAACACAGTTCTCGATACACTAATGTTTGCCGACGATCAGGTTATTATCGCTAAAACAGAGGATGCTTTACAAAGAGCCATTTATAATTTGCAAATAATCGCCTCTGATTTCAATATGGAAATCTCAAAAGAGAAAACAAAAGTCATGGCATTTTCGGGAGAGAACCCAATTCCAAGTAAGATCATGATAAATAATACTTTAATTGAACGTGTTAACTCATTTAACTATTTAGGTTATAACCTCTCTTACATCACTGATGAAGATATGTCAAACAAAATATCTAAATTGATAAAAATCACTGGCGTCATTAACGCCGTCTTCAAATCCTCCCATGTTCAGAAACATACAAGGCTAAAGGTATATAAAACACTAGCTCGACCGGTCCTCACGGTAGCGAGGCATGGACAATCAGAAAAGCTGATGAGCAAAGGCTGACGACAGCTGAAATGAGGTTCATGTGACAAACAGCGGGATGCTCTTTGCTGGAACACCGTAAAAATGTGGACATATTGCAGGAACTCAAAATGGATCCTGTAGTTAATTTTGTTCAACAATATCGACTTCAGTGGAAAAAACATGTCGAAAGGATGGATCGCACTAGATGGCCTAAACAGATTCTTACTTATGTACCAAGAGGAAAGAGGAAATTGGGAAGACCACGAAAGCGCTGGCATGAGACCGTAACAGATCCTGTAGGGTCTAATACGTGAGGGATATGATGATGAATTGTAAATAATATTCAAATAAATTCAATTTGTCATCTCGTTTTTCAATGCCGAATTCAATTTCAAGGTTATATCAAGACTGTTTATCTTACTCTCTAGATTATATCAAGGTCAATGTCGACATTCGTTTCCCGGAAAAAATCAATACTTTCGCGTCTGCGCACATCTCACAATTCATGAGGTAGGCTATTGCACTCACTCACATAACAATAACATGAATACTTACGAATAATTTCAAGTTATAAATATGGTCGAGCATAAAAAGTCGTATGAAACTTGCCTATAATCGTAATTAAGACGCTCGTATGAAAATTATGAAACTCGCTTGGGCTCGTTTCATAAACATCCTCGCGTCTTAATTACTACCGTTTTAGGCTCGTTGCATAATGTACTATTCTTCTACCTTCTGAAAAATTATGCTCTGTACTGCCACCGTAGGTTTCATAAAATCAACGACGATATGTATTCGTCTGGGGATGGGACCTGGCCGTGTGAGGGCTGAGACTGGATGGCCCTACTGTCAGCATCGCATTCACTGATGTCACCAAAGCCATCCATTGGAGTGTTACAGTCATAGGATATGCGGCGCACAGTGGGGCGAGCCTAAGAACATCTTCGAAAAGCCAGCCAAGTCAAGGCAATATAGGATATTGCATTGACAAAGATCCGAATATAAGAGGGATTCAACCCTAGGACCGTAGCTTCTCACATCAGTATAGGAGTTCCCTCCTTGGACATTGCATATTCATCGTTGAATGTAGACGGTGCAAGGGGTGCTGTTGTATGAATCGTAATTGAATAAATTGAATTATGGAATCTTGTATGGAATCAATAAATTTTTTTATTTTTTATTTTGGTCTGCTGTCAGTTGTTCATGTAAGAACGATGGTAGTGAGTCAGTTTGCATGGAAACTAAAATTGTAGTAATTAGTCCATGATACCGTTTAGCCTCAAAATAGTTCTTAGCGACGGCATGTGCCATTACACGACAGTTCTTTAAATTTTCAGTCACAGTCGAGCGTTCAGTTGGCATGGAGTTGGTAATTGGGTCTGCTGATTGACACAGCATCGCTTCGCACCTTTGGCGCTGTTTTTTGATGTTGCTCTGAAAATGGGTTTAATAGCCTGGAATGCGTTCTCTTTTTTTTTTTTTTTTTTTTTCACAATTGAAGCAGCAACGTCTGATCCACAGTCAATACGCTAATTCAATTGAGCGTCATTTATCCTTTTGCATTCTGTTGTGCGTTAGGGTATTCAAACCAAGTTACGTGTTGTAGATAGGAGTGTCTGAATTTTCTCTTTTCTTTACCGCAATTCTGTGTATAATTCAGTAAGTTCTCATGCGTTTATAATAAATGGCGTTCTAAATGAGGGCAATGCAGAAATATCAATTGGGATTTCCCGGTCTTTGATCTGGTCTAAAATCCTAATAGAACTGATATCTAAACCTTGCGGTGAATTTCGGTGAAGTCCGGAGAGTCCAATTAGTCAAATCCACTCTCCTCACCTCCACGCTGGGGCCCTCTGGGATCTTTTAAGATGCGAAAGAGAGAGTGATGTGCGGAAAGGAACAAGAAGTCACCGCATTTATCCTTCCCAAGAAAAACTGGAAACATGGCATGATGAGTCTTTCCACGGTAAAAGATTCCGGGCGTACACTATCCTACCATTCGGATGTCCGGGAGGGGGATGTTGGGGAAAGACATATCATGAAAGATATGTGGATCATATGCGGGGACTAAGAGGAAGGCAGAAAATAGTAAAGATTGGAGAATGCTGGGTTTGCAGTGAAAGACCTGTCCATGGGCAGAACACTTGTGTATGTATGCAGAAGTGTGTTGCTTAGAAGAGTAGCAGCTTGAATGTTTTCCATTGTTGGTGACGTACAATGAAAACTTTCGAAGTTCTCTTCAGAGGAACAGTTGAGAAGAGTATGTTATGTGTTCTTTATTCTTTGAAGAGGTGGACAAATTCAAATACTTTGGAGAAACAGGTAACAAATATAAATTACACTCTAGAAGGAAATTAAACGCAGAATAAATAAGGGAAATGCCTGTTATTATTCGGTTGAAAAACTTTCATCATCCATTGTGCTCTCAAAATAGTTGAAAGTTAGAATTTATAAAACATCTATACTACTGGTTCTTTATGGTTGTGAAAATTGACTCTCACTTTTGGAGAGAAACAGAGAGTAAGGGTGTTCGAGAATAAGGTGCTTAGAAAAATATTTGGGGCTAAGAGGGATGAAGTTAGAAGGAGAATGGAGGAAGTTACACAATGCAGAACTGCACGCATTGTATTCTTCACCTGACACAATTAGGAACATTGAATCCAGACGGGACATTACGACGAAGTGAAGAGAAACGAATAGAAGCATATGGAGAAGAATGGAACGTGTGAAGTGGACAGACAGAATAAGAAACGAAGCTGTGTTGGAAAGAGTGGATGAAGAAACTGATCAGGAAGAGGAAAAGGAATTAGTTGGATCATTGGCTGAGAAGAAACTGCCTACTGAAGGATGCACTGAAAGGAATGGTGAACGGCAGAAGAAGATATCAGATGATAGACGACATTAAGATATGTGGATCATATCAGGAGACAAAAGAGAATCATAGAAAAAAAGGAAAGACTAGAGAATGCTGGGTTTGCAGTGAAATACCTGTCCTTGGACAGAACACTAAATTAAATGAAATCCAGACGTTTAAGATGGGCAAGGCATATAGCACGTATAGGTGAATTCATAAATGCATATAGTGTGTTAGTTGGAAGAAGACCTGAGAGAAAAAGATCTTAGGGGAGGCGGAGACGTAGATGGGAGGGTAATATTAAAATGGATATGATGGTAGGGACTGGATTAATCTTGTACAGGATAGGGACCGATGGCTGGCTTATGTGAGGGCGGCAGTGAACCTCCGCGTTCTTTAAAAGCCATTTGTAAGTAAGTTATATATACTAGTTATTATTATTATTATTATTATTATTATTATTATTATTATTATTATCATCATCACCATTATTGAATTTGATTTTCGGGTGTTTAATTAAATTACGACATTTCAATCATTGGATTAGGACAACTGAAGCATTGTGATGTAAATTCCCTTATAACTGGTGAATCCATTATTTCAAGGTTTATTTACGGTTGCGATGAAATTTCTGGGCTCTTAGTTCCTCTTGTGAAGGAGACACGCTTAAGATTTCGGCAGTGAAATCGTACCACCTTCATTCATGGTACCTGGCTTCAACCGCGATCAATAATAGACTTGAGGACTTCTGAGAAACCTTGTTGTGTCATTCTGCCTGATGATGCTTAACCTCTCGTTTGTGTATGCCGCTCCTTGTCCATTAGGTGAATAGGATAATCTGAATTTAAGTTGCATTATGTTGTTTAATTTTCAGACTTAAATATACGAAGTTCCTGTTTTAATGTTGAGTGAGAGGTTCATTTATTTTTCCGGCAGTCTTCGGTGTTGTATTATTGGTCCAGGGAAAATAACTCTGTTACGAAAATACTCGCAGCAGCCATAATTATTCACGGCCTTGTTGAAGTTTACGCTTTTCTTTTAAACTTTTCTCACTATTTTTTATCATCTCGTTCTTTTTCTTGCTTCTCTTTTTTTGCAGGTTTATTTTCGTTGCATTTGTTCTCTACTTTGCATTTATTAGGTTGGTGCATAATTCCGAGCGATTTTTCATAAGTTTATAAAAAAACATCAAATACGCATAAGAGAGACGTTAATCATCAACAATATATTCTCCTTTACTATTTACAACAGTCTGCCAACGCTGGAGTAGTTTTTAAATTCCACGCTTGTAGAAATCGCGTGGTTTTGAGTTAAAGAAGTCGTCAAGCCATGTTCGGGACGCATTTTCGTCCGGAAAGGAAGTTCCTTGAAGGCTGTTCGTTAGAAAGCGGAAAAGGTGAAATCTGAGGGCGCAAGATCGAGTGAATAAGGTGAATACGGAATAACTTCCCAAGCCAACTCCTGGATAATGTTTTGTGTCAGGTTAGCAGAGTGCGGATAGGCGTTATCGTGGAGTATCATCAATTCACGCAGTCTTGTTGGTCATTTTTCTTGGATTGCGTGTGCAAGACGTCTCAGTTGGTGGCAATAAATGTCGCACGATGCTCACAGTTCATCACATTTGCCAGTTTCGGGTACACTGACGTGGATCATTACGGATTAATGTGTCTAAACGGTCTTCATCAAACCCCGAAGGTCTTCCTGAACGTGGAGTGTCCTTAATGTCAAAACGACCCCCCTTAAAACGAGAAAACCATTTTCTTGCCGTACTCTCTCCGCTAGCATTGTCCCCATAAACGGCGCAAATGTTTCTGGCCGCCTCCGCTGCTTTCGCCTCTCTATTGACTTCAAAAAGAAAAATATGTCGGAAATGTTACTCTTTCTCCACGTGATACTCCATTTTCTAGCGTCCACGGCTCCACTCACTATCTGCAGAAATGAAAACTTCAATATGTACACTCAAGCACAATTGAACTTCAAATAAAAATAACAACCAGAGTACCAACACGCGAAAAAAAAAAAAGCGCTGTGAACTTTGCACCAACCCAATATTTCTCCTCTTTTCTTGTCATTTGTTCATTTTTCTTTAATTTTTAGTTTCTCTTGTTTTTTTTCCTCGTTTCTTTTTCTGTGCTTTTCGTACTTTCTTTTCTTTACTCTTTCTTTCTTTGTGTTTGTTTTGTCTTATCTACCTCTCTTTGTTTCTTTCTCTCTTTGTTTTCTTTCTTTCACTTTTTCTTTCCCTCTTTGTTTTTTCCCTGCTTTCTTTCCCTTTTTATTTTTCTTTCCTCTCTTTGTTTTTGTTTTTCTTTGTTACTTTCCAAGTTTGTTTTTTTTTCCTCTTCCTCTTTGTTTTTCTTTGTTGATTTCTTTACCTCTTTGTTTTTCTTTCGTTTTCTTTATTTTCCTTAATTGCTTTTCGTTTTTGTTTTTCTTTCTCTTTGTTTTTCATTATCTTTTCCACTTCATTTTTCTTTCTTTCTTTATTCCCCTATTCTGTTTTCTTTCTAGGCGATTCTCTAATTCTTTTTCTTTCCCTTTTTGATTCCGTTTTCTTCCACATGTCTTTTCTTTCTTACCGTGATCACCTTCCGTTTTCCTTTGTCGTCTTTCCTCAGTCTTTTGCGCTATTTTGCCTTTTCTTGTTCCTTGAGTACTCGCTGCTCGTTGTCCATGTGTTTCTTGAGATAGCTGATGAATCACCCACTGCTGTCTTTCCCTTGACGCACTTGCGTCACCTATCTTGGCCTTAGCTGTGAATTGCCGAATTCGGCCACTGTGAAAGATCTCAACAGCTGTTGCTGTGATGGTAATCTCGAGGAGCGCTCCGCTTCAAGGCCTTTCGTTCCCTCGCGCCCTGATTCGATACTTTCAAGGCCGTCCGTAATTGATTGCCAGTATCTCTCCAGTCTAAACGATAACGTGGCTCAGCTGCTACTATTGTTACTCTTCGGTATTTCACCTTTCTACACACGAAGGACGGCGTTCCAGTCGTTTTGTTGTCCTCTGTGGTCTCGCGTTTACTATGCCGACGATTAAATCATTGCTTCGCGGGTTTAAAACCTGCTGAATGGGATGGATTTTAACAGGTGATAAAATCCTTAGTTGGGCTTTCTTCAGTAGTTGTATTTACATCGCTTAAAAGATAACAGAATTCCAGATGTAATTTGTAGGACATTTTTTCGTCCACGTTGAATTCTGACGCTAAACGTCTGCAGTTGTAGGCATTGTTAAATAAAATACAGTTACTCTTTAGTCATTGGGAACAGTGTTGCCAACTCCAGTTTGCAGAAATACACTAAACGCTTAAAAAAAACCTACTAAATATAGCATAAAACCCATTATAATACATATTTAAAAAATAGTAATAATATTTACTTTTAACTTTGCTCTAGAGTATGTCATTAGGAAAGTCCAAGATAACAGAGAGGGTTTGGAATTGAACGGGTTACATCAGCTGCTTGTATATGCGGATGACGTGAATATGTTAGGAGAAATTCTACAAACGATTAGGGAAAACACGGGAATTTTACTGGAAGCAAGTAAAGAGATATGTTTGGAAGTAAATCCCGAAAAGACAAAGTATATGATTATGTCTCGTGACGAGAATATTGTACGAAATGGAAATATAAAAATTGGAAATTTATCTTTTGAAGAGGTGGAGAAGTTCAAATATCTTGGAGCAACAGTAACAAATATAAATGATACTCGGGAGAAAATTAAACACAGAATAAATATGAGATATGCCTGTTATTATTCGGTTGAGAAGCTTTTATCATCCAGTCTGCTGTCAAAAAATCTGAAAGTTAGAATTTATAAAACAGTTATATTACCGGTTGTTCTTTATGGTTGTGAAACTTGGACTCTCACTTTGAGAGAGGGACATAGGTTAAGGGTGTTTGAGAATAAGGTGCTTAGGAAAATATTTGGGGCTAAGAGGGATGATGTTATAGGAGAATGGAGAAAGTTGCACAACACAGAACTGCACGCATTGTATTCTTCACCTGACATAATTAGGAACATTAAGTCCAGACGTTTGAGATGGGCAGGGCATGTAGCACGTATGGGCGAATCCAGAAATGCATATAGAGTGTTAGTTGGGAGGCCGGAGGGAAAAAGACCTTTAGGGAGGCCGAGACGTAGATGGGAGGATAATATTAAAATGAATTTGAGGGATGTGGGATATGATGATAGAGAATGGATTAATCTTACTCAGGATAGGGACCGATGGCGGGCTTATGTGAGGGCGGCAATGAACCTCCGGGTTCCTTAAAAGCCAGTAAGTAAGGCTATAAATAATGATTAAACACTTATCGAAACTACAAAAGAAGAGATTCATTATCATCGTCTTCTTCTTCTTCTTCTTAAATTTCAGCCGTAGTTGTGGAAGTTGAAGTATCTGCAGTTTCTGGTTTTTATGTTTCCATTGTTCCGATTTTTTTAACAATGTGTTCAGGCAAGACAAAATCATGGCATCATTTATCACGCCGTCTCAGTACAGCCTTAATGTCAAAATTGAACATGATACCTTTGCCCCCATTCTATTTCTAATGTTGGTTTTAATTATATTCATCTGGGTAAATAGCCTTTCTACTTCTGTATTTGACCAGGGAAGACAGAGCACAGAAAGTGCAAATTCGGCTAATTCTTTGAATTGGTTCATATCTGAAGCATCTTTATAGACTACTGAAAAACTTCATACCAAAAACTACTGTTAAAATTTGGTGTGGTACCTCCACGTGTTATGTATGATACGGGATTTCCCCTTCAGACGAGAGGAATGCTAACACAGAACAAAGTCGAGTTTAGTTGTTTAAGGGAAAAACAAATTTCCACTGATCTAAGCGCGAAAAAAAAAAAAAACTAAATTTCGCACTGCCTACCGTTCAATAATTTTTCTACATCGACACAGAGAGAAAAAAACTAGCTTTAGTGGGAAAACCACCGTGTTGGCAACACTGATTGGGAAGCCTTCTCCCAAATGAACGTAAGTAGGAAGACTTTTGTATCTGTCATCAGCTCTGCTTCTCTCATAACGAACGATGTTTTGGAATAGCCATCATCTTTGCAGCCATTAAATTATTATACACTCCTTCTGGAGTAATTAATTTTTTCCTACAAAAAATGTAATTTTTCAATAAGTATTAATAACAGAAAAATTGTTGTATAATCCACAGTTTGAAAAATAGAAAGATTGGGTTTGCAGTAAAAAACTTTATTTTTCACAGGCATTTGACCCCTGTATAAACATGGGAGAGTTTCACTTAAGTATAAGGATAGGAGTGAAACATCACTTATGAAGGGGTGTCCTTAAACTTTTGGTAGAAACTGCAAAACTGTTTTCATAACACAAAGAGTACAATTAACATAATAACCATAACCTTAGTGCTTCTGTCTATAAAGCAGCCGTGGCGAAAATGTGATCGTGCGCCGAGCCACTGTGTAACCTGCAACGTGCAAAGCACTTATGGAGGGAGGCGGACACCCGAAGGGGAAGTGAAGCAACTGTCTGATTTATTAACGGATTTTCATTTTCCTTACGTCAAGCACGTAAATATAATTTTATACAGTATAAGGTTACAAACTAATGTTTAGTACGTGTAACGAAGAAAGAAATGAATAAGGAAACATAGGACACATTATCATAACCTATTAACTGTCTTCAGAATGTCTCTGCGACAGAGTTTCAAAATCAGGAATTATGTCGCTTATTGATAGTCGTAGGTGATCTCGAAGTATGTCAGTCGTGATCTAAATTTGGTTTTTACCATTTTCATTGTTGAAAATAATTTTTCACAAACGTAAGTTGTAGCGAACATGGCTTCAACAAAGCAAGCGAAAGAACGAAGCTTCGGATATTTATTTTTTTGGCAAAGATTTGAAAAGTTCAACATTTGTCAAGTCCTTACATCTAGCGTTCATTTAACATCACATTGCAAATCTGTGCGTTTAAATTGATGTAACCGCATTATTTGTACATCTGCTGAAAAAGGATCCACGTACAGAGATGATGATGATGTTTTTAATGTTTTATGAGTAACATGTATAATGCCGTGTTATGTTGTACAACCGTTTTCCTCGTAATACTTGTGAACAAATCATACATTTAATATTCTCGTCATATTGTCAGCAAAAAATGCGTCCTTCCATCCTACTTGAAACTTTCGATTTTGTAGAGGTAAGGCTCTACCTCCATGCCCCCCAAGTGCCTTCATGGCATGTTACGGGGATACCTTTACCTTTACCTTTTACATGGTTTCGAGAGAGACATTGCGACGATACGCCACTCGCAGGTCAGAGACAAATACGAATGGAACGGAGTTTGACTCCAGTGAGTGAGAGGGCGGGGGTTGGGGGAGGTAAGTAGCAAGAGAAATGCACAGCTATCATTGCGAGCCACAATGTGCTCGCGAATCACATTTTCGCCACGGCAGCTATAAAGCAACTTATTATATGCTTTTTCAGACATTTAAAATGCCAATGATTTCGTAATTCGCATAACAGTAGTAGTGAAAATACTTTGTAGCCATAAGGAATATGCCTTCTAAATACAAGATTTGACGTGTCTGAGCCTTTTGTCGAAAATCCTCTCAATTCAGTTTTAATTGAAATTATGTGTTACTTAAAAAAACTATAGAATTTATATCGACACAAAAAGGTCACCCTCATTTATCCTTACGCTTGAGTAGTTTTTAATAGAATATGACTCGTTTTTGCGATGTGCTCAGTTGAGTGCTGCTCCCGGAAAGATGGGAAAGGTGACAACTGCACAAATGGCCGTCTGTGATTATAGTGTTAGTAATTGAGGTTCGCTGTTTGTGCGGTTTATTCTGTTAAACCGACATCAATTTGGTGCGGTTGAAGTGGATTTGCGTTCTGTATTCGGGCGAGGGATACACTGGAAACTGTGGAAAGGCATATCCCATGTAACACAGAATTTTGTACCGTTTCATTGCAGGGTTTTGTTCCCCGGCTTGTTGGTTTTAGACATGAACTCTGAGGTAGGCTTGGCTACTCGGCAATTCTACAGGGTACGTACGGGTTTGTAGAAATTTGGTTTACAAATCTGAAAGATGACGCTCATCAGGTTATATTAGGTTCACCGATCTTCTTCTGAGAGACGTCTTAAAGCAGTTTTGAAACAGTCTTATCATTGTAAAAAAAATTCTTCCTCTTGAACCCAATTCTTGTCGACTGTTGTAAAATAGTTCTTACATAATTTAACAAATTTATTTCTTCTCGTCTCATTCTCTTATCCTCTTTCTCGGTTTACAAACGTTCAGTATTGATTACCCTTGGCATTTTCTCCTTCATTTTACCTTCCCTTATTCTCTTTACTATTTCCCTCTAGCATCCTCTTTACCTTCCCTTCTTTGCCTCTTCCATCCCTTCTCTGCAATATTCCCTATTATCTTAACTACGACTCTATGAACTTGTAGACAGTGAAATGAGTTTACGTTAATACGTGCACGTCCGACTTAATAGTTGTTACCTGCTTCACTGACCAATCATTCCTCCCCAAGTTAACGTCATTACACACCAACTTGAAGGTTTATACAGTAATTTGTTCCTGCAGATTTTGTACAAAATGGCCATCAGCTTGTCGCGTTCATACAGTAATTTGTTTCTGCAAATTATGTGCAAAATGAACTGAACAACGGTTTATATTCTCAAACAAATTGTTAGTTTACGAGTAAATCGATTTGTTTCTGCGTTCCGATATTCTTTGGAATGTGGCCAGAACTGCATTACGTCCTGCGGCCGTCGCCTGTCATAGTCGAATTTATAGTTTCAGCATTTCCGGGTCAAAGAGTGCTGGTGGCACTTGCGACTCTAAAAGCAGCCCTGACTTGTTCCGGGTTTGTTTCAAAGACACTTGATTTTTGTCGTTGAAGTCCTCCAAATGGAACGCGTCAGGCGCTTCGACATCAAGAGTACGGGTCAGGCCGTTAAATGCTACTAGAGTATACAATATACTGTAGGTACATAGTGTGTGTGTGTGTGTGTGTGTGTGTGTGTGTAATTTTACTCGAATTTACATAAAATAGGAAGATTGTATTATCGTAGTTCTAATCATTTGTAATATATTTCTGTTTACGAAAATCAACGTTTAAGAGGCGTAATAACTAAATAGACTTGAGCTAGTCTACAAACTAGAGGTAGTAGCAGCATTATGATCTCATTTCATAAATCCATTTTCACGTAGAACTACGTTTTTATCCTCTCTGGGGATGGGACAGTAACTTGAGAATTGACTCACATAAGAATGCAACCCCTTCTCGCCTTTATATTCCCGTTTTCTCCTTGTTCTCCTTGTATTCCTCTTGTTATTATATTCCATTTCTTCTCCATGTATTCCCCTTATTTTCCTTGTATTCCACTTGTTCTCCTTCTATTCACTTGTTATCCTTGTCTTCCCCTCCTCATATTTTCCTTGTTCTCCTTATCTTCTCTTTGTTCTCGTATTTCCCTTATTCTTGTATTCCACTTGTTCTCCTTGTATTCTACTTGTTCCCCTTGTATTCTACTTGTTCCCCTTGTATTCTACTTGTTCACCTCGTATTCTACTTGTTCCCCTTGTATTCTACTTGTTCTCCTTGTATTCCACTTGTTCTCCTTGTATTCTACTTGTTCCCCTTGTATTCTACTTGTTCCCCTTGTATTCTACTTGTTCCCCTTGTATTCTACTTGTTCCCCTTGTATTCTACTTGTTCCCCTTGTATTCTACTTGCTCCCCTTGTATTCTACTTGCTCCCCTTGTATTCCACTTGTTCTTGTATTCTACTTGTTCCCCTTGTATTCTACTTGTTCCCCTTGTATTCTACTTGTTCCTCTTGTATTCTACTTGTTCCCCTTGTATTCTACTTGTTCCCCTTGTATTCTACTTGTTCCCCTTGTATTCTACTTGTTCCCCTTGTTCTCCTTGTATTTCACTGTTCTCCTTGTATTCCACTTGTTCCAATTGGATGATATTGCGTAGCCTTCATTTCCACTCGACTTGAACTTGACAGTTCCAGATTTCTTCTCATTGGGTTAGTTGAAAGAAAGGGGATTTTATTCTCTCATAAAATGAATTGAAAAAAGTGTGAATATGGCAACGTTAATTTAGGATTTATAGATAGATACTTGTCATAAGAGTCCCTGAGAGCTGCTGCAGCAGTGCATTGCAACGAGGATGCTCATCTGAAGGATCTGATTTTTTTTAACAATTTCAATTATATAAGTGAAGCAAGAGGGAGAAAGGAACTGGTCACCCTACCCCATTATCTCCTGGCCTAGTTGCCTCATAAATGGTGTCTTCTTGGTATCACTTGTGAGGTTCAGACCTGTTTTCGGACTGTTGACAACTGAAGCAAATCCCAAGGTTCAAAAGATCTGTTGAGTCCCTAAATTACAAGTTCGATTCTCTTAATAAAATCTTGTTTTATTTCAACAATAGTTCGGTTAAAATGCCACACTTTTGTTATAAAATTACATTACGTTCCATGCGACTTCATTACATTTTTGTACTAAAGTGCAGTTCACAATAGCACATAATATTGTTTTGTACGTGTGTGAGAATGAAACTGTGTCTTACACGGCGCCGTTCTTTTTTTTTTTTTTTTTTTTTTTTTCTGCGTCTTAATACGTCATCATATTTCATATGATTTTTGTTTCTTTCTCTCTGTGTCTCATGTTTCGAATTACGGGACGCTTTTCATGAATAAATATTTTTGTTAGCTGAGTCGCTGTTGTCCAAAGATCCGTCGTCGTATCGACGTGAACTAGCAGCAAGTTGAGCTCCCCGCCGCGAGGGTTGGCTTGGCTTGCTACCCTTTCGGAGGCATGACGTCATGAGAGTAGCATGACCTGTTTATGGGAGGACTCATCCGTGATGTGGAGTTGCGGCTCTTTGATGCGTGTGCGAAAGAATTCCTACACAGTGTAGTATGCACCATGACGCATGGTGTGGAAATGTATTTTCTAAAAATAACGGAGAATTAAAGGTGGTAGATTTTCGCAATTACTATAAATACGATATGTGCCCAAATGCTGTCAAAATAAGCAACGTACAGTTTAAAAGCATGTCGTCGTTGATTTTATGAAACCTCCTATGTGATAGTACAGAGCATAATTATGCAGAAGGAAAAAAAATAGTACATTATGCAACGAGCCTATAATGATAGTAATTAAGAATCGAGTATGGATATTTATGAAACGAGCGCAAGCGAGTTTCATAATTTTCATACGAGCTTCTTAATTACCATTACAGGCGAGTTTCATACGACTTTTTATGCTCGACCATATTTCTAACTTAAAATTACCGGTATTCAGATGTATACATTTTATTTGTATCTGACAAGATCGGAAGTGACCTTGTTCTAGGTCGTGAATTGTGAGATGTGCGCAGACGCGAAAGTATTGATTTTTTCCGAGGAACAGTAATGTCATTGACCTTGACGTAGTCCCGTTAAACTTGATAATATTATAATATTATAACCTTGATTATTGAATTCGACATTGAAAAACGAGATGACAAATTGAATTTATTTGAATATTATTTACAATTAACGGTAATTATTATAGTAACAGACCATAACCTTCAGCGACAGTATTGGATTTCCAGCCTCCGTGACTTTTTGCTAATTCTCTTTCGATTGCATATCCGAGAATAATCGATACTTGCGGTTTTATAACGGTACAAAGCTGACTTGTCATTGGCTGAACACATGTAAGCTGAGTTATCATTGACTGAAGACCTGTACTTTAATGAGTAGGTGTACTTTAATGACATGCATTAAAGGACTGCTACCAGGTGTATAATTAGTACATTTCGGCATGGTCGAGCATAAAAATAATTAAACGTCAATACGCCTACACTGATCCTCGATGGTGTCGTCATATTCACTAGCCTATTGATATTTCATTATGTTTTTCTTTTCCCGGAAAAAAATTATATCCTGTACTGTCACATAGGAGGTTTCATAAAAGCAACGATGATGTCAAATATATTCTTGTATTTTTTTAATCCGCGATAAAATGAATAATTGAGTACAAAATTCGAAATGTGTTTCTGCGAAATAAGAACGAAATTATATTTCATGAAACATTTATCTTAAAAAAAAAAAAAGTGTCTAAAGGCCCCGCCGCACAGACGTTCATATTTTTTCGAATACTTTCGTGACTCCTTTGTTTTTACAGTATAATAACACAATGATGTGCCTTTCTGTAAAACATCTTTAGGTCCAGTGTTCACTCACAAACAAGTTGTATGTAATAGCGGTTGATTATAATCGAGTAACAAGATAGATCGAAGTAAAATCACTATTAAACAACGAGCGGAAGATTATAAAAGGTAGCATTTTTATGTTAGTGTTTGTAGTATTTTGATATGGCAAATTGTGTAATAAGAGGTTGGCTTAGGAAAAAGAAAGTATTAGAAAAACATTTAACTGTCACAGAAGGGCGAAACAGATAATAAAGGAGTGTCAAAATATTGAAATTTATTCCATGTAACTTTCAATGAGTGTCTTTGAATTGAATAAAACGATTTGTTGTCTTGACTACTCTGCGTTGGCATGCCCGTATCTTTTTGCATGTTCTTTAATGTTCACAATTTCATTGTAATTTCATATGATACTTACAGTATTATATTCAAGAATTTTATCTGGAAAATGTGGAAAATGCTTCTGTTAACACTTTGTTGACATTTGAATTTATACTACCAAACTTTTCATAAAAAATATTTCATACCAAAACGCTACAAAATGCTGAATTCTAACATTAAAGGTGCTATTAAATCTAAATTTTATTTTTAAATTTTAAGTTGCTAAGATCTACCATCTCTAATGCTCGAATTAAAGCACCTCTTTGCTCCTGGAACTCTTGGAAGTTGTTTGTAGATAATGGAGCAGAAATTTTCTTAAATAATAATACAGTAGAACCCCGATTATCCATCACCTTATTAACCGATTGGCGGATTATCCGACTGTCTTTCTCTAGCTCCTTTTCTATTGCAGAGAATAAATGAAGTGCTGTACGTTATGTTAGTATATATTTGTTCTGCAGAAGGTTGTTAATTAAAGGCCTTTACCCAGTACACAGTATGTAGTAGGAGTGCTTTCGTTACTGGCAACAGGTATATTTACTTTTTGGAGGGGTTGTCTTTCCCCCCACTTGTAAAATAGCCACTACTGTACATTCTTTCAAAGAAATTACCCCAAGAACTTTCAACCCTTGTACTATTCAGACCTTCTCCTTAATATTCGAGTGGCCGTACTGTGTACTTCTATGCAAAATGTCTTTCACGGGTGTCAAAAGAAAACGTGTTGTGCTAATTATCGAAAAAAAAAAAAAACAAATAATTGAGAGGTTTGAGGAAGAAACTGTGGCTCATTTCGCATCAGAATACAAGAATAAAATTGTACAAAATACGAGTACGTAAATCTACAACACGAAACTTCTACTTTTCCTATCTTCCTCCAGACAGTCATCACCCTTGGTCCTTAAAACCCGTCGTTGACAACGGTACTTAAATCACTGAAGTTCTGGTTCATTACCTAGCGTGTTAAATACCGTCACGGAGGAAATTACGAAATTGTAGTTAACTTTACGAAAATCTTTTATTTACGGATTATCCGATTTTTTCGATTAACCGTTCAGTCCATCCCTTCATTACCACGGATAATAGAGGTTCTACATAATAATAATAGTAATAATAATAGTCATAATTATATTTTATGTAAGTATTTTTACAGGGCTAAAATACGTATGATTTAATTACAGCCCCAATATACCTTCGGGTAAAATAGGGTTCTAGTAACTTGGAAATTCAATAATAATAATAATAATAATAATAATAATAATTATTATTATTATTATTATTATTTTTATTAGGAATATTCCATTATACAATGATTCTCCCTCAACCCAAACCAATCTGCTGTTGCCAGATGTCCCTGTCCATAGTGTCATCATCACTTAGTTCTTTTCTCTGCATATTCTGCGTTCGCTGTATGTTGATTCCCGCAGCAATCTGTACACATGATGATCATGACCATGTAGACGAATTGGTCTAATTATGGCAAAAAGAACTGAATATTCGATAAAACTAGCTCCAAAAAATAATCTTTGTCCATGTCCCTTTGCATGCATTTGAACTAGCTGTGTTTCTGGCATGGAATGCTGGCTTCATAATGCGGCTATTGTGAAATGCAGATGGAAGCGAATTACTTGCAGAAAATCTCCCGAGGACCAAACCCATGGTGATATTGAGTCTGGTGAGCTATGACTGGGTACATCCTTTTAGTAATTTTGCGTTTGTTTCCGAAACGGGCAGTTTTAAGTGGCAAGGAAACTAATTTGGTCGAGGCGCTAAACAACTACCTAAACATCGATTTCGTTTGCATCACTTGGTAATAAATGATTGCATTCACATTTGACTGATGAACGCGTGAAGTCGAGTGGCAAATTTTTTCGACAGCAATGCAATCTGTCTTCATTAATGCAAAGACCAGTCATAATTGATGGTAAATGAATTAGGAGTCTAATTTTGTTGGCCAGCGGAGCACTCTGACCACTCGTGGAGAAGGTTAACGGCTGAAAAAAAAAGTTTAGAGTTAAATTTGACATTTGCTAATAAAGATTGGTGGAGGTGTTTGTAAATAGGTCTGTGACGGGATTCACAGGATCGATTCATTTGCATGAAGCGTTTATGTTCTCGGTTGGCTGTTGTTGTACTATTCAGATTTTTAACGAAGTGATTCTCATTTATAACAATTGCAGATACGGTTGAGAATTTTAATGTAATGCAATTTATGTGTTGTATTATTTTTGCTTTATTTCTACAGGGACATCATTTTACTTTTACTAACATTTTTAATATTAACCTGGCTAAGAGAACCGGAAACACCGTTCGCTACCCCCTTCCACGGCTGCAGTTCGATGATACTGGCGTAAAACACAAACAAATCACTTTACTAGATATAGGAGGGAAGAAAAGTACTTCGTCCATTTACGTAAACTAGGAAATGTCGCGATTTTGAGTTCGATAATTTTCATTAGGTTTTTGTTTAATCAAAATGCAGTACTGTATTAACAATAAGTGTTTTTACTCACGAACTGAGTTATCCATGCGAACGTATTCATTATGCAGTGTATATTATACTGTCTACAGCACATTAGCGTACAATTTAGAGAATGAAGTTAAATTGAAAAATAATCATACTATGGATATTTAAACAACTTTTTAAAATGGTGACCGTTCATTTCGATACAGACTTCAGTTCTAATGTGCATATTATCGCACTATAAACTACTGCACTTAATTCCAATTACCAGTTTCGTCCTTCGTACTAGTAACTCATGTTGAAATAATTCTATACCTACCTACTCTATAAAAGAGTACCTTCCTTACTGTAAATTCAATCTTCACTTCTGCCCGACCCGCACAGATAAAATTACTCAGACATGCTAGCTACTGTCCGTCCAAGTGGTTATGCCGCAGGATCGTAGAAAGGGGGGAAATCACGTGACAGTTAATTACTTAACGAGTCCCTTTTATTTAAGTTATTTTAAACAGTTGTATAATATTACGTAAACGTCCAATTCCTAACAGAAATTAATGTTCTCAGGAAAGAGCTAAGACAACCCAGCTTTTACAGAGGGGTGTGCAGAAGCAGTTGGGGGAAATCGGGATGCGACGTAGGCAAACGGACAGTACCTGTGCGAAAATATGATTCAATATTGAAAGCTCTTTCGTCACTGGAAAACGCGAACATATTTCTGGAACGTACTATACTCACTAACTCAGTGCTGTTTACTATATGTGGCCTTGATTCTGTCTGGAGGACAGTTGGAACTTTATTAGTAGAAGGGGTGGGAGTGAAGTACATTAAAAAACTCAGGTACAATAAAGATTGAAGTAAAAATAAAATGATGTCCCTGTATATTTAACATTTAGGTAGTCGCGTGGAGGATCATGTTGACCCCTAGTGTTATATGTTGGTTTGTATTATTTTTACGCTGTTGCCTACATTGCCCAGCTTATCAGTACCTTTCTGAAAGGGTGTCGGCAATACGACTACATGATAACTTCCAGTTTATCACTGTCATTTGTTGCGTTGATTTAAATTTTCTAGGCTGGAGGTTCTGTTTACCCCCGCGCGACTACTAATGCCATAAATTAGTCCACAAGTAGTGCAGTGTTATTTTTGTGATTCTATGCGTGAAATCTCTTACTCTAAAAGATTTGGCAAGTAATGATGCATATGAGCTAGAAGATTTACACAGAATCAGAATATTTCATATTTTAATTCGTGTTTTTAATTGGGGTCACTCTAACCTCCACGCGATTACCAATGTTACAAATCAGTCCATAAGTATTTCAGTGTTACTTTTGTTGTACATATACATGCAAATTAAATTTATCCTTTGAAGAGGTGGAAAAATTCAAATACCTGGGAGCAACAGTAACAAATATAAATGGCACTCGGGAGGAAATTAAAAGCAGAATAAATATGGGAAATGCCTGTTATTATTCGGTTGAGAAGCTTTTATCATCCAGTCTGCTGTCAAAAAATCTGAAAGTTAGAATTTATAAAACAGTTATATTACCGGTTGTTCTTTATGGTTATGAAACTTGGACTCTCACTTTGAGAGAGGAACATAGGTTAAGGGTGTTTGAGAATAAGGTGCTTAGGAAAATATTTGGGGCTAAGAGGGATGAAGTTACAGGAGAATGGAGAAAGTTACACAACACAGAACTTCCCTCATTGTATTCTTCACCTGACATAATTAGGAACATTATATCCAGACGTTTGAGATGGGCAGGGCATGTATGAGCGAATTCAGAAATGCATATAGAGTGTTAGTTGGGAGGCCAGAGAGAAAAATACCTTTGGGGAGGCCGAGACGTAGATGGGAGGATAATATTAAAATGGATTTGAGGGAGGTGGGATATGATAGAGACTGGATTAATCTTGCTCAGGATAGGGACCAATGTCCCTATAGGGCTTATGTGAGGGCGGCAAGAACCTCCGGGTTCCTTAAAAGCCAGTAAGTAAGTGTATACATGCAAATTATTACTTAAGAACATTTTGGGAAGTAGTGACCCATATGAGCTAGAAAGTTTACGTGGAACTATGAATTTTATATTTTAATTCGTATTTTTGCTTGGGGGCCACTTTGATCCCCACGCGAGTACTTATGTCACAAAATAGTTCGCGAGTACTTAAGTGTCAATGATTATGTAGGTACCATATTATATCTGTACAAGTATTTACAATGAAATTCTAAATTTCATTTCAGTCATCCGTTGCTGAGCAACTGACGTCAGAATAGTGTGACGTAACTCATTGCTGTTGCTAAGCAACTGACATGTTGACATTTTCGTGACATTTTAATCATTATTTTGGCATCCGACTACAAACGTTTCACGTTAAAACTATACAGTATACACGAAGTGTCGTAATTAATATTTTGAAGTTCGCTGAATTTGGCGACACGTTACTGCGTTACGAAATTTTTACGCACTGCTGAATAATGTGGTACTTGTAGCTTCATGTTTTGAATATGTATTAATAAACTTCAGTTGTCTACGGTAAGTAATTTACACCTTGCTTTGGTTATCGTTGTTAATTCGTTAGGCGACGATAATCGAATCATTGAAATCTCCATTTGAGCGACAATTCGTTTCGAAAATGAAATCTTGTCACGGAAGCCAATTGTGCAGTGTAATAATACTTTACCTCTAAGTATTGGAAGAAAAACTATCCCTTAACACTACCACATTGTATCTTAAAAGTATTTATTTCAGTCACTGACTTCACAGCATATGTTTAAGGTGCTACACCTTTACATTACATATTTAAAAGACGTATGAACGTTTTCGTTGGTCTACGCCATCATCATCAGATACGAAGTACATTTCAGCGATATCAGTGCTCTCTACATAATATCTACAAATACAAAACATATTTAGTGGCATGCAAAATGAGACATATTAAAAACCAACATTGCTGTGATACACATTGACATTCTATATGACTGCCTTGATTGTCACTTACTTAAAATACACGTATAGATTACAAAAAAATATTGATTTACATATATATATATATATATATATATATATATATATATATAAATGCAAGTCTTCACATATGAGATAATAAAATGACACGATTTAAAAGTGATAAAAATAATAAAATATAAAACTAAGATAAAAAGTATTATGAATGTGAAGAGTTGCAAAATTACATTTATTATATTCTTATTTCTGTTTCACAATAATATATATATATATATATATATATATATATATATATATATATATATTTCCACCATTCAGAGAGCACTGATATTGCTGAAATGAAAACTATCCCTTAACACTACCACATTGTATCTTAAAAGTATTTATTTCAGTCACTGACTTCACAGCATATGTTTAAGGTGCTACACCTTTACATTACATATTTAAAAGACGTATGAACGTTTTCGTTGGTCTACGCCATCATCATCAGATACGAAGTACATTTCAGCAATATCAGTGCTCTCTACATAATATCTACAAATACAAAACATATTTAGTGGCATGCAAAATGAGACATATTAAAAACCAACATTGCTGTGATACACATTGACATTCTATATGACTGCCTTGATTGTCACTTACTTAAAATACACGTATAGATTACAAAAAAATATTGATTTACATATATATATATATATATATATATATATATATATATATATATATAAATGCAAGTCTTCACATATGAAATAATAAAATGACACGATTTAAAAGTGATAAAAATAATAAAATATAAAACTAAGATAAAAAGTATTATGAATGTGAAGAGTTGCAAAATTACAGTAATTACATTTATTATATTCTTATTTCTGTGTCACAATAATATATATATATTTCCACCATTCAGAGAGCACTGATATTGCTGAAATGTACTTCGTCTCTGATGATGTTGGCGTAGACCAACGAAAACGTTCATACGTCTTTTAAATATGTAATGTAAAGGTGTAGCACCTTAAACATATGCTGTGAAGTCAGTGACTGAAATAAATACTTTTAGGATACAATATAGACTTCTCTGAAAATTAAAAATGAATTGCAAAACTATCATTTTGATTTAATGTAATAAAAAACGAATAAATTATTACATTTCGTATTGAAATTTAACAGAAATAGTGCTGCAAAATTCAGTAAACACCAAATCATGTATTTCGACCAGACGCTTTTTTTTTACTATCGACTTTTGCATTGAATGAACATCTGATAACAATCTGAGTTGTCTGGCTCAAGAGGATATGGATGTACAAAACGCAACGCTCAAGCGTACCGGTATGGATAGATACTCCAGATTGTGCAAATGTCAGTTATCCAGAAGAACAGTACCAGTACATGATTCGATAGAAACAAACATTGGTATAATTTCAGCGATAATTATAATAGAATTTAATTGTATTAAAATAGCAAGCTTAGGTTAGTAGAAAATAAGCTAATCTCTGCTATATATTGCTACAAAACGAGGAGTCTAAATTGATTTTAAATTTTATAATTGTTGTTTATTCAATGTCCGAAGACAGATCTGAACCTCACAAGTTATACCAAGAAGGTACCACTTATGAGGAAACTAGGCCAGGAGATAATGAGGTAGAGTGGTTAGTTCCTATCCCCTTCCATTGCATACATCGCCGATTAGCTACACATTACACAAATCAGACTTCAGATGCAAACAAACTATTGTTCTTCCTCTGACGCATATCAAGTGAGATGTACTGCCTGATAATAGATGTACATATCAGCCAGGACCTTAATCAGAGGGTAATTTCATAGTATTAAGCAATAATTCAAATGTAATTTTTCCAAGAGGTGTACATAATTACGTATAAATCAGAACTACGTTTCACTGATTACGTTTAACCCAGGTACTACTGTTTCGTATGTAAAAAAAAAAAAAATAATAATCTTACTACTGCAGAATTAGGCAATTGTTCCCTAATTGCTACAGCAACATTTTCCGACCACAAATCTCACAGTAATTTCCGCGTCCATAAATCTCACTGTGACATCTCGTTATTGAATTTTGGTTCACTTTGGTAAAGACTGTGTAAAAATTAATTTTACGTTATACATTAGCATTATATTTTTTTAGTTTACTTCGCTTTGCAGTGACAGATATTGTAGGAATTCGTTTTACATCGCCGTACAAAAGCAAACTACATCAGAATGAAATTAATGTTTCTTACTTACTTACTGGCTTTTAAGGAACCCGGAGGTTCATTGCCTCCCTCACATAAGCCCGCCATTGGTCCCTATCCTGAGCAAGATTAATCCATTCTCTACCATCATATCCCACCTTCCTCAAATCCATTTTAATATTATCCTCCCACCTACGTCTCGGTCTCCCTAAAGGTCTTCCCCCCCCCCCGGCCTCCCAACTAACACTCTATATGCATTTCTGGATTCGCCCATACGTGCTACATGCCCTGCCCATCTCAAACGTCTGGATTTAATGTTCCTAATTATGTCAGGTAAAGAATACAATGAGTGCAGTTCTGTGTTGTGTAACTTTCTCCATTCTGCTGTAACTTCATCCCTCTTAGTCCCAAATATTTTCCTAAGCACCTTATTCTCAAACACCCTTAACCTATGTTTCTCTTTCAAAGTGAGAGTCCAAGTTTCACAACCATACAGAACAACCGGTAATATAACTGTTTTATAAATTCTAACTTTCAAATTTTTTGACAGCAGACTGGATGATAAAGGTTTCTCAACCGAATAATAACAGGCATTTCCCATATTTATTCTGTGTTTAATTTCCTCCCCAGTATCATTTATATTTGTTACTGTTGCTCCCAGATATTTGAACTTCTCCACCTCTTCAAAAGATAAATCTCCAATTTTTATATTTCCATTTCGTACAATATTCTCGTCACGAGACATAATCATATACTTTGTCTTTTTGGGATTTACTTCCAAACCTATCTCTTTACTTGCTTCCAGTAAAATTCCCGTGTTTTCCCTAATCGTTTGTGGATTTTCTCCTAACATATTCACGTCATCCGCATAGACAAGCAGCTGATGTAACCCGTTCAATTCCACACCCTCTCTGTTATCCTGGACTTTCCTAATGGCATACTCTAGAGCAAAGTTTAAAGGTGATAGTGTATCTCCTTGCTTTAGCCCACAGTGAACTAGTTTCTTGGGAATACCAAATTCAATAAGAATATCATATAAAACTTCTCTCTTAACAGAGTCATATGCCTTTTTGAAATCTATGAATAACTGATGCACTGTACCCTTATACTCCCATTTTTTCTCCATTGTCTGTCGAATTAATGTTATGTTTCAATATATAAACGTGCACTGTATGAGTGAATTTTTGTTGAACAAGAGTAGACTACGCACGAATTCATTTTACATTTCTGGCTTAGAGGAGATTTTGTAGCAACAATTTTTGGATTGTAAAAATAAGGAGAGTTATTCTGGAGAAGTGCGGCTTATTGTCTTCACATTTACTCGTTCGTCCTGTCGATCAGACGCTACATCCCATATTTTGCCTGTTTTTAATCAGCGATTGCGTCTAACTCTAGGTTCAACTTGTGTTGTCGAAGTTTTCTGAGGCCAGAGATTTCGTAGAATTAAAGGGGCATATACACACATCCTGAGTAGTCACCACATTAATGTCTTCCAGAAGTCATCGCGACGTTCAGAGGGACTTGGCCCCATCCAAGCATGCCGTTGCACTAAGGAACTGCCTTCAGCCAGGACTATTTTTGGACATGACGAACTGGAAAGTGTATTTCGTCATCATTTTTTTCCTCTCCGCAGTCTTAATAATTTCAAATCTTGGCAAGACCCTTCCTTTCAACTGCAACTGGATTGGCCTCTAAGTGCTTAGATGGGGCACCGCCCACGATTCTCGCCAAAGACAAGTTTTACCGTTTAGATAGCGAACAGAATAATGCAGGTAGCTGGCAGTCGCACACGGTCCTGCTCAAGTGCTTGTGTGTGTACAAGGGCAGTGTTAACATTGTCACAACTCTTCGGTTTTTGTGCAGTTTTAGAATAACGAGTGTTCTGGTGTATTCCAGTAGTATCAGTACTTAGTAGTTACAGCTGTTTGTAAAAATGGAAAGATTTTGCTCAGTCTCTTCAGTGTACTGGTATAAAATAAAATAATTAGATTAGTTGTTTCATTTTTCTCTTAAAGTAACCCAATATTAAGCACACTTTCGTCCCTTATTAATATTACGAACGCGAAATTTATCCAACGTCACCATACATACCAAATAAGAATTTAATAGTCTTTTTCTCCTTGATCATTTTCGCTTTCATGTTTTCTTTCTCTCCTTTGTTATTTTTTATGTCCCTCTTTTCCTGATTTTCATGTTCGCCTTCCCCCCTTTTCTTCTTTGCCTTTCCCCTTCCTCGTTTTTGCCTTTCCCCTTTTTCGTCGTTGCCTTTTCCCTTTTTCGTCATTGCCTTTTCCCTTTTTCGCCATTGCCTTTTCCCTTTTTCGTCATTGCCTTTTCCCTTTTTCGTCATTGCCTTTTCCCTTTTTCGTCGTTGCCTTTCCCCTTTTTTCGTCTTTAATTTTCCCCTTTTTCCTCTTTGCCTTTCCCCTTTTTATTCTTTGCATTTTCCCCCTTTTCGTCGTTGCTTTTCCCCATTTTTCGCCGTTGCTTTTTCCCCTTTTTGTATTTTCCTTCCCCCCTTTTCGTCTTTTCTTTCTCTCCCTTTTCATCTTTTCCTTCCCCCTTTTTCACCTTTTCCTTCCCCCTTTTTCACCTTTACCTTTCCTCTCTTTCGTCTTTGCTTTTCCTCCTTTTTTGTCTTTGCATTTCCCCCTTTTTCGTCTTTGTATTTCTCTCTTTTTCTTCTTTGCCTTCCCCCTATTTCGTCTTTGGCTTCCCTCTTTTTCGTCTTTTCCTTCCCTCTTTCCTCTTTGCATTTTCCTCTTTTTCGTCTTTGCCTTCCCCCGTTTTCATCTTTGCCTTCCCCTTTTTTCGTCTTTGCCTTTCCCCATTTTCGACTTTGCCTTTCTCCTTCTTCGTGTTACCCTTTTCCCTTTCTCGTGTTACCCTTTTCCCTTCTTCGTGTTACCCTTTTCGCTTTCTCGTGTTACCCTTTTCGCTTTCTCGTGTTACCCTTTTCCCTTTCTCGTGTTACCCTTTTCCCTTTTTCGTGTTACCCTTCTCCCTTTTTCATCTTCGCAATTTCCCCCTTTCCGTCTTCGCATTTCCCCTTGTGTGTAAAATTGTCTACATAGACTGTTGTTTCTAGTTAGTAGTCCGGTATTGTTGAACTTCATCGTTTATTGAAAATATAAGCAAATAGTTACTAATATCTTAAATTTTTTCTACGGTCTAATTTTATGCATCCTTTTTTTCACTTAATAAAAGTGCAGAATTGAATTTTCTATGTTCTGTTTTTACTTCTCTTACTGAGTACTCATGTTTCACTATCATACAAAAACAGAGATACCAGCCATTATTTTATAAAATTTAAATCTTGTTTCTTTTCTAGTTTATTGTTCGAAAGTTCCCTAATTTAGTATTGCATATCACCTAGAATTCTAGATCTTAAAACAGTCTCCTATTTGATATTCTAAGCCTACAGTTAATTCGAACAGTAGATTGATTATTAGATTTTAAAACTTATCTTATCAATATAGATGATTTTACGAAAAATTATTATTATTTTTTTATAAAATTGTTTACGTATTTGCTTGATTCAAGTAGTGTAAGAAAGTATTGTAAATCATATTTTATGTTTATTATAATAGCATCTTCTTCGTATAGTAACATGTTAAAACGTATAGAGTTGTTCCATTTTATCCAATTTTAGTACCAAATTCTTTTATAGAGTAGGTAGATGAAATATTTCATTCTTGTCTAACACCGCACATTCTGTATCATTTGTACAATAAGTAAATAATTGGATAACATCAGTATATGTACGTATCTTTTATTTCTATTAATGGACTAAAAAGCCATTATGTATGCATATATGTATGTATGTAATAAGGCTGTTTAATCCGTTAATAGAAATAAAAGACAAGTTCATAGACTGATGTCATTCAATTCTTTACTTTATTTTACAATGAATCGCAACTTATCTGAAAAAGTCATTAAAGAACTCTGTATAAACTAAGGAGCTTTATGGACACACTGTATTAACGCTGCCGGATCGTATGTGGGAGGGAGTTCGTTTGCCACACTTTGCACGTGTACGAAGAGTGACTGAAGAAGCATGAGCATTAAAATAAATTTGAGTTGCGGAGCCGGATTCGCGCTGCCGTCTCCTTTGTCTCCAGTTCGCAGGATGATTAATATGTGGCTAATAATTGCGGAACGTGCGTGAATTACAGTCTGGGTCAGGGCAGTATTAATCTTAGCAGCGTTATCTGGGTATACACAGATCTTGTCGCTTCGAGGTAAATAAAACGCGCGGATGAAAATACAGCCTGTAAGTCAACACTAAAGTCACACGACTGATCAAACAATGAAACCGTGGAGAAGTATCCCAAGCTTAAAGGAGTTTGCAGCCTGTATATTGGTTTCAATTATACACCCGAAATGTGCCCTGCTTCAAGGGATTGTGTGATTCTAGGGTTCTGTTTCCTGAAGGAACTACTTTGACTAGTGACGAGCGGACAAATAAACCAGAGAAAATGACAAGTTGAGTAAATTTTTTGACAAACTTGTGAAGTGACTGTCAATCGTTGACAAGTTTGACATGTAAGATGTCAGATCAGAACATAGCATTGTTTCATAAAATTAGAGAAGAAAAGGAGATTGTTTTTGGAATTTTTTCACCATAAATAACCAAAGATGAAACAAAAAAAAATGGTCCACACCTGTGGAGTAACGGTCAGCGCGTCTGGCCGGGAAACCAGGTGGCCCGGGTTCGAATCCCGGTCGGGACAAGTTACCTGGTTGAGGTTTTTTCCGGGGTTTTCCCTCAACCCAATACGAGCAAATGCTGAGTAACTTTCGGTGCTGGACCCCGGACTCATTTCACCGGCATTATCACCTTCATTTCATTCAGACGCTAAATAACCTCAGATGTTGATACAGCGTCGTAAAATAACCCAATAAAAAAAAAAGAAACAAAAAAAAATGGAAGGAAATTGCTCTGTAGACTGGTGAAGCATAAAACTGTGGAAAAATTTCGTCTAAATTCATACCTAATAAAAATTATAGTTCAAAGCTGTTTCATTTTTGTGTAAGTTAACCTGAATCTCTTATTAAATTTATTTATATTATCCATGCCGGAACAAACAACTCTTTTTCTATTTGAAGAGTCTACTGCAAGAATGATGGATGTCACTTTGTTGTCGAAAATGAACCAAGACTGTCAATGCATAGCTTCAGACATATATGTAGAATGTACGTAGAGAGTTGGCATTAACACTGATAGTCATTGTCCAGCAATGATCGGAAAATCACAGTTAAGCTTTGAGCGCTAAGCTTTTCAAACTTTCAATTGCTTCTCCAGAAAAATGTATTCCAAATGACATCCATCATTCTTGCAGTGGACTCTTCATTTATTCTTTTCCTCTTAGGATTTTGCATTACGATTTCCCTTTCTGAATCACATGATCAAATTTCTTGGCTATTTCTTCTTCACCTCTCATTACTCATCTTCCACTTCCTCCCATGTAATTTTCTCCATCTCCCTCGTCTTCTTCCACACTGATTCTGTTCATCTTTTTATCAATCAGTGATGACAGTTTTGCTAGAATATGTGTATAGGCCTATAATAAATTAGGGAACGGATTTATAATCCAGTATTTATTTTGTTTGCTACCTCTAGACTATGTTATTCAGACATTACACAGGATCACCATATTAAAATTCTATAGGACCTGAAACGTCTAAATAAACTATAAAGTCCTATAAATGCCTAAAAACTATGTTTGTGCTTAGAAGCGCCTGTTTAATATTTTGCGTATATTTAAAGTAAGTGTAAAAAAATGCAAAAAATGCACAAAAAACTACAATATTTAAAATGTAAAAAAATGTATCTTACTGACAAACACTAGTCTGGCAAGTTCGTATTATATTGGTCTTAGAAGGGGAGGAAAGAAGATTTTACCTGATTCCTGGAACCGAAGATCGTTTGGAAAAGTCGATCCTACTCGTAATATAAAAGGGGTGTTACTGGTGGTAAGTTGTTCAGTTTAGGCGATGGATTAGAAATTAGTTCTCGCACTTTCGTTATGCGAAATGAAATGATTAATCAGCAATCAGTCTCTTTCACTGATAGAATTTGAGTCTTCAGTTCACTAGTATTCATTGCCAACAGCGTTTCTTTACACATAAATTGCACCTAAAATTAAATATTTGCCAAAATTAAAATTATTAATAATATTGTTAATTTTATATGAACTCCTAAAAGTCTAATTTGGATTTTATAAAATCCTTAATCTCTCTTTTTTTTAGCACCTAGAAATCCGTTCCCTAATAATAATAATAATAATAATAATAATAATAATAATAATAATAATAATAGTAAATCAAGCAGAGATTACACGCTGGTCCAGTTCATTACCATGGGAGCGTCACTGCTCTATCCAGGTAGTCATCACTTCGAGACCAGGAGAGATCTCCGACAGTATTCACAGAGCTGATGTCGGCAGCCAATAAGGACTCTAATGCCACCATCACCGAGATGGTAAACAACGAGGAAGACAGCTTATTAGCAGCTTATTATTATTATTATTATTATTATTATTATTATTATTATTATTATATTCATCTATGATAGAGTATGGCATATTTAAAACTATTTTTTGCGCGATAGTGTGTTTTCTCGTCGTTACAGCAAACGGCCGTCACGATTGCAAGTTGATGTTACTGAATTCAGAGTTGCCAACCTAGATAAGTATGTTGAAATATTACAAATAACTGGTCTAGTGTTGTAATGAAAACCATGCTTTCTTTGTATGCTGCAATGCATGTAACCTTCATGCGCAAAAGGCAGTGTTAATTATTAATATACATTATACGAAACAAATCACTGCATTTGATATGTTCTGAACTTTATTTAAATAATTCAAACTTTACTTAACATAAAGAAATACAAATTATTCCAATTGAACACGAAATATTACGAGTAGGCATCTGAATCATTTTTACTCCTTCACATTGAAGTTGGTGGTGAAGTTTGTACGTTGGCCAGACTGCTAACATCAGTAAACTGTTCATAGTGTATCGTACGTACTGTATATTAAAATTAAAAAAAAAACTATATATATATATATATATTATTTTCAAAATATACTATCGTGCAAAAAAATACTGTACAATACGCGTTTGTGAAGTGCATTACAAAATCTGGGAGATTTCAGTCTTCTTCTCGATTTTGTAAAAAATACTTCCCAACCTTGTACCGTAATATACTGTTGTTTGTGGCAGGTATTGATCCAGTGTCAGTTCTCGACATACGCCCTAATCTTACGATTTTTCTTTAATTTTGTAGAAAGTCAACATAGTTTCCCACCACACTTACAATACAGATCGTTGTGTATAAAAATATCCGAAGATAAGAATAAAATTGACAAGTTGTTATCTCTTATCAATTAGTGCCTTTAGGCCTATAGGGGGTGTATTCGACCGGGGACACATACCGAAAACTTCGCGTCGGACATAGCTTACGAGAACTTCAGTTCCTTTCTTATGTCCCTGTATATCATGTAATCAAAATTGCGTTTATAGTTGAAGATGATAGTTAAATATAGAATTACTGTGTCTGCTGCCAGATTAAAATGTAGTAGCGTGTTTTCTGCTAGACGTATAGAAGCTGAACGTCCTTCAATCCAGAAAGCGAGGCAACACATGCTGCTTAATTGCCTTGCAGACGTGCCGCCACTCCAGGCGCTGTGGCGTGATACGCTTTTCGTAAAGGAAAACTGCGAGCGACTTGCCCGTGTTAGAACAGCTGTTGAAGTTGGTTTCTGCCCTGTAGAACACGTAGGTCATCCTATAGCTCTGAGTCTTCCATCTGGGGGGGGGGGGAGTCCAGTGAATGTCGGGTTGTCATAGAGATGCTGAAACAGCTGGTAGACTGGAATTTGTCTCGGCTCAAAGGGGATCATGCTAATATTGCAGCTGATATGTGCATCTTACGTCTTATGTCACTGATAACGTCATATTTTAAAACTGTCGACTCTATATTTGAAACAGGAGACCATTACAATGAATTATCACTCCTGTTTTTGTAGCACTGGTGCATTTGACAGGAATTATCTCGGTGTGGATTTACTTTAGAAGACAATGCGAAGTGAAGAAATTATAAATAAATTAAACGAAAAAGTTATTGTGATGGAAATTAAAAGCTATCAAAAGAAGTGGCGGGATAGTATGTTAAGAATGTTGAGGTGCAGGTATCCACGTCAGGTTTGGACTACAGATTAAGCGGATGTTATTGTTGTTTAGTCAAATTACTGTCCAAAGACAGGGTTGAACCTCATAATTGACACCAATAAGACATCGCTTATGAGGCAACTAAGTCAGGAGATAATAGGGCAGGGTGGCCAGTTCCTTTTCCCCTCCATTGCATACATCACTGACCAGTAACAATTATTACAGAAGAGATAGTTACTGGACGGCCTAAGAGAAGATGGTTTCTTCTATTTTAGACTCGACTCGGGTAAAGAGTTCAATCCTTGAATGGGACATGATGTATGTCGGTGAAAGTGATTGTCAGTAGAACTCACATTTATGTAATTACGCTGTTTGTGACTCTCCATTCGCAGAGTTACAGGATCAAATCTTTACATTCTACAGTTTTGTCTTTGGCATATTGAAAAGTAATACGACACATTTTTTTTTTTTTTTTTATAGATATTTCGACACGAATTTATACATAGGGGAGGGTTGGGTAGTATCGGACATCGGGTAATATCGGACAGTGAGTTTCTTTCATCTACCACCAGATGATAGTACCTGAATGACATGGTTACGTTTCTGTATGCGACATCACAGAAACGCAACCATTTCATTCAGGTACTACCATCTGGTGGTAGATGAAAAAACTCACTGTCTGATACTACCCAACTCTCCCCTCTACAGGGTGGAAATGAAATAACTGCCGATTTTCAGAGCGAATAGCACATGTTGTATGTAACAAAAAACTGTAAAACCATATTGGTGGAAAATCTATAGTTTTCTCGGAAAAATATTTATTTTTTCCAAATGTTTAATACCCTCCTATTCGGTAACTATTGCGAGTAGGATCGTGATTTTTGTGTGTATCGGTAGAAAATTTAATAAAGAATCATTTATCTCTCTGGCGTATTTCAATAGCGTGGACGGTTTTCGTGTAAATTTAATTTAAAAACCTCTGATTTGAAGCCACTGACCGATGCGACAGCCAGAAAGGGAGTTGGGAGGTAGTTCGCTAAGGCAGACAGACTTGAATTCGTTGGCCTCTTACATCTGTATTACGAAACGAGAGAAGAGAACGTTAGCGGCGATCTTCCAGATCGCTGAAACTTGCAACTAAATTTTGTAATTAACCGTGCATTTAATTACAAAACGTAATATAGGTTTTCTATTCATTTAAGTGTACCTTACCGCCCCTTTCAATCTGCAGGATTATTTCACTTCCAGTTCGTTTAGTGTGGCTCGGGGATGATGGGGGGGATGTAAGCAGGAACCGTTTTGGTATGTGACGACTGTCCGATAGAAGCACTGTTTCCACGATAGTGGCGCTTACAGGTAATGCAACATTCCAAAATCGTTGGATTGGAAGGGCTGGGCCTGTACCTTGGCCATCTCAATCGCCCGATCTCAGCTAATTATATGGATTATTATTTTTTTAGGAGATGAAACATCTGGTCTATGAGTCCCCGATAAATACTGTTGAAAAATGGCTGCTCACATAGCTACAGTTCCAGCGGTTATTAATGAAACGCCTGATACTTTTAGTAATACCAGAGTAAAAATGGCACGCAAATGCCATCTGTATACTGATGTACATGATAGGCAGTTTCTACAACTTCTCTGATGTGGATGCGACCAAATCTGTAAGCGCCCTTAGAAGAAAAACGACTCTTCAGCCGGTCTGTTGTCACATACGAAAATTGTTCAAAGTTTTGAAACAATCAGTACGAGACATTTCAGCTGAATATTGCTAGCAACTGCAAAATTCACTACCTGGCCACATTATTGTAATCACTCACATTTTTACTATACTTTACATATCACTTCCTCATTTGAACTCTGGTATCCTTTCTTAAGCAGAATTAATATTACATATTTAATTTTTAAACATTATTAAGTAAAATTACAATTATAACAATGTTAATTCAAGAAATATTGATAAATAACCAACCACACCTCATTTTTACAGAAATTCCAGTATTTCGTACGACTTCCTTTGGCTTTAATTACAGCTTCAATTCTCTTTGGCATGCTTACAATACACTTCTGTATTATTTCCTGGATCCTCTCATTGTGATTCCAAACAGCCTTTCAATGAGTCGAACTCTGGTAGTAATAAATTCTTTTGCCATCTCTATTTTTACGAGTTCCCAGACATTCTCAATGTGATTCAAGTCCGGTGAGTTTCCTGGCCATAGCAAAAGTGGAATGTTTTTGGAAGCCAGAAACGTTTTGACTCTCCTAGCAGTGTGGCAAAGTGCACCATCTTGCATAAAAATATATTTTTCCCCATTGGGAACCATTCGTTCAGCTGAGGGATAAGCCTGTTTTCCAATACCTGGATATATTGATCTTGTTTCATTGTTCCCTGAACAATGTAGAGTCGTCCTGAACCTTTGCCTGATATCACAGACCATATCATGACTGATACTGGGTGTTTAACTGTGTTAACCAGGCATCCAGTAATAAAATTTTCTCCCTTTCGTCGACGAACAAACATTGCTTTGTCCATCAAACAGTGAAAGGTTGATTCATCGGAGAAGCAAATCTGAACATTGTCAAAGAAACTGATAAAAACTCTAAATTTTGTCTTTAAGTATTAAATAGTTCATTACTGGTTAATATTAAGAAATTGCATACCCTTTTCCAATCCTCCAAGGTGAAATGTTTGTGCTGTTTTGCCCAGAGAAAGCGTTTCTTGTTCATAGCGTCGGTCAAAGCAGGCCGATGGCACTTGTACCCCATTTCATACAATCTCCGACGCACTGTTCTTTCAGATACTATAATGTGGCCAGGTACTGTACAGACCAGCTCATAGCTGATAATTTGTGTTGGCTGTGTAACTGAAAATATTGGTCTTCGATGTCATTTTACTAAAGTAAACCATGTGATGTATGAACATAACATATTTGACTCCACGTTGATACATCGGGAAGAGTGAAGAGGCACGTACATTTACAGGTTGTTTGTAGATTTTTTGTGTTGGAAAGGCTTTTTTCTCGCCTCATCTCACATTTCTCAATATACTTAAGTAAACTCAGTCATATATTCAGGGAGTTACACAATAAGTTTACAATTATTAACGCTGGTTTGTCAGTAAATAAACGTTCTAAACTACACAAGATGTGTGAAAGGACTCTATTATGTTAATGTACTTATTTGCACGGGAGAAACATTGGCACGCGTAAAAAATGAAGTGTTAAACTATGCGGTGGCTGAGTGGTCAGAACTTCGGCCTGCCACGCAGACGCATCGGGCTCGAATCCCGAGCAGGCATCCATAGTGAGGTCTGTCACGTACAAGGCTGCAGTTAGGATTTTTATCGAGATTCTTCTCTTTCCCAAGCGTTGGGCATAAACATCATTTCGTTCGATCTCCATTCTACTGTGCTCCAACCACGAGAAAGTCTCTGCCGGCTGAGACGAAAGGGAGTAATGCTGTGAATGGATGTTGATGTCATAAGGTCACACACGTGGGTACTCATATCTCTATTGGCTCGCTGTCACAGCACAAACAATAACATTGTTACACACATGTTTATACTACCATAGTTACAAAATTAGATCACTGTTAATCTCCTGGTCTTTTAATCTCTTCATACAGGAAATAACAAATGCAGGAGAGCGCATTGTTTTTAAACAGACGTTATAACGATAATATTATATATCCAATACATGTCGCAATAGTAAGCACATTCTTTCACGGTTGATCTCCTGGTTGGAGAACAGTATTAAGGTAGGCACTTACCGTAACGAATTTGTTCGGCTCGTTCGGATTTTTATTCTTTGCATTATTTTAAATGGAGCATCGCCCATTTGGCCGTATCGCCGAAAATTCTAAACGGATTTCCGTACAGGCCAAGGTTGAAATAAAGAACGTCATGAAAATGATATCGATCGCAAAGCCTCCAATAGCGGTAATATTGAAGGTATAAATTAGATGGATGGCTCGAAGCATATTTTGTTAATCCAACGGTATGAAGAGCTTCACAAGTTACCAAATTGTAATATGCAAAAACATAATGTAGATGTGGGATGAGATTGGGGAAAATAATGAATCCACTAGGTATGTTCTTCATAGTTTAAGTTACAGAGCTATTCATTTTATTTCCAGGTTCAGTTAAAAACAATGAAATAATGCGCTTTAGCGGTAAATAACATTATTTGATTATCAAATCGGAAATGCGGACAAGTGAGCGATACTATAGTAAAAATTCGAACACGAACGAATTTTTTTTCCGGTAAGTGAGCGCCTACCTTTATCACTTCATAGGATTAAGCCCGGTTCACAATAATCCGGGAACGGAAACGACAACGAGAACGGAAATACTGTTAAAATAAATGTATTTAAATGTGAACATTCACAATTAACGAGAAGCTTGCCGGAGCCCGGAAACGGGAACGTGAAAGTTAATTGTGAATGCTCACATTTAAATAGATTTTGTGTGAGATCGTGCGTATTTGCTTGTTTTCCGCACAGATCCAATACGCGGTAAGTGTGAAATACCACATTCAGTATTCCCAACGTAACACACATAACAATTTCCCTCTTCTTACCGCTTAAGCGTGACATACATTTTAATGCTTTAGGCTTTTAACATATTATTTTTAGAGACGTTTAACATAGTAATAATTATAAATTGGAAACTTACCACTGCAATTTCACCTAAATTGCACTGTTAATTATTGTTTTTAAATATTTGCAAAAATTAAGTAAAGTCTACTACTCCACGAAACTTATTGCATTCCTGATACAAGTAACATTAAGGAAGCCGTGAAAAAATCAACAAGATTCCAGATGCCGATGTTATTACTGCAATATGTTATATAAATAATATTGTTAAAATATTAAAATGAAAAATAAATCATTACATAACCTTAGCGTTTGTTTTAAGTTCGCATTTATAGACTGGGGGGGGGGGAGACAGACGTATATCATGGCCTGCTGGAGTATAGTAAACACAGAAAACATTTTATAGCAACAATGTTGAAGAAAGATATTTTGGCTTTCCGAAATTGCTGTCATTAAACAGAAACCAACATGGAGATTTCATTGCAACTAATTAGAAATTCGTCTTTCAGGTATGTAATAAACGATCTTCGCACAAAATAATGTACGATACACGAGCGGTATGTTTGTTTTCATGTTCTCGGAAATTAAAAAAGCTCAACTACGTTTCGCTTTTTCAATCTTTTCCTCGAACATGAAAACGTCAACATACCGCTCTTGTAACGCATATTACTATATTTTAACATTATTTCCGTTCCCGGTTTATTGTCAATCAGCCTCTACTCGGACGCCGGTTGGCGACGCACGTGGATGTGGTCTAGGGCTGACAGGGGTTACCGACTTGAAACCTGGATGTGCTGTAAACCTTAGCATAGTCGGCCGGCGTTTGGGAATGCCCCTAGCTCGAAAGTAATTAATTACCTATGCGGAGTAGTTGAAACCATTTTCCCAAGCTTGCACAAGAGTTATCTGAAAATAGAAGAAAATTATTGTACAGTACGGTGCTACAGAGTTTGCGAGAGGATGGAATGCGATAAGGAAAACACTAAGCGGCGTCTATGCTATAACAGTGAATCAAAACATACCATGCCTATTGGCTGTTCAGAAAAATATTGATCGAATTCTGACGGTTATTGATAAGCTCTCTCCGCCTCTAGTTAAACGTATTAGTAGCGTAGAGTGACCACGAGCACTGTTGCCAACTGAAGTGTCCAGAAAGTCGCCAGATTCCATAATATCAATAGAGAAAGTATTATTTTTGTCTCTAGAGAGTGTTCAAAAAGTCGTTAAATCCTCATTTAAGCAATAGAAAAGATGAAAGAAATTGTCGCCATAAACAGTTAAAAATCGCTAGATCTGGTGACTAAATCGCTATATTGGCAATACTGACCACGAGACCTTGAGCGAAGTTTTTATCTCTTCCTACAGCTATGACTGATGCTTGATCCCTTACTCCCCTTCGTCCCATGCTAGCAAACACTTCAGCTCCCAACTGTACCAACTCAAAATATAAAACATCAAAACAAGAATATTGTGTATATACACACACATTGGGGACTGAACCGCCGTCCCTGACAAAAGTAGTTCTACGTCCATAAACACTTTCACTTCGCTAATGAGCTACTGTTATTTTTTTTCTCCAAGATTTCCCCAGCTGTAATACGAATGTTTGGTTAGCCCATGCCAAATTCTCGGCCTCACCTCACCACGTATCTACTGTCATCCTCTGAGGAGTTTAGTGCTGAGAGGAATGCGGTTCCGACTAGTCTAGCGCGGTACTGGAGAGTGAGGGGACAGTGATAGCGGCAGTCTGGAAGGAAGTACAATCATACTGAAAACATTCGCTAAATTTACGAGAGCAGTATGCCTATTCGTTTTCTAACGTATTTTTGGCAAGATATACAATCATTCGTACTTACGTGTACAGAGAAGGAAAGTATTGTAGAAAATTTTATTTATTTATTTATTTATTTATTTATTTATTTATTTATTTATTTATTTATTTATTTATTCTGGTGAAGTTAAGGCCATCACACCACCAGAAATACAAATACAATAAAATAAATAAAAAGAAAAATCATAATACAACTACAATAATATAAATGAAAAGTAGAATCATACTATAAAATTTAGTAATTAGTAGAATTGAATTAAATTTCTAAAGTAATCAATTTAAATATGCTGTACTGCTGAACTTACTTGAGAAGTAAAACTACTTGATTTGTATTTTAAGATATCATCAACAAATGATTTTCGCATGACATTATAGGAATCTGTTTTTCACGATACCAATCACACATATTCTAAAATTCCAATAGAATAAAATCATGTTTCCTTAAAAATGACTTGTAACGGTGAAATATTTAATATGAGTAATTCATATAATATTAACATAGCTAACATCAGGGAGATATTTGAGCAAAAATTGCAACAATATATTTAATATATTAATAACAAAACCATATAGGCCAAGGTAAACAATATGTATATGAAATATTCACACAAACTGAAGACTGCATATTTTTGGACGATTAATACTTCCCACTCCGCTCGGCTCGGCTTGGCTGAAGCAATAAAAGAATCTACCTGCAACCCCCTCCCCCCGCACCGATGGCAAGAATACCTCAGGTCCCAGCGCTAAACTCGTCGGAGGAAGACAGTACCACCAATTCCACCGGCGCTAGAAACCTCGCGGTTGATATATCATCGTCAAATAATAGATTCAAAACATGATGACCGCGATCCCTGTCAAGCTGAAGGACTAATGGATGTATTGTATTGAAGAAAATACATTTTAAAACTTGATACATGGACATCATTAGCTGTGATGCGCATTCTGCTTTTGTTACCAGGCTTTCCGACTGTCACGTGTTTGTTTAATCTGATACATACGCCGTGATTAAGAAAACAATTGCCAGATTTATAGCTGCTTGGATGCTCTGTAGTTTGTTGCCTTATATTGGCCACCAATTAACGCGAACATACAAGCGGATATTGAAATAAAATGGCTGCTTATCTCTCGCTCAGCAAACACCATTGTTGGCACTGCTAATGCGAGACACAGTGGGGGACAGTTTAGCAGGTTTTTGGTAAATATTTAACATCTCCATAGCCTCTCCGTGTTGCTGTAATCTCCAGTGTTCAAAAATAAAACATCAAGCGTGACTGATACGTTATCAGATAATAACCTCTCAGCTGTCATCAAAATATCATTAGGCGCAGTTGTCTGGTGACGTGCCGAATCAATGCGAGTCGTGGGATGTGTGTCTCGGCCCACGCAACTTCTGCAGCCGGTTCTGAAACCCAATACATTACCCAGCTGTTATAGAGTACTGGGAATATTGAATATGGCTACCTTGTTTCTTGGTCTTTTCTCTGCCCGGAATTTACTTTTGAGTGCATTTGAACAGCGATCCGAACTCTAGTGCCATGAAATTTGTATTCTCGCACATTACAATTATTAAGGTTAGGATTTTGATGACCTATAAATCTTAAAAAAAAAGTCCTAAAGCAATGCATTTATGACCTAAAAATCTTTCAAAAATGCCCTTAAAAATGCCCTAAAAATTGATCTTACATTCTAAAATTGGCTTAGTATGAAAAAGGAGTTTTGTGTTACTTAATATTTAGACTAGTAATTAAATTCTAGTACCAACATTTAAGTTTATTTTATTTTACGTAATTTTTTCTAAGTAGTACACTTTAATTAATTATTTTACCTGATGTAGTTTCCATGTAGTCCACCACAAGGCCACTCTTATCCGGAACTAGCAGTTATAGAGGAGTCTATATTGAAGGGGTGGTTGGACTGATCCATTACATGGGGTGTACTACGTTAAAAGGGCAATATTTGTGTAGAAAAACGATTAAAATATTATACAAAATAATTGGTGGCCACCGGGCGCGGGTTCGATTCCCGCTTGGGCTGATTATCTGGTTGCGTTTTTTCCGAGGTTTTTCCCAACCGTAAGGCAAATGTCAGGTAATCTATGGGGAATCCTCGGCCTCATCTCGCCAAATATCATCACTATCACCAACTCCATCGACGCTAAATAACCTCGTAGTTGATACAGCGTCGTTAAATAACCAAGTAAAAAATAAAGGGTATTAATGGATAAAATTATGTAGACAAAATATCAAAGGAAATAAACATTATTTTATGTTAATAATGAGGATTTATAGCCAAAATTAAATGAAAATTCCCAAAAAATGTCCGAATAACACAAAAGATGCTCTTATGAGTTGAAACAGCAAAAAAATGAAAAAAAAAATGCCCTAAAAATATGTCTTAAAATACTCAGTTTATCACATAACACATAATATTAAAGCTGCTATGTTTCTGGCTTACTAGAAAAAGATGCAATTTCATAAAAATCCTAGCCCTAATTATTATTATTATTATTATTATTATTATTATTATTATTATTATTATTATTATTAAGTTATTTATTTATCACGAATCTGTGAAGCAAATGAAATTAATAATCAGCTGAGTATTGCTGACAATACAGCCATTCTATCACGACAGATTTATAATACAAACAGCTGTAGCTTATACTCATTGTTATAAGTGATTTTTGTGTCACCTGGTATAACTTTTAAGTACTGATTTTCGTAAACAATATTGCAACATAATTATAATGCACGAATATCTGTTTTGTACGAATATGTGCAAAACTGATATACACCTGGGTATCATTATTGATCAGAATTTAAAATGGCCTCATCACATTACTTATCTTTGTAAGAGGCTTCGTAAAACAATTTATAAATTCGTTAATCTTCGATGCTACTTACCTATTAGAGTTCTACGAAATGTTTATTTGGCCATTATTCAGTCTATCATTCAATACGGTATAATTGTTTGGGGTGGAAGTACAAAAATTAATCTTAGTCCGTTAAATTTACTACAAAAACGAATAATTAAAATTTGTTTGAAGAAACGTTTCAATTATCCAACTAAATTAATTTATTCTGAATTTAATGTATTTAATATTGAACAAATTTATAAATATACGCTGTTAAAATTTTATCATAAAAATCGTAATAAGTTTGTATTACAGACACACAATTATGACACAAGACGAAATATTAATTCAACATTAGTAGAACCTAAATGTCTCACATCTGCTGGTCTAAAGCATAGCATAAATTTTGCCCCTCGGTTGTACAATGCTTTAACTAAATTACACCCAGAACTTCTAACATGTAACCCACTAACAAATAACAAGAAAATTAGAAACGTGTTAATATCTTCAATTTGATTAAATAAATTTATAGCCTATGTGTATGAATTAATCAACCTATATTATATTTGTATTCTATAATTTTGAAATATATATTAGTTGTACTTTTCACGTGCGATATTAGTGTTAATATTATATTATATAATTCCATTGCCGCTGTAATTATATTTTAGTTCCTATTTTATTTTACTTATTTATTTATATTATTATTTTTTATTTTAATATTATATCTGAACTGCGACCGAGCACGAGCGCTGCTCATTCGGTCTCAAATTTTGTTAATACTACTGTATCTTCTTTTTATATTACTTGTATTATTTTATTTGTATTTCTCTTTGTTTGTTTTGTAATTATATTTCTTTATTCTGTATTTGAATTTAAATAAATAAATAAATTTAATGTGAACCTACGTAAAGTAATAACTGTAGATTATTACGCTGTGGAAAGGAGCACGTATGAAATGCAAGGCAGACGGCCAATGCCGCGCGAGCCACGGAGTGGAGTCCTGCAGTACAATAATCTCCCTGTAAATCTACGTAAGGAATGCAGTTCATACATTTAAAAATTTTTAAAATGTATTCTATTTGTAAAACAGGAAAAGAAAGTTCCCTTCTTAATTGAGTATAGAAATTGTATCTCATTCAGGTATATACTCGTACTTTAGATGACGGTCCACAAAAACAAACTGTAAGGGTGCTATTCATAGACATTTCGCTAGCCCGCGCTACGAGCGTGCTAAACTAGCCCGGGCTATCGACTGTTTACTTGTACAGAATTCATATCATATCATATCGCTAACACTGGTTTATGAATACGAAAAACGTTAGTTCGCTGATCATCCGCCGGAAGCCCGCGCTAAGAATGTCTACGAATATGGCCCTAAACGACTATATTCCCAACATGAAAAATTAGCTTGATTCTGAATTTCGTGAAGCATATTATATTATTTTATTATATTTGTTTGAACTAGAGTGATAAGATTTTGGTGTGTTGAAATGACGGTGGGCTTAAGACTTTGTGGAAGAGATACAGAAAAATATGAGCGTGAGTTAGTCATTAGTTTCGCACATTTATTTTTACACAAGGTCATGTAAAATAGCAATTTTAATAGTCATTGTGTAAAATTGTGAAATGTATGAGAAAATCTCTCATTTATACGATGACTTTTTTGTGCATTGACCTCATTACCGATATGGCTACGTATGTAATGCAATATATACATAAGGAGATATATTTTATTTCGCTAATAAGAAAGATAATATTTTTAATTTATTTTTTTAACTTTGTTATTTAGCGTCGATGGAATTTTTGATAGCGAGATGGTATTTGGCAAGATGAGACCGAGGATTCGCCATAGATTGCCTGACATTCGCCTTATACTTGGGGAAAACCTCGGAAAAAACCCAAACGGGAATCGAACCCACGCCCGAGCGCAACCCCAAATCAGAGGAAAATACGCTACCGCCTAAGCTACGCCAGTGGCCAAGGGGAGTATTACAGACCTAAAGCATACTTACCTTGTTTAGTGTCCTGGATATGTAGCTTTTCATATCAAGTATTTATTCATCCCCTCTCCAAAAAATACGAGTAGTTTAGTAATAGAATTATTAATAGGCCTACTATTACTGCTAATACTACTATTGCTAATACCACTTACTGTTACTGCTACCATTATTGTAATGTTATTATTTATTCATAGTAAATATGGGAAATGCGTGTTATTATCCGGTTGAGAAGCTTTTGTCATCTAGTCTGCTGTCAAAAAATCTGAAAGTTAGAATTTATAAAACAGTTATATTACCGGTTGTTCTGTATGGTTGTGAAACTTGGACTCTCACTTTGAGAGAGGAACATAGATTAAGGGTGTTTGAGAATAAGGTTCTTAGGAAAATATTTGGGGCTAAGAGGGATGAAGTTACATGAGAATGGAGAAAGTTATACAACGCAGAGCTGCACGCATTGTATTCTTCACCTGACATAATTAGGAACATTAAATCCAGACGTTTGAGATGGGCAGGGCATGTAGCACGTATGGGCGAATCCAGAAATGCATATAGAGTGTTAGTTGGGAGGCCGAAGGGAAAAAGACCTTTAGGGAGACCGAGACGTAGATGGGAAGATAATATTAAAATGGATTTGAGGGAGGTGGAATATGATGATAGAGACTGGATTAATCTTGCTCAGGATAGGGATCAATGGCGGGCTTATGTGAGGGCGGCAATGAACCTCCGGGTTCCTTAAAAGCCAGTAAGTAAGTAAGTATTATTATTTATTATTGCACAGCTCTAAGCTGTAAAAATGACTAACCGACGATGAACCACTTTCTTGGAGGTTGTGCGTACGTAGTTCCGAAGACTGATCCCAACCAAGCGTCTTGCGTATGAAGTAAGCAGTGCCTAAAATTGTCGTTCTCTGTAATGTATTCAAGTCTGGCACTCCAGGAATGGTAAAAGGATGTTAATGAATCTTCCTGTAACATTTTCATCATCACTAAAGATAATAATTGGCGTTGTGTTATCCTGTACGTTCCACATGCGTGGTATTTCTATTTTTGGATGCATATATTTCAGCTTCCTTGTTTATTACTTTCCTACAACATCAATGATAATTGCTATTATGTTAGCGATGTTTGCTGCGTGATACAGTATTTCTATTTTGAGATCAATGTAGACCTATCTCTGAGTAGTTTTCATTCTGTATTATATTTAGGTATATCAGCTTGGATAGGATCACCATTTTGCAGATATTTGACATTATTATCGTTTATTTTGATGTCTATTTCATTGTACTTTCTTTCACTTCTGTCTGCTTGTATTGTAAAGTCTCACTGTACGGTTCCCTTTTTTCCATGACGGCTTTTAGATCACGCAGATACTGTTTCTCTCATTTCCTTGCATATTTCATAACGCATTAATTTGCATACATTGTCATGTCTAGCAAGATATTCATGGCACCAATCTAGGACAACCTGACACCGTAATGTCTATTGTTTGTTCAAGTTCATCGCATAATCTACATCGACTGTTCACGACTTTCTTGACATATATTTATTGTAATAATATTTTGTACTTTAAATAGTTGCTGCTAACCACTATGGTCTTATTGTGGTCAGCAAGTTTGCCTTGTTTTCGGAAAGTCCGGGGTTCAGTTCTAAAGGCCGGCTATTTTCACTCGAGTTTTTTGTGGTTTTCTAATCTTTGCAGGCAAACGCCGGAGTAGCACCAATCTATTACAAAGGATCATGAACCGTTTCTACCTAATCATAAGACTCTTAATCACTAAGGAGCGGTTTCCTATGTAATTAAATATTCTTTTTGCGTGTGATAAAACACAATTAACAAAGTTAAAAATTCCGAACATGAAGTTTCAAGTTTAAAACCCGAATTTTATTTCACATTAAAACATATATTTTCACAAAAAATATGTAAATACATATTTTCAGGAAATCTATTATAAACACATAAATCTTGGAGTTTTTTTAATTAAATAATTGTTTCACAAGGACTTATAAATATTTTAAAACTAAATCAATTATATCACTCAGAAGTACGTTATCTTTTTTTAAGAATTCCTGGTTGCTTCGTGTTTCTAAGCCTGTGTGGTGTATCTGTGATCCATTTTCGTAATAGTATCGCCTCAAGTTTTGAGAACTGGTAGATAGCATATCATTGTTATTATTAGAGAATAAATTAACACGGACGAGGAGGAGAGATCTTGTAACACATAATTATTGTTGCTGAAGATGATTTCATTCCACGCTTTGTCTGTGAAATACAACAGATAAGAGCTCGAGTATAAATATTATTTAATTTAAACAAATCTCTCGTCTCTCTCTCATGCCTATCAAGTAAGGCAATACATCTTGTGAGTCCCTGTCATCGGGCTTCATCAATCGATATCCTTCAAGATATACTGAAAGATGGTTGTTTAAAAAACGATTTGGCTTTCCTGTTAGCAAATTTAAGTTTTTTGTGTGACACCATAAAAAAACTCGAAACATCCAAAAACCTGTTGTCTGAAACAGGGAGGTGCATGCCGTGGAAATTACACTAGACTCGCTACCAGGTTTAGAAGTACAATTACTAAGGGACAAATTCCAGAATGTGTTTGGGAAAAACAGTGGATATAAAAAAATGTGTGAAGTTGCTTAAGTATTGGAAGATGTGCCTGTAGGTGAAATTGACAGTGTATGTGTTTGTGACATTCCTCTCTTTAAATATGCACATCTGACGTCCTGTGATGTGGAAAGATCGTTTTCACAGTATAAGTCGTTGTTCTGAGATAATCGGCAAGCATTTGTGATGGAGAATTTGGAGATGACCTTTGTTGTTCACTGCAATTCTTGGCCAACTACTAGCACTCAAGTGTGGTTGATGAGTAGGCCTACCTATTAACATTTTTTTTTCAAGCTAAGTAAGGTATTTTTGTCATATTAAAAAAATAGTTTTAGCAAATATTTTCGTACTTTTGACCACATAAAAATAAATATATTTAAAATTTTTGGCACATAAAACTCCGCTCCCTATTAATCACTGCTTCTCAGCATGCCATCTTTCGCGACATACTAGCTGTCCTGTCCGGTTATTCGCAAACAAAATGGTCGAAGATACTGTCTACTGTAGGAAGATAAAGTTAAATGTGGAGAAACATCGCGGAAAATGCGGATACACCCGGAACGTTCCTAATCCCATGCCAGTTTCTGTGTTCGGCAGTGAAATAAATTTTACCAGTCCTCAGTTTCACTGATTTATGTGCATCAAGGGCACATCGGTTCAGATCGAGATTTAATTTTTCTATCTACTATGTTTTTCTTAACAAACAAATTAAAGCTGTCGGTGAAGGTCAGATGGTTGGCGCGCTTGCCTGCTGATCCGAAACTGCTTTTTGGCATGAGTTCGATTCTCGCTTGGGCTATCTGGGGAGGGTTTTTCCGAGGTTTTTGCCAACTATTAGGCGATTGCTAGGTGCCTCATATGGTTCTTATCTTTATCGCGTTTCTTATCGTAGTCCTTGTCGTTGTAGTGGTCCTTATCATGGCTTTTATTACTGTCGTGATCCTTATTGCCTCTATTGTGATCCTTATCGTGGTCCTTGTTGTCTTTGTTGCAGTCATTATCGTGGCCCGTGTCTTTGTTGTGGTTCTTATCGTGGTCCTCGTCATTGTCGAGGTCCTTATCGTGATCCTACTTGTCTTTGTTGTGGACCTTATCGTGGTCGTTCTTGTCTTTGTCGCAATCTTTATCGTGGTCCTTCTTGTCATTGTGATCCTTATCTTGGTCTTTGTTAGCTTTGTCATGGTCCTTATGAGTTGGTTATTTAATGACGCTATATCAACTACGAGGTTATTTAGCGTCGATGAGATTGGTAATAGCGAGATGATATGAGGCTGAGGATTCGCCATAGATTACCTGGAATTCATCTTATGGTTGGGGAAAACCCAACTAGGTAATCAGCCTAAGCGCGGATCAAACTCGCGCCCGAGCGCAACTTCAGACCGGCAGGCAAGCGCCTTAACCGACTGAGCCACGCCGGTGGCGGGTCCTTATGATCTTTGTTGTCTTTGTCGTCGTCCTTATCGTCTTTGTCATGATCTTTATCATGATCCTTGTTGTCTTTATCGTGATCCTTATGGCAATCCTTGTCTTTATTGTCCATATAGTGATTCTTGTTGTCTTTGTCATAGTCTTTATCGTGGTTCTTGTCCTTGTTGCTGACCTTGTCGTGGTCCTTACTGCTTTTGTCATGGTCCTAAATTTGCCATTTGAAAATATTGTTTTCCCCATTTGGCAAGTGGCTTTTATGATACATGGTATTATTTCTAATTACAATGTCTGGTTCATGCACTTGTATTTTTCTGTCGCATTATGTACTGTACATTGCCAGTCATAATATTGGTTCTAGCTATCGTTTTCTCCCATTTCTTTGCGCATTCCGATAGATCGATTGGATTGTTTTACCGTGACTTAGATTTTAGCTATTTGTTTGCATTTCTCTTGAAAACATTTCTGAATGTAATTTGATGCTCTTTTCTTTCACACCATTGGTTACCCAATAAGCGCCTTCTTGTCAGGCATAATAAAGCAACATATGAGGCTATCAAATGCAAAACTCGCCTTATCCAGGTATAGTGATTTGTCAGAAAGCAGGAAAAACCTTTAGGGACAGTTTTACATTTGATAGTTTTCTGAGCTCTATGGAAGAGGAATTAGACAAGATTTGCACAAACCGACTATATCAGTAGATAGAGAGTTGCAAGAAGTACATCACATATGTAACTAATTTTTTTTTTTGTTTTTTTTTTTTTTCTTAAATTTTGGATAAGATGAGTTTTGCACTTGATATCCTCATATTAATGTTTCACTTCTTGAAATGGGATATGTACGATTTTCAGCTACGAATGACCACAATTCAAGCTCTGTCTTTACAACGACAGTTTTGAGCGATTATTTGCCTGACCTTGAATAGCGATTGTTCCTTGGAGCATTATGTCCTGTGAATCACAAAGCCGACATCGGATGCTGGGCCAGGTGGAGCGTTTTATCTGGCTCTGTAAGCTGACTGCTCTTCGCAAATTTTCGAAATATGCAGCTGACCCATTTCTCTTGGCAGTGTGGAGCACGGCGTTGGCACTTTATTACAGGTGAGTTCTCGTTACAGAATTCATCGCAGCCGTGTTTCACAATTTAGTGCATATAAATTTCTCGTCGTATTCGTAAAGTGCAGGGATATGAGGTAAGCGCGGTATTTGGGGTTTAGTGGGTAGTTATTACTTCAGCGACTCTTCATAAACCATTGTATCACTGAGTCAGTAAAGTTCTAAAGATATGAGGAGCGGAAAAGCTTGGGAAATCTGACTAGTGTGATACCTGCTTCTCAAGCGCTTTGTCTACAATAAATCGGTGAATATTATCCGTAACGAAGCTGTGGTTCCTTTTCGTGAAGGGTCAGATGATTGTAGTATGTGTCGATTTGTTTTAATTTTAATAATTTAGTACAGTCAGAATCCGGGTAAACCTGAAAAATCCAGTCATATCGGTATTGGACAAGGCTGCAGTTGACGTTTTCTCGGGGTTCTCCCTTTTGACAGTAACTTCACAGAGTAAATCTTTAAGATAGAAGGAACAGAAATTTTCTTTGCCATTTTGCGTTATTTCTTTTGATTTGGCGGGAAATCAACTTTGTTTTTAGAAAAAAAAATTGCAACATCGCAGTACACTTGATATGAAAACACCCTCTCCGCTGCAGTGAGAGTGGTTATGTATACTCCATTTTATTTCAAGGAGTGCAGTTCGGTGGCTCCTTTGAATACCCACTTACAGATTTATGACTTTCTACATAATCACCTCTGACAATTATACCCTGTCCCCTCGTCCCAACATTGCATGGTTGCCACAATCCTGGTGACCCTCGAAATGAGACAGTGAGACTGATGGGTTTCTTGGAATTCGGAAAAGATGCGGCAACTCTGCCTCCACGTGGATTTGACGGGAGCCTGTCAATTCTTCCGAACGAGGGTTGTGATTGGTTACTGACAGGAGAAGACAAGATTTCCGTCACAGTAAGGAAGACATTTATTTATGACAACCAATTAGTAGGCAAAGTCCTTTCTATGAAACTGCACTCCATGAAATAAAATACATTATAGTCCTGTCAACATCAGCCCTGTTTCGCGAGGTTACTAACGAAACATATTTCATTTTATGTGGTTTTTAGTAAATTGTTTTATATTTTGGTGCATTAAATAATTCACTAACTTTATTGTGAACCATTGAAGTATCAGTAGGTAGTTGGTAATATCAGTGCAATTAAATTATAACAGCAAGGAAAAGGTGTAAAATAATGTGATAATGTAGGCAGTTGAGAAACAAGTTTTAAATTTAAAAAAGCCACCGGCGTAGCTCAGTCGGCTAAGACGCTTGCCTCCCGATCCGGAGTTGCGCTGGGGCTCGGGTTCGATTCCCGCTTGGGCTGATTATCTGGTTGGATTTTTTCCGAGGTTTTCCGTAAGGTGAAGGTCAGGTAATCTATGACGAATCCTCGGCCTCATCCAAATGCCACTTCGCTGTCATCAGTACCATCGATGCTAAATAACCTCGTAGTTGATACAGCGTTGTTAAATAACCAACTAAAAAAATCGAAGTTCAACTTCATGCTGTGTTGAATTCCAGCAACGGGACATGTTACATTTTTATTGAAATAGGATAGACGTTAGGACAAATGTAGAGCTGAAATCAGATTTATGAAAAAATAAAATTCACTGTTCTTGTAAAAGAAAAATACTACACATCTTAAGAATCGCTCAGTTTATTTATGGAGTACATCAGGTTGTAAAAAATACAGTACATGCAACACATAAATGAGCATACGAAGTTTCAAATAATTCACAACAGCAAACTATACATTTCGTAATCCAGTTCACGCACAGGACAGCAGAAAGAATAGATTTTGGGGTCAATTTTTCAAAGTACATTCTTTCTTTATGCCTACAATGAGGTCGTTGAATCGCAAAGTAGCGTCAGATTAAGTTAAAAATTTGCACCATTTTTCCATTCCTGTTGTTTACAGTACTAATTGCCATTTATTAAAGTCTGCACATTAATTGTTACATAAAGCGTTACTCTTCTAGCCTGTGTCAGCTGTTTAAAACTTCATTGAAATAGATAAATACAATACAACGCAATACAATTTTACGAAAAAAAAAACTGAAATCTGTAAGAAATTCGTACATGTCGAGGGAACTGAACACACAGAGATCACCGCCCTGGCAGTATGTTATGGGAGAAAGATACGATGAAACACGATGTTGCAAACAGTGTCGGTGTATAAGATTATTGTTAATTACTAGAATCTGGATTTGTATACACAGCCAAATACAGGGACATCATTTTATTTTTACTTCAACTTTTATTATACCTGAGTTTTTGAATGTACTTCACTCCCAACCCTTCTACTCCCACCCCTTCTCCACGCAGAACCAAGGCCGCAGTACTGAGTTAGTGATTATAGTGCGTTTCAGAAATATGTTCGCGTTCTCCAGTGACGAAAGCTACCAATATTGAATCATATTTTCGCACAGGTACTGTCGTCCGTTTGCCTACGTCGCATCCCGATTTCCCCCACCTGCTTCTGCTCGCTCCACTGTAAAGACTAGTGGCTGGGCTTTCTTAGCTCTTTTCTGAAAACAATTTCTGTTAGGAATTAATTGGACGTCTACGTAATATTATGCAACTGTTTAAAATAACTTAAATAAAAGGGCCTCGTTAAGTAATTAACTGTCACGTGATTTCCCCCCTTTTCTACGACCCAGCGACAAAACCACTTGGACGGACAGTAGATAGCATTTCTGAGTAATTTTATCTTTTCGGATTGGGAAGAAGTGAAGATTGAATTTACAGTACGTAAGGTACTCTTTTATAGAGTAGGTACAGAATTATTTCAACATGAGTTACTAAGTATGAAGGACGAAACTGGTAATTGGAATTAGATGCAATAGTCTACAGTGCGATAATAGGCACAAAAGAACTGAAGCCTGTATCAAAATGAACGGCCACCATTTTCAAAAATGCGTTTAAATATCCATATTATGATTATTTTTCATTTTAACTTCATTCTCTATATCGTACGCTAATGTGCTGTAGATAGTATAACATACACTGCATGATGAATACGTTCGCATGGATAACTCAGTTCGTGAGTAAAAACACGTATTGTTAATACTGTACTGTATTTTGATTAAACAAAACCTAATGAAAATTATCACACTCAAAATCGCGATATTTCCTAGTTTACGTAAATGGATGAACTACTTTTCTTCCCTCCTGTACCTAGTAAAGTGAGTTGTTTGTATTTTACGCCGGTATCATCGAACTCCAGTCGTGGAAGGAGGTAGCAAACGTGTTTCCGGGTCTCAATCATTAATCCAAAGGTATAGCCAGGTTAATATTAAAAATGTTAGTAAAAATAAAATGATGTCCCTGTAGTAAAATATGCACGAAAAATGTAGGAAATATGCACCATAATATGCAACAACAAATAAAAATCAAATAAACTCTTTGTTTTGTGGGTGGCTGTTACAGTAGATAAGGTAGTCCTGAGGTTTTCTTGTGTGAAGCTCCTAATACGTCTATCAGAAGGTTTTATACAATGGAAATGTCCTTCCCACATCGCATGATGTCACAGGTGCATTTGAAAAGCATCAAAACTTTTCTTCAGTGAATTCCTCTTCTGCTGCAGTTCTTTCAGCATCACCAGAGAGTGTTTTGTTAATTTTACAGATTGTTTTGCAACCAGGATTTTTATTTAATACCTGGCTAAGCTTATCGCATGCAATTTTAGCAATGCCGTGAGTTTCTAAAGACAATAAATTTTAAATTTGATTTATCAGAGGAAGTGAATACTTCAAAGAATTATTTGGAGCCTTCAAATGTGTTATAATTTCAGGTAATTTAGAGAAGTGAATAGGCCAGTAGTGCATTTTTTCCTCGATGCCATCTTCTGAAAAACTTTCCTGAGCTATCGAAATTTAAGGAATCTAACACTGTTTTCACTTGACTGAAATATTCTGCATAGTACTAGTAACTAGCTAAAGGGGAAAATTATAATTTAATACCACATTCACGAGTAAAATATGCATTTTTGCATTAAACATTTAAAATATGCTTTTTCCCCTGGAATATGGATTTATATACATTATCAAACACCGATCAAATTGTCGTACATAGTATATAATTTCCGCATACTTTAAAATTTATAATAAAAGAACATGCATTTCGCATACAAATCCGGGCTCTAGTAATTAAGTTTCTGTATGATATTAATAATCCGAGGCGCCACAGCCCTTGAAGGGCCCAGACCGCTAACCGGCTGTGGGCATCACGTTCACATGCCGAAGCAGAGGTAGACGATCATCCAACTAAAATGGAGATTTAGTGTTGTTAGCACGATGATTCCTCAGCCGTTATAGCTGGATTTCGCTACCTATCGTAGCTCCCCAAGTGCATCACGATGCTGGGTGAGCATCAGTCCTATACACTGACCGAAATTTCATAATAAAATTTCTTCCCCCATAAAGACTCGAACCAGCGCGCATTCCGTAACGCGAGTCCTAGGCAAAATGTCTTAGATCACGACGCCACGGCGCGGGACTGTATGATATTACATTATGAAAAAAATAATGACGAAATTTTTTACGAAATTAGTCACATTTTAAACCATTTGTATGGTTTTTTGACAAATTTTCGCCAAAGAAACCTGGACCTGGTGATTTCATTTTCTGATAGAGGAAGAATTTAATCTTTTTACTTACTTACTTACTTACTTACTTACTTACTTACTTACTTACTTACTTACTTACTGGCTTTTAACGAACCCGGAGGTTCATTGCCGCCCTCACATAAGCCCACCATTGGTCCCTATCCTGAGCAAGATGAATCCATTCTCTACCATCATATCCAACCTCCCTCAAATCAATTTTAATATTATCTTCCCATCTACGTCTCGGCCTCCCTAAAGGTCTTTTCCCCTCCGGCCTCCCAACTAACATTCTATATGCATTTCTGGATTCGCCCATACGTGCTACATGCCCTGCCCATCTCAAACGTCTGGATTTAATGTTCCTAATTATGTCAGGTGAAGAATACAATGCGTGCAGTTCTGTGTTTGTGTAACTTTCTCCATTCTCCTGTAACTTCATCCCTCTTAGCCCCGAATATTTTCCTAAGCACCTTATTCTCAAACACCCTTAATCTCTGTTCCTCTCTCAACGTGAGAATCCAAGTTTCACAACCATAAAGAACAACCGGTGATATAACTGTTTTATAAATTCTGACTTTCAGATTTTTCGACAGCAGACTGGATGATAAAAGCTTCTCAACCGAATAATAACAGGCATTTCCCATATTTATTCTATGTTTAATTTCCTCCGGAGTATCATTTATATTTGTTACTGTTGCTCCAAGATATATGAATATTTCCACCTCTTCGAAAGATAAATTTCCAATTTCTGTATTTCCATTTCGTACAATATTCTGGTCACGAGACATAATCATATACTTTGTCTTTTCGGGATTTACTTCCAAACCTATCTCTTTACTTGCTTCAAGTAAAATTCCCGTGTTTTCCCTAATCTTTTTTCACGGAAAAAACCGAAAATCAATTTTTTTTAAGTCCAAGTTCTTCAAATTTGAGTCATAACTCCCCTTAACCCTTTCTTACCAATGGATACCATATGGCAGTAATTAACTTTATAGCATTTATGTACTTGTGTGTTACATATGAAGGTAAATTTTGCTGGATAACTTCTATTTCAATACATTTTCATCAATATAGTTTTGTTTCAAATGTTGCCACTCCCGTAACTTGGTCACTGAATTGGTCCTAATACAGCTATTTGTTTCAACATGGATTGCTTGTAAATTTAATTTGGGTTAGAAAGGGTTAAAGTAACCGACTAAAAATAGCCATAACAAAAAATTTCCGTTCAGATCTAAATGTTCGATTCAAAGCTGTGTGTAGCAGAAACAACAGTTCTTTACGCATAGCATCAATTTTGACGCTATGTGCAGTACAGAGTACATGTTGGCGTCCGTTCGTTTATAAATACATACGCCGAAATGTCCTCGCGAATGAAAAGTGCTGGAGAGGAAAAGAAAGCCGTGTACAAACAGGTCTGGATGTGAAGCAAGCGACCCACGGCCGGGGCTAGTGCGTGCGAGAGAGCGACTCAGTCGGCGCGAATCCATCCTGCGGACAGGACAGGCTTACCGGGGGGCTGCGGCATCCTCTTTAAAAGCGAGCGCTCTGCCCCGCTTTCTCTGCGGAACGCGCTGCGATCAATGAAGATGGCTGCGGATCAGCACGCGTGAAGCCGGCTGTGCACGTGGGACAGACATGATCTGTGTGTTCTGTGTTTGTTGACAGTTGAAGGTGACGTTTTATGACTCGAGACGCTGCGAAGTGCAGAAAACTAGAATAAAAGAGTGCGCGGCTGCAGTGGAAACGGGATCCCGCGCCGTCTCGACTTTGTGTGCGCCCTGTAGCATTGATTGCGAGCACTCCGTGCCAGGTACCAACCTTACCTTGCCTCTGTGTTTGAATCGCGGTGACGTCAGGTCACTACATTCTATCGCCGTGTTTTAAGGACGCCGCCGTTGTTGCATCCTGATTCGTGTGTTGAATATTGAGGCTATGAGTGATGTGTAGGTGATGGCGCCCAGCACAGACGTGACTAACAGTAACGAAGTGTGGGCCCACTGGGGGTGTGACGGCAGCGTTACGGCCGGGAACGGCTCTACGTCGCTCACGGCGAGCTCCACAAAGGTGGCCCCCGCATCTGCGCCCAACGGTGAAGCTGCCGCTGCCGCCGCCACCGCTGGAAGCCTTTCGCCACCCTCGTACACCCGGTTCCGCAAGTTTTTTCGAAAACTTAAACACGCCCTGTGTAAGTGTGGACGGAGCCTCATGTTTCCTCCTTAACAGAAAATTAATTGAGAGCCTGTTACCTGAATGTTTTTCTATGGAAGGAAGGGGTTTTGTGGTGTTCCAAATTCTGATAGAAGGTAGTTGCATTGTAGAAAAGCGATATTGCACGCAACACTGAAGTTTTTTTTTTTACGAAAAAAGTAGAAAAGTTTAATTTTTAGAGGGAAGGTAGTTTTTGGAATTTGAAGAATTCATATAGGACGTCACTTGACTTAAAAACGTATTAGAAAATAGCTAAAAATTAGAAGTAATTGATCGGATTAATATAACCTAAAAGTGATTATTTAACACGTAACATAGAGATTCAAAATGAACGCGAAATGCATATTTCACTTCGCTTAGTGTATGCAAGCATACCAAAAACCCAAAACTAACCGAACCTGTCAGATTCGTATATCGTCGTTTGTGGTGTTCCAACTTCTGATAGGAGTTAGTCGCATTGTAGAAAAGCGATATCGCAATAAAATATAGCCTTTTCTATAGCACGCAACTCTGAAGGTTCCTTTTTTGAAGAAAAAAAGTACAAGAATCTAATTTTCAGAGGGACGATAGTTTTTGGAATTTGAACAATTCATATAGGACGTCGGTTGACTTGAAAACATATTAGAAAATATCTAAAAATTGGAAATAATTGATCGGTTTGATAACCTAAAAGTGATTATTTAACACGTGAAATAGAGATTCAAAATGAATGCGAAATGCATTTCACTTAGTGTATGAAAGTCGTACCAAAACTCTAAATTAACCTAACGTAACCTGTCATAGATTCGTATATCGTCGTCGTTTTATGAAACCTCATGTGTTCGTGTTGTTCCAAATTTTGATAGAAGGTAGTTGCATTGTAGAAAAAAAGAAATAAAATATGGGATTTTCTATAGAACGCGACCCTGAAGGTTTTTTTAAACGAAAAAAGTAGAAAAGTCTAATTTTCAGAGGGAAGGGTGTTTTTGGAATTTGAAGAATTCATATACGACGTCAGTTGACTTGAAAACATATTAGAAAATACCTAAAAATTGGAAATAATTGATCGGTTTAGGTAACCTAAAAGTGATTATTTAACACGTGAAATAGAGATTGAAAATGAACGCGAAATACATATTTCACTTCACTTGGTGTATGCAAGGCATACCAAAATTCTAAATTAACCTAACCTAACCTAACCTAACCCAACCCAACCTAACCTAACCTGTCATAGATTCGTATACCGTCGTTGTTTTATGAAACCTCATGTGTTCGTGATGTTCCAAATTCTGATAGGAGGTAGTTGTATTGTAGGAAAAAAAGCAATAAAATATGGGGTTTTCTATAGAACGCGACACTGAAGGTTTTTTTTTAACGAAAAAAGTAGAAAAGTCTAATTTTCAGAGGGAAGGTAGTTTTTGGAATTTAGAGAATTCATATAGAACGTCAGTTGACTTGAAAACATATTAGAAAATAACTAAAAATAGGAAATAATTGATCCGATTAGGCAACCTAGAAGTGTTTATTTAACACGTGAAATAGAGATTGAAAATGAATGCGAAATGCATATTTCACTTCACTTAGTGTATGCAAGTCATACCAAAACTTTAAATTAGCCCAACCTAACCTGTCGTAGATTCGTATATCGTCGTTGTTGTATGAAACCTCATGTGTTCGTGGTGTTCCAAATTCTGATAGGAGGTAGTGCATTGTAGAAAAAAAAAGCAATAAAATATGGGGTTTTCTATAGAACACGACTCTGAAGGTTTTTTTAAACGAAAAAAGTAGAAAAGTCTAATTTTCAGAGGGAAGGTAGTTTTTGGAATTTAGAGAATTCATATAGGACGTTAGTTGACTTGAAAACATATTCGAAAATAGCTAAAAAAAAATAAGAAATATTTGATCAGATTAGGTAACCTAAAAGTGATTATTTAACACGTGAAATAGAGATTCAAAATGAATGCGAAATGCATATTTTACTTCACTTAGTGTATACAAAGCATACCAGAACTCTAAATTAACCTAACCTATCATAGATTCATATATCGTCGTCGTTTTATGAAACCTGATGTGTTCGTGGTGTTCCAAATTTTGATAGAAGGTAGTGTAGAAAAGCGATATTGAAATAAAAATATGGGGTTTTCTATAGCACGCGACTCTGAAGGTTTTTTTTTTAACGAAAAAAGTAGAAAAGTATAATTTTCAGAGGGAAGGCAGCTTTTGGAATTTGAAGAATTCATATAGGACGTCAATTGACTTGAAAAAATATTAGAAAATAGCTAAAAATAAGAAATAATTATCGGGTTAGGCAACCTAAAAGTGATTATTTAACACGTGAAATAGAGATTCAAAATGAATGCGAAATCCATTTCACTTAGTGTATGAAAGTCATACCAAAACTCTAAATTAACCCAACCTAACCTGTCATAGATTCGTATACCGTCGTTGTTTTATGAAACCTCATGTGTTCGTGGTGTTCCAAATTCTGATAGGAGGTAGTTGCATTGTAGAAAAAAAGAAATTAAATATGGAGTTTTCTATAGAACGCGACCCGGAAGGTTTTTTTTAGACGAAAAAAGTAGAAAAGTCTAATTTTCAGAGGGACGGTAGTTTTTGGAATTTAAATAATTCATATAGGAAGTCAGTTGACTTGAAAAAATATTAGAAAATAGCCAAAAATAGTAAATAATTGATCGGATTACGTAACCTAAAAGTGATTATTTAACACGTGAAATAGAGATTGAAAATGAACGCGAAATGCATATTTCACTTCACTTGGTATATGCAAAGCATTCCAAAACTCTAACCTAACCTGTCATAGATTCATATATCGTCGTTGTTTTAAGAAACCTCATGTGTTCGTTGTGTTCCAAATTCTGATAGAAGGTAGTTGCGTTGTAGAAAAAAGGAATAAAATATGGGATGTTCTATGGAACGCGACTCTGAAGGTTTTTTAACAAAAAAAAAAAAAAAAGTAGAAAAGTCTAATTTTCAGAGGGAAGGCAGTTTTTGGAATTTGAAGAATTCATATAGGACGTCAGTTTACTTGAAAGCATATTAGAAAATACCTAAAAATTGGAAATAATTGATCGGTTTGGGTAACCTAAAAGTGATTATTTAACACGTGAAATAGAGATTGAAAATGAATGCGAAATGCATATTTTACTTCAGTTAGTGTATGCACGTCATACCAAAACTTTAAATTAACCTAACCTAACCTGTCATAGATTCGTATATCGTCGTTGTTTTATGAAACCTCATGTATTCGTGGTGTTCCGAATTCTGATAGGAGGTAGTGCATTGTAGAAAAAAAGCAATAAAATATGGAGTTTTCTACAGCACGCGGCCTTGAAAGTTTTTTGAGGGTGGGGGGGGGGGAGGAATTGTACGAATCTAATTTTCAGAAAGAAGGTAGTTTTTGGAATGTGAAAAATTCATGTAGGACGTCATTTAACTTGAAAACATATTAGAAAATAGCTAAAAATGAGAAAGAATTGATCGGTTTAAGTGACCTAAAAGTGATTATTTAACACATGAAATAGAGATTAAAAATTATGCGAAAAGTATACTTCACTTCACGTAATGTATGCAAGGCATACCAAAATTAACCTAACCTAACCTAACCTAACCTAACCTGTCATAGATTCGTATATCGTCGTCGTTTTTATGAAGCCGCCTGTGTGACAGTACAGAAAGTAATTTTTCAGGCGGAAGGAAGATTAATTAAAAATCGATGGGCGTACACAAGAATATGAAATAATTCGGTAGAAAACGTTTGTGAATATAACGGACATAAATGTCATCATCGAGGATCAGTATAGACCTATTGATATTTAATTAATTTTTTCTTCCTCAAGAAAAATTATTTTCTGCACTGTCACGTAGGAGGTTTCATAAAAACAACGACGATATACAAGGCATATCAAAAGTTTAAACTAACCTAACCTGTTACAGGTTCGTATAAGCAAGACATACGAAAAGCGTAAATTAACCTAACCTGTTACAGATTCTGCACCGTAGAACTTAGAAAAATATTAAGAAGTAAAGGGTAAAAGTGAAAACGTATTTAAAAGGCTTCATACGTTGATATGAAACTATGTTAGGGAAATAGAGGCTCTACTTAAAATAATATGAGAAAAGAGATGTCCTGTAGGTTCTTCCCCTTAAGGGGAGAGGATGGTATTTTTTAAAACTTTTTTCCTATTTGGTGTAAAATATTAGTTTTTTGTATGTAGAGAGCTCATAGCTGTAGGAACTCAACCAAATATAAATATTTTGAAAGAAAAAATTATTTGGGGGCCCAAATTTGAAAAAAAATATGTCCAATGCAGGATTGTACTAAAACCGATATATCTAAACCATTTTTAAAAATAGATTCAAACTGTTTTTGCAATGTATTTGCAAAAGGATGTTCTACAAACTGTCTGTAACAGAATTTTGATATTAGTCCATACGTTGTAAAATAAACAATTAAAATCTAATAACAATTTTCTGATTTCCTTTCTTGCAAACAAACGGACGTACTTTTAAAATGAAATCAATTAATAAAATTCTGTTACAGAGAAACGTTTCCTAATTGTCTAAAGAATGTGTGTTCTAAATTTCATGCATGTATCTTTAATAGTTCAGAAATTATATCCATTTTTGTCTGGCAATATAGCAAAAAAATGAAGTTACTGGAAACCGATAAAAGTGGGCGTATGATTTAAAAATCCATAGCGCAGGAAGTTTAAAAATGACGTCTCAACATCCGATAAGGGCACAAATACCCACAAAATGTTATGCAATGCATTCCACACATATCAAAGAGTATTTTAAATTTTTTTTTTTTTTTTTTTTGAAAATTTAGTTTACCGGAAACAACAATAAAAGTGAGCGAGTGATTAAAAAATCCATAACACAGGAAGTTTAAAAATGGCGACTCAACATCCGATAAGGGCACAAATACCCACAAAATGTTATGCTATGCATTCCACACATATCACAGGGTATTTTAAAGAAAAAAAAATTGAAAATTTACTCATTTTTCACCAAAAAAATACCATCCTCTCCCCTTAAAGCCACCTTAAAAAATAATGGTCCAAAATATACCCAGTCAATAAAACTTGAAAAAAAAAAGACTCGGCAAACCAAGTGTTTTAATAAAACAACTGCATAAGCATGTAGGTAGTGTCATTAGTTGCCAAATACTCTACATCCTGTGCTTGGTTTGATAAACTGTGCTTTCTACTGACTGGTGGAACTCTACACTCTATAGCTGCCGGTTCTTTTCACACTAGACGATCAATCTACCGATAAGTCGAGCATGCGGGCGCCTGAAAGAAATTCGGCAGTCAACTAATCTCGCTGTCGCGTCGGTACTTTTCCCTTCCAGTCATTAGTAATACTGTCCATTGAGGTGGCTCAAGTTTGAGAACCACAGCTTGAAGTGAAAAATTGTCTCAAGCTCTTTCAAAACCACGTTACTTCTATTTGCGCGTTGCCCTTAAAAACTTCAGTTTTTGATATTCCAGTTGAAGATGAATCTTTATGTCTGTAATTTGTTACCATCTTATATATAATTTGAACTGGTAATGGAAATTACGGGAAAACGGCTGGACGTATTTTAATAAATGACCCCTCATTTTGAAGCTTGGAACTCAAAGTTTTTCAGAAAAATAGTAGTTTTCAGTGAAATGTCAATTTTTCAACATAATTTTCCAAAATCCATCTATCGTCAGTTTTGAGAACTAGCTAATTGCATTTCAGAATAAAACAAAACACACACTACAGTAAACAATATTACACGAAGGCCATGATCTCCAAGAATGCTGACATATTTAGAGCTCAAATTAAATTGGTTATTAAAAACCTAACTTGCTAAAAAATAATTTACAGGTTCGATTGTGTAATTTTCTGGGTACAGAGCAGTGTATTTGATATTAAAAACTACAAAACTTGAGGTGGTTTGATGACATTATTACCATTAAAAATGAAATATTATTGTAGTTCATGCCATGATGTGACTATTTTTCATTAATTATACATATTAATGCTATATTGATGATATGAAAGTGAAACGTTTTGGGGTTATATAAGTAGATGTAGAGAATAACTTAAATTATATTTTGATTTCTATATTTTACTGAGTGGCGGCTATATACTATGTTACTGAAAGCTATAAAACTTGCGTAAGATAATAATATTATTAAAAATCAAATATTTTTGTAGTTATTAATCAAGTGGGGTTGGGTCTTTTTCATATATTTAATGGTGGTGTGGTATAGATATTTATATGCGTGGTTCTCTTCAGTATTGGCTCGAGAGAGAGTATCTTTCATTATTATGGAAGCAAATATCTTTCAGAATGTCTGGTATACTTCATTGATTGAAAATAAATCTGAAAAAATGTTTATTTGAACGTCTAATGAACTTAGTTTGCAGCATTTGCTGCACAAGCCACTAGTATTGAATGAAATGGGAACTGTCTGTCCTTCTTAGAATTTTCGTAATTTTTGTCTTCTGCGACTTTGCCTTTTATTTTTACATGACGTTCAACATACTACACATCGTATTAATTACAAGATACTGTCATCTTGTGCATGATGTCATTTTGTCACGTTACGTAAATGCAATGTTTATTTAAAAATGTGATTCCTTGTATTGTTCAAAGTTGAAGTGTCGTGTGAATTAATGGCAACATTGATTGGAGCAGTGCAAGAATTACAAGACCTGTCATTACCATCTTTTATGGCATAGGATCAAGGCCTGTTCGCTTCATCGATTCAGCGTTTTCTGGGTCTTTGTTTATAATTGTTAGTTCGGCGAGACTTTCATTTAGAATTCTGTTTACGTCTGACACCCACTTAGCTTCATATTATTTTACTTTATGAACTGATTCCGTTATTTTTAACTCTGTACGTATGCCTTTATTTCTGAACATCTCTCTTCTGGTGCAGTTTTTCACTGCCCGCAGAAATGTGGTTTCTTATGCTTTTATTTTGTTAATGTGTTCCTTACGTTAAGTCCATGTTTCACTTTCATAAAGAGTCATAGCGTTATAAAATATCAGCTGGGTGCCCTTTCTAGTTTTGCTTTTAAAGTCCTGTTTATAGTGTCACATAAAGCTTGGAATAAGCTCGTTATATTTCCCTGTCTTTAAAATAAATACAATAAAAAAGTTTATACTCTCAGATGTCATTGTGATATTTAGATCTTTAACGAGTTGCGATGGAATTTACGGGAGGGGGTCAGTATGGTCAGCACTAGCGACCTGTTACGATCTATTGCGCTAATCCAAATCCACACCGATGGCGATGGAATGATGACGAAATAGATTAATGTTGATGGAATGATGTACCTAATTACGACCTTGTCCGCCACAAGGATCACTGAATTTTTCAATGAAAAACCCCGACCTCACCGGGACTCGAACCCGGGCTGCTTGCGTGACAGACCGGAGGAGTGACAACTAAGCCACCGTAGGGGTTTTTTTTTTAACGAATTGGTTCTTATTTATAAGGACTGTGAATTTGATTGAGAGTGAAATAAGTTAAACAGGCATTTCCGTATTTATTCTGCGTTTAATTTCCTCTCGCGTGTCATTTATATTTGCTAGTGTTGCTTCAAATTATTTGAATTTTTTCACCATCATAAGTAACTAGAAATCTAAAGAGGCAAATGTTGGATTCTGAACTTCATTACAAACAAAGACACAAGTTGAATTCATAGTTGTCCACGATGGCCGAAATATATTAATAGAAATCCATGAACTGCTGTAACACTGCCACATATAGTTTTTTGATCGCCTTTTCCCATGTTACCTTTTACGGTACGAATAGCACATAAATGTGACCTATCTGATGCCCTCCTTGTCATCTGGACTATTATTTCGTGTTTTCATCTAACCTCGCCGGTGCTGGTGGTAGAATATTGCCTGCCTGTGCGATCTCTTCAGATCCAGTGTTCACCGACTTGGTTTACTTAAATATCTTTTGGCATGTTTCTTAATATTAAATACGAGAAAAATTCGTACCGGCACCGGGAATCGAACCCAGGACCTCTCAGCTCTGCGGGCTGAGCGCTCTTACCAATTGAGCCATGCCGGGACACGATCCACGGCGCCGGCCGAACCCCTCTCGTAATGGTAAGAGCGCTCAGCCCGCAGAGAGAATTTTTCTCGTATTTAATAGTAATAATACAATAGACTAATTCATATTAGTCGTGTAATATTCAGTGAGGTGGGCGAGACCTCATACATATGAATATTTGATGTATGTTTCTTAATGTTCACAAGTTCACTGTACTTTTATATGTTCCTTTATTTATTGGTTATTCTCAAGAATTTTAACTGGAATATATAGAAAATACACCTGTTAACACATTGATGACATTGAATTTCTATCACCAAATTTGCCTTAAAAAGAGCGCAATCTGAAAACGCTACAATACGCTAAATTTTGACATTAGAATTTCTATAAAATGCTAAATCTGATTTCTAAAGCGCTATTTTTTTTTAAGTTGCTTAATAATATACATACGAGTATCATCTCTAGTGGATTTGGACTACAGAGCAACATACTTATATCGGGATGGATAGATGGATATTCGTCAGACGCGTAGATTTCATGGCAGTGAACCTGGGAGTGTACTGTAGGAGCATTGCACTCAAAACGTCTGTGTGGCGTGCACTGAGCCGAGCGCTGGTGCAAAATTATTGAAATTTGGGTCGGGGCCCTTAGCTAATCAGATTATTGATCTCTCTGCACAGTGCACGTGACGCTGGGATGCTAGTAATGCAATTATCGGGTGCATTTAACTTCCACCTGCTAATAAACAGAGTGACGCACTGCTATCTATGTTGGCGAGACTTTCGTCTACGTACTGGTTCTCGTGGAGACCTGAAACCGAGGCGAAGAAGCGTAATTCAGTCCTTGAGGACATTTCGCGAATGCCGTGGTCTTGAGTTCCGTACCTGGTTAGGAGGTACGTGATTTGTGTGTTAATGTGTTGTCTTATGCTACTGTATACAGTGTGTTCTGAAAAAGGGTTCCATTATTTATAGAGGTAATATGAATCAAAACACGAAACAAAAGTTCTATAAACATGGGTCCTAGAATTAATATCTTCTGAGAAATGAGCAAATGTTTACCATTACTACACTAGCTACCAAAAAGTAATTGGGCACTGTTTTTGCCCCTTTAGAACCTCGTGGTACCACCTCTTGTTGCTATAACAGCAGCCACCCTCTCAGGCATGCTCTCCACTAGTTTGTGTAGGATATCCACTGGAATGCGTCGCCATTCCTCTTGCAACATGGCACTCAGTTGGACAATGGAAGTTGGCCCCATGTTTCGGCGGCTACTATGCAGTGGTATGCAGACAATAATGTTCACCGGTTGGACTGGCCTGCACGGAGTCCTGATCTCAATCCCATTGAGCACCTTTGGGACGAATTGGACCGGCGATTGAGGTATCGGGAGATGCGGCCAACTTCCATTGTCCAAGTGAGTGCCATATTGCAAGAGGAATGGCGACGCATTCTAGTAGATATCCTACACAAACTAGTGGAGAGCATGCCTGACAGGGTGGCTGCTGTTATAGCAACAAGAGGTGGTTCCACGAGGTTCTAAAGGGGCAAAAACAGTGCCCAATTACTTTTTGGTAGATAGTGTATAAGAGCAGCATATCTCGTATACTGTGAGCTCTTTGGCAAGAAACAGCTGTGGAAACAGAATGCAGTCGTTTGTTACTACGTATTACAGGGTGATCCGTTTGGGTATGAGTAAAATAAAAACACCGTAAAACATTTACTACTGAACTTTATTTGTTGAAACTTTGTGCATGCAACACTGAAAGATTGGAGATTCCTCACAGCTCAACATGACCCCCATTGCGCACCCTGCACAACTCATAACGGTGATGCAATTCAGCCCGTGTCCATTGTAACATAAGAGGGGTGATTTGTTGAAAAGTTTGAGTAATTTTTACTCTCAGATCATCAATGTTCTTGGGTTTTTGTGAATAGACAATGTCTTTAACAAAACCCCACACGAAGAAGACGAGGGGTTAGATCTGGGGAGTTTGGGGACCAAGTCAAGAGATAGCTGCTTCTCGTACTGGGTTTCGCCTGCGACCTCCTGCATGTTTTTTTTACACCTGTTTCTACAAATGTTCGTTACCACAATATTATGGAATCGTATTTAGGTATATTACGTACACCATACTCACGTCGAAATTACCTTTGAACTCTTTTAACACACTCAAATTCAGCATACCAAAGAACACATTGTGCCCGCTGTTGATTTGTAGTAGCCATTTTAATCATCTACGATTTTCATTTGTCCTTTCAGATTATGCAATGTTGATTGTCATATATGGAAACTGCCGTCTTTTAAGCATAATATAACCGGCAAGAAATTTGTCCTACTATCATAATAGCTTTGTAATAATAAATTAATATTATCCATACTCAAACGGATCTGACTATAGTTTCGTATTTCTTGAATAGGAGCAGGTTTTGCTTCTTGCCCAAGAGCTCACAGTAGAAGATATGCTGCCCTTACAGTGATGGTAAACATTTTGCTCATTTCTCAGAAGATATTAATTTTACGGCCCATGTTGCTCAAAACATGGTCCGATTCAACAGATACCAAACTAACTTACCCGACTGGTACAGTAATAATTACTGCAGTGTAGAATCAGTTTACGTACAATATAATTACGAATTCTAACGTACTGCCATCTGTTTAAGCGTCCTCTTGATACAAACACAAATAAATAAATTAATACACAGTGACAAACAGCTGCATTCTTTTTCCTCATTTGTTTTTTGTCAAAGAGCTCACAGTATAGGAGATATGCCGCTCGTACAGTGATGTAAACATTTGCTCATTTCTCAGAAGATAATCATTTTAGGACCCATGTTTATAGGACTTTTATTTCTTGTTTTGGTGCATACTACCTCCTCCTCTAAATGTTGGAATTTTTTTCAGAACACACTGTATATGAAGAGTCCACTGCAAGAATGGTGGATGTCACTTTCTTGTCGAAAATGAACCAAGACTGTCAATGCATAGCATGAGACATAGAATGTACATAGAGAGTTTTAATATGGCATTAACACTCATAATCATTGTCCAGTAATGATCGGAAAATCACAGTTAAGCTTTGAGCGCTAAGCATTTCAAACTTTCAATTGCTTCTCCTGCAAAATGTATTCCAAATGACATCCATCATTCTTGCAGTGGACTCTTCATATGAAATGCAGATGCTGTCTTAAGAGAATATGGTTGTTAATATCTATAGGGGTTGCAGGGAAACTTTCCAGAACCAACATGAAGTTGAAACACCTCTTGAAAATTCGTATGTTAGTAAATATGTGTAATGAGAAAAAATTACTTAACACGTGATAGGAATAAATGAGAGTATTGCCTTCCTTATACATTTATCGAGCCACCAGTGGAATACGAGTGGATGTGTACTAAAATTTGGAACATCTATTTATATGTGGATAAATGAACTGTTCTTTCGTTAATTATTTTGTTAATAGTCATTCTGCTGGACGCAAAGTAAATAGGCTCAAGCGTTGTGACGGGAATCGAATCTGGACTGCCGTGTATCCCCCTTTCGCTAGGTGTCGAGTGTACTGACAACTTTATGAATGCAGAATTTTGACCTCAGTTGCAGGGAGACCCAATGGAGCAAGGACCTGGTACGCATATTTTCAAGCGGACGATGTTCGGGGTGCAAACTAGATTCATCTGGATCGGACCAACCAGTTGCGACTTTTATGTACGAAGGCGATTAAGCTTCGAATTCCATAAATTCAAATGAGAGTTGGGTTCAGATCGACGTTGGAAATGTCCGTCACGACTGCGATATCCGGGAGTGGGTGTCAGAGTTTATATTAACATAGCATTGACCCAGAAAATTAAGAACTTCATTTGCTCCTAAACGAGTTTTACAGTTACATTTTCTTTACATTATCTATTTCTTTTTACGTGAAACGTCCATATTCGACCTACAAGGAGAGAAAAATTGTAACGTTACTACATGAGAGGCACTCGTGGTATCATGGAAACATAGGTGTAAAACGAACTTCGTGCCTTGTGGTTTTTTACGCGGTCCGTCTCGCTTCAGTTTCTCTTTTAACGTACATTAATGACAAAAAAAAAAAAAACAAAAAAAAAACAGACCGACCCTTGTAGCTGATTTCAGAGCCTTGTTCACTCCAGAGCACGATAGACTATTAACTAAGACTTTCGTGGTTCGAATCCTGCCTGGGAAGGAAACTTTTTTTTTTTGTTCCTTATTCAAATTTAGTCCCAATACTTTTCGATTGCTGGTACAATTCATGTTCTGGGAATAATAAGTTAATTAAGTAGTAAAATATCGCTGCAATCGAAAAGTATTGGGAATAAATTTGAATAAGGAACAAAAAAAAGTTTCCTTCCCAGGTAGGATTCGAACCACGAAAGTCTTAGTGCTCTGAGTGAACAAGGCTCTGAAATCAGCTAAAAGGGTCGGTCCGGTTTTTTTTTTTTTTGCTACTACTGTACATAGAGATTTTCCATAGGGTCTTCTCCCGCATGTGGTAGTTATTAGGTTAGGTTCATTTTCTCTGCTTACCTTACAACAATTTCTTAAGCTCCTTAAACGGAAGACAAGTGGCTAACAGGCTTGGAGCTAACTTAGATTCTTCCTCACAGCCCTAAATCCCCGCACTATCATATTTGGGATAAACTATATGCACAGTTATTTCTGTTTTCGTGCAGCCCTTGGTGAAATCGAATTAAATGAGGATAAAGTAGAAAAAAATAACTTAAGGTACGCAAGCGATCGCCCTTGAAAAGGAATTTGGAGCTGTGGGAAAGAATCTGTGTAAGCCCCAAGGCAGTAGGTGACTTGTCTCACTCAGTTTATCGCAGTTTCATTGAAGGAACTAGGAGCGTCTCATTGTTGGATTGGTATCGCTTATAATAAAATAGATTTGCTACGTGATAATGAAGAAAAATGTGGTCTAATATGTAGAGTGTCCAGGTTAATGTGGTTTAGGTTAACCTACATCGATTTAACCTGATATACTTACGCCCGAAATCTAACGGTTGTGGAGATAATGATGGGCAAGCTTTTAAATGGAGAGCGGACTTATACATGTATTTATACGTTTTGAAACAATGTAATGTGACAAATTATTGAAAATCCTGTCTTGGGTCTATTTTAATAAATTTATATAAAAATGAAATAATTACACAAGGCAAATTACTGAAGTTGCCCTTCTTATGGATTCTATGAACTGTATGTAGTAAAATTGTTTATTTAATACTCTAGCGTTAGGCTTTGTGCTGGAAATCAATACTTGTCATGTCAAGCGGTGTTGTCACATTTTCTTTGTAAAGATTATACCTTTGTTACAATTATATGTATGTACTGACATCAATACATTTCTTTTTTTTTTTTCACCACCATCCACAGTGAATGAATTTTAAGCTGTAAGATGGCATTTAATTAAAATCCAAATTAAAGTTACTAACCTTTTTGTCGTCATCAATCAACTCGAGATACGACAGTGTTACGTACTCTACGTGTAGTTGATATTGGCACCTCAACTAAAAATGCTAACGCATTATTGGTAGACATCTTCCCGGTCCTGTGATTGGAGCTACATCTGAGAAGACCTAACCAATAAACATACTTTTATCTTGCTTTTTCAAAGGAAAGCATCGTCTTTGGCACCAACTGGGTATTGAACGCGGATACAATACCACAGCTGCAGGAAAAATCAATTCATTTTGATCTTTATATGACTGTTGACTTTCACACTAGAGCCCAGGAAACCTTCGTGATAAGGAAGCATTTTTTTCTTTTTAGCAGGTGGATAAGCACCAATGTTGCAAACTGAAGTGTACGGAAAGTCGCCAAACAGTAGTTCAAAAGCCTGTAGATTGCTTATTATCAGTAGAGAAACTTTCATTTTTGTTGCTAAAGGGTGCTAAAAAGTCTCTTAAATCCCTATATAAGCAGTAGAATATCCAATAATAGTTAAGTTACCAGATTTAGCGGCAAAGTGGCTGTAGAATGGCGAGACGTGCCACTGCAGCCGTCTACATCGGCTCAAACAGTGATTTCGGATACTGTTAGTCTGTAAGCATGTCTGTACTCCATTCATGTCATTGTGTTTTGCCCAAGGGCAGGTCTTCCACTGCAAACCGAGCATTACTCATTCAATAAACGAAACAAATTCGAAATATTTCTTTCGCCAAATTCGTCCAGAACCTCCCTTGCTGTCGACCTGCTTGGCGAGTTGGTATAGCGCTGGCCTTCTATGCCCAAGGTTGCGGGTTCGATCCCGGGCCAGGTCGATGGATTTTAAGTGTGCTTAAATGCGACAGGCTCATGTCAGTAGATTTACTGGTATGTAAAAGAACTCTTGCGGGACAAAATTCCGGCACATCCGGCGACGCTGATATAACCTCTGCAGTTGCGAGTGTCGTTAAATAAAACATAACATTTAACCTCCCTTGCTATAGCTCGCGCAAGGAACGATTACCGAAAAGCAATGGTGGCGTTGCTGTTTCGACGTGTGTATGTAAGCACGCCGAGGGGGCGAGAGGTACGGGCCAATGGAAGTACTGTCTCTTCCAAGAAGATGATCAAATGAGGACATCACTGTGGAAATAAAGAACGTACCAAGAGAAAAATTCTAAGCTAATTAAACGCGCAACATATGTTTACGAATGAAATAATAATACCGTGCGATACAAGACACGTGTTCACATGCAATGGAATAAACTAAAGTCGTAATGTAAGTATCACAACGCAAGACTGATTCTATCGATGTCATTTCTCTTCCGACTGTACTCTTGAATATCATTCAAGTTATCTCGTGGCCTTTCCTGTCGCCCGCTCTTCTTTATCGCATTGTTTCATTCACATTCCTTCCGTCGGTATTCCCTGCTTGCGAGACCTATAACAAACGTAGTTATACATTCATAAACTCTCCGACTCGTATCACTTTTTTTGTTTTCTTTTATTTTTCTGAATTTCATGAGGCATAAATTAATATTTAATTGTGTAAACTGTGCGCCCGCGCTCTAGATTCCTCCATAAAGGAAATTAGGATTTCCCACAGTTACGCCGGTCTTGCAGGTGTACAGGTAATATATTATCAGGGATCATAATCTTTATATCAGTGCTCACGGGTGACGTTGGATTTTATCGGGCGTGCTGTTAGATAAGATGCTGCGTGAATGCGATAGCCTGCCGATAATAGCTGTTGAGAAGCAGACTGGTGACTGTTTCTTTGCTCAGTGTGGTGTTTGCACGTATTTTCTGCGAGTGAGAGCAGAAGATGCCGCCATGTGGTTCCGGCTGAAGTTCAACTTATTGGGTCTACAACAGAGGGTCGAGCCTCCAGTTAACATTAACACAAGTAAAGGCATTTGATAATTCTCATTGTGTTATTATATTCATCTCAAAGAAAGTTCTATTTCCGCACTTTGCTGTAATGGATTGCCATGTTGCTTTGTGCCGTGTACATTGCAGTAGGATTTCTTGTTTTGATAAATGATAAAGGCCGTACTTAAGGTACGGTCACAAGTCGCTACTTTTGCTGCGCAACTTTTGTACTGCAGCTGCAAAAGTTGCGCGTCGTGTTCACACGTAAGCCAAAAGTAGCGCGCTGCACGCTACTTTTCGTGCTGCGCAACCCGAGTGCAGCAAAAGTTGCAACTGGAGGTTGCGAGTCTGTTCACACACAAGGCGCTACTTTTGCAGCCGCAGTCATGCTGCAGGTTTCCATCTCCGTGTTTACTTCTCAATATACATTTTGTGGTTATGTTCGCATTATTAATAAACTCATGCGAAAGCTTACTTATCTGTTATTTGCTTTTCTGTCCTAACTAGTATTCAGAAATTGGCATTATTTTTACTATAAAGCTTTCAAAAACGCCTATATACTTAAATGATAACCAACAGCATTTTCACGTAATCAATGTTGGCAACCCTCCTGTTTGAAACTACGCTACAGAAAATTAAAAAAGTGAATTATATCGTCAGCAAATATGCTCAGACTGTGTTGTGTATTTAATAACTATTACAAATAATTTATTTTCATCACATCTAACATTAAAATACATCCAAACAATAAAAGTATCATTGGCACATTTGGATGGCAACACTGGTCGCAACCGCAGCAAAAGTTTCAACAGAACCGATATCAAAAATGCTGCGGCTGCAACCCTGAGAACCCTGTTCACACGTCGCTACTTTTAAGCTGCGCGCAGCATGGAAAATAAGCGAGCAGCAGGTTCGGCAGCCGCTACTTTTCGGGTTGCACCGTTGTTCACGTCACAGTACGAGAGTTGCGCAGTTTTTTGTACTGCATCGCTGCAAAAGTAGCGACGTGTGACCGTACCTTTAGGTCAGCACTCAGTCGCTATTTGTGGGATTGTTTGTTGGTCTTTTTCCATTGGTTGCATGTGTGTTCGTTTTTGTGCGAAATGTGAGACTAGTGGAAAGAATCATGGGTGTCGCCTTGTTCAACTACAGCAGATAATGCAACTCATAACGTGAATATGCTCTAGTACTCAGATAATGTGGAGTCAGTAACTGTCGTACTCTTTTGAAGAGCTTAATGGAATGTCATGGTCGTCTCTATTTTATTGCGATATTAAAATTACAATAATTTATTAACCATAAATTACAGCGATCAACAGTTCAGTTCCAGAGTGCTCAAGAACAACATTCCTTCATCTGCGAATAGCAAATAGTAGAGTTTGGTAGCTTTAACTTTAAAATTATTCTCTCATAGCCTTGCCATCTTTGAATAGTTTCGTTCAAATACGTGTTGAAAAGTGCAGTTGATAATACAGACATTTTTCTGACATATCTATTGTGCTGCTTTATTTGCGTCAGGTTGACTGTAACATGTAACAGTGAACGTGTTAGTTCGCAGAGAGGATTTGATAATTACATATATGTCATCAAAGTAATCATGGTACATTAATCATGTATTTTATACGTACGATATACAGGGCTTTCATTTCAAAACTTCCCAGTCTAAATAACTAATTATTTAAATTGAATTCGATTTAAACAAAAAACACGTCAATTTAGATATTGAGGGGGAAGGCTTCATTGGATTTTAGATTCACCACCCAACCCCAGTCACCCCACTTTTAAATTTCAAATGGAACCCCTATATTTTTATACTTAAATATGAAAGAGCATCCAACTGTTTATACACCTCATTCGTTTCTTTTCGCATCTTTTGTTTTCTGTCGTCGCCTGGCAACCTGTATTTTTTGTTATCATTTGATTATGTGATGAAAACAGAGTTTATTTTGTCTAATTTTCTAAATTTAGTCAATAAGGATGATTTGTGTTCTCTCTTGAAGGGTATACACCATTTTAAAATAATTTAATACACAAAACACTATTACATGAAATGCTCAATAAGTTTTTGTAGCTTTATTCTCTTCAGCTCTAATTAACAGTAACAACGATCCAGGTTGCCAGGCGACGATAGTAAACAAAAGATGCGAAAACGAATGCGGTGTATAAACAATTGAATACTCTTTCATATTTAAGTATAAAATTGAATGCAATTTAAGTAATTGGTTATTTAGACTGGGAAGTTTCGAAATGAAAACCCTGTATATAGTGAAACTAGCGCTGAGTTGCTTGATTTCGGAAGTGCAAAATTCGTCATTACATTGCCTTATTACTGACAATTTCAGGAAAAAAAAAAAAAACACCAACCTTTGCCCAGCGTATATGCAAGGCGTAACAAAGGCCTAAACTAACCTAACCTATCACAGATTCGTATATGCAAGGCATAGTGTGAGTATACACTAGCGCGAAACTTTCGTAATATCACCAAAATTATGTTGGTGTGACTGAGAAGAGAGCTCTAAACAGTTGAAGGTGTACAACACGACACACTATTGTCAATTTCTCTCCATAGAACTTCCGCATATTCTTCGTCTTTTACAACAGACACTATCCGTTCTTCGAATTCATTACCTAAAGATGTTAGGGGCTGCCCGATCTTAAACGCTTTCAAGTCCAAAATGAAACATCTTATTTTAGAACGCATAATGTCCCAGGGTATGTATTGTAATTTACAATTGTAATTAGTTTATAAAGTAATCATGTAATTAAATTTGTCATCGAGTTTAAGTGTTTTCTTTCTGTAAACAGCTCCAGGGAAATTTTTTACAGCCCTCGTTAATTGCGCTCGATTGGCCAAAATTTGTGTAAGCATTTGTTTTGACATTAATATGGTGTAAGTAAAAAAAATAACTCTGTATCTGCCCCCGTGAGAATGTTTGCTTGTAACCTGAACAAAGTACTAAACACGAGACACTTGTAACGATCACAAATCTTAACCAGTTTTAACACTTACGAAATATTTAAACACTTCTAACACTCACACTACGCTTATTTAGTTCCTAAACATTTCGCAACACTAACACAAACAAAGCACCAGCATATAAAAACAAACAGAACACAGGGAAGACATAAAACAACATATGGAACTCTAACGCATATAGTTAAGTAATCATTAGGCATACACACAAGCATTTACATAACATTTAGTTAGTAAATAAATTATAATAATGATATTGTTATTATAACAACCTGTGTAAATAATTTCTTTTGTAATATAACGAAGTGCATCAAGCTGTTCGGAGAAATCTTATCTTCGCTATGTTAAATCTTGATTCATCTTATTTCCGGGATTTCAGAATTTCGCTAATATGTAATGATGAAATTAACAACACACGATATTTTTAAGTCTTATGAATTTTGTAAACTTGTTTGTTCTTCAAAATTTTATTTGATGTTAAATTTCAACAAAGATTTTTGGCCCGGGAACGATAACTGCAACGTTTGCAATGAAGCTTTTATTTATCAGCTAGATAAATTGTTCGAAAGAATTGTCGCATGTCGATTAATTAACAGAACAAGCTGAATTGTCATTGCACACGATATCGCCGTCACGTGCGTGACACACCAGACAATGGTTCTTTGTAGCTGGGAAAACCCTGCAATTTTACGTGGATATCTGTGTGTTTGCTCATGTTAATTGGCTGTCATTGTAATGTACAAAACTGCGCGCATTCAAGCTCTTATGAATGTGCAAATTGTGTTAATAACAAACAACGTAGCGGGTATCAGATTATGACAACACATTGTGGAGCTGGGACGCATGCGCATGTCACGCTGCTTATTACCAACAGATGTAGTCTCGGAAGTTACGAAACTGTTTTCTTTGGAATGACGCATTCATTCGCCCATTAACACACATGGCCATGGAATATCTGCGTTGTATACTTAGATACCAAGACCGTCACATGGTGCACAGATTTTAGGCTCATTACCTAAAAAGGAAACAAGCTTCACAAAGCAGTTCCCCGTGTGACTGTTTAGGTTACTTATTTTAACGAAACTTAGTAAATTTATACTCCTTTTGTCCCATAATAATTGTCCGGTATGCCGAAATGGTATTACAGTAATTACAGACGACGCACAGTGGTCTAAAATCCATATTTAGGAGGACAAATGCAGAAAAATGACATGTAAAAAAATTAAATTAAACCCTTAAATTATTTTTCCTATATAACTGAGTAACAGTCAATTGATTATCTTAATCAGCGGAGGTGGCTGCATAGCGAGATAAGAAGCCGGTAACATGCCACATTTCGCCACCCAGCATTCTTACTCAGCAAGCGCCGCGAGACTGCCGTTTTCTTTGTGCTGTAACTCTGTTGTAAGTGGTCGATTCCATTCATATTTGGTACCAAAATGTCAAGTAGTTCTTTGGGTATGTGACACTGTTTGTTTTTGTTACATTTAATGTTATTATAGTATGTTGAATTAGCATGAATGGACACGGGACAAAATATAAATATAACCATTGAGTGCAGACTTTGCTAAGGTAGAGAAAAAAAAAAAACCCCCTTTGGTTCGTCCAAAAATGATTTTTTTTTTCACTTCCTCCGCTATTTACCTCTATTTTAAATCTAGTCTTAAGGTGCGCAGATTTGCGGAAGTAATAATTTGAGCACTATTCTTTCGAGGTGCAGTAGCGCAATTTTTCTCGGTTGCAATTATTTCAATATCTGTGAACCGAATCTGCTTCCGCAGCATAATTCAGGGAATTCAAGATGACAGCTTGTTAATTATGTACCAAATAAGCTTCCCGAGTGCCCAAAAGGTGCAATAGTACCTAAAATGTTACATTTTCCCCCCATAAGATTTTGTCTAAATGCATCCCCCTGTAAGGGGCACTTCTGCTTATACCAACGTAAACAGAGTTTCTACACAAAACAAATGTACTAAGTGTAGCTACTGTATAAAATTTCATAAAAATCTGTTAGATAGGACAAAAGTTACTAATTTTGTCTAATTTCGCCCCCCCCCCCCCTATAAGGGGTAGTTCCCCCTATACCAACGCAACGAGAGCTTGTATACAAAACATATATGTTACCTGTAACTGCTGTGTAAAATTTCATAAAAATCTGTTAAATAGGAGAAAAGTTACTAATTTTGTCTGATTGCGCCCCCTATAAGGGATAGTTCCCCTTATACCAACGTAATTAGAGCTTGTATACGAAACATATATGGTACTTGTAACTGTTTTGTAAAATTTCATAAAAATCTGTCAGATAGGAGAATAGTTTCTAATGTTGTCTAATTGCGCCCCCCTATAAGGTGTAGTTTCCCTTATACCAACGTAACGAGAGCTTGCATACAAAACTTATATGCTGCCTGTAACTACTGTGTAAAATTTCATAAAAATCTGTTAGGTAGCTGAAAAGTTATTAATATGTCCCGCTAAATTTGCATTCTAGACCAATGTGCGACGGGGCAAATGAGAAGCGCACGCATGAGGAGAAGCGCTGTAGATCATTGCACAAGGTTATGCAGAGCAATGACGTGATCTTATTGAGACAAGCAACACACACCACCCAGAAGATTACCGAAAGTGGGTATTGGTTTTCAACTCACCGATATGGCACTATATACAAACCAGTGTAGCAAAACACGCTGGAAATCGTTAGTAGAGCATACTCCTGCAGTGAGTACGTACGTTTGAACAGACATGAACAACCCGGGAACACAACTGGAGGTAGTGAGTGACAGGGGTTGCAAGAACCTTACAGACAGTGAACGGCAGGCGGTATACGAGTTTCTGTTGGAAAAGAGTACGGCTGACGTAGTGAAGAAAGATGCCATAACAGGTGCGGCCGAGAAATTTCATGTCAGTAAAAGAACAGCACGCTGCATTTGGCAACGAGGGCGCCAATCTTTGGAAAGTGGATCCATGCTCATCACTAAATTAATCCGAGCAACAAATGCAAAATGGCCTCCTGGACCGCGCACAGGGAGAATTCAGGTGTCAGTTCAGCAGGACAATGCGCGTCCGCATATCGCTCCCAATGACCGCACCTGGATGGACGCTGCAGCAGCCAGTGGAATCACTTTGGAACCCGTGTGCCAACCGCCAAACAGTCTGGATATGAATGTTTAGATCTGGGTTACTTCCGGGCAATTCAGTCTCTCCAGCATCAGTCAGCTCCACACACTATTGATGAGCTGATCACCGCCATTGAAACAGCTTTCTCTCCGCTGACACGCGACAAGCTCAACAATGTCTTCCTTACTTTGCAGTCCAATATCATTGAAATAATGAAAGTCAATGACGGGAAGAACTAGATTCCCCATATGCAAAATGGGCACCTGGACCACCTCAACATCCTGCCAACTCGCCTGGAGTGTCCTCGGAACATTTACGACAAGGCTACACTAGCACTGCAGCAATAGGTCTGTGGTTCTAGGCAAACTGTTAGAATGACAACCTTCCCGGTCTAACAGGCAGTTTTTTCGTCTTTACTCGTAGAAGAATGTTTTTCTTTGTTTCACTTCTTGGTCAATTTGTACTACCCCTGGAGTTAATAAAGTTGCACTCCTAGGAGTATTTATTTTCGGCTCAGTGGCTAGCCAATTTGTATTGATCCTGGAGTCATAAAGTTGTACAAGTAGTATTCATGTTCTTTTTTTGGCTCAATGATTGGCCAATTTATACAGATCCCGGACTAATAATTTTTTTCTTTTGCTAATTGAGTGACAATTTTGTACTGATTCTGGAGTAATACAATTGTATTAGTCATTCATGTGTTTCATTTTGCTCCAATGTAAACGCCAATGTAAAATTATGGACATCGGACAATTACTATGGGACAAGAAATAAAAGCGTACCGGACAATTATTATGGGACAGAGGGAGTACTAAGATAATAATGTGAGATAGCCAGTAAATAGAGCACGGAGCGTAAGGTTAATTTAAGGGAAGACTCCACTGAAAATCATGAAAATTTTTCCAATTTTTTTTTAGCTATTTCACTTATTCAGAATTTATATTTTCATGCTCCAAATGGATTCAGCTCAATTCTGATTACAAATACTCGTATGTTTACACTTTTTAAATTAAGGCTGGAAGGGGGCGTGGAATTTAAAGTGCTGTCAAAATTGTTTTTCATCGAAGAATTCTTTTTTAAAATTTCTGATTACAAATCTAGTAACTTTTTGTTGGCTCCCTGAAGTTCCTAGATGAATGTAGCAGAGAAGAATATTAATTTACATAAATATTCATTTTATTTTCAAATCTATTTTTCTGTGTTCATTTTTGTTGATTCAACACCAACTTTCTTATGCCAAATATTAATCAACCTGGATGAAATTTTTACTGCAAGTATTTATGAGGTAGCTGCATGTTTCTATGCATTTAGTTTGTGAGAAATTCTGCTAGTTTATTTTATTAATATTTTTCTTAATGCTGCTAGTTTATTTTATTAATATTTTTCTTAAGAAAAATATTAATAAAATAAACTAGCAGCATTTCTCACAAAATAAATGCATACGTAGAAACATGCAGCTACCTCATAAATACTTGCAGTAAAAATTTAATCCAGATTGATTAATATTTGGCATAAGAAAGTTGGTGTTGAATAACAAAAATGAACACAGAAAAATAGATTTGAAAATGTTATGTTAAAAAAAATGTTATGTTTTATTTAACGACGCTCGCAACTGCAGAGGTTATATCAGCGTCGCCGGATGTGCCGGAATTTTGTCCCGCAGGAGTTCTTTTACATGCCAGTAAATCTACTGACATGAGCCTGTCGCATTTAAGCGCACTCAAATGCCATCGACCTGGCCCGGGATCGAACCCGCAACCTTGGGCATAGAAGGCCAGCGCTATACCAACTTGCCAACCAGGTCGACTAGATTTGAAAATAAAATGAATATTTATGTAAATTAATATTCTCCTCCGCCACATTCATCTAGTAACTTGAGGGAGCCAACAAAAAGTTACTAGATTTGTAATCAGAAATTTTAAAAAAGAACTCTTCGATGAAAAACAATTTTGACAGCTCTTTAAATTCCACGTCCCCTTCCAGCCTTAATTTAAAAACTGTAAACATAAGAGTATTTATAATCAGAATTGAGCTGAATCCATTTAGGGTATGAAAATATAAATTCTGAATAAGTGAAATAGCTAAAAAAAAAAAAATTTGGAAAAATTTTCATGATTTTCAGTGGAGTCTTCCCTTAATGTAGTTTTTTTACGTTTGATGTCTATATTTCACCTAAATTTACGGAAAAAAAAAAATAAAAAGGATTTTGTGGAACGGAATGTAACGTTAAATATTAATAAAGACCATTACTTTCATAATAATAACAGTTATTCGTATTATCTACGTAGAAAGTTAACAGGCAAATGCCTCCACACTTCAGTGCGCCCAGATAACCAACGCTGTGTGTAAAGAACGTCTCCTTTGGGAGCCTTAGAAGTAGACGCCAACGCAAGTAACACGAGACAAGGCGGGCGGCCCGCCTACGATAGGTTTATGTGTAAGCTGTAATGGACCTGCAAGTTCCGTGAAACATGCATGAACTACTCAAGAAACTCTGGCGACCGTCATAACATTTACGCCAGGAGGATGTGGCTTGCATATTTACAGGAAACCGTGAAGTAGGACTTTCTGAAAAACTGTTCCAAGACCAATTCAAGAGCTGACGCCTTCCGACTAGTGAGCACCGAGATTCGATCCTTTTAGTTGTGTGAAATTTGTAATCATCTCTGGGTTAGCTTTTCTCCGTGTGGGCTATTCCATATGAAATCGATCAGTAAAAAAAACTCGCATTTTTTATACTCTAATTTTTTCCCTACTTATACAAGGTGCTAAGGGGAGTGCATTTTCAAAAATATATTATCGAAAGTGGAACGGTTTTCGTATTATTGAGCGACAAATTTAGCGTATTTTATAAAAACAAGCCTCTTTCAGCGCTCAGAACTCTGGAACCATTTACTGGAGAATTTACAGATAATCTGATTTTACTTACTTTTAGGCTTTTGGCCATTTGTAAAAATGTAAAAAAAATATATATATATATATTGAGAAAAAACCTTGCATTATTAAGAGGGATTCGGCATTGTTTGCTTAGTGGTACGGCAATAAGTTTCGAGGGTATTAAATAGATTATTTTCACACGCCTAGACTTGAACGCCGCAGTACCGCACGCACTGGCCGAGAGCTGAAGATAAGCGAGCGTTGGGCGTCATTTTACTCCTGTGTTTATGAAAACCTGTGATAAAGCTAGCACAGCCATGACTGCTAGATGACACATCACGTGTTTGTCTCCTGGCCTTGCTTGTCTCAACTACCTCCTGTCTCACAGTCAGCTGGTTAGTTCACGCGCGTACTATTTATTTTATTTATTTGATATTTTCAATACTTTCTTATCAACGTACCACCAGTAAAAAAGTGTGTTTATTTGTACTTTCAATGCGGAATCTAACCATATATTTTAAAAATATTTTTTTCGTGGCCAAAGGCGTCTTAATGAAGAAAAATCTAAATTTCTCCATTTCCATAAAAATTAAGAAAAACTGTTTACATGTCAATATAAACTTTAACTTCTCAGCATCAAAATGAACCATGATTTTGATCATTGGGTGAAAGGGTTTCGGAGCCACAACAGTTTAAAGTTGCTAATTTTATGAAAATACGATAAATTTGAATATTATTAATTTAAACACTATTAAGTTCTGATGCCTCAAACTTTGCACAAAGCATTATATCACAGTTGTCTACAGACAGAAAAAGTTTCATTGTATCTAAAAATTGCAAGGTCAATTTTCTCTATATTTCGGTCGATTTGAGATGGAATAGCCCGTATGCTTCAGATTTGCCGCCAGTTTAATTTTACATTGTTCCGTTACCAACATATTAGTCATTGCTTTCGGGTAGTTATATTAATAATTACAAGTTTGTCAATATTATTGGCGAAATGGGAGGAGAAAAATTTAAAAGGTCCTTAGCAAGGGAAATTGGGACTGAGAAAATTTGTATGCGAGCTCCAAGCTTGTTGGCCACTTGCCTCACTCCGATTTTCGCCTTTCCATTGATACAAGTTTATTAACTGTCTAGTAGTACACAATAGTGATTAACTGGTTGATATTTCATTGGTTCTTCTCAACTGTTACATGTGTGATAATCATCTTCAATCCGTACAGCCACCTGCGTAGCTGAGGTGACAGCCGCGTTTGCTTGCTGATACAGAGCTGTGCTTGGGCGTGGGTTCCACTCACGTTTGAGTTTTGAGGTTTTCCCCAACTGTAAGACGAATGCCCTGTAATTTCATGGCGAATCCTCGGTCTCATGTCGTCAAGTACCATCTCACCATCACTAAGTGCATTCTAAATAGCGTCGTTAAATAAGAGGGTAAAAAGTAAGAGGGGTTCATTGAATCTTTGTAATTGCTTGAAACGTGTGCTGTTCGCTATTGTCATTGTGATTTTGGGATTTTAAGTTTGTTTGGTATTTGAAATAAAAATCCAAATATTTCTTTTCATTTCTGTCTTCGTACTGCTCGCATTTAAATTTAACAAGGCGGAGCCTTCTCGTTAATTATTATCTCATCATTGCTTTCTTAATAATAATAATAATAATAATAATAATAATAATGGTTTATTTAACCTGACGGAGTTAAGACCATACAGCCTTCTCTAACACTCAACCAGAAGTAAAACTGAGTTACAAAAAACACTACATATTTACAAAGTACACTACAATTTTACACACAAAACTGAATAAAATAATAATAATAATAATAATAATAATAATAATAATAATAATAATAATGTAAACAACAAGTAAGTAGAAATCAGACATATATATCATATAGAAAGAAAGGAAAATGCATAATAAAATGCGAACAGCAGGTCAAAATAAATGAGACATACAAAGTATAAAAATATAAGTCAATAATAATAATAATAATAATAATAAAATAGCGAAGTACAAAGTACGCCTGATCATGCTCTCTGGGGGTTCATCAAGGCGAAGTGCGAAATCATCGCTGTACAATGAACACAATATTTTTAGATACACACAGTAAGGAAAATTATGATTATATATAGCTCAAGTTATCATTATAGATATACCATTATCGGGAAATATGGGAGCAAAAAAAAACGTTCTTGTAAATCCAAACCATGCTAAGGGGTTGAGCTCTGCCAGCACTTGAATTCTGGGACTGCTATTGATGGGTGGTGACTCACCCTAGTTTAACGTGGAATGGATTGCGGGCTGAAGGTGCAACCCGCTGGTGGCCTATTTTGCTGTGCTCAGATTTTAATTTGGGATATAAATGTCAAACAAATTTTGCATGGGAAGCTGTGTGAGGGTCAGTTATTTTATGTGCCACAAATCGACGGCTTGCGACACTCAGTTTATCTCTCGAAAGAAGGCATGGTAACGATTTTCATCACCGTTGACCGGGTTTGTACCCTCGAACTTCGTATATAGTGGCAGATATAATGTTCGCAAGACCACCCTCGTCTAAAATGCCCAATATTAGATAGCAACATCTGTTATTGAGAATCGCCCGAGGAAGTTTGTACAGTGAGGTCACAAAATGGCCGTACCTCCCTTGTATTATTGTTTGACCTTGTGATTGTTGGTGCCATGCTACCATGGTAACCGTGCAGTTGTAAACAAACATGGCTGACTAGAGTCTATTTACCATCGACCTTTCCCAACTGGTGGATTGGAAGAGGATCTGCAGATGATCAAGCTCCTTTTTCCGATCTCACAACACATGATAATGCTCTCCAGGGGTTCATCAAGGGCAAAGTGCATTTTCTAATGTATATTAATTCTGTATATAAAGAACTTAGTGGATAAAATCAGTGTACGTGTGTATATAGAATTTAAAGGAATCAACATTGTGTACAGTGAATTTCAGTGTATACTGTATAGTAGGTCTAATTCATCGTAAGGGTTCAGTGCACATAGAAAATGAGCATATTAATTCAGTGTATATAGAACTTTGTGTCACCTTTCTTTGTATATTAGATATTTAGCGATTCTCTGTAATGGTGTTAGTTATTTTATGTATTGTTTCTTCCTAAGCTCGTATACTCTCATAGGTTTAGATTCGTTCGTTAGCATGTATATACATATAAATTGGTACAATGTCTTAAACTAATGAGGCAAAAAAAAAATACCGGACCGACTCTTGTAGCTGATTTCAGAGACTTGTTTACTCCAGAGCACGATAGACTGGTAACTAAGACTTTCGTGGTTCGCATTCTACCTGGGAAGGAAACTTTTTTTTTTGTTCGTTATTCAAATTTATTCCCAATACTTTTCGATTACAGCGATATTTTACTACTTAATTAACTTATTATTCCCATAACATGAATTTTACCAGCAATCGAAAAGTATTGAGAATAAATTTGAATAAGGAACAAAAAAAAGTTTCCTTCCCAGGCAGGATTCGAACCACGAAAATCTTAGTACCAGTCTGTCGTGCTCTGGAGTGAACAAGGCTCTGAAATCAGCTATAAGGGTCGGTCCGATTTTTTTTGCCACTACTGTACCTTCGGGTGAAATAGGGTTCCCCATGCTGGATATACAATAAATAAATTAAATAAATAAATAAGGGCAAAGTGCGAAATCACCGCTATAACACAACGGCACAATTACGAGCAGCTGTATAAGATGCCTTCAACGAAATGACCCTTGATTATCTCCGCAAAACATCTGCCAGGACATGGCGCAGAATTCAGCTGTGCTATGAAAATGAAGGTTTTCATACAGATGTCTTGGATCGTTGAACTATCAGGTACATGTCCATATCAATCAATCAACCATACCCGTCGTAGTGTCGTAATACATAGGGGTACACCCACTTTGTGACGTCACAGTGAGTCTGGGGGTAGCTTCATCTCCAACTCAAAGCTAGGCTTGATGAGAGCTTAGCTAAGTGACAGGCCGAGGTCTGAGAGGCTTAGAGGAGGGGATAGCTACCACATTTTCCTACATTAGTATTATT